>NC_090349.1:23517064-24132689 GCF_035084215.1 Heptranchias perlo | reverse complement strand
GGCAGAGTTTACCCTCTAGAAGCTGTCCGTAGATGCCATAATATTAATTCAAAAATCTTAGAACCATAGTTCCTTCCAGTGGATTGTGAAACTAGCTTATCCTCCATGAGTTTAACAATTCATGTGATAACAAACTTATTAAACATATACTAGTCAGCTCTGGGACCTGGGTTCAAATGCATGCCCAGATTAATGGAATGAAAGTCTCTTCTTCTGGCTGTAACAGTCTTACATAAAAATACGTTTGGGCAGTTTCAGTCTGAAAGGACAAAACTGCCTCCAATACACTTCTAAATTTGCAATTTCACTTGGACAGACCATAGAATGGCTAGTGTGGGAATGGAACATATACCACCAAGCTGCAGAGTTTGGGATTGAGGAATATTACTGGGGCATAGTGGAGGGGGAATTGCTTTGTGTTTTTTTTAATTTAAAAGCATGTGGTGCTCTTCAATGTGAGGGATGTTTGGTGGTGAGAAATGGAACAGTTTCTATTTCAGGCACCCAGACCCTGATATTTATTCGGGGCTGTGAAGAGAGCAGGGGATGGGGGTGAGGGGGTGGGGGAAAAGGATTTCCGTACAGGAAACCCGGAAGTATGGGTTTTCCGGACGTCCATACAATTTTGATGTATGGACAGGCTGGCTGTCCAGTTTGACAGGCTGGCTGTCTGTCGGACAGGAAAGCAGCTGGGGAGCAGATGCCAGCAGGTAAGTCTGACATTGAGGGCTTGGGGGCAGTCATCGGGGGGTCAGTCATTGGCCGGGGGTGGGGGGGGGGGGGTGGTTGGTCATTGGCGGGGGGGGGTGGTTGGACAGTGGGGGGGTTGGTCATTGGCTGGGGGGTGGTTGGACAGTGGGCGTAGGGTGGTCGGACAGCAGGTGGAGTTGGACAGTGGGTGGGGCCGGCCGATAGCACGTGTGGGATTGCGGCAGGTAAGCTTGCTGAGCCTGGAGGAACCACTCCTGCTTCTCCGGGCCCACAAACAATTAAGGCACTTACCTGGTGATCCGGGCCTTCTCGCCTCCTATTACGTGGCGTAAATCAGAAGGCCCAGGAATCCCAGCCTCCAGGAGCTAAAAATAAAAAAACCTATTAAAATGGAGGCCCGCAGACTCCTTAAAAGATTTTACTGACCGACCCCTTGGTCACCCGCCCCTCAACCCGCCTCCTTTAAAACAGGAAGTGGGCGGGTTGGGGTCGGGTTTTACATTCTCACCTTCTCACCCATCCCCAACCCACGTCTCCTTGGTATTAAAATTACCCCCCCCAGTGTCGACTTTGAGCACTCAGGTATAGCACAGCTAGATGCAGAAGAAGTCTTCTTTTACTCTGCCCCAATGATATGCTTCATATCCAACTTTAGAAGAGTAACTCCTCCTTCACCAGTGTGACAGTTTTTTCCCATTTCACACACCAACCATCCTTAGGCACGAGTAACATTGCTATTTCGGGATAGTTGATGCTATAGGCCATGCCTACTCGCAATTGCCCAAACTCATTCCACCTTACAGCCCTTATCCCTACAGCCAGAGGAGATTTTCATGCCATAGGCTGGACTTAAACCCAGGTCCCAGAGGTGAAAGGCCTGTGTCTAACCCACCCTGTGTCTGAATGTGCTACATCTGACTCAAGACTGTTACTGGGCTCCCAAGATCATATATGTTCCATACCACAGAACTAACAACCCTTCCTTGATGAACACAAAATTCACATTAAAATTACTTTTAAAGATAAAAAAAATGTAAAAACTGGTAACAAAACTAAGCATCAGTCTCTAATGCTGCCATCTGATTTCTCCCCATCCACCATTTCAGTGCTGGCTAAATTTAATATGGGTTGGATCACATTCACACTGAAACAGATAAGTCCTATTTCATGGGGTCTGGTTTCCATCACTCCAATGACCTGGCTTGGGCTGTTGGCTCTCTGTTCACAGGGTAATGATTTCAGTGAAAAAATTTGCCCTGCTTTATACTCTGGTCTAACTTTTCACTAAAGTAAAAAAACAGAAGAAAATATACAGTTGAGTCTGATGTAGGCACAGACTTGCATACTGTGCAATTGGACTCTTAGGGACAATCCATGCACGTTTAATCCTGATCATAGTTTCTACTCTCTTCAAAATAGTATAGATGTATGCTGTTGCTTGACAAAATTATTGCCGGATTTGATTTCTCTGCACTGTGTGCCTTAATTTGTTTTCTCTCTCATTAAAATTTATGGTGAAGTTACAGGGTTCTATTTAGTGTGAGACATATTCCTCATTAATAACAATAATTGATACTTTTTTTTCCCCGAACACATCATCTTCATTCATAACATTTGGTCCCATCCCTGCACGAAGGCAAGAGATTACGAACTGGGTGATAGTATAATTTAGTTTTTAATTAAATTAAAATGACCAGATTATTTTTCATTAAGACAAAGTACCTAAAACAATGAACCACCAAACCAAATCAGTAAATTAAATTCATTCGACTTTCTCCCAACTGGCCCTTTTGGACAAACATGAAACTTGTGCTGTTCAAACAAATTCAACAGTTGAATGCACAATTTCACTAGTTCTCACACTGTAAATAAGGGGATGTACACACACGAAGAAGGCTATGTGGCTGTTTGGACTGAGTCACACAGGGTCTGGTTTGATGGTATGTGACCAAGAAGTTTCCAACGTTTTGTAGGAAGGTTAGGTGATTTGCTTGGAGACAGATGATATGTGGCGTGAGCTGCCAGCTGCTTTCTTTATTCTGCGCGAAACAGAGAAAAGGAGAGAAGATCTCTTGAAAACCATTTGAGAAATGGAGCAGAGAGTGGAAAGACCAAGGGCCTGATTTTAGCACCCACTATCGGGTGCGTTTCCGGCGGTGGGGCCCCGAAAATCGCGAAAACCCGGAGCGGAACCGGATCCTGCCTCGATCCCGCCCACTTCCGGGTTCCGCGCTGACGTGCGGGGGTGCGTGCGCAGCCCCCGCTGGTGGGAATCCCGCAGGCAATTAAAGCCAGCGGGAGGCCACTTGAGTGTATTTATCTAGCTATTTCAGGTCATTAAATGACCTGATTCAGCTGTCTTATTAGGAAGTGTGGGATTTTACCTTCAACCGAGACTGTTTCACACACTGGGGGAAACAGCCTCACTCCAAACGGACGTGTTGCAGCCAGCAGCAGAATGGACGAGAGGTGGCAGGAGTGGTGAGAACGATTGTGTTTACTTTGTACTTAGTAAATGACTATAAACAAAAACATTACAAATTGACAGACACCCTGGTGCATTCCCTTTGTGCTTATAACACCCTTGGCTTACGTTTACGGGAACCCCTACGTGGTGCTACCCCTGTGGCTCCAGCAGAGGTAGTGGCAGGTTGCTCCTGTTTGTGCCCTGACCGGGTAGATGCTTTGGGCCGACGCCCCCTGGGTTTTGGTGCCCGTGAGGGCACATCCACAGACTGCTCCTCCTGCACCTGTGCAGGGGCAGACTTGGCCACCTGGAGAGGAGGCACCATTGCGGGTACTGGTTGAGAGGGGGGCAACGGGTGAGACGTGGGGGCACCTTGAGTAGCGTCCCCGCTTCCATGTCCCCGTTCACCATCATCCCTCTCATGGCCTCGGCCCACATCACTCCTTCCACCCTGCTGGACGACAGTTTGGATGGCATGTGTGAGGCCTTGCAACGCCACCCCTAGTGTATCCGTCAGCCTGTTTATAGCGGCGGAATGTTGCTCACCCTGAATCCGAACAGCCGTTGTCAGGGCCTGCACGGACTCGATGTTGAGCTGTGCGTGACGCTCGAGGGAAGCTAGCCTGTCCTCCACTGCAGACGTTCCCGCACCTACCCACGACACTATGTCGCCGATACCCTCCTGTACCTGCGCCACCAATGCCTGCATGCAGGAGTTGGACTCCTCCATCACCTGCGCCATTGTGGACAATGCGCGTGGCACCTCTCCCAGTACCTCGGCAATGTGCTGGTGCCCCTCGACGACTCTCCTTTTGACTGGTGGCCCCCTGGGTTCAGCATCTGGGTCCAGCTGAGCAGAGCCTGGAGAAGAGTGCTCCCACCGACGCGGACCCTCCGCGGCTGCCCCTGCCACCAGGGTCTGCTCATGCTCACACGTGCGCGGTGACTCACCATGTGCAACCCCAACTAGTTGGCGAGGGGGACCCACCGAGGTGTGTGTGTCTGCGCTGGTGGACGGTTGGCTCATATGTGACGATGCACCCTAAGAGACCGGCATGTCCTCTGAGGAATCGCCCTCCTCACACACGGCGCTCGCAGACGGCCCTGCAAGAGAACAGAGGGCAATATCAGGCATGTGCACAAACGTTGCGGTGCGGCAGATGCCAGGTGATGCTAAGGTCATTCGCGATCATGAGTGCTGAGTGTCAGCTTTCACTTACCGGCCGTTTCTGCAGCCCCAGCCTCGCCATCCGCCACGGAGAGGCAATGTTGCGTGTGGCTGATATCCAGCGCCTCCACCTCTGCATCCGTCAGTACCAGCAGGTGTGGAGGGCCCCCTCTGGTGCGGTCCCTTTCTCTGGCGTTCTTGCATCTCTTCTCCTGTCAAGTCAAAACACAGATGCGTGAGTGAGTGCAGATTGCATTGTGAGACGCCTCAAGCATCGGTGTGGGTGGGTTGAGCGTGGGGCAGATGGATGGGAGGATGCGTGTGCCACATGCCCATACAATTGCATGGGGATTGGGGTGTGTGGTAGTGTTTGAGTGGGGACAGGGACGGTGGGTACGTGCAGGCACGGTGAGGATGGTAGTTGAGTGGCTGTGAGGATTGCTGCGGGAGCGCTGTGGTGGCTGTGCAGAAGGGGTTGTGAGGTGTTTGGCGTGATGTTGGAGACGGGTTGTGGGAGGGTGCGTTGGTGTACTCACTTTCCCGGACCTTGTGAGGTCATTGAATCGCTTTCTACACTGCACCCATGTCCTGGTGGTGTTGGCCCTGCTGCTGACCTCCGCCGCCACCTCTGCCCATGCCTTCCTGGTGGTGGAACCAGGGCACTTCCGTCCGTCAGTTGGGAACAGCGTTCCCCTTCTCCTCCTCACACCTTCCAGAAGCAGCTGGAGCGCGATGTCTGAAAACCGTGGTGCAGCCTTACCCCTGGGGTGCTCCATGGTGTGATGCCTCTTGCTTGAAGCTGGAGGGGCTTTGGTGGACTGCCCCTTTAAATAGAGCTCCACCATCGCGCTAATGTCAATGCGCATGCGCAGGCCGCCGGCGCGCAGCTGGGGAGCGGAGAACCCGTAACCACGGCTTAATGGCATCAATTATCCCGCGATCGCGCGGGGGGTGCACTCATTTAGCCGTCCGCGTTTTCCACGCTCCCGATGGACCACCCGCCGGGAACCCGCACGCCTGCTAAAATCGGGCCCCAAGTCTTTTTTTGAAGGGAGGGGGAAGGATTTTGATGGCATTCTGTGGATCTTGGTGATAATCAGGATTAGGATAACTAACAAATATATTAGTGTATTTGTGGTTAACTGAGAAGATGAGATACCTGTCTTTTTTTAAAAGAGACAGCTGTTTCTTAAGATTGTCAAGGCAATTGGATGCCTTGGGTTGAATTGCGCTTCATGTAGGCTCTGAGTGGATGCTGTAGATGAGTTTTTTGTGCGCTGTGTATTTTAGGACCATATCATTTTGTGTTCCTATTATTGAGAATTTTAGGGCATTTCTTTTATGAACGCTGCATATAACTACAACGAAAGTTCAACAGGCAAACTGACCATTCGGCCAAACCAGTCCGTGTTGGTGTTTATCCCCCACACAAGCGGTAGTCCTAATCCCGTCTGTCTGCCCCATTTCCATATCCCTTTATTTCCTCTTCTGTTAACCACCTTTCTAACTTATCCTTGAATGTTGGCAATAGTCACTGCTTCAATCATTAACTCTGGTAATGCATCCCGCAGCCTCACAACCCTCTCCTGCTCTTTATCCTAAATCTTTTACATTTAATCTTATATCTATGTCCCCTCATTCTAGATCAGTGGAAACTGCTTCTATCTATTCTGTCCCATTCCTTTATAATTTTATATGTTAAACAAGTAATATAGACAATGGGGCAGAACTTGTACAAAGTGGCATGGCAACGAACGCTGCAGCTCCTGCAAAATAAATTTACATGTGGACTTACTGCAGGCTGTGTGATGTCGATTTGTGTGATTTTGAACTTTTGAAGAATTGTCCCTGCCCCTGGACAGCGTAGCTTGATCCACATGAAAATGTCTGTGAGAATTAAAGACACGCCCACAAAATCTGTCCGGAAGAGAAGTCACGCCCACAAGCAGGCAAGCAGACTTCATTCATTTAAAGTTAGTATTTTGGAAGTCATTGTGAACAAAAAAAATTGTTTTAATAAAAAGCAAAAGAAATAATTGAATTAAAGAGACAGAAGGAAAAAGTAAAAAAATATATTTTTTTAATGACCAAAAACTATTAAAATAAGGAGTAATATGAGACTCCACATTTTAAAAATTTAATTCTTAGTTGTAAGGCAGTCATAGTTATCGCACTTTTAAAACTTAGTTTAAACCTAGTATTTTCAAGTGTACCTTTAGGTGGCATATTTAATTACATTCCAGTTGGGCGGATGAGCAAGTTTGCGATTTTTGAGTGATTTCTATGATTGCAGCGTGCGATGGCCCTTTAATTCGCAGCTGACAAATGGCCGGCGAACCAATAGGTGCAAGTTCATGATTTCTGCATTTTACTGCGCATGTGCAAATTCAGCAACTTGCTCCTTTGATTCGCCATAAAAAATGGAGAGAGCTCCTCTGTTATTTCGGGAGCAAGTTCTGCCCCGATGTCTCATGAGCCAATTTATCCCAAGATGTCACCAAGAAGAATGTGGATTATTCCTCCCTACCTGTCTGCTCTTCACATAGTAGGGGCGCAATTTTCAAAACTATTGTGCGTCATTGTAGTCATGACACTACCAAAAGGACCAATAACATTAATATTGCAATACAATCAACTGAGTATTTCCTTCAAAGAAAGTGCTTTAAAAAAAGGTCCTCATTGATTTGACTTCTACAGGTTTGTACCGCCATCTCCCAAAGTCAGCACAAAGATAGTCCAGCAGCACACTTACCAACCCCTTGTCTACCTTCACTACTACTTCCATTACATCCGTTATTGATCTACAATTTAAAAATGAACTCCTATGTCTTTGGCGCAACTAAATGTGCAGTGGATTTGCCCCTCTCAACTGCTACTACTGCAAATGAGGTGGATGAAGCTGATCAAGCAAAAGTATCTCCCCACTCGACTGAAATCAAATTGTCATTGAATACTCACTATGAAATTGGGCATGTTCGCACTGGAAAAGAGAAGGTTGAGAGGCGATATGATTGCTCTTTTTAGGATTCTAAACGGACTAGATAATGTCCTGAAAGTACAACCAGTGGACATAGCCTGCATTTGAAGGGGGGTAAATTTAAAAAATAATCTGTGGAAACATTGGCCCTGATATATTTTCAGGGAGAGAGCAGAGGTTGGGGGGCGGGGGGGGGGGAGGGAGTCGTAGCAGCCGTGAAATCCGGAAATGCGGAGGTCCTGTCAAATTTAACGGCAGGACCTCATTTAATTTTTTTTTCTCCGTTTCCCGGCTGGCAGCCAGCCAGATTGAGAGGGATTGTGGGTCGGGGTGGGGGGGGGTGGGGCGGGGTGGGGGGGGGGAAGATGGTGGAGGGAGAGAGAGATCGTGGGTTGGGGGAGAATCGGATCATGGGGAGGGGGGGGGAAGAGGTTGGTGGATCACGGGAAGGGAGGCTGATCGTGTTAGGTTAGCTTGATGGGCAAGTGGGTAGAAGTCCTGCTCCTCCTGGCCCACAAGCAGTGCTGGAAAGGCACTTAACTGAGTGAGTGGCTCCCTAAGGAGATAGTGAAAGCAGGTAGTACTGATTCATTCAAATTCATGGATAGATTTCTTTCAGAAAATGTTATTTTGGGATACAGTATATGAGTAATTTGAGACATGACATTTGGTAAGTTTAGCCAGCCTGAGAAGAACAGGACCTATGGTTCCCAAAGCTTTCCACCACTGGGGGTTTTCCACACCTCTTGTCTGGGTCTGCTGTAGATTAATTGATAGAGATTGATTGCCATCGTTGTATAATGTGACTACCAGGATGGTAGTAGACGAACTAGATGGACCTTGGTCTTTTCTTGTCTAGCAATTTCTATGGTCCTATGTAAATGTCATACAAATGTGCTCAATCCTTGCTAAATATGATTGAATTGGGTATACATTTAGTACTTGAATCTTAATGTCAAGAGATGTCAGCCTTGGCTTAGCACACTCTCACCTCTGAGTCAGAAGGTTGTAGGTTCAAGTCCCACTCCAGAGACTTGAACACATAATCGAGGCTGACACTTCAGTGCAGTACTGAGGGAGTGCTGCACTTTTGGAGGTGACGTCTTTCGGATGAGATGTTAAACCACCTTCTCAGATCATTCAAAGATCATTCAAAGAAGAGCAGGGGAGTTCTCCCTAGTGACCTGGCCAATATTTATCCCTGAACCAACATCACTAAAACAGATTATCTGGTCATTATCTCATTGCTGTTTGTGGGAACTTGTGTGCAAATTGACTGCCGCATTTCCTACATTACAACAATGGCTACACTTCAAAAGTTCTTCATTGGCTGTAATGGGCTTTGGGATGTCCTAAGGTTGTGAAAGGTGCTACATACATGCAAATTCATTTTTTTTCTCTATCTATTCTAGGCCTATTTGTTTATCACTATTTCTTGCCTCCTCTTTTGACCTGAACAGCTTTCTGTAAAAACCTCTTGTTAGAAGTGTCCCTTGGGCTATGTGTTCCTTTCTCATGGCTCTGTAATTTGTGTTTTGAATATGAAAACATCTCATTGAACCAACTGTATCTAGTAGTAGGGCTATGGTCTTCCACACAAAGAGCACCTGCTTTCATGGCTGCTAATAAACAGTAGAGTCTTAAGGGGTAATTTTACGAGTTTGCATTCCCAAAGTGTGGAGCTTTGTCCGCCAGGAGAGCACATCGGGATTTCGGGTGCGGAGGTCAACAGGATTGGACAGAAAAATCCAGCGGGGCCTCCTGAGATTACTGAGGAATTCTCCAGCCAATCCAACTGATGTCAGAGGATAGTTGATGCAAATCACCTTCCACTGTTGTGTTGCTAGGCTCAACATGTAAAACATTGACAGAAAACAAATACTGATTTGCAGTTCATATAAAGGCAAGTTCAAGATTTATTTCTCCTGAAAGTCTGTCAAAGAGTTGGGCAGACGTGGTGTGCACCTGGAAATAAATGTTTCAGTGGGCAGTGAAACGATGAAGATGCTGGCACTAAAAGATGGTTGGGCATTGCCTCTGTTCAAATAGAGAATAATGATGCACAGAGGGATGATGCCAACTCATCTTGACGTCACGTAGCAACGGAAGAATCATGACCCGCAGTAGCCTCTAGTTCTGTAATATGGCACATTCACATCTTGCATTTTTCAAAGGATAATATTTTTGTCTGAACATATGATTATAGACACTGTCTGGTGATTCATTTTATCCCAAGATGTTGTCATCAGGAATCATTGTCACAGAGTACAAGGCTGAAATTATCGTGGCCAAGAAGAATGTGGAATATTTCCAATTGACCAATTCTGGATACTCTCTGACTCTAATGATGGCAATTTTTTTGAGAAACAAATGTTTCAACATCATGGCTCATTCTATAAATATCTGTTCAATTTAAGCTAAATGAATTCCAGCAACAAGATGTGCCTGATTATAATTTAACTCATGGCATAATATCCAATTAGAATGCATCTTCTACACGTTGGAACAAAAAAGGCCTTTGTTTCATGGCCTTAAAGCATTACAGAAAAGAAGATCTGAAGTAGCTTAAATAAATATTTTCAATAATACTGGCCCTTGACTTAAAGCTACCATTTTACTGTGGAGTGCTTTCTACAGTTCATATTTGACTTGGTAAGGGAAATCCAATGCACAAAAGACCAACTGGAATAAGTGTCAGCCTTTCCTCTGTGGCAGCATTCTCACCTCTGAGTTAGAAAGTTGTGGATTCAAACCCTATTCTAGAGCACATAATCAAGGCTGGCACTCTGTGCAGTACTGAGGGAGTGTTGCAATGTCGGAGGTGCTGTCTTTCAGATGAGACATTAAACTGAGGCCCCATCTGCCCTCTCAGGTGGACGTATAAGATCCCATGTCGTTATTCGAAGAAGTGCAGGGGCTAACATTTATTCCTCAGCCATCACCTAAAACAGATGATCTGATCATTTATTTAATTGCAGTTTATGGGATCTAGCTGTGCGCAAATTGGCATTATGTTTTCTACATTACAACAGGGACTAAACGTCAAAAGTACATCATTTTTGGGACGTCCTGAGGTTATGAAAGACGCTAAATGAATGCAGGTCTTTTTCTTTTTACCTGTGACAAGAGCCAGAAAGCATAGGAGGGAGATCTGTTAGATTTTCTGGGATTACAGAGGTTTCTGCAAAATTATTGGTTGGATAAAGCATGGATTGTATCATTCTTGGTAGTTCTGCTATTACTGTAGACATGCAAGTTGATAATCCCAATAACATATGGACAGAAAATTAAATTCTAATCACCATTTGCAAAATGTGTAAAATCACATTGGGGAGCCAAAAGACAGTGGAATTTTCTCTCATGTTGAAGGTTTAAAAGCATGACATGGTTATCTTTCACACAGGTGGCAATAAAAATACTGGGGATTTCCTACCAGTGCCATTTTCAGTGCTTCAGTCAGAGTGTGTTCTAGAACTGCGAATAAAGTCCGCTACACTGCCTCCGCTATTGTAATGTTCGCAGAGAGATATAGAAGTGGCTAAGAAACTGCTTATAAAATGCTCTACTTCATTTTTTAAGCAAATTGTCAAAAAAACAATAGGCTAATCAACAGCCTTTAAATTAATTTCTTACATTTTGGAGAAAGGTCACTTGGATCATTGTTGTATTGTGCAGGCCAAACTTGGTAGTGTTGTGTAGTATTGATTCTGTACCTAGGGCTGGACTGGACTCGGAAATTTTACAAAAATAAACCAAAATATACAGAAAAATTATTTTTTGGAAACTAGAGCCAGTAACAGCATTGCTGGGATGCAGCACATTGTGTGCTCAAAGAATCATAGAATAATACAGCACAGAAGGAGACCATTCAGCCCATCGTGCCTGTGCCAGCTCTTTGAAAGAGCTATCCAATTAGTCTCACTCCCCTGCTTTTTACCCATAGCCCTGTAATTCTTTTCCCTTCAAGTATTTGTCCAATTCCTTTTTGAAAGTTACTATTGAATCTGCTTCCACTACATTTTCAGGCAATGCATTCCAGATCATCACAACTTGCTGCGTAATTTTTTTTTCTCATGTCGCCTCTGTTTTTTGCTTATCACCTTAAATTTGTATCCTCTGGTTACCAACAGTTTCTCCTTATTTACTCTATCAAAACCATTCATGATTTTAAACACCTCTATCAAATCACCTCTTAACCTTCTTTGCTCTAAGGAGAACAACCCCAGCTTCTCCAGTCTATCCACGTAACTGTAGTCCTTCATCCCCAGTACCATTCTAGTAAATCTCTTTTGCACCCTCTCTAAGGCCTTGACATCCTTCCTAAAGTGTGGTGCCCAGAATTGAACACAACACTATGCTTTTTTAACAGCCTTCTCAACTTGTCCGACCACCTTCAAAGATTTGTGTATGTATACCCCCAAGTCTCTATGTTCCTGCACCCCCTTTAAAATTGTACTATTTAGTTTATATTGCCTCTCCTCATTTGTCCTACCAAAACGTATCACTTCACACTTCTCTGTATTAAATTTCATCTGCCATGGTATCTGCCCATTTCACCAGTCTGTCTATGTCCTCATGAAGTCTGTTACTATCCTCCACATTGTTTACTACATTTCCGAGTTTCGTGTCATCTTCAAACTTTGAAATTATATCCTCTATACCCAAGTCCGGGTCATTAATATATATCAAAAAGAGCAGTGGTCCTAATACCGACCCCTGGGGAACACCACTGTATACTTCCCTCCAGTCTGAAAAACAACCGTTCACCACTGCTCTCTGCTTTCTGTCCCTTAACCAGTTTCATATCCACGCTGCCAATGTCCCTTCAATCCCATAGGCTTTAATTTTGCTTACACGACTATTATGTGGTACTTTGTCAAACACCTTTTGAAAGTCCAAATTCACAACATCAACCGCACTACCTGCATCAAGCCTCTCCGTTACTTCACCAAAGAACTCAATCAAGTTAGTCAAACACGATTTTCCTTTAACAAATCCCTGCTAACTTTATTTTATTAGCCCATTCTTTTCCAAGTGCCAATTAATTTTGTCCTGGATTATTGTCTGAAAGTTTCCCCACCACAGACGTTAGGCTGACTGGCCTGTAATTGCTGGGTTTATCCATCTCTCCTTTTTTGAACAGGTCTAAATTGCATACAATACAACAACACACTTGCTACTGCATGCTCTATCTGACAACCATCAGCATTCATATGCTTGCTTTTGCATTTGGATTGGTGAATTCCCTAATTTTAGAACTTCAGAAGATGAAGTAAAGAAACCCAGAACACTCATTTGCTTTGAAAAATCTGCTACTCAAAGAGCTCGTTTATATTAGAGCCTTGCAGCAAGATTCGAACTGTCTCACATGCAATATGGATTAGATAATGAAGAGAAACTAGTATTGTGAAATTAAATTAGAAAAAGGAGTAATGTCACCATTACATATTAAAGAAAAAAGCAGACTTTCATTGTGCCTTTCCTAGAGAGATCCCATTGATCTGACTAACAGCATCACAATAGTGGGAAACATTGAGAAATAGATCTACCAGATTTGATTTTCAAAAGTTTTGATTCTGAACCTTGTGTTGCTATTTCTGCCCAGTATCAGGAAGACAGGGTATAAACAAAATCTGGATTATTGAACTTTACTTGGCACAAGATACAGCATGAAGAAGCACAATCCTTTGATGTTTCAAAAGCTCAGCCATACAATTCTCTGATTATTTCTTTCAGTGGCCCTACACAGTTTCCAGGAAGTGAGACATAAAGGCCAACAGACACACAAGAAGATAAAGCATGCCAGTAATAGAAAACTATAACAAAAGTGCAAGTCTCTTTTGATTAGTACTTTTTTTCTTTATCCATATATTGTGTGCTGAGACAGTTAGGAATATATGGTTAATGTATTCTTCGATTCAAAGGCTTGGGTTTCTTATTTTAGCTAACATTCTGTTAAAGATTACTGCAGAGGTATCCAACCCTGGCCCATGGGCCTGATCCAGCTCCTGCCCCAATTTTATCTGGCATGTGGAACAGCTCCTCACTGAAAAGCTCCACTTCCTAACTGTTAGCTTTGGCTCTGTGGTAGCATTCTCACCTCCGAGTCAAGTTCCACTATAGAGACTTGAGCACAAAATCTAGGCAGTCCAGTGCAATCCTGAGAGAGTGCTGCACTGTCGGAGGAACCGTCTTTCGGATGAGGTGTTAAACTGGGGCCCCGTCTGGTCTCTTAGGTGGACGTAAAAGATCCCATGGCATTATTTGGAAGAAGAGCAGGGGAGTTCTCTCCGGTGTCCTGGCCAATATTTGTCTCTCAACCAACATCACTAAAACAGATTATCTGGTCATTATCACATTGGTGCATGTGGGACCTTGCTGTGTGCAAATTGGCTACTGTGTTTCCTATATTACAACAGTGACTACGCTTCAAAAGTACTTAGTTGGCTGTAAAGTGTTTTGGGACGTCCTGAGGTTGTGAAAGGTGTTATATAACTGCACGTCTTTCTTTCTTCTTCCCACTCAACATAGAGCCACAGGCAGCTGGACTGAATGCTAGTCATTGCCAATCAACTCCTTACCAAAGAAATACCTTTCCTGGCCCCAATGCTTGCCAACATTGTAATTGGTCATCTTTGTTCAGGCACTACCTCTCTTCCTTTGAAAATTGCTGTCATCACCACCTCAAAAAGCCCACCTTTGACTCGTCTGCACTCTCCGATTACCTGCGTAAGGTCCGAGAATAAATTGTTGCTTCACATTCCATGCTCACCTCTCTCACAACTCCCTGCCTGAATCACTTCAGTCTGATTTCCTCCCTGTGAGAATGTGAGGGTTTAAGCTCAGCTTTATGTTGAACTGAATGTTGAAGTTGTGTACAGCCTCGCCCAGCCTGAATGAATAGCTAGTGTAGGGGAGAAAACTGGTGGTGAGGGTTTGGAAACAATAGCTTTGGTCTTCTCGCTGGAAGAAATTTTAGCTCATCTGGAAGAAATTCTGAGCATCCACAACTTAACGTCAGACAGACAATCTGACAGCCCAGAAGTGGTCACGGGATAGAGGGAAGTGGTGGAGAGGCAGAGCTGGATGTCACCAGCATACATGTGGAAGTTGACCCACTGTTTACAGATGGTGTCACTGACAGACAGCATATAGATGAGGAAAAGGAGGGGGCCAAGGATAAATCTTTGGGGAACTCCAGAGGTGACTGCGTGGGAGCTGGAAAAGCTATTGCTGGTGATACACTGGATGTTTTGGACAGATAGGAATGGAATCATGTGAGGGCCGTACGACAGATGTGGACCATGGAGCAGAGGTGGTGGGGGAGAATGGTGTGATCAACAATGTCAAATACTGCGGAGAGGTTGAGGAGGACAAGAAGGGATAATATGTTGTGGGTCATAGGGGATATCATTGGTGCTTTGACCAGGGTGGACTTGATGCTGTGAGCAGGGAGGAAAGCAGACTGAAGGGATGCGAACAGGGTGTTGCGAGAGAGGTGAGCATGGAATATGAAGCAACGATATATTCACGGACCTTACACATGTACTCAGAGTGCAGATGAGTCAAAGGTGGGCTTTTTGAGGAGGGGGTGATGACAGTAATTTTCAAAGGAAGAGAGGTAGTGCCTGAACAAAGATGACCAATTACAATGTTGGCAAGCACTGGGGCCAGGAAAGGTAGTTCTTTGGTAAGGAGTTGATTGGCAGTAGGATCAATGGAGTAGAAGGTTGGTCTCAATCTTTGAGACAAAGAAATCCATGTGATCATCACACTTCATATCAGAGGTGAGGGTGGAAGGATGGGAGAAGGGGGTTTGAGGAGGTGGCTTGTCATGGAGAAAAGGAGTCATGGATTATCCTTATTCTCAAGGATGATCCTGGAGTAATAGGAAGATTTGGTCAAAGAGAAGGAAGTACATAATGCAAGCTAGATTTGGTTGTGGATGACAAGACCAGTCATGCACCAGGTCTGCTCCAGTTAAAGAGATAGTGCTGACTCTCAGTGGGAGCTTGCTGGGCTGACTGCCACTTCTTGGTTGCTGGAGAGCCGTTTTCCTCCAGTCGGGACCTGCAATATCATAGATTCCTCAGATAGGTCCCAATTGGAAGGGGAGGAGAGGCAGAACTGTTAGGAGTGAGAGGTGGTGCCAGAACCTTGTGTTAGGAAGTGTAATCAAACAGGTTTTGCTCCTTCTATTGAGGTGGAAGCTCAGAAGTCAATTGGTGTTCAGATAAACACTCTATTACCTGATTTCGTTCTCTCTCCAATGTCTAATGAATGCCAGAGACGCATCAGAAATCCTGAATATTAGGCAACAGCAATGAGCATATGGGACTTACATTTGTCTCGTTTAATAGAGGGAGGGAGAGAGTGATTTACAGAGAAATGGGTGGATGGAAAATTGATGGATGAAATTAAGCATCTTAAAATAGTGTTGCATTGAGAGCATGGATCAGCAGGACATGCTTTTAAGTGACATAATATATTATATGAAATTATGGTATTCTATTTTTGATGTCCTATGTTTATTTCAAAGAAGGAAGAACTTACATTTATACAGTGTTTTTCACATCCTCAGGCCAAACCAGTGCACTTTTGAAGTGCCAGTCAGTCAGTCATTCATTGATGCTCAGACTACGGTCAATGGCCACCTGTTCAAGAGCTGGTCGTTGGTGGTTTGATGGTGGGAAAAGTCTCCCAGCCTCAGCATGACACTAACAGCAGCTTCAGCAAGAGCTACAAATCCACCATGGGAAGTAAGGAAAAGAAAAATCAACTTTATGTAATAATAAAAATAACTCAGAAAAAGATGGAGGGTCTTGAGGAGAGAGGAAAGAAGAATAAATATATAAATAAATAAAGTATTTGCATCTTAAGTAAATATTGAAGGAATGAGACTTCACTCTTGTAAAAGTTAATTTTCAGTGCCAGAGAGTTTGTTTGGCAGTCATTAAGCCTTACCATGCCGTCAAGAGTGCTTAGATTTAAATAACTTGACGTACTTTTTTTCTCAGGGCTGTGCAGGAACTTCACGCTGTTCCATTCATGTGAATGTGAGTCAGGCAGTGAGATCTCCTTCCCGCAAAACTTACGAAGGAGCAGGGCATCTGGTAGAGCAACGTCCGGATTTCTGTGTTTAACTGCGCACATATGATCGCCGGAAGTTGCTCAAAAATTTGCACTGAAATAATGGTGGGCCCTGTTAGGTTTGCTGTTATTTTCAGAGCAAAAATATCCGGGCCAATGTCTCTTTGAATCATTGTCTAAAATATTAAGGTGATTGTAACAATGCTTCAATTTGCTGCTTTCTTCTTGTTTTAAGACATCAAATTCATCAGCATGCAATGCTCAATGATTCAACTCCTGATGCAGTCAAACTCCTAATTTTGTGACAAAACACGATTCAGCATGTAAAAAGGATTCAACTGTATTACAACCAATCCATTCCCAATGTTGTAGCAGGTAAGAGGCTTTATACTGCTTCATCACAGCTCAAATCCCAGCGTGGACTGACAGCACATATACGTACAGTGAGTATAGTCAATGTCAGCCAGGCCATTGTACTTTGTAGCAGCTTAACCTACTTGTAACCTTCTGGAAAATGAAGTCTCCAGTTATGTATCGCATATCTCACCTCATTGCTGATTTGCCTGTATGTTTCTATTTCAAAAATTGGAGCTGGCTTTGATCTTAAATACTTAATCTCTTTATATTAGAAATTCAATGTAGGAACATGCAAAATCAACACACAGAATTTTAACTTTTATGTAATTTGTCTGTTTGTTTATGCCAGTAGTCTTCCTGCTCCAGCGTTCAATTGACATGGCAGCTGACATAATAAAAGCTGAAATCGTGCGCTATATTAAAATATAAATTTAATAGTCACATTATATCTTATTTTAAATTCAGAATACAATTTGCAGATTTCCTGGTTTGTAAACACAAATCCATTATTAATCATGATTTTATTTATAACACAATGGGAATATTATATTCAGTTTTGGACACCGAACCTCAGGAAAGATATATTGGCCTTGGAAGGGGCTCAGCGCAGATTCACCAGAATGATACCAGGGCTTAAAGGGTTAAATCATGAGAATAGGTTGTATAAACCTGGCTTGTATTCCTTTGAGTTTAGAAGTTTGAGGGGTGATCTAATGATGGTGTTTAAAATGATATAGATATTCAATAGGGTAGATACACAAACTATTTCCTCTGGTGGGGGAATCCAGAACAAGAGGGCATAATCTTAAAATTAGAGCTAGGCCATTTAAGAGTGAAATCAGGAAGCACTTTTTCACACAGAGGCTAGTGGAAATCTGGAACTCGCTCCCCAAAAGGCCGTGGATGCTGGGTCAATTAAAAATTTCCAAGATTGAGATCAATAGATTTTTGTTAGGTAAGGGTATCAAGGGATATGGAGCAAAGATGGGTAAATAGAGTTGAGATTCAGATCAGCCATGATCTAACTGAATGGCAGAACAGGCTCAAGGGGTTGAATGGCCGACTCCTCCAGTTCCTGTGTGCTTATGTTCCTATTTAAGGAAAAATATAAGATAGGTGTCACCTTTGTTGCAGATTAAAATATTACAATGTACCCAGGTACGATAGAATGCCATAAAAAAGTAGAGCAAGTGACCTTGGCAGGGGAGCAAACTTTATTAGATGATCTGACCCTATAACCAAGACATCTAGCTATCTATTAACCCAGCACAGAGTAGCATTGGTATCTGAAACTGTAGTCAGTCTATGAGCCATTTTATTGTTTGCTCCCACTCCAGCTGAAGGACAAATGGATGTGAATGTGCTAATCAAGGTAAGAAATTATAATCTTGGGGAACTTGTTTGCTCTTTGAAGCCAAGTCAACATAACAAGTACTCCCAACCTAGGTGCAATATGGATCAGATGTAACACAGAGCTGCCTCTTTATTATTCTGGCTATACATATGACCATCCAAAGGAGGTCCTTACTGTACCACTGCCACATTTTTATTCCTCCTTCCTCCTCACAACCAAATTGGAAGGTAGTTTTGCAGTATGAGCTTATGTCCACTGGGAAAACTAACCCAATTAACTTTGTTTACAGGTTAAAAAAAATCTCAGGAAGTCACATACAATCATAGAATATTACAGCACAGAAATGGGCCATTTGGCCCATCGAGCCCGTGCCAGTGTTTTTCTCCATAAGTACAGCATAATAAGTAAATATACTAAACAGGCTATGCAAGTTAAAAAGTTATAAAATTAATTTACAAAATGGAGATGAATGGCTGGCAAGGAGCCAGGAACTGGATGACATGATGATAGTACAAATTCAAAGAGAAGTGGATGTAGCTGGGTTACAGCAGTGGAGAGAGATTCCAAAATGCATCCATATCATATTTTATTTGTTGCAAATCACAATTTCATGCCTCCATGCCTCCGTGGGTAAATGCACCGTGCGTCATTGTACTTAGCTGCAGTGGCGGCTGGTGACCTTTCTGACAGGTGAGGCACACGCTATATATGGCTAACCAAGCCAGCATGTTACCATGGCAACGAGTCCTTCATGCATGTGCAATGCGTTTTATTTTCTTGTCCATAGCAATCTTTCATTATAAGAATAATGCAAGGTCAAAGAAAAGAGGAAGAGGATAACCAATAAATGGATGGGCAGAGAGGAAGCCAATAATCACTTTGGTAAAGCCAGCTCCTTTTTGTAACCTTGTTCTTCCCGATATTGCCCTAAAGAAAAACCTTGCCGCTATAAACGCACTCAAAAGTGGAGCGAGATGTAATGCCACATCAGGTCTTCTCATTCAAACTGTTACTGGAATTCACCAGGTGAATAGGAGATAACTATCCCAGCAAGCACACCTACGGTCAATCGATAGGGAAGTCATGCACAATCTCCATTGCCTGTCTATAAATATTCTGAGAGAGACGGGGCCTCACTTGCCTCACCTGATCAGCCCACCTCTGCTGAGCTGTACACATCAGGAAGGACCCATGTTTAATCCTCACTCTGTGATCTCAGCCAGAGTGGCAGTGTGAGTGGTACAGTTAACATCAGTGTCCCAGAACTAAGTAGGGGGAAAAGGAAATCCAAACAGGGTTCCTGCTTATAACCACTGTCCTGTACACCCAACTATGAGTGTCTGTGCATTGCCATCATCAGAATCAAGCTTAGGTGTGATGCCCCCACAGCCAAATAGCCTAATATTCACCAACTATCCTAATATAGACTGGGATAACAATAACAAAATAAGGGGCAAAGAGGGGGAGGAATTTTTGGAATGTGTTCAGGTTAACTTAACCAGTGCGTTTCCGGCCCAACGAGGAAGGAGGCATTGCTGGACTTGGTTCTAGGGAATGAGGCGGGCCAAGTGGAGCAAGTGTCAGTGGAGGAACATTTAGGGAGCAGCGATCATAATATCATAAGGTTTAGAATAGCTATGGAAAAGGACATGGACCACTCTAAAGTAAAAATACTCAATTGGAGGAGGGCCAATTTCAATGGTTTGAGAACAGATCTGGCCCAGGTAAACTGGAATCAAAGATTGGCTGGCAAAACTGTAATAGAATAGTGGGCGGTCTTTAAAGAGGAGATGGTTTGGGTACAGTCTAGGCACATTCCCATGAGGCAGAAAGGTAGGGCAACTAAAGCCAGAGCTCCCTGGATGACAAAAGAGATAGTGAGTAAGATGAAATGGAAGAAAGGGGCATATGACAGATGTCAGGTTGTTAACACAAGTGAGAACCAGGCAGAATATAGAAGTTCAGAGGGGAAGTGAAAAAGGAAATAAGAGGGGAAAGGAGAGAGTATGAGAAGGAACTGGCGGCCAACATAAAAGGAATCCAAAAGTCTTCTACAGGCATGTAAACAGTAAACGGGTAGTAAGAGGAGGGGTGGAGCCGATTAGGGACCATAAAGGAGATCTACTCATGGAGGCAGAGGGGATGGCTGAGGTACTAAATGAGTATTTTGCATCTGTCTTTACCAAGGAAGAAGATGCTGCCAGAGTCTCAGTAAAGGAAAATATAGTTGAGATACTGGATGGGCTAAAAATTGATAAAGAGATACTTAAAAGGCTAGCTGTACTTAAAGTAGATAAGTCACCCGGTCTGGATGGGATGCATCCTAGGTTGCTGAGGGAAGTAAGGGTCGAAATTGCGGAGGTATTGGCCATAATCTTCCAAACATCCATAGATACGGGGGTGGTGCCAGAGGACTGGAGAATTGCAAATGTTACACCCTTGTTCAAAAAAGGGTGTAAGGATAAACCCAGCAACTGTAGGCCAGTCGGTTTAACCTCAGTGGTGGGGAAACTTTTAGAAATGAAAATCCAGGGCAGAATTAACAGTCACTTGGACAAGTGTGGATTGATTAGGGAAAGCCAGCACAGATTTGTTAAAGGCAAATTGTGTTTAACTAACCTGAAAGAGTTTTTTGATGAGGTAACAGAGAGGGTAGATGAGGGCAATGCAATTGATGTGGTGTCTATGGACTTTCAAAAAGTGTTTGATAAAGTGCCACACTGTAGGCTTATCATCAAGATTGCAGCCCATGGAATAAAGGGGGCAGTAGCAACATGCATACAGAATTGGCTAAGGGACAGGAAACAGAGAATAGTGGTGAACGGTTGTTTTACGGACTGGAGGGAGGTGTACAGTGGTGTTCCCCAGGGGTTGGTGCTGGGACCACTGTTTTTCTTGATATATATTAATGACTTGGACTTGGGTGTACAGGGCACAATTTCAAAATTTGCAGATGACACAAAACTTGGAAGTGTAGTAAACAGTGAGGAGGACAGTGATAGACTTCAAGAGGATTTGGACAGGCTGGTGGCATGGGTGGACACGTGGCAGATGAAATTTAACGCAGAGAAATGTGAAGTGATACATTTCGGTAGGAAGAATGAGGAGAGGCAATACAAACTAAACGGCACAATTCTAAAAGGGGTAGAGGAACAGAGAGATCTGGGGGTATATGTGCACAAATCGTTGAAGGTGGCAGGGCAGGTTGAGAAAGCGGTTAAAAAAGCATACGGGATCCTGGGCTTTATAAATAGAGGCATAGAGTATAGAAGTATGGAAGTCATGATGAACCTTTATATAACACTGGTTCGACCACAACTGGAGTATTGTGTTCAGTTCTGGGCACCGCACTTTAGGAAAGATGTGAAGGCCTTGGAGAGGGTGCAGCAGAGATTTACTGGAATGATTCCAAGGATGAGGGACTTTAGTTACGTGGATAGACTGCAGAAGCTGGGGTTGTTCTCCTTGGAACAGAAACAGTTGCGAGGAGATTTGATAGAGGTATTCAAAACCATGAAGGGTCTAGACAGAGTAGAGAGAAACTACTTTGGAAGGGTCAAGAACCAGAGGACATAGATTTAAAGTGATTGGCAAAAGAACCAAAGGTGACATGTGGAAAAACTTTTTTACACAGTGAGTGGTTAGGATCTGGAATGCACTGCCTGAGGGGGTGGTGGAGGCAAATTCAATCATGGCCTTCAAAAGGGAACTGGATAAGTACTTGAAAGGAAATAATTTGCAGGGCTACGGGGATAGGGCAGGGGAGTGGGACTAGTTGGATTGCTCTTGCATAGAGCTGGCGCGGACTCGATGGGCCGAATGGCCTCCTTCCATACTGTAACCTTTCCATGATTCTATGATCTTGACTCGCATACGAAGAATGGTGACACAAGTGAAGTAGCAGAGGACTCAGTGCCCGTGGAACCATTGGAAGTACCTTGACAATGGGTGTTCAAATGAATATTATATATATTTTATTGTGCTATGCTAATTGTGAAGTTTCCCAGTGGATTAGCAAAGCTGCCAATTAGAATACAATATTTATCTCCATTATTGAACTCCTTTATAAAAATGAGCTACTGCTCATCCAAACCAATGAATGAGAAACATCACACAGAGACCAGCAGTAATTCTCCAGTCATTATTTCCTAGATTCAGCCTGTAGTTTTCTATATCCTGGGGTATAGTCGAGTCAGAAACAGAAATTGATTTTATTTCCTGACTTGACCTATTGCTGCACATATGAAACTGAAAGGCTGATTCAGAAAATGACTGCAGAATATGATTAATCTTTACATTGTTCCTCAACCATTAATGAAGCCTAGGTGTTTGATTTTTTTTCTTCTTGGAGAATCGCCTTTTAAAACTAATTTGGAAAATAAAGAATAAATTAGCAGCAGTCGATTCAGGTGCAGTATAGGTTTCACCCCCAGCATATAAATCCAATTGTCATTTCACTTCTATGATAGCAAGCTGGACCAAATGGTAAATGATTCATCTCCAAAAAAAATCACATTGTTATGCAATAACCAACTTTTCTGTTTGATTATATTTCATTCCACCTCCCCTGCCCCCCACCCCCCTCCACTCCTCCCCTGAAGGTGCTGACTCTATCCAAAGTAAGGTTTCATAGGCCCCAGCAGCCCTCCGGTATTTCAGTCAAGTGGCCATTTTTCACATTAGAGCCTTAACATGAGTGTTAGCAAGACATTCAACCATGGAGTCAAGCCTGATCCTGACATTCACACACAATCACTTTCTAGCCAGGGTCACTGGATAGCAACCAGGAGCAGGGACGCTGTCTGATATTTTCCTCCCTAGCCTAGGGGCATTGAGGCTGATTGTGGTGTCCAAAAGTGTTCCCAGGGCCAAGATTGTCTAACTCAGTGTAAACCAGGATTGAACATAGGACCCTGAAGGAGCTTGGTATGATTTCATTTTATAACTGAGGTTAAAAAACACTGGACATGCAGTGTGTACAATAGGCAAATCAGATCCATTCAAACCTCATCATTACCAATTCACAATCGTAGATCTTCTGCATTGATGTGAAGTTGGTGGGGTGAGCTTTGCATCCACCCAACTTGACCACTGCAGACAAGGCAAATTTGTTTCTGTGGGGACATGGAGAAGAAAATAGCTGCTGCAGGCCTGGGCAAAAGGATGTGCAGGGATAGTAAGGGATGCTTTTGATCAATGTCTTTATACTGTGAACAGTATACTCATACTCATGCAACAGAATACAAATGTATATACATATACACAAACATATACTTACACAAGGGTGTCAGCCTTGGCTCAATGGATGCACTTTCCCCTCTGAGTCAGAAGGCTGTGGATTCAAACTCCACTCCAGAGACTTGCGCACATTAGAGACGTTAAACTGAGGTCTCATCTGCCCTTTCGGGTGGGTGCAAAAGATTTTATGGCAGTATTTGAAGAAGAGCAGGGGAGTTGTCCGAGCCAATATTTATCCCTCAACCAACATTACTAAAAAAAAGAGGGGATGAAATTGGCTAGCACCAACCTGCCAATGTGAACTGGGCACAGGGAACAATCCCTGCGGCTGAATGGCTAAGCCCGAGGCACAGTCAATATTGGGCACAATCAATAGCAATATTAATCTGCAATTATGGTTTTTGGCCTGGCTGTTTCACTGAAGATTTTCTTGTGTATATTGCTCACCTCTGGAACTCTGCTCTTCAACATTTTGGTGAATGATTCATTATTCTATTGGACATCTCCAGAGTTCTTTGAGTCCCTGACACCATGCACTGTTAAACAAGTTACCATCATGTGGCCTCCTACCAAAACTATGTTGCTATCTAGTTTCCACTTAAATCACTCTATCATTGACTCGTTTTTCATTAACTTAGAGATTCTCCAGAGCCCTGGCTTGTGTCTCATTCTGTTCTTCCTTCATATCAACGATCTCTTCCACTCATTATTCAAAGATATCCAATCTTTTTCTGATGAATTCATTCAAAGTTCATCACCTTCCTTCACATCACATTGCCTCAGTACTCACAATCTTCATTTCTCATATAGTACAATGATTGAATCACTACAATTTGATTTTTTTCCAATACCTTTTTGCTGGGCAATGACAATCTTGTTTCCTTCAATTCTTCAAAACCACATTATCTTTATGCTCCTCAGAAGTCTACCCAATAGCTAGTATTTCCTACTTTTGATGATTACACCCTTAGTCCTTCTTCATCTGTTGATCTTATTATCTCCTCTAGCCTCCAACAGAACTGTTGTATCTTCTCCATTGCTAAAGCTACCTCCCATAAGGTAGGTTTCATGCCAAACACTTCTTTTGCTCTCAGCAACTCCTGACTCACTATAAAACCCAAGTCCATTCAAGGAGCGAGAACTGCTCAATAAGTACCTCTTTTGCAGTCTAGAATTAAATTCAAGAAAACATTTGTTGATTCACGTCTAGCCTCCAATCCCTTTCTCTCTGTCATGAGCTTTCTTGTCTTTGCAATTTTATTAATACTGCTGTGGTAGTTGCTCTTCTCAACATTCCTGTGTTATTCCTAAGCTCCAAATATGCCATCCCATGCGCTTTTTTCTCCTCCCTACATCTCCACTGTGTTGAGATCAAATTTCACCACAGTTTCACGCTTCAATTCATTCTTTCCCTGGACCACAAAACTGGAACTTCTTATCTTCCTCATTGCTTTCTTCTTCCTACAATCTTCAGCCTTTAACACATCAACTTGACATTACCTAATCCACCACGTCTTCACAAGATAACTTCCCAGAATACCAACCTGGCTGTCTTATCATTACAGGATTTAGATGTCTCTTAAATGAGTAAAGTCCTCTGGCCTCACTTGCATGGCAGCCAATTCCAGCTGTTGATCACCACCTGTCTTATCCTGCGTGGCGTATGTGAAAAGCTTTACTTTCTCTATCCTGCTAAGTAACTTGTCTCTATAAGATCCCTCGTGAGACATCTCTTTTCAAAGCTGAAAAGCCTTATCTTATCCTCATAGCTGTTCCCTGTAACAATGAGGATTAACATCATTGCTTTCCTTTGCATCATCTGTAGGGCCTGAAAGGTCTCTATATCATGGTGACCAGAAGTGGTATGCAGCACTCCCGGTAATCCTGACCTTTTACACTTAGCAGCCTTGGTGCTGAATTGCGTTATAGGCCTCGGCCATTCACCTTGGTTTTTTAAATTTAAAAAAACATTGCTACAAACACCTCCTTATTGAAATTATTGAAAACATTTACTGTAAAATGTAACAAATTTAGTCCAGCTTTCCATCATCACCTTTATTATTACTCAACATGCTTGCCTGAAGTTTTCCCTATCTACTACCAAAATTTTGGTGGAGATCAGCTGATACCCTGGAGAAATTATGTAACTGGACCAAGGACCTTATTAGTATATACCAGTGATCGTTAACAGGAATTCTACCTCCATGGAATAACCTGTTAAACTGATTTCATACATAACAAATATGGCCGCACCTTAAAAACTGATTCAGAAAGCTCAATGTTAATGAGCCTTAGACTGGGCCTACAAGTCGGCCATAAGCCTACACAAGTCAGATTGAACAGCCTAAATGCTGGAAGCTGGGGTTCTGGATGCTGGGTTTCAGGAATTTGAATTAAAGGAAGATTGATATAAACGTGACGAATGATACTGGGTGTTGAAACTATTCTTTGAGTTGCATGTATAAGCAGCTTCAATTTGCAGCTCAGTCACTTTGAAAGCCAAAATGCTGTTTTATGCTGCTCCAGGTGTAAACTTTCTGCCTGAAAGCAAACAGCCAATAACCCAGAGTGTCCTTCACCAACACCTAACATAACAAATAGTGTTGTTAAACTTAATCCCAAACAAATGCTTTTAACTTGAGGCAGTGTGAGGCAGTGTGAAACAATACAGAATGCATGTCACTGGCCAGGGTGATGATGTCCTTTTAAGTGCAAAACAGGGAATTCAGGGAGAAATTTAACACCGTGCTTACTTACACAAAGGTGAAATATTTTTGTCACCAGTCACTGTGTGCGACAGCAGAATCAGCTCCCTTCTGTAAACTGATACTGAAGCACTTGCAAAACCAGACAACTGTTTCCTTGGGGCATGTTCACCGTGAAGCAAAAACGACACATTTTGCTGCTGGGCTGGTTAACCAGTCTTTTTTTAAATTGAATCACATCCAGTAAATGTGGTCCCTACACACTGGACAGAATTCAAGAAGACATTTGTTGACTTTAGAAGTATATTGCCACACACACAAAAATATCCTAACGCACAACATATCCTAACACAGGGACGAGGGAGTCAACTAGTTACACAGTCCAAATCTGAATTAATCCAGAGTCACTTGTCTGGTGGTGCTACAACTGTGGGTTAAATTCCTTTTTTTAAAATGAAAAAGGAGAGAAAGACTGATTCTCTCCGTAACTAATGAATCACTAACATAATTGTATGCTCAGAAACCACACATCATTAATTACAGAGACAAACAGACATTCTCCTGGTCTTTGTTAAAAGAGGAATTTCATCCCCTTGAGATGAATGGGTGGGAGAAGTGGTGTGTGGCATGAGACTGAAAATTTTTAGAATTCAGCCGCAGATAACAGATGTATTCGGAGGGTAAGAATCAAACAGGGATATGCGCAAAGGAACGACACATGTGCAAGAGGAAATTTTGTCACTGACCGTGAACCTGGCTTTTTTTATATATAAAGGGGCAGGCATACTAAGGTAAAATTCAAGTGTTTATGAATTGACTTGAAGTGGTCTGATTTGGCTCACTTTTTGTTATGAATTCAGTTCAGCTTTCACCAGTATGGAGAATGCCTTGACAACTGCAATGATGCATTTTGACGGTGGTTAGTAGAAGTTGCAAAGCTTTTAATCCCTTGGATAAAAAAATGGGAATATCATGATTTTAAAAATAAAATACAGAAGGTTCAGATTTTGCACTCATGTTCCCCTGTTTACATTGCCAAACTCATGCCAGAGAGAATCCACAAATCACAGCAGGCAAGCACAAAAGCTTGGTAGTTGAATTGTGCCTTTGAATTCCTTGCTGGAATGAAAAGCAGTTCCTTTAGGGATTGATTTCAGAAGTTCGGAGGTGGCTGTGGTACAAACCCCGCAGGAATGTAAAGCTCGTTTTACTCTCCCAGAATCCCATGTGATTTGAATGCATCATCTTTTTGATGTCCATTCAGGAGGGCACTCCAAAATATTTAGAGCAGTTTACCATAGAACACATGCATTCCGCATTAAAACATGATGCACTAGAGCAAACTGCAGTATTACTGGGGATAATCCACTACCGTATCGTTTTGGTAGTAGAATTCATACCTCACCACTATAATAGCTACAACACTGGCATCTATCCAGCAGTGTGGAAAATTGCCCAGGTATGTCCACAAAAAGCAGGACAAATCCAACCTGGCCAACTACCGTCCTATCAACCCTCTCCCAATCATCGGCAAAGTGATGGGAGGAGTAGTCAACAGTGCTGTCAAGTGGCACTTACTCACTGATAATCTGCGCATTGTGCACAGTTTGGGTTGTGTGAGGACCACTCAGCTCCTGACCCCATTAAAGCCTTGGTCCAAACACAGATACAAGAGCCTAATTCCAGAGAGGGGAGGTGAGAGTGACTGCCCTTGCCATTCAACCAAGTGTGGCACCAAGGAGCCCTAGTAGGATCAGGGGGAAAGCTCCGAGTCATACCTGGCACAAAGGAAGATGCTTGTTGGAGGCCAATCATCTCAGCCCCAGGACAGTTTGGCAGGAGTTGCTGAGGGAAGTGCCCTAGGCCCAACTATCTTCAGCTATTTCAATGACCTTCCCTCCATCATAAGGCCAGAAGTGGGGCTGTTTGATTCTGATTGCGCTGATTTGATTATGTTCAGCTCCATTCGCAATTTCTCAGATAATGAAGCAGTCTATGCCCACATGCAGCAAGACCTGTACAACATCCAGGCTTGGGCTAATAAGTGGCAAGTAACATTCGTGCCACACAAGTGCCAGGCAATGACCATCTCCAACAAGAGAGAGTCTAACAACCACCTCTTGACATTCAATGGCACTACCATTGCTGAATTCCCTGCTATCAACATCAGAATGACTAGAATCTCAACTGAACTAGCCACATAAATGCCTTGGTTACTAGAGCTGTTCAAAAGCTGGCTATTCTGTGGCAAGTGGTTCACTTCCTGACTCTCCAAAGACTCACCACCTCTAACAAGGCGCGACAGGAGTGTGATGGAATACTCTCCATTCCCCTGGATGGTACAACTACAACAACGGTCAAGAAGCTCAACACCATCCAGGACAAAACAGTCAGCTTGTGCGGCACTTCACCCATTAGTCGAAACATTCACCCCCTCCACCATTGGCATACTGTGGCTGCAGTGTGCACTATCTACAGGATGTACTGGAGCACCTCGCCAAGGTTTCTTTAGCAGCATCTCTCAAGCCCGTGACCTCCACCACCCAGAAGGACAAGGGCAGCAGGTGCATGGGAACACCATCACTTCCAAGTTCCTCTCCAAGTCATACACTGTCCTGACTTGGACATTTATCACCGTTCCTTCATCGTTGCTGCATCAGAATCCTGGAACTCCCTATCTAACAGCACTGTGGGAGCACCTTCACCTAACAGACTGCAGCGGCTTAAGAAGAAGGCCCACCACCACTTTCTCAAAGGCATTTATGGATGGGCACAATATGCCAGCCATGCGAGTGATGCCCACATCCAAAGAATACATTTCTTTTTAAATTCCTGGACTTGAACACATGGCCTAGGCTGAGTCTTCAGGCCAGTACTGAAGAATGCTGCAATTTGGAAGTACTGTCTTTCAGATGAGATGTTAAACCAAGGCCTGTTCCTGTGGATGTAAAAGATCCCACACTACTGTTCAATGAGTAGGGGAGTTCTCCCAGTGTCCTGGCCAACATTTCTCTCTCAACCAACACCCAAAAAACTGATTAACTGATCAGTTAATCTTAATGCTCTTTGTAGGACTTTGCTGTGCACTAATTAGCTTATTCTATAAGCTTCTGTTAGGCTTTAAACGTTGAACAAGCTGTGAAAATCAATTCATTAGTGAGGCCTTTAACTAATACTCCTTCTCATAAGCGGCACCATTCATCTTTCTGTCTTTCACTCACTGCCTTCTCTGAGGTATTTCCTGGACACCAAATCTTTTAGCCCGCACCAACATCACCAGAATCTTTGATCGGTACATGCATGCAATGATGCAGGAATTCCATTCGTTTTTCTTGAAAATGGCAGCATGGAAAACTCATAGGGGTCGAAATTGGGCCGTGTAGCGCCCATTTTGTAGGCGCTACACGGACTCCTAAACTTTGAAAATGGCGTCCGAGATGCGCGCGTGCACTTCCGACGTGATGTGTGCAGGACGCCACCTCAGTAAAGGTGGTTTGCGCACGCGCACCTAACAAAGACCGGCAGCATGTAGAGTAGGGAGATTATGATGCGAATCAGTGTGCAACGCTGATTTGAAGCAGCCGCCGCCGTTTTGGAACTCCCCGCTCCAGCCAACATTTACATTGTACGGCTGAACAGGACTTAAAGGGCATGAAGGATATCCCACCAGCGCTATTTAAAGGGATCATGCAGGAGTTAAAAGTTAATTACTGGATTAGTTATTCTGGCTGCTGGTACAAATGTGAGTGTTTGTGGAAGTTTCCTATACTTGGAGAAAGTTGCAATATTACATAGAGAGTGGTCTGGGTGGTCTGGCTGGTCATGCAGTACTGTTAGTGGCATTTAAAATAGTGTGCTGACCAAAGTTGCTTCCAGACATGGATGGCCTGCTAGGGCTTCCTCTGGGAGTTGAACATGACTGGAAGCATGCAGAGAGGCCATGCAGAGCAGGACAAGCTGCCAGAAGAGGCAGGAGGAGGAGGAAGTGGAGGAAGAGGCAGGGAGGCAACAAGGTAGACAGGCCCTGTCTGCTAGGGCTTTGCTTAATCAGATGATTAATGAGTGACTCCAGTAACCTCAACGATACCTCCCCATTCACCAACAGTCCCACACTCCTTACCTTTCCTCTCCCACATGACCATCAAATCGTCCTCCTTATTGCTTCCTCCTTCAGCTCATGGCAGAAATGAAAACCACCACCAAATACAAATTCATAACCACATTTATAGATTTAGACATGAAATGATTCAAACAAACTGATACTATTCACCTTTGTGCATTCCCTTAATGCCTGTCGTTTGGGTGCCTTTACCTTTCCTAGTGCTCCTATGAGGTGCATCACAGTGGCTGGAGCATGGGTGGAGGAAGGCGACTGACCTTCAATTGAGGAGCATGCAGATGGCATTGGAGGACGACCTCGAGCAACACTGGGCCTGGAGGGCCTGGCTGCAGACTGCACCATCTCAGCCAGGGCTGCAGAGTCTGGCCTGTCTGGATGACAGGCAACAGCAAGGGCACTGGCTGAGTGGTAGGGGTGGGAGAGAGGACAGCAAGTTCGACTGCTGTGGCGCCACTGCCACTCTCCCAGGGCGGCGCCTCAGCAATCCTGGTGATCTGCTGGAGAACAGATTGCTGGAGTGCTGTGACGCCCTGGTGGAACCCAGAGCCACTATAACAGCAGTCTGAGCTCCAAATGCAGCAGTCGGACCTTGGATGGCAGATGTTTGTGCTGCAATGGAATCTGTGACATCAGTCATTAGACGCTGCATCATGGTGGGTTCCACAGGTGTGCTGATGGAGATGACCACCCATTCCATGTGGGAAAGGATGGGCTCCAAGCTCTGCGCAAAGCCTTGTGCCAAGTTGGAGCTGGACTACTCCATGCCCCTTATCATTGCGCGCAGGCTTTCTGACAGGCTTTCCAGTGCACCAAACATTCAGCTGTGAACTCACATCAGTCTTCTTCTGTAGCCTGGCCCATCGAAGTCATCATCTGACTCCTCTGCAGCAGAACTAGGTGCGACCTCGCCCTCCGGCAAGCTGGCGCCTGCGGTATCCGTTCCCCCCGCCCCGGCTCCTGCGCACACGTGCCCAATGTCTCACCATGTGCCGATCCCTCCTCTAACCCAGCCTCTAGAATACGAACAGTCTCAATATCTGTGCTGGTGGCTGCGAGTGTAAGATCGAGTGACGGTGTGACTGCATCATCACTGCCGTCTTCCTCTGCCTCCTCTTGGGTATCTGCAATGACCATGCGACACGGGTGGAGTTGTGGTGAGGGGAGAGGAGAAAGTAAGACATGCGTGCTCACACCATCTGTAGCGTGTGAGTCAGAAAAGATTGTGGGATGAGGGAGAAGTGGGAAACGAGAAGAAGGATTTGGTATGCAGTATAACCCCCATATGTCTTAGTTGTTCTAACTGGATAGCCTGGTGGTGAAGGAGAGAATACAAGAGCCTAGTCTTCAGTTGCTTCTAAGCCTTTATTCACAGAACTCCACACAACAACCCACCCCACCACCCTAGATCAGCTCTCTTACAAATGGATACAATAGAGTCCCCAGTTGATACGTACCACCTGAATACAATTAACACTAATTGATATAAAGCACATGGATACAATTAACATTAGTCAGAGACAGAAAAACAGCACAACATGAGGGAAATTCACTAGAATCTCTTCAACTTGCCTTATCAATAATTGTTTCTCACTGAGTTTGAAATAATTCTGATGCTATCCTGGTGAAGGAAAAACACCAAGCAACAAATAATTTGTATCTAATACTCCCTGTCCTCAGCCAAAACAACCTACTACTCTAGAGTCAACCTGAAAGACAAGGACAGCCAAAAGACCCTTTTCTCCTTGACGGACTGCCTCCTGAAACCCCTTTCCCCCATTCCCTCCACCCTCACCTCCAAAAACAAGTGCGAAGAGTTCACAGATTTCTTTGTCTTTAAGTTCAACTGTGCAGCTGCATCTTCTGCTACCTCCCTTCCTCTTCCCCCTGCTCCCCCAACTCTAATCCTAATCCCGTCACTATGAAGTTTGTCGCACATCTCTCCTACCACTCTCTCCAAGCTCATCTCTTCCATGAAACCCACCTCCTACTGCCCTAATTGCCCCCTGCCCCCACTCCTGATCACTCAACTACCTTTCCTAGTCCTGTACTAGTTCACTTGGTGTATGGTTCCCTGTCACCAGGCACCATCCATCTCCCTTTCAAAGCCATTATCATCAATCACCTCCTCGAAAATCCACCCTTGACCTATCCGTCCTTTCCACCTACTGCCTCATCTCTAACCACCCTTTCCTCAAATGTGTTGTGACCTCCCAACTCTTTGCCCTTCTCACAGCAGTGATACAACACTGACCAAAATCATGAATGACCTTCTCTGTGACTGATGCATCATCTCTTTTTGTCTTCTCCACAGCATTCGATACTGTTGACCATGCCACTCTCCTCCATTGCCTCTCCTCTGTTGTCCAGCTTTGTGGAACTGCCCTCATGTACCTCTTCCCATTCCCACGCTGACACCTATTGCAGAGTTCACCTTGTTTACACTGCTGGGTGCATTCAGCAATACCAGAAATGTTGCATACTTGCAGTTGCTCAGAAGTCACTCTCTTGATCTTCCCATTTCGGTTGGAATAAAATGGCAGCCGATTCCCTTTTCTGGCAGCAGTGCTTTGCCCTGGGAGTTACGGGACAAAAGCACCACCCCTGAACAATCGCTGCACCGCCCCTAACTGACAGACCAGTAATACATATTGCCTGTATGTCACCAGGTCACGGTATGTAGTGCTTGCTACTGGCTGAAGCAACGCTGAAGTCTAGGAGTTCTACATAATTTGAGGGTGTTTTTCCCTACAAGGGCAGGATAATCATTAACCAAGAGAAAGTTCCTCTTCTCTTTAATCACGTTTTAAAAAATTATTGAAATTTCCCAATTAAACAAGGCTTCCTTTCAATGTTATCCTTAGCACGAGTTTTGGCCAACAAAATAACCTTGAAGCATTGTAGGAGTCAGGAATCACCAACTATCTTATCTATCAGCAGTTTGACATGATACAGTACACACATGGATTGTAATGCCTTCAGGCCCCATAGTAGAATAAGAGTAAATGGAAAATGTGGAATCCTGTATGGGGAACGATTAACGAAGGGGCTCTGCTTGATAAAAAGATAAGGGCTGGTTGATAAGGAGACAAAAGCATCAGAAGACGACTTACTGAAACAAAGGCTGATAATAGGAAGTGGCAGAAGGACATTCAGTACATATCTATGAGAAGAAGCTGAGAAAAAGGATACTTTGCAATTGGATCTGGGGAAGGTTAGATGGGTACCTGTTACTGACTAAGACTGTGTGATGGGGGGAGGGAGAAAAGATTTTTTCTTGCAATTTGCCTTATGGTTTATAGTATAGAACAGGAAGTTGCACAAAAGAGGTTACAAGGATAAACAATACTAAAGATTATGATAAAGACCCTTCTGGTTTCCAAACATGTCGTTGTCTTCTAGAACCATGCTCATCTATTCTGATATTCCTTGTTCAAATTCATCCAATCCGGCTTCTGCCCTTCCCACAGTTCTGAAACAGCCATGGCTAAAGTCACAAATGATATCCTCTGTGACTATGATGCATTATCCCTCTCTCTTTGTTCTTCTTGACCTCTCTGACACAGTGGACTAAGCCATCCTCCTCTATTCCCTCTCCTCAGTTGTCCAGTCCCATGGGACTACCCGTAAATGGTTCCATTCCTATTTACCCTACATGTCTCCTGCAGTGGCTTCTCTTCCCGTCCCATCAACTCTTATCCTCTCCTCTTTATCTTGCTGCCCTTTTATGACATCATTCATCGACATGGGGTAAGCTTCCACATGTACACTGATGACACCCAACTCTACTTCTCCATCCCTTCTCTTGACCTCACAACTACTTCTGTACTATCATACAACTTATCTGACATCAGGTCATGGTTGAGCCACAACTTCCTCCAGCTCAACATTGGGAAGACAGAAATCATCATTTATGGCCCTGTTCACAAGCTCCATCCCCTTCCCAATGACTCCAGCCACTATCTCAGGTGGAAACAGATTGCATGCAATCTTAGCATCATGTTCGACCCTGAGCTAAGCTTTAAATCCCATCACCCAACCATCACCAAGACTGTTTATTTCCATACCTGCAACATTGCCTGCCTCTAGCCTTACCTCAGCCTCCACTGCTGAAACCTTTGTCACCTCCAGACTCAATTTCTCCAATGTCCTCTGCATCCTCCACCCTCCATAAACTAAAACTTGTCCAAATCTCAGCCACCCCTATCCTCACTAAGTCTTGATTGCCCATCCTTCCTGACATTGCTGACTTACAATGGTAAGTTGGCAACCCATTAAATTGAAAATCTTTGCCCTTGTCTTCAAATTCCTCTACGACCTCTCCCCACCCTATCTCTGCAATATCGTCTGGTCCTATGCCTAATCCCTCATGCTCTGGTCCTCTGATTCTGGCCTTCCGTGCACTCCTCCCTCTCTTAGCCCCACAGCTGGTGGCAGAGCCTTTGTATGTCTATTCTGGTGCGTATGTAATTTTGGTCAGCAGCACAAAACATATCATCTGGTGAAACAAGCTCCAAATAATCTCTCAAAAGTAATAAGTGGCTGCTCTCATTAAGAAACGGTTACACTGAAACTTGTTCGTCCAGCAATAAAAATGAATTATTGTTAGCAACCAGCTATAAAAGGAGAGTTCTGTGACATTGCCTAGAGCGTGGAGTTTCTCCTTTAAAATGAACTGGGCCTACAGATTCATACCCAACCAATTGATTAATGGGTGTCCATTATAGGAGTGTCACTAAACACTGGCAAGTGATCCGCAGAGAAATTCCACACCAAATCCCTGTTATTGTTGATTGAAGAGTTTGATTCCTAACAGGATATCAAGTGAAGATCTGGATGTGTGTCTCCTCCTATTGTTTTGACATAATTTTTATTCACATGAACCACATCTTGATGTCTTGGCCATGGAAAGTTAAACATCCGAACTAAATTAGTTTATGAGCAGGAAGAAAAGCCTTTCCCCTATGCTAATAAAATATTTTGCATTCCAATGTTCTGTGCAATTATTATATAAGGAATTAAACCAGCAGCATCCCTTAAAAAAAATGACGACTTCCCCATTCCTTACCCCCCCATTCCTTATCCCCCCCACCCCCGATGATTCAGTCCGTCACTGAACCATACAGACCAGAAGGTCTCAGGTTCGACTCCTGGTCTGTGATGAGTTGGATAATCTCAGACAAGGTGACAGTAGAGATACTACAATTAGCACCAGTGGCCTCTGGCCAGGGAGAGGATAAAATCCTGATTGCTATCCAATGACCTCTGCTGGAAAGAATGCAAATGAGAACAACAGGTGAGACAAGGTTTGCTCTCAGTAGTGATGCCAAAATCGCCTGCCAACACTCACATTACGGACTCACGTATGAAATATGCGCGGTTGGGCACAGTATTAGAGGATGTCAGGCAGGGAGGGACCTTGCCCACTGAGGAACCTTCAAGGGAAAAGGAGGGGTGGAATTAGACAAATAATTAAAAACAACTTCAGGAATGCCGATTAAGTTCAATATCTTAATGTTCTGCTGATCTTCTAAATACTTTGGTTTGACAATGAATGTTGATGACGTGATCAATGCAACTGGCTTGGAGGGTCAGATTGTGTAAGACAGCAGATTTAATATCAGTAGACACAAATTAACCCAGAGTATGTTGTACTCTTGCCACTTCACCAGTGTATGTTACTTCAGCTCCTCGCCAATTTGGGATCATCCACACTCACTGCTTAATACAAAAATATGTTTTTTAAAAATCAAAAGAGATGGAAAAGTGTTTTAAAATGTATTTGTCATTCTTTGCCATGGTTTGATATTTCACAAGTGATAAAATAGTGAACTTTTCTATCGAATGCGAAGCTGCAGGCAAAACAGGTTTAATTTTTCAGCTAGTTGGGTGCTGAAAAAAAATTGTTTTACCTTTGAACGTTATAAAATAAAACATGATATCCTGTTACTGATGAACAGACACCATGCCCAGTATGACCCAACACAAGCCTGACTTGACATTGGATATGTTAAGACAGCTGATTGAGGAGACATGTTTATATGTGAAAGCCCTTCCACATAAGCACTTCCTGTCCTCAGTCAGCTTTCTTATCCACCTACCAGATAGAAAATTAGGCCATTGTACATCAAACAGGTCAAATGTGATTAACTGGACCATTAATAAAATATGATCAGTTTTTAAATTCTGATATCCTCAAAATGAAGCTACATTTAAATCTTTTCCCAACTTCTTTAATGAGTGCATCTAATTTTTTTGAAAAATACTAATTGATAAGTCATATCCTTGAGTTTACTGCTCACCCAAAATTTTGTCTACTGTTTATCTAGTACTCTTGCTTAATACATATTTTAGCTGGGTGGGTTCCAGTTAAATAATAATCTCTTTAATGATTCATATTCTATACACATTGTACTGTGAATATAAAACCTGAATAAGTACCAATTTCATAGACTATAGGATAAAGATCCTGGATCAGAAGTCAGAACAATTTAAATGCAGTTAAATGGTAGTTAAATGGGCAATGCCTGACTTTTTTAAAACATGGTCTTCCCTACACCTTATGAGGTATGCTGCAAGAAGCTATAGTGAGGCCTAGACAGCTTTGTAGCTATCGCTACCACTAATGAAAAGAAATGATGACATACTTTTAGTAGGACCAGTAAATACATTGGCAATAGTCACTGACATTAGGAATGACTAATAGTGTATCGGATAACCTAGTACTATTGTACCACCATGGTCAGAATTGCTGATTAAAGCTAGAGGTTTTCCATTCATACTTTGACTGTTTTGATCCCATCTTTAGACATCATTGGTGCAGGATTTTTGTGGTGGTGACACCAATGTATTTTCATAGATTAGTTTATTTTCTGTTAAAACAAGATGACTCAAATTCTATTCATACAGTGAGTCCTCCTGAATTGCAGGAACATCATTCCTTTACCAATTCAAGAACAGTTATTGGATGAGATCTCATTGACGTTTAAGAAAAGGCTTGTAGAATACATTTGCTGGTTCACCTTTGGTTTTAAATTCAAATCACTGGAAAAGAGGCTGAACAAAAGTCACAAAGTGAGTGGTGTTTCCTGCCGACCGATGCACTCTGCATTCTGTGATGTCATCTGTCTCTTTGTACTTTTTACTGGATGTCATCTCAGTTCCCAGGATAACCCAGGAGGTTATGTATTCACTCTTGCTCCTGTACCAGGGACTTAATAGTTCTGAACTCAATTACCATCCCATGTGAAAAAGGAACTTCACATGTAGGCTTTTAAATTAAAAAATATAAAATTGCTTCTTTTATCTGATTATATAAATTTGGTAATTCCTTTTTATTTTCTATAATTTCAATGCATTATATTCAAAATTGTTTATTTTAAAAACAAGAAACATAAAGGAGCTGTTCATTGTTTTATCTTTGGTTTATATCTTCACCTCAAATCCCAACACATGAAGTTGTTCCAGGAGCCAAATAGTTAATTCCCACATTGCTCATTAGAAAATCCCTTTTCACTAGGGTGCACATTCTCAAATAAATGCTTACTTTGTGAAGTGTTCATGGATCAGGCTAGGAATGGAACACAGTGTGTGAAGTGAAATCATTTAAATGTAAAAAGTAATTAGTCTGATAGTGTGAAGCCATCAGAATCATTGCCAAATTTCAGCCTTTTAAAGCACCAACAGAACCAGAATGTCCTTCAGCTGCATTCAATGGAATAGATTTGAAGTAACCCCAATCAAAAACAACTAACCATCTCTGAAATTTACAGCATTTTCTTACCAGCACTATGACCAGAATAGTCTTATTTCCAAAGATATGAAGTTAATTCTCATACAGGGAGATGGAAAGTACAGGAAACTGTACAGTTTTGTTGTTTTTTTTTTCAGATGTCATAGTCCAGTTTGAAACTCAATCCCAATGAAATGGACACAGAAAGATATACTGTATCTTTAGCACTAGTCAATCTTCACAAGTGGGCTTGAGAAACTTGAGTCTGCTTTGCTGAAGTGCTAGGTACATGGGCCTCTGTCACCTGATCATCTTCTCTTGGCTCACAGTGGGAGAAGGTGATGACAGTCGATCGTGTGAAGCTGTTCTGGGTGTGTGACAGTGAAGGCTTCTCTGGCTTCACACAGCTGGACCGGGTGTGACAGATGTGAGGAAGCCTGCTTTCAATGAGGCTGCTACAGGCCACTTTGATCTTGCCTTGGAGGGAGGTGATCGGGTGCTTCAGCAAATCCTGCCAGTTTATCTTGGAAGGGTGTGAGCAAGAAGAGAGAGAGAGACAGAAAGTGTTTAAAAAGACAGATTATATGGTTAGAAAGGCAGTTTATTTTGCATGCGGGATTTATGGTTTTCAATCTAAACGATCTTGGTCATTTGACTCTGTATGAATAATTCACCGGCAGATTCTAAACATATATTTAAAGGTGCAGAGACAATTATCAGAGTAATTTCAGTTACAACAGTATTATAATAATTTTTAAAAATATTTTTCTTGTGAAAAATCTGGAAACTGTTTTAATGGTGCAATAAAAATATAAGCAGTAAATCCAGGAAGACAAAATACAGAAAGAGGAAAACTATATCTACCAGAGTCTCATTTAATTGGCGTCCGTTACTCTAGAATGAATCGAGAATTGTTTTGACTCCAGAGTAACAAGCCCCATACACATGTTATTAAAATCAGAGTCTCCTGTTACCCCTTGCTGGGTATTGGTTTATTCCAAAGGGAACGTGAAGTCTTATCTGACACTAATCTTTACTTTGTATCGGTTTTTCCCTGCTATAAGTCAAGTTCTTTTTAAACAGTTTAGAAAAGTTTACAAACTTTTTGCAAAGTTTTGATAGTTGGGGCATGAGGTGACCATGAACAGTTGGTGAAAATATTCTCTGTTTCACTCACTTTAGCAGGCTTTATTTTTGCTGTCACCCAAGAAATTGGCAGAATAAAAGGAAGTTTATAAAACATTTCATTTTAAATGATCTACATTTCCTTAGAGGAAAAAATTGCCAAAAACTTTCATGGAACAGGATGCGAACAGCTGAAATTTTCTAAATTGTTGTAGGATTCTCTGACCAATACCATGCCGAATATTCTTAAATTGGCTTTGTTGACTTTTGTCCTTCAAGAAGTACAATCCCTTAAAAAAAGTGCCATCCTACAGCATTTGTTTCAGTTGATACTGATATCTAAATGTAAAATCTCCGTACAACACAAAGACCAGAAATTGGGTTTCAGAAATTGGCTCTGTTTTCTTTCCTTTGGTCCAGGAGTCACCCCACAATGCAGCAGAACAATTGGTCTTAGTGTCCCTGGCTCGATTTGGAAAATTAAATTGGTCACTGTTCCTCTTCCTATTCACTATTCAGCAACCCCAGCTGAGAATGTGCATGTGTGGATGTTGGATAAGTAGAAGGTCAGCCTTGGCCTTTTTTTAAAACATAACACTGGCAAGACCTCATTAATTGCCCAGCCGTAATTGCCTTGAGAAGGCGAAAGTGGGCCTTCCTGAATTGCTGCAGTGCTTGTGGTGATGGTGCTCCCACTATGATGTTAAGTAGGGAATTCCAGGATTGTGACCCAGAGATAAAGAAGGAACAGTGATATATGTTCAGGTTAGAATATTGTGTGACTTGAAGGGGAACTTGGAGGTGACGGTGTTCCCATAACGTTGCTGATCTTGTTCTTCTTGGTGGTAAAGGTCGACGAACTAGGCGGTGCTGTTGACGTAAGCTTGCTGAGTTGCTGCAGTGCATCCTGTGGTTTGTATGTACTGCAGCCAGAGTACAATGGTGATGGAGGGGTGGCGAATGAGTCCTATGACAGGGGCACCAATCAAGTGAACTGCTTTATCCAGGCTGGTGTTGAGCTTCTTGAGTGTTGCAGCTTTACTCATCCAGCGCGTATTCCATCACACACCTGACATGAGTCTTGTAGATGATGGAGAGGTTTTGAGGGTTAAGGAGATGAGCCACTCATCGCAAAATACCCAGCCTCTGCCCTGTTCTTGTAGCCATGTTGTTGATTATATAGTATGAGTATTTATAGATGTTCCTTTACTTCAGTACGTGTTAATATTTCAGATCAGTTGCAGTATGGACTTTAGAGACATTCCCTTACAATTAATATCTGACAATCTTTCAGTAAGGCAGCTAGTTTGAGCCAGACTGCCCCAGCAAGGACTGATCATGGAGTTATGTAAGCAGAAGCTGAACTATAATGTTTTAAAATCTTAAAGAAATATTTTTCCTTCAATCTTGGATTACAAATAACCCCCCAAAAAGTTCAGGATAGGTATATTACTGGAGGGAAGCTTCTGAAAATCACCCTTCTAATGCCAACCATGTTATTTGATATTATGGGTTGCAAAGGCATGAAATTTGCACTCAAGAGACATCACCCAACATGAACCTGCAGCATCTCTCACAATAGATAAATGACTGGTAATAAAGTTAACAACATATGCTTCATATACAGAGGATCACAACATATTCGATCTGCAAAAAAAATCTTATGAAGAAACTTTCAGAAAATCACAGGAGTCTATATCAGATGGTTTGAATAAAAGCGATTACTACATATTTTCATGTACAGCACATCTTTTGTTAAACAAGCTTCTTTTGTGTAGCTTATGATATCATCCAACTGAATTGCTAGATCTCCTGCATAACTGTTTGTTATTTGAATTTGGTAAATTTAATCTGAGTCTGAATTATTTCAATTAAATTCACCCTTTTGATGTGGTCACCCATTTGCACTTCAACTGGTGATAAGGTCACTCATGGGAGCCAACTCAAACGTCATCAATCCAAATCGGTGCAGTTATAAGGTCAACTGCACTCATATGGCCATCACTGAAGCTTTTGCTCCACATCAATTATACTTGTTAAAGAGTCTTTATTGATGATACCTGACACCTTCACCCATTGGGCGTTGGAATATCAAAAACACCAACGTGGTTTATTGAAAATCAAGGACATAGAATAATTTTGGTTCTACATTCAATGATGTGTGTAATATTACATTAAACATAACTTTATGTCACACTGTTATGAAAGGATATTCTTTTGATGAGTTGCTTTTTAATGTTTAATGAACATGTAAAATTTATAAAGAATGAGCAATTATTATATTTTAGTAGCTAACCTAGAATTTGTACTGTTAGTCCCGTTATGAACAAAACCAAGACAAGCAAGGCACATAGCAGCTGACAGCTAGTTTGTACATTAATAATGGGTTAGTATTCACATAGTTTACATTTTAATAGTTTTTAAGAGTACAAGTAGGCTAGCTTTTGGAATTAAGTGTTTTGGAAGGTTGAACAAACTGAAATGATAAAACATGTTGGATTCATCCTGTGCACTTTATTTACAATGTGTCATGAGGATCAGCCCTGTGTTTATGTTTACAAACCACATTAGCGCATCCTGGGTCCCGATGTAGCCACATTCTATTTTTGTTTGCTGGGCGGAGATCTGTCTCTTTCTATGTCTCTATACCAGCTTCTGTAGAGGGCAGGCAGACAATCTGTTCCTAGGCCTACGTCAATGCTCATGTTTAATGAGCTGCTAGGAGGTGCATGCGAGAAAGCCATTGTCACTTTTACTTCTATTTCCTGTCACCCTGTAGAGCACCAACTGGCACTGCCTTGGCATCTCTTTGCAAAGAGGCACTTGATTATCAGGGACTTGCTCTTTGGGAAACTGTAACATCCATACCCACTACAATGCATCAGAGCAATGCATGGAGGTGGAGGATTGGTTATCGAACAGGAAGCAGAGAGTTGGGATAAATGGTTCATTTTCGGACTGGCAACCAGTAACCAGTGGTGTTCCACAGGGGTCGGTGCTGGGTCCCCAACTCTTTACAATCTATATTAACGATTTGGAGGAGGGGACCGAGTGCAACATATCAAAATTTGCAGATGATACAAAGATGGGAGGGAAAGTAGAGAGTGAGGAGGACATAAAAAACCTGCAGGGGGATATAGACAGGCTGGGTGAGTGGGCGGAGATTTGGCAGATGCAATATAATATTGGAAAATGTGAGGTTATGCACTTTGGCAGGAAAAATCAGAGAGCAAGTTATTTTCTTAATGGCGAGAGACTGGAAAGTACTGCAGTACAAAGGGATCTGGGGATCCTAGTGCAAGAAAATCAAAAAGTTGGTATGCAGGTGCAGCAGGTGATCAAGAAAGCCAACGGAATGTTGGCTTTTATTGCTAGGGGGGTAGAATATAAAAACAGGGAGGTATTGCTGCAGTCATATAGGGTATTGGTGAGACCGCACCTGGAATACTGCATACAGTTTTGGTGTCCATACTTAAGAAAAGACATACTTGCTCTCGAGGCAGTACAAAGAAGGTTCACTCGGTTAATCCCGGGGATGAGGGGGCGGACATATGAGGAGAGGTTGAGTAGATTGGTACTCTACTCATTGGAGTTCAGAAGAATGAGAGGCGATCTTATTGAAACATATAAGATTGTGAAGGGTCTTGATCGGGTGGATGCAGTAAGGATGTTCCCAAAGATGGGTGAAACTAGAACTAGGGGGCATAATCTTAGAATAAGGGGCTGCTCTTTCAAAACTGAGATGAGGAGAAACTTCTTCACTCAGAGGGTGGTAGGTCTGTGGAATTTGCTGCCCCAGGAAGCTGTGGAAGCTACATCATTAGATAAATTTAAAACAGAAATAGACAGTTTTCTAGAAGTAAAGGGAATTAGGGGTTATGGGGAGCGGGCAGGAAATTGGACATGAAGCTGAGTTCGGATCGGTCAATGCCCTGTGGGTGGCGGAGAGGGCCCAGGGGCTGTGTGGCCGGGTCCTGCTCCTACTTCTTGTGTTCTTTAGATTTGTGGTTGGGATCAGATCAGCCATGATCTTATTGAATGGCGGAGCAGGCTCGAGGGGCCGATTGGCCTACTCCTGCTCCAATTTCTTATGTTCTTATGTTCTTATGTTCATCTGCAGCATCTCCAACACCTTTATATTTCTGGAGAGAACCAGTGGCAGTTTTACAATGGATATATATTTGTTTTGTCTGCCACCTTTCTTCCTTCCCTCCTCTCCTGAATGTATTGACTGCTCAATGGGATATCATTCCAACTGTCCCTTTCTCAAATAGGTTATTATTCACATATGAGCCAAGACAAGCTCTTTGACTGCAGGAGCATCACAGCCGAGTCTGATCCTGTCTTCGCTCAGCATTTATAAATGTGCACATCCGGCAAGAGGCACTAAAAGGCATCAGAGATGCGAACCCTGGCAGATTTTCCACTCTATAACTCAAAGGCATGAGGCCAATTGTGACACCTCCAGGATGTCTTGGCTGAGATTAGCAACTCAGCACAGATCAGTGCTCAAAGCTGAGACTTTTCCAGTCTACATGGCTCAGCTATTCACTGCCTTACCTCATTGAATGATTGGGATAGCCCAATAGATCCAATTCGAATTTCATCCACATCTTTTGCCTACATTATAGTCAGTGCATTTCAAAAGGAATTCACAGTGAGAAATTTTGACATGATAAGGCAATGTATAAATGAAAGTATTATTACTGGTTCCAAACTGATCTGTCATCTTTATTAACATGTTGCTATATTATCAGTAGAGATTCACATAGTTAACATTTTAATAGTTTTTAAGAGTACAAGTAGGCTGGCTTTTGGTTTCCTAGTTAAAAGCCAGAATAGAGCCATTATAGTGCATCAATTACTGTATGTACTGCTCCTACTCTAGCTGTTAGCACAGCTATCATAGAAACAGTACCCTAGAGTAATCAGCAGTGTTATGGTGGTTTATTGCTTTGCTGACAGCATGAACACTGGTACAACCAATCCATTTTAACAGCATCAATTATTTACTGCTGTTATTCTCTGCCCACACGCTAATACATGGATCCCTCCATTACCTGTTACCAATCCAAAAGCTTCTGTTGAACAACAATTCAGGCTGAACTTCTGCCACCAAGGCCGTCAATTATTTATAGCGACACAACAATTTGCATGCTGCTTAATTAGGAGTTGTAAAATATTTCATAAACAGAGTTATTCTGTGGATCCCCACAGTCAAAGAGCTGGCAATTTATTATAAACATTTGATGGAAATCTGATCCTCACTACATTGGATGTTTTTGCAGTGGTCCATCTGGCAGTGTCTCTCCATTTGTTCCTACAGTAAAGCTCCCCTGCAAGGTACAATTTGATGTCCACACTGATAAGAGAATGTTTTGTTGAGTAGGTAAATCTTGTAATGATTACATATCACAAAAACAACAATGAAGGTTGTCACGGGTGGACGAGGAGAGACATGTGAATTCCTACTTAATTAGTACATTGGCCAAAACCAAATGCCAACCCCTAGCAACCTAAAAGAGCGTGTAAAAGACCCAAGTAACAGCAACAACTGACATTTAATTCACCTCAGCCTTTTACAACCAGTGTCCAAGTGAAATCACAAGGCTCTTTTTCCCTTGCCTCCTTTAGAAAAAACAAGTATTTTTATATTGCTGAATCTTGTGATAATCTCATCACACTGGATTCTAGCTCTTTTTCTTTTAAAAAAATGCTGTTTTGTTCAGAAGGCCATGATATGCTATTTTGGAAAACTCTGGTTGTTCCACGTTGATGCACAGAACTGTCCAATGGTGAAATGTTTTAGTACAAAATAGGACCAGGTGGAAATCTGCCCACTTGAAATTTCCAGGTAAATCAATGAGAGTGAATTGCATTGGGTATTTGAGATGATGCAGACCCAGGCCAAGGATTTGGGTCAACTGATCTGTAAAGTTTGTTACACCAGCACAATGCACACACAAGCAAGAAGAGCGAAACTAATAGTGTTGGAACTGCTGGAGCCTGAGAATAGCACAGTAAGGAGAATACATGCCCATCACACTGACATTCCTTCAGCTCACTGGCTCTTGAGGCAAGAAGCAAACCAACATTAATAGGTTCTTATCGGGTCATATAGGCCAAAGGGAGGCTCTGTATAGCCGACCAGGGACAGTGCAGCTGACCATGGCATTTCTCACCCACATTATTGGCATCTTCTAAGTTTCATTGGCAATTGGTCAGTGGACAAGGTCAAATGGCATTGTCCAGGCTTCACGCTACTGGTTATGTTACTGGGCTAGTAATCCAGAGGCCTGGACTAAAATCCAGAGTCATGAGTTCAAATTCCGCCACGGCAGCTGGCGAATTTAAATTCAATTAATTAATTAAATTCAATTAATTAAATAAAAATCTGGAATTAAAATACTAGTATCAGTAATGATGGCCATGAAACTACTGGATTGTCGTAAAAACCCATCTGGTTCACTAATGTCCTTTAGGGAAGGAAACCTGCTGTCCTTACCCGGTCTGGCCTATATGTGACTCCAGACCCACAGCAATGTGGTTGATTCTTAATTGCCCTCTGAAATGGCCTAGCAAGCCACTCAGTTGTAAAATCTCGCTACGAAAAGTCATAATAAGAATAAAACCGGATGGACCACCCGGCATCGGACCACAAGGCACCGGACACAACAACGGCAAAACACCAAGCCCAGTCAACCCTGCAAGGTCCTCCTTACTAACATCTGGGGACTTGTGCCAAAATTGGGAGAGCTGTCCCACAGACTAGTCAAGCAACAGCCTGACTATAGCCATACTCACAGAATCATATCTTTCAGCCAACGTCCCAGACTCTTCCATCACCATCCCTGGGTATGTCCTCAACATTGACTCTGGACCCCATGAGATCTCATGGCATCAGGTCAAACATGGGCAAGGAAACCTCCTGCTGATTACCACCTACCGCCCTCCCTCAGCTGATGAATCAGTCCTCCTCCATGTTGAGCACCACTTGGAGGAAGCACTGAGGGTAGCAAGGGCACAAAATGTACTCTGGGTGGGGGACTTCAATGTCCATCACCAAGAGTGGCTCGGTAGCACCACTACTGACCGAGCTGGCCGAGTCCTGAAGGACATAGCTGCTGGACTGGGCCTGCGGCAGGTGGTGAGCGAACCAACACGAGGGAAAAACTTACTTGACCTCGTCCTCACCAATCTACCTGTCGCAAATGCATCTGTCCATGACAGTATTGGTAGGAGTGACCACCGCACAGTCCTCGTGGAGATGAAGTCCCGTCTTCGCACTGAGGACACCATCCAACGTGTTGTGTGGCACTACCACCGTGCTAAATGGGATTGATTCAGAACGGATCTAGCAGCTCAAAATTGGGCATCCATGAGGCGCTGTGGGCCATCAGCAGCAGCAGAATTGTATTCCAGCACAATCTGTAACCTCATGGCTCGGCATATTCCTCACTCTACCATTACTAACAAGCCAGGGGATCAACCCTGGTTCAATGAGGAGTGTAGAAGAGCATGCCAGGAGCAGCACCAGGCGTACCGAAAAATGAGGTGCCAACCTGGTGAAGCTACAACTCAGGACTACATGCATGCTAAACAGCGGAAGCAACATGCTATAGACAGAGCTAAGCGATTCCACAACCAACGGATCAGATCAAAGCTCTGCAGTCCTGCCACATCCAGTCGTGAATGGTGGTGGACAGTTAAACAACTAACGGGAGGAGGAGGCTCTGCAAACATCCCCATTCTCAATGATGGTGGAGTCCAGTACGTGAGTGCAAAAGACAAGGCTGAAGCGTTTGCAACCATCTTCAGCCAGAAGTGCCGAGTGGATGATCCATCTCAGCCTCCTCCCGATATCCCCACCATCACGGAAGCCAGTCTTCGGCCAATTCGATTCACTCCACGTGATATCAAGAAACGGCTGAGTGCACTGGATACAGCAAAGGCTATGGGCCCCGACAACATCCCAGCTGTAGTGCTGAAGACTTGTGCTCCAGAACTAGCTGCGCCTCTAGCCAAGCTGTTCCAGTACAGCTACAACACTGGCATCTATCCGACAATGTGGGAAATTGCCCAGGTATGTCCTGTCCACAAAAAGCAGGACAAATCCAATCCGGCCAATTACCGCCCCATCAGTCTACTCTCAATCATCAGCAAAGTGATGGAAGGTGTCGTCGACAGTGCTATCAAGCGGCACTTACTCACCAATAACCTGATCACCGATGCTCAGTTTGGGTTCCGCCAGGACCACTCGGCTCCAGACCTCATTACAGCCTTGGTCCAAACATGGACAAAAGAGCTGAATTCCAGAGGTGAGGTGAGAGTGACTGCCCTTGACATCAAGGCAGCATTTGACTGAGTGTGGCACCAAGGAGCCCTAGTAAAATTGAAGTCCATGGGAATCAGGGGGAAAACTCTCCAGTGGCTGGAGTCATACCTAGCACAAAGGAAGATGGTAGTGGTTGTTGGAGGCCAATCATCTCAGCCCCAGGGCATTGCTGCAGGAGTTCCTCAGGGCAGTGTCCTAGGCCCAACCATCTTCAGCTGCTTCATCAATGACCTTCCCTCCATCATTAGGTCAGAAATGGGGATGTTCGCTGATGACTGCACAGTGTTCAGTTCCATTCGCAACCCCTCAAATAATGAAGCAGTCCGAGCCCGCATGCAGCAAGACCTGGACAACATCCAGGCTTGGGCTCATAAGTGGCAAGTAACATTCGTGCCAGATAAGTGCCAGGCAATGACCATCTCCAACAAGAGAGAGTCTAACCACCTCCCCTTGACATTCAACGGCATTACCATCGCCGAATCCCCCACCATCAACATCCTGGGGGTCACCATTGACCAGAAACTGAACTGGACCAGCCATATAAATACTGTGGCTACGAGAGCAGGTCAGAGGCTCGGTATTCTGCGGCGAGTGACTCACCTCCTGACTCCCCAAAGCCTTTCCACCATCTACAAGGCACAAGTCAGGAGTGTGATGGAATACTCTCCACTTGCCTGGATGAGTGCAGCTCCAACAACACTCAAGAAGCTCGACACCATCCAAGATAAAGCAGCCCGCTTGATTGGCACCCCATCCACCACCCTAAACATTCACTCCCTTCACCACCGGCGCACTGTGGCTGCAGTGTGCACCATCCACAGGATGCACTGCAGCAACTCGCCAAGGCTTCTTCGACAGCACCTCCCAAACCCGCGACCTCTACCACCTAGAAGGACAAGAGCAGCAGGCGCATGGGAACAACACCACCTGCACGTTCCCCTCCAAGTCACACACCATCCCGACTTGGAAATATATCGCCGTTCCTTCATTGTCGCTGGGTCAAAATCCTGGAACTCCCTTCCTAACAGCACTGTGGGAGAACCGTCACCACACGGACTGCAGCGGTTCAAGAAGGCGGCTCACCACCACCTTCTCGAGGGCAATTAGGGATGGGCAATAAATGCTGGCCACGCCAGCGACGCCCACATCCCGTGAACGAATAAAAAAAAAAATTACTATATCTGTTTAACTAGGATCCTTGAGTAATAACAAAAAAAAAACCTGATTTAAAAAAAATACATCTGCCCTCACACGTGGTCTTTGGACCATAGTCTACCCCTTCAGCACTGTAAACACAGACAAGGTGGTAGTCCTGGTTTTAAAATTAGCCCAAATTATTGCTTCATTTTCACAATATAAAAGAACTGTAAAAACTCCACAACTACCATTGTAAATACTCCTGTAAAGGTGTCAGTATTTTGAGATTCAAGCTTTAGTACGTGCAACACATACTATAAACTTAACAAGCTATGCTAAAAATAGCCCTGTGGCCAAATGGGTATTGACAGCACCCGATGTAGTACTGAGCCGTTCAGACCAGAAAGTGCTAGGCCCGATTCCTGATCAGTACTGGGTTTGCTCACCACAGCTTGGCCAGTAGTTGGGCTGCTGCAACTTACACCAGTGGACTGGGGAAGGGGATAAACAAATATCAGCTTGGGTTCCTTCTTCTGATTGTTGAAAAGCGCATGTGTGTGGAGATTGGGTGAGAACAGTGTTGGGCTCCACTGTTGCCCTCTTTGGTAGACACTCACCATGTCGGCTCACACAGAGAATAATAACTGGGCCAAGGTACTGCTAGGTGGTCAGCACCTATGGAACTGTATCCCAGTGAGAATTGGGACCTTCTGCAAAGAAGAAAGTTGGCAAAAAAAAAACTATAATCTTGATTTTTTTTAAAAAAGAGAATTGTAAACTTTTCAACTGAGCAAAAGCTTCTGAGTACAAATTTGGCAACCCACCTTACTTTGTACAGGTAATTCACTTTGTTTTTTGATAAGCTGCTTAATGCACACAATACTATCAGTAAATTCCATAAACAATGGGGGACTTTTAAGGAATGTTTTAGTTGTTATTCGAAACCCTAGAAGCCAGAAAGTGCAACAGGTTATTGAATATCTGCCCGCTTTTCTAAGGAGACACAATGACTGTATTATGGAAATACAGAAGCCACCATAATGAGAATAATGCAGCTTATCACACTGCAAACATCAGCTGTAGGGCCGCGAAAAAAGAAAGCAGACACGGAGACAAACATCAAGCCAGCAGCCAACTTTGTGCTTAGTGCATTAACTGAAGATAAAGTAAAAGCTGTGGGTTTATCTGCTGAAGACTTGTCAAAAAGAATGTCATACTGTTCGTGCAACAGGTGTGGCAGGTTTACCTGTAGGCAGTTCTACTCAGCTTTCTGTCACGTCTTTAGTCCATAGGACTAAAGATCCTTTGGATAAGATTCTTCAGAAAGTGTCTCTTGCTACATTTTAAACTCATTAAACTACTGTATTAGCTTCGGTCTAATTTAACAGTTAAGTAATGGATCTGTCTGCATGCTTTGCATCTAGTTACAGCGTTAAGTATTTTAAGGTCACATGTGGTACAGTGTTGTCATCAGCTGCCAGAATTTTAAACACAAAACACTAGTGCTTTTAGGATTGGTGGAACCACAAGAAGGGCCTACATAGAGAATAAAACTCCAACACCAGAAATTTGAAAATTAAAAACAGAATGTGCTGAAAATACACTGCAGATCAATCAGGATTTGCAAGAATAATATAGATTAACGTTCAGAGTGTGACCCTTCATCAGAGCTTCGGGACTATATTACTTTGCTAATAATATTTTGGTTAATTTCTGAATTGACTCAGTCCCAACACAAAATAAAGATAGATTGTAACCAAAATGTATCACTTCGGTCCAGCCTAGTACATCTCTTATTCAGCCCATTGCTGTTGGCATTTTCAGTAGCAGCACCATTTAAGACTATACTAGATGTGGTGGGGGGGGGGGGGGGGTCACTGTGGGCCTATGGTTGAATAAAAATGATACCTCTGCTCACTAGTACACAGAGTTAAAAGAAAAGGATTACAGAAGGGTTAAATCCTAATGTCAATAGGATTGAATTAAATGTAATTTGTCCATTTCACAGTTGTATGATTTCTTTTCATAACCATGAAATTATAAGGTAAATCAAGCTTCAGACTTTTGCTAGGCTACACTTCATAATGTAAACACATATTCTGGGCAGTTTTTATACTCCAGGCTTGCAGCACATGAACATTTAAACAAAGCAAGCACCAGACTTGCACATTTCTGAAAGGGACATTAAAGAGTAAGAAAGAAAGAACGAACTTATATATAGTACCTCTCATATCTTTAGCACATTTCATCGTGTTTCACAGCCAATTAAAGTACTTTAGAAGTATAGATACTTTTGTAATGTAGGGAAACATGACAGCCAATTTGCACATAGCAAAGATCAATGAGATAAATGACCAGATTATCCGTTTTAGTGGTGTTGGTTGAGGGATAAATGTTGGCCAGACAACTCCCTTGTTCTTCTTCCAACAGTGTCATGAGATCTTCTATGTTCACCCGAGAGGGCAGACAGGGCCTCAGTTTAACATCTCATCAGAAAGACGGCACCTCCGACAGTGTGACACGCCCTCAGTCTTGCACTGAAGTGTCAGCCTTGATTGTGCGCTCTGGAGTGGGGCTTGAACCCATGACCTACTGACTCAGAAGTGGAAGAGGTAACACTGAGCAACCTTAGCTGAAATGAGAAGGTTAGCACTGCTACATTGCAGAGAGTTCTGTTGAAAGCATTATTTAGTCAAAAAAGTTAAGAAGGTGGCTTAATGGTTTAGTGCATTGGTGCTTGAACATGTTGTACCACACAATGTTATGAAAGGAAATCATGGGCATAAAACCTATGTGAGAAGTCAACCCTGTCATTGGGGGCACACAGACATAGATACCCAGTGCTCCCTGTACATGGAGGGAAAGTCACCTTGGGCAGGGTGCCTAGATACTGTGGAGTATTGGACAGGCCAGGGAGCAAGTTGTTAGCCTGAACTCTTTGCCTGATAAATATAAATGATTAAAACCTCAAATCACTACCAGGATCATAAGCAATGGATCAGATTTTGAAAGCTATCAAAGGGCCACCGCTGTTCATCTGTGGTAAAATTTGGTTGATTTTGAGCCATTTGCTTTTCAATTTTTCTCTGGTTCATCTGCTCCGATATCTGACTGCAGGTTCCAATATTGATTGCCTTGTCTTGCAGTTTTTCTGATCATTGGTGAGCACAACCATTCAAGGAGCAAGTGGTTGCTACTGAGTAGAGGGTCCATAACAACCTCCAGTCAGAGCAGAGTTCTGATATGAAGGGCAAAGGTTTTACATACTCAAAAAATAATAAAGAAAACAATGGGCTGAATGGCCTCCTTCTGTGCTGTAACCATTCTAAGCAAGCTTACTGAAGGAACAATTACTGTCTTTAGAATACCAAATAAAACATGGATGTTCCTAACAAACAGGTTCTTTCAACTGTTATAAAAGATCTTATATAATTAAAGTACTTATTAAACTAGAAATTTATTTCATCCCAGTTGAATGAGCAGTATATTTGCTGAGACATTCAATATTATGTAATATTGATCAATATTAATATTGATCTGTTTGATCATCGGAGAACAAAAACATTAATTTTTCAGATATCACTATCACAAGTTTGAAGAAACAACTAACTTTGAGGTCCATGGATGTTCCAAGTTTGAAAATCTCAATGATTCCTCCCTCCCCCCCCACCCACAAACATTTCATTTTCATCCACTAAAAGTTTCTCGTAGATAACCTTGAATCTTCCTCACCCCTCAGAGCACCCCATAGCAGAAGATAACAATGAGGAACTGTTAGTCCAAGCTCAAAGATCCAGGATCACAACTACAAACATTTTCATTTGCAATGGGCACTTTGTTACTTATGATCTAATTTCAATAATCTTCAGTCACAGATATAATAGGGCCAACTTTAACTTTCTCCGCCCGGCGAGAACATGTGAATAAGGGGAGTAAAATGGCCTGGGAGGGGGTTAGAGGTTTACGACACGTTGCCATCCGCTACCGTTTTTACTTGCCTGAATTCAGGCATGGGAAGGCTGCCTACCCCAGAGGAGCAGGTACCTAATCTAAATGGCTGTGTCGCGTCCTGATGACATTATCGGGACACAAACGGCATTGTAACCACGGGCCCAACTACGGCCCAAGTGGTCTCCGGCAGCAAGAAATCAGGCCCAGGTAAGTGATTGCAATTTTTAAAAAAAAGATAGGTTTCTTGTGGACCAGAGCAGCAGGAGTGCTCCTCCTGACCACACAAAGATAACTTGGGCCCCCCCTGCCCTGATCACAGACTTGCCAACCTCCCCTAATTCATAGTTACCTTGCCGGGGACCTCACCCATGCGTCCCCAGTGGTGTCCAGACACCCCCCACCCCACCAATTTTGATGTCACTCCTACCAGTTTTGAGGAGCAGTCACAGTCGAGGCATGTACATGAGGGCCGGGGAGTTAAAATCTCTGGGGCCTCACTCTTTAGGGGGGCCGGGCGGTTCGCTGCCTGCTTTGGCCCCCACACCCCCAATTCCCACCCTTGAGTTAATATTGGCCCTAATTTTTTTTTATTCGTTCATGGGATTGAGAAGGTTGTGGTGAGCCGCCTTCTTGAACCGTTGCAGTCCATGTGGTGAAGGTTCTCCCACAGTGCTGTTAGCTAGGGAGTTCCAGGATTTTGACCCAGCGACAATGAAGGAACAGCGATATCTTTCCAAGTCGGGATGGTGTGTAACTTGGAGGGGAACATGCAGGGGGTGTTGTTCCCAAGTGCCTGCTGCTCTTGTCCTTCTAGGTGGTAGAGGTCGTGGGTGTGGGAGGTGCTGTCGAACAAGCCTTGGCGAGTTGCTGCAGTGCATCCTGTGGATGGTACACACTGCAGCCACAGTGCGCCAGTGGTGAAGGGAGTGAATGTTTAGGGTGGTGGATGGGGTGCCAATCAAGCGTGTTGCTTTGTCCTGGATGGTGTCGAGCTTCTTGAGTATTGTTGGAGCTGCACTCATCCAGGCAAGTGGAGAGTATTCCATCACACTCCTGACTTGTGCCTGACTTGAATTATATGAATAGAAGAAAATTTGTTACCTGCGTGGGGTCCTGGAGTGGCAGGATTGAGGCAGAGGGCTGTTGGCAGAAAGTGGGAAGGGGATGGAGCCAGGGGCTAGGAGGGAGAGAGAAGGCTGGGGCCTGAGAGGAAGCAGATAACTGGGAGCCTGGAACCTGGGCCTGGGGAAAATAATTGCTTGAATCTCATCATATTTCCATCTGGGTGTTCCATCTGGAAACTGACACTGGAAAGCAATCTCCCATCAAACATACTAAATAAACAACTCTCAACGCAACATGATTTCATGTGAGCAGGGACCCATCATGGCTACTAATGTTCTTTCCTGGAATATTGAACCAATCAGGAACTTCAAAAAAATTAATTACTTCCACAGAAATTTGATTGTTTAAAAAAAGAAACAAAGACTTGCATTTATATAGCTCCTTTCATGACCTCAGGACGTCCCAAAGTGCTTCACAGCCAATGAAGTACTTTAAAAAAAAATCCTAGTCACTGTTGTAATGTAGGAAATGCAGCAACCAATTTACGCACAGCAAGCTCTCACAACGAACAATAGAAACAATGAACTGAATCAATCAATCAGAAAGCTCAGAGATAAGCCCTTCACTGAAATCAACCAATAAGTTGGTGCATAAAGCTTCAGACACAAACTTAAAATCAAGTTATTTTTTAAAGGAGCTGATGAACATTTTTGACGTTGTTGGGAATCTATTTCATGTATCGGGAGGAAGAATATTCTCATTCCTAATCTTGCAAAACACTCATTCGTTTTTACCAATGTCCTCTAATATTCTAATCGCAGTCTAAGGTTAGCAAACTGCCTGCAGCCACACATCTCTCATCATTTGAAAGAACTGGCTCACATCCACTCTAAGGTTGCATTCAGACTGCAACTACTGGTCTCAGGCCAGCAGCTGCAGTTAGACAGAACTGCATTCACATTGCCTACAACTTGCCTGCCAGGAGCTATAACAGCCTTCCCCAGGAAAGGGTTGTGTGCATACTTGGAGACAGGCCTGAGTAGAGCTCTGTCCCCACAGTTTCATATTTCACTGCTTAGAAAGTGGGGAGGGGAGGATTCCCGCTCTCTGGACATTCAAGTTGAGGTTAGATAGCTTTACAATAACCACCCTTAGTACTTTGTAAAGGACTGGATTTACACTCTGCGTGTAAAGCAGTGTGAGGCTACCCTCTTCGAGGGATCTCGCTCAGCTCCTCGCTAGAGTCAAATCAAGCACTGAATCCTGATTTATTGGTGCAAAGCCCAAATCACTGTGCACCAATGCTGGTTGGAGCTAAGAAATGGATGGAGCTAAGAAATAACAAGGAGCAGAAAACACTGGTGGGAGTAGTTTATAGGACCCCTAACAGTAGTTATAGTGTTGGATAGGGTATAAATCAGGAAATTAGAGGAGCATGTAACAAGGGTAATGCAATAATTGTGGGGGACTTTAATCTTCATATAGGCTAGGCAAACCAAATTGGCAAAAGTAGTTTGGAGGACGAGTTCATGGAATGCATTCGAGACAGTTTTCTAGAACAATATGTCAAGAAACCAACTAGGGAACAGGTTATTTTCGATCTAGTATTGTGTAATGAGACAGGGTTAATTAGTAATCTTATAGTTATGGATCCTTTGGGGGAAGAGTGATCATAATATGATAGAATTTCATATTGAGTTTGAGAGTGATGTAGTTAAGTGTGAAACTAGGGTCTTAAATTTAAACAAAGCCAATTACTTAGGTATGAGGGGCGAGTTGGCTAAGGTAGATTGGGAAATTAGATTAAGAGATATGATGGTAGATAAGCAATGGTGAACATTTAAAAAAATAATTCATAATTCTCAACGAATATACATTTCCTTGAGAAATAAAAAGACCATGGGAAAAGTGATCCAACTGTGGCTAACTAGAGAAGTTAAAAATAACATTAGATTAAAAGAGGCTTACAATGTTGCCAGAAACAGTAGTAAGCTTGAGGATTGGGAAGATTTTTAGATATCAGCAAAGGATGACCCAGAAATTGATAAAGAGGGAGAAAATTAAATATAAGAGTAAACGAGCAAGAAACATAAAAACAGATTGTAAGAGCTTCTACAAGTATGTAAAAAGGAAGAGATTAGCAAAAGTAAACGTGGGTCCCTTAGAGGCAGCGACAGGAGAAATTATAATGGGGAATAAAGACATGGCAGGGACGTTAAACAAATATTTTGTATCGGTCTTCACAGTAGCAGACACAAAAAACATACAGGAAATAGTAGGGAACTAAGGGTCTAATGAGAGTGAGGAACTTAAAGTAATTAATATTAGTAAAGAAAAAGTACTGGAGAAATTAATGGGACTAAAAATTGACAAATCCCCTGAACCTCATGGCCTACATCCTACGGTTTTAAAGAGGTGGCTGCAGAGATAGTGGATGCATTGGTTTTGATCTGCCAGAATTCCCTAGATTCTAGAACAGTCCCAGTGGATTGGAAGGTAACAAATGTAACCCCGCTATTCAAGAAAGGAGGGACAGAGAAAACAGGGAATTACAGACCTGTTGTTCTGACATCAGTAGTAGGGAAAATGCTAGAATCTATTATTAAAGATGTAGTAATAGGGCACTTAAATCATAATATGATTAGGCAGAGACAATACGGTTTTATGAAAGGGAAATTGTGTTTGACAGATTGATTAGAATTTTTTGAGGGTGTAACTAGCAGGGTAGATAAAGGGGAACCAGTGGATGTAGTATATTTGGATTTTCAAAAGACATTCGATAAGGTGCCACACAAAAGGTCGTTACCCCCAATCCCATGAGCACTAATCTTGTGTAATATATTAGCATGGATAGAGGATTGGTTAACGGACAGAAAACAGAGAGTAGGAATAAACGGGTCATTTTTGGGTTGGCAAGTTGTAATAAGGTGGCAGATGGAGTATAATGTGGGGAAATGTGAAATTATCCACTTTGGTAGGAAGAATAGAAAAGCAGGATTTTTTTTAAAAGGTGAGAGACTAAAAGATGTTGGTATTCAGAGGGATTTGTGTGTCCTTGTACACAAATCACAGAAAGTTAACATCCAGGTCCAGCAAGCAATCAGGAAGGCAAATGATATGTTAGCCTATGTGGCAAGGAGGTTGGAGTATAAGAGTAAAGGAGATCTTGCTGAAATTATATAGGGTTCACCGTCTACAGTTTTGGCTTATACTTGCCTTAGAGGGGGGGCAACAAAGGTTCACTAGATTGATTCCTGGGATGAGAGGGTTGTCCTATGAGGAGAGATTGAATAGAATGGGCCTGTATTTTCTGGAGTTTAGAAGAATGAGAGGTGATGTCATTGAAACGAATAAAATTCTTAGAGGGGTTGACAGGGTAGATGCTGAGAGGCTAGAACTAGGGGTCACTGTCTCAAGATAAGAGGTCGGCCATTTAGGACAGAGATGAGGAAAAATTTCTTCACTCAGAGGGTTGCGAATCTTTGGAATTCTCTACCTTGGAGGGCTGTGGATGCTCAGTCATTGAGTATATTCAAGATTGAGATTGATAGATTTTTGGACACTAAGGGAATCAAGGGATATGGCGGAAAAGTGGAGTTGTGGTAGAAGATCAGCCATGATCTGATTGAATGGCAGAGCAGGCTCAAGGGGCCATATGGCCTACTCCTACTCCTATTTCTTGTGCTCTTATGTTCTAAGTATCTAGAGATGAGATTTTAGGGAGAAAGGAATCAGTGACTGTCATGAACAATGTACGGTGATATAATCAAGTCCATTCAAACTTCTCCAACTTATTCAACCAAGATAAATCTGAACCTTTGCACCTATTTTCTTGAATGTTGATGAAGATCAGCTGAACATTAATAGTTTGAAATATTTTCACGAGTGTAAATAAAATGTAGTTACATATGTGCTGATGCATATTACAGATTTTGTGACACTTCAAACTTTGTTTACATTTGCAAATGGCCAGCACAGTTTGCGTCTGACTAAACCAAGAGTGGTTGAACCAAGCTCCCTGGGTTTCCTTTCATGGGCTGGCGTGTCCAATTTGTATCAGTGCCTGCGCAAATATATATTTTAAACAGTAGCTCCCTCCAATTTCCACATAGGTGGAGATTTTATAAAATCAGCATCTTGAAAAATCAGACTGTATTTGGCTGACTCTTCTTAGAAAAGCTTCAGATCTTGCACAAGCGCGACAAAGCAGCAACAGTACAAAGTGAGCAAGATTAAAGAGCAGCAAGTCAAAAGTCCTACCTACTTACCTGTTTTGCATTATGCCTGCCTAAGAAACTGGGAACACATTTTTACTTAGTTTTCTGTATTCTTTGAAATATAATATTCCTCACTTTTATCTCATCTGTATTTTCAGTGAAATGCCTACTATCAGGTTCAGGTAACTAATGTTGAAGGAAATGTCAAAAGTCAACTCCCTTGCTTATAGCAGCCTTTCACATTCTCATTCCACACAGTCTCCTTTAATTGTCAATGCTGATTTGGAAACATCCAACAAAGTTATTGATTTTCTCCACATAAAAATTCAACTGAACTGCTGGGAGCCTGTTTTACATCATTTATTATAACTGAGAATCAGCATTAACAAGGCAGAGCTAAAGTATCTATTAGGCATGGCTTTTAATAACATGCAACCAATGGATGTCGTATCTCAGACAATCAGTTGGTTATTTCTACCATTCTACAAATGGTTGTATAATGGCAGATAGATATTTTATTAAAGTACTCGCAGTGTTGGAATTCCATGTTTTATAAGTGTTGCATATTTAGTTTCACTGATAAGGCTATGCCCATTCCGCATGGGTTTTTTTCCCTCAAAGTATTTATGGAATATGTGGAGATCATGCCAATATGAGGTTAGCACATTGTACATTAGTAGCTTTTAGGTTCAAAGTTACCCCAAGGCATAAAGACTAAGTGCAGGCAAAGCTGGTTCCAAAACAAATTAATGCTGAAGTTTGGTTGGAAATGAATACCGATCTAATCTTCTAATTTGCCTTTATGTCTGCATTCATGTTTTTACAAGTTTCTTGTAACTTGGAAGCACTGGATCCTTTTCCTTTTGTACGATGGCGGGCTCACTATTTACAGGCACAGCCTCCAGAGGAGGCCTCACAGGCATGTTCTACTTAAGACAACTCTGTGTTTAAATTAGACAGCGTAGCTAAAATGTTGTGCAAAAAAAAGTTATCTGCAGCCCATCTCATGTCAGAAACAGTGCAAGGGATTTTTTTCTTTTGCATAGTTTAGAAATTCTATTAGACAGGCTTAGGTTCTATATTCATTCATTCAACTAAAAAGAGTTGGAGTTTTAGGGAAAAAAAAGTGTCAGTAAGCAGAAATGACAATGAAAGAGCTGACTGACAATTCATGGAACCCCTGTTGTACTACAGCACTTCACAGTATTTTCAGAAGTTATTTATTTTCTTTACAGGTGGGCGATTCGCCTTCATGTGATGGATTGAAAATTCATATCAAAATCACCATGGAGTAGCACTCGCTCCAGGTACATGGAAATCGTAGCAAACATCAAAGAACCTGCCTACAGTCGATGCCCCTTAAAGAGACATGTCAGAACCAAGCCTTTCCTCTAATCCCTTGTGATGGGTTTTGGCAAGTCTCAGCCAGGTTACTAAAACAGGCCACGTGACCAAAGAGAAATATGACCTGTCTTCTTCATTGTCATTGATGTGTGTCAAATATCTGTGCACAACAGTATTAACAGTAAAAGATATGCAGAGATCTACAGCCTGCTCAGCAAGCTAGATAGGTAGTGACTGTAAACAGAGGAAAGAGAAAACAGTTACAGGAAGAAGGGAAGCGTTCTAGTTACAAAGTCAGCTTTAGTAATATAAGAATTTCTCCTCATATTGATTTCTATTCTTAAAATAAAGACTTGTTCCATATGAGAAACTGAATAGTTTCCATTAACTTGATTTGGTGATCTGGATTTTTTAAAAAAATAATAAAATGAGAACGATGAGTTGCTTCCTTTTTTTGTGAAGTTGCAGGTTCCCTTTTCCATGATCTTGTTCATTTAAGTTCAGTCTCAAAAGAGCAACAGCCATTGATTGAGTACCTTGGTTGGTTTTAAAGTAGGGATCATCAAGTAGTATTATAATATTGCATATGATGCAAGAGAAAACGGTTACAGAAATTTACAAAAGGAGCACTTTGTTCGTGTGTGTGTGTGTGTGTGTGTGTGTGTGTGTGTGTGTACAGACAAGTAATGGGTGCTGGGAAAAGGAATATATTTAATGCTTACTAACAGCATCAAAGTTTCCCCTTTTAGGCATGGCATGAACTAGATGCCATTCTAAACTTGCCTTGCCTTTATAATGTCCATTCATCCCAATTTCAATTGCATCACTGTAATACTTGCCCACTTCTCAATCATTCAGGACCTTGTGAATAAGATTGTTGAATTAGCACCAAATACGACGTCAGTTTTGCTTCATCTCATCTGTGCGAGAGGATTCTAGTCCAGTATCAAACATAGGGGAATATTCACTCTTATTTCATACTCTGTTTCTACAAATATCACTTTTCAATTGAATCTTATAAACTGGCCAGTAGAAGGGCAGCTGAAGCGAACCAGAAGCTAAATAATCAGAAAAATAAGAAAATTCAAAGCCATGCTTTTGAAAGTTCATTATGCAGTCTCGGAGCATAGGCAATAGAGGCTGGCTTCCAGACACAAAAGGCTTTCTTCTTGGCTAATAAGTGACATAGGCCTTGGAGATTCCTCGAAGGTGCTCCCACTCCACCAGCGTTACTTCACTAGAAATGTGGTATAAACGGAGTTTCAGCCGCACATCTGGCGAAGTAGTGCAGCTGCGAAGAATTTCTCGGCCATAGTTACAGGGCTGACAACGGTAACCAAGATGCATGTTTTACACAACTAGCACTGGCAGTTGTTTGGAGCACAAAAAGATTTCAAAAAATTGGAGTATCAGTGAGCAGCAGATTTGCCATATATCCTCCAGCAATCCTTCTTCACTAAGCTCTGCATTTGAATCTCTACATACAGAGGGACTGAATTCCAGGTGATAACATTGTCTAGGAAACAGTTCCACAGATAGAAGAAATGTAAGATGATTTGCCAGAATCTCAGAGCTCCTAACCTTAACCCTGCCTCACAGCAGGGGCTTTTCTAGTTTACAATCAGGCTTCAAGATGAATGATACCCAGAACCTTGCATCTCAGGCAAGCAAAAATTGAACATTGTTCAGCTCACTTCAGTTAAACTGTATCTCCTGATGGCCGATCACAGAATGGTAGAGACCAGACACGTGGAGAGTTCTGTTGCCACAGTTGGTAGTGATAATATCCACAGGCACCGAGTCAGCTTCCTGATGTATGATGACACCCAACTCTACCTCTTCACCACTTCTCTTGACCCCTTGACTGCCTCAGTACTGTCAGATTTCCTGTCTGACATTCAGTCCTGGATGAGTCATAGCTTTCCCCGGGTCAACATTGGGAAGACCAAAGTCACTGTCTTCAGCCCCCATCACAAACTCTGTCCTGTTGCAAGTGATACCCTTCCCCTCTCTGGCTACCTTCTCAGGCTGAAACAGACAATGTGCAACCTTGTTGACTTGAACTAAGTTTCAGACTGCATATCCTCTCCATCACAAAGGCCACTTACATTCACCTTCGCAACATTGCTGGACTCTCCCTATCTCAGCCCCATCACCACTGAAACCCTCATCCACGCCTTTGTCACTTCCAGATTCAACCATCCAATATTCTCTTTACTGGCCTTCGATGCTCCACTTCCATAAACTCCAACTTGTATAAAACTCTGCTGCACGTGTTGTATCCTGCACCAAGTCCGATTGGCCCATCACCTCTATCCTCACTAACCTACATTGGTTTCCGGTTCATCAAAACCTTAAATTTAAAATCCTAATCCTAGTCTTTAAATCCATCTATGGATTCACTCTGCTCTCTCTCTGGAACCTCCTATAGCCCTATATCTCCTTGTTCCTCTGACTCTGATCTTTTGTGCAACCCCCTCCCTTCACCTTACCAATAGTGGCTCAGCCCCTGGGTTCTGCTGTCTAGGCATTACCTCCCTGAACCTTTTTGCACTTCCATCTTTCTCTTCTCCTTTACAAATTTCCTCAAAAATCATCTCTTCTCTCAAGCTTTCAGTCATCCTTCCTAACGTCTCCCTTCTAGGTTTGGCATCCCCTTCTATATACCAATCTGTGAAAGACTTTAGGATTGCTTTTACACTAGAGGAGCTGTATAAATGAATGTTGTTGTAGTCGCTGCTGTTGTATTAACCATCTTCATCAGAGCAGAATTAAGAAAAAGTATTGCTTCACTAAAGAATATTCATTCCCTTTATCTTTTAAAAAATCAGCACCTGTCTTTTTAATACTCAAAGAAGATAAATCAAAAGGGACTAATCATTCTGATTGGAGTATATTTGGGACAACCTGATTTTAGTTTCCTTTTTTAATGTTGGTAGCCAGTTCTTCTGTGTAAGAGCCTTTGATAGTCAGGAACATAGAAATGTAAAAATCAGATCAGCCATGATCTCATTGAATGGCCGAGCAGGCTCGAGGGGCTGAATGGCCTACTCCCTCTCCTATCTCTTATGGTCTTAATGTAGCAGTCAATGCCAATTTGGAGAAATGTCCTAAAACACATTTGACAAGATATGGTTTGTTTCTTTTTGTTCCTCCAATTTTCCATCCTCCTCGCCTGACATCAGCAACTCTTGCTGGGCGTTGGTTTCTGAGGTGGCTCCTTGGTTCTCACCCAAGTGCTGAAACCTGGAGAGTGAAATCAGCGGATTATTCGACAGCCGAGCCCACTCCTGTCCTCACCTACATGAGGTTGAGTCCATATTTGGGATCTTTTGTCTAATAGAGTGGAAGCTTTCATTCCACTAGTCCGGTTTGCATTTGAATCTAGGTTCCAGAGGGCAAATGATAATGCTTTACTTGCTGTATCATCTGTATTGTTGTTATGCCTTATTGTTTTACATTCTTAAAATTTCAGGATCAAATGATGGAGGAAAAAACACTATGGGGGTAATTTTAACCTAGCCTGCATGTCAAGAAGTCAATGGAGAACAATATTGGACAGGTGTAAAACCAGCATTGCACCCGATCCCATGGATTTCCCGACAGGGGAACAGCGAATCGGCGGCCCGTTTTTACACTGCGCCCATTGACTTCAATGGGAAAGAAAATCGAGCGCAGAGTTAAACGAGCTGCCAAAAAACCAACGTCTTGGAGAAATAGTACTGAAGAACCAATGGGCAGTCCCAGCTTTCCTGTAATCCTATTTATACTCCACATGGTCTTATTTCTCCCCCACAGTAGTTGATCAATGATATTCGACCTGTTTTATATACTCAAGTTTCATTCTAGCAGCACCACATTCAGATTCTTTTTAATTTAAAAATCTTTTTCTTGTCTACTAACTCAGATCTTCTTTTCCCCCCCCCAATTCAGGGTGCCATCGTTAAACACTCCTAGATCAGGTACTGCACCTTATACTAAAGCTGTTGAGGCTAGGTCAATTGACAGGCGGGTTAGGGTAAGATTGCCCCCTAGGTTTTTATAGCTGAAAACAAATTTACCGTAGCATTCAGCAGCTCACTGCTAGCTTAAAACTTCCTTCTTGCAGGTTCACTTCTGTCTTCTGTTTAGAGGTACTGGCTGCTAAACATCATTATGGATGCAGCATTTACTGATGTTAAAGGTTGTCTCCAAATTCTCATGTCATTACACCACCCAGTTCACAAACACTTATTGTACACATCAATGTGCCATCAAAGAATTGTTGGTCAGTTAGGTGCTTGGGCAGTGAACAGCTATATTCTTTTAGCATAAAGATTCAGATTGTATCACTCCTCAATGGCTCACCAAGTTTCTCCAGTGACTCGCTGAACCATATAGATCAGGAAGGGCCCAGAATTAATTGCCAGCTTCTGCTGGGCCCTTAGCTACACTGAGACAGCTGAATTCAGCTGGGACTACAGTTAATCTGTGTCCCTGGGTTAGGGAGGGAAAAATCACCCACATTTCCTATCCAGTGTGCAATGTCAGGTAAGAACAGGATTGAGTTTGGCTGTAATGCTTCCCCTGGTAGCCTAGCCTGCCGACATTCATTGTCAAGGCTCAAACATGAAGGATGGACATCTGACTGAGGTGCTGGAGCGTTATTATTCCCCGTGAAACTGTACCCCAAAAAGCAGTCGGGGGGGGGGGGGGGGGGGGAAGAAGATCTGAGTTAGTAGACAAAAAAAAGAAAAAGATTTTTAAATTAAAAAGACTCTGAATGTGGTGCTGCTAGAATGAAACTTGAGTATATAAAACAGGTCGAATATCATTGATCAACTACTGTGGGGGAGAAATAAGACCATGTGGAGTATAAATAGGATTACAGGAAAGCTGGGACTGCCCATTGGTTCTTCAGTACTATTTCTCCAAGATGTTGGTTTTTTGGCGGCTCGTTTAACTCTGCGCTCGATTTTCTTTCCCATTGAAGTCAATGGGCGCAGTGTAAAAACGGGCCGCCGATTCGCTGTTGCCCGTTTCACGCTTTCGCCGAAGACCAATCTCACCCCCGTTGTGTGTTCACAACAACCAGCAAAGGTCAAAGTTTGAGACATTGGCCCTGGTTACAGCTGACTTCAGCTACACCCTGTTATGTAAAAAAAATCCACATTGAGACGGAAGTAGGACAGTCTTTGTTACAGGATATGAGTGCTGCATCAAATGCTAATGTTTGCTTTATGGGAAATAGGACTTATTCTTTGATAAACAGAAACCATTGCTAGGTGTAACCACCAAATGCTGCATGTTGCCACTTTGTGCTTTGGAATACAGTATATTCATTGTTCAGTAATCAACATTATATCACCATATAGAACACTTGAACTAGCCTCAAAATATATCATATTTCATGCCTACAGGCACATTATAATTGTCTGGCTAATATGCAAGTCTCTCAGCTAGATTTGCATTCAAATCATTCAGATCTAGAGTCAAAACCAGCATCATGTCTAGTGGAAGCTGTGCGCTCACCATGGACTTTTCATCTCTTTCAAGTTTACTTCTCAGATTACTGCAGGCACAGTATGACTGCATCTGCTAATACAGCCACAAAGCACTAGTGCGGCAGAGTGCTGTCTCTACCCGTTTTGGGCAAGTCATTGAATTATCAGTCAATTATACTGTGCTCAAGCCCAGCAAAATTTGTACAATTCCCACTTGTGAAGCTTTGGAACACAAAGCACTCTACTTCTAAGTAATGTATTTTCCAGTGAAATCATCTCTAATTGTACTCTCTAGATTTTAAAATAAAGCAGTTGATAGTCAAACCTTTTCAACTTTTAAATTATGTAAATTGTCATATTTGTAGCACTTGTTCATTGTACAACGTGGTAATGGGCTGGTGATTTCAGAACTGGTATTAGACAGATCCTCATTGTTTAGTGAAACATGAGTCACTTCATTCATATAAGTATATTAATATCATTTATTTTGAGTTTAGAATTTCCCGCTGTTCAATTGCAAATAATTCCTCAATAAATTTGCGATAGCGACACAACAATTGATCTTGGTGTATGAACATCTTCGTCCATCAACACTGAACCCATTTGGATTTGCACTGACACCTATAATTGCCATTAGGAGCCGTAGCTGAAACCCCCCCACCCAAAAAAGTGAACAGATTCCATCGATAATACAGGTAGAACATGGAGTGATTTCAAGGTAGCAATCTAAGATGGTGTTTCAAAACTGCTCTCGTCTCACTGCCACAGTCCCTAGAATAACTTGAATCTCTCAGCAATGATTACTGTTTTGAAACTATTCCTCCATATCCATTGTTTAAATTATGTATTGCAATAGCCACCACTTCCATGTACTGCATTTATTTTATTAATTGGACAAATTATTTCTACCCAAATTATTTTCTTGCTACTCCAATATTTATTGTCTGTGTAAGAGTTAACACACAGTGGGCAACACAATTCCTGTCGAAAAACTTATGTAACGATTAATAGAGATTCATATTAAGTTCATGTTAAAGGAGCTGTATTTTAATAATGATATCCTAGCCCTCCCTCTGTTGGACAGCAGTGGTACTACAACTCTGAAGCATTTTCAACATTTCACACTGTAGACGAGTGAAAAACACAGGGAAACGCACATATGGTCTCCAGACAGAGGTCTGAGAGAAAGAACAAAAAAACAAACGAAGCCCACAGAATGTCCTACTGTTCTGTTACAGCTTTCAACAATTATTTGAGTCACAAGAACTAAAAGTACTGTAGGAAAGTCAGAAGTCTCCCTGAGTAAAGTTCAGTTTGATGAAAGTGGATTTCAGCATAACATGTGGCCCAAGTTTACTCATTCAGAATTATCTCAGTAATTCAGGATGCAACATATTAACTTATCTAACTTCAGCTATTAGGAAATTCTTTACAGATATCAGTGGAACAGTTGCTAGACACACACCACTTAATGCCAAACCTTTATCATTTATTGGGGTGTCGATGCATTGTCAATGTTACAAAGAGGCAAAATTCACTTTGAGGAAAGCATTTAACATTAAAACATTTAGCCATAGAATCTCCTGAGTGTTGTTTCTATTTTAGTGAAATTCTATTTTAGTGTTATTTCTATTTTAGGGAACACTTTCCACTTTGGAAATTCAGGGTGCCATCGTTAAACACTCCTAGATCAGGTACTGCACCTTATACTAAAGCTGTTGAGGCTAGGTCAATTGAAAATGTCAAAACTGAGATTGATAGTTTTTGTTTGGCAAAGGTAACTGAACCAAGACGGGTAGGTGGAGTTAAGATACAGATCAGCCATGATCTAATTTGAATGGTGAAACAGACATGAGGGGCTGAATGACCTACTCCTGTTCCTATGTTCAACACTGTGCCTTCGTCCCAACCTCACAACAGCACAATTTAATGCACCTTTCTCACAGGTGACACCCTCTGCCCTCTCTGAGCAAGATGGCCAATATAGTGCCACCTAGCTGTGTGTGGTGGAGCCATGAGAACCAGTGTCAGGCTGAACCCTGACTCTGGCTTCAGTTGGAGCAAATCCACCAAAACATCAGGTCCTAAGAGCTGCTGTGAGAAGCAGATAGTTGATTGGAGAATAACTTGTAGATAATTTTACTTCTTTGTGAATCACCCACCTTCTTCAGTTGCCTGCTCTTGATGCCTTTACCACAAAATAATGAGCACACTGCCTGCTCCCAAACCAACCACTAGGAGGTGCTGGTAATCATTCAGATGAGACTAACCATCCAAATTTCCCTCCTGCCCTGTTACATCCATTCAGCATAGTCCCAGATTGGGAACTGAGCAGAGCAAGAGTCAAGTTGATCCTACCCTCCGGGACTCCGTCTTGTGGTGTGGCGTCATGAGTCAAAAGGAAACATTTTTTATTTCCAGTCAAAGACAACACCAAAGCAAACTTTTCACCCAAAAGTTATAAGCACTAGGGCCCTATTCACAACGTGTTGCAGATCTGCTTCCAAGTGTTTAGATCCAAATGGTCAAACTTGGCTATAGATGAAAATAAACTTCAGGAAACCACATTTTAGCAGATCAGAAAAGCCTTGTGAATTGGTGTAAATGTCAAAAGCCTTGATGTTAAACTGGAAGTTTGAAGGAAACATGAAGCTTATGAATTTTCATGTTGCATTAATTATCCTATTTTTAAACTGTAAACCCAAATTGGGTTGATGTCTCCCTGGTATGCACACAGTAATACAAAATTGCTGTCAACATTGACATTTTGAAGTGTTTGCCTTATAGTGCCATCATGTGGCAAGAGTACCCAAATTCTGTCAGTCTCTGAGGACCTGGACTTGTGTTATTGCAAGATGGCCTAGAATTAAGAATCCAAATTATTGGCCCAGATTTTGCTGCCAAAATAATGTGCTCGCTGATATTAATGTGTAAATCGTCCAGCAACTTGTGGCAAGGAAGAAATACCCCGTGAATTGCGAAACGCCACAAGTTGTTGGACAATTTACGCCTCTCCGCCGATAGCCTCGTGAAAACAGCAGCTCGCCCCCAACCTCCCAGTGAGTTTCAACAAATTGCTGCATTTGGGCATTAATTGCTAATTAAACTCGCCGCATAAAGTTAGGGCTGCTACTTAACAATGCAAGTTCCTTTTTAATGACAAGATTTATGTTCCTGCAATGCCACTGAACCTCTCCAGCCCAGAAAGGGAAAAATTGAAACTATGGAGACTCATTCCTACAGGTAGTAAATTATTGTTAGAGATTTTTAAAATTTAAAATTCTAAAATGTTTTTCTTACTTTTTCTTTGTCACTTTTCTATCTCTCTCTCTCTTAATCCAATCTTTCTTTCCTCTTTCTGTACGTGATTTGACTCTAATTCACCCATTTTCCTTCTAAGTCATTCCTCTATTTCATTCTCAATCCTTAAATCTTATTGATTAAGGAGATAGACTGTTGGTCCCATCGCTCACTAAGGTCCCAGAAGCCCCATTGCCTTCACCATGCTGTTATCAGCTCGCACTTCCAGGCCAAAAAATTTGAGCTGAAGGGTGAGGGAAAGAGGCTAACTAACGAGATGCCCCACTCCAGCAAATTCTGGGCCATTACATTATCACATAAACTTAAATTTATCACCATGTTTATCATTGCGGAATTTGGAAAAATAATAAAATATCCGGAGTTGTGTAAAGCCACCAAAGACTAGGGCAGGGAATTTCCTCTGAGTTGCTCCCACTCCACCGTCGGAGCTTTGCCGGAAGTGTGGTGGAAACCCGGCAAAGTTACTGAAGCGGAGCGGGAGCAGCTCTGAGGAAATTCCGGCCGAGCTTTCTCTTACGAAAACAATTTTCAATTTTACATATTAAAAAAGAATCAATTTTGATTTTACAATTGAAAAATAGTAACATTTTACATAAGTGATGGAAGGTGTCATCGACAGTGCTATCAAGCGGCACTTACCAATAACCTGCTCACCGATGCTCAGTTTGGGTTCCGCCAGGACCACTCGGCTCCAGACATGGATAAAAGAGCTGAATTCCAGAGGTGAGGTGAGAGTGACTGCCCTTCACATCAAGGCAGCATTTGACTGAGTGTGGCACCAAGGAACCCTAGTAAAATTGAAGTCAATGGGAATCAGGGGGAAAACTCTCCAGTGGCTGGAGTCATACCGAGCACAAAGGAAGATGGTAGTGGTTGTTGGAGGCCAATCATCTCAGCCCCAGGACATTGCTGCAGGAGTTCTTCAGGGCACTGTCCTAGGCCCAACCATCTTCAGCTGCTTCACCAATGACCTTCCCTCCATCATAAGGCCAGAAATAGGGATGTTCGCTGATGATTGCACAGTGTTCAGTTCCATTCGCAACCCCTCAGATAATGAAGCAGTCCGTGCCCGCATGCAGCAAGACCTGGACAACACCCAGGCTTGGGCTCATAAGTGGCAAGTAACATTCGCGCCGGACAAGTGCTAGGCAATGACCATCTCCAACAAGAGAGAGTCTAACCACCTCCCCTTGACATTCAATGGCATTACCATCACTGAATCCCCCACCATCAACATCCTGGGGGTCACCATTGACCAGAAACTTAACTGGACCAGCCATATAAATACTGTGGCTACAAGAGCAGGTCAGAGGCTGCGTATTCTGTGGCAAGTGACTCACCTCCTGATTCCCCAAAGCCTTTCCACCATCTACAAGGCACGAGTCAGGAGTGTGATGGAATACTCTCCACTTGCCTGGATGAGTGCAGCTCCAACACCACTCAAGAAGCTCGACACCGTCCAGAACAAAGCAGCCCGCTTGATTGGCACCCCATCCACCACCCTAAACACTCCCTTCACCACCAGCGCATCGTGGCTGCAGTGTGTACCATCCACAGGACGTACTGCAGCAACTCTCCAAGGCATCTTCGACAGCACCTCCACCACCTAGAAGGACAAGGGCAGCAGGCACAAGGGAACAACACCACCTGCACATTCCCCTCCAAGTCACACACCATCCCGACTTGTTAATATATTGCCGTTCCTTCATCATCGCTGGGTCTAAATCCTAGAACTCCCTACCTAACAGCACTGTGGGAGAACCTTCACCACACGGACTGCAGCGTTTTTTAAAAATTCGTTCATGGGATGTGGGCATCGCTGGCAAGGCCAGCATTTATTACCCCATCCCTAATTGCCCTTGAGAAGGTGGTGGTGAGCCGCCTTCTTGAACCACTGCAGTCTGTGTGGTGAAGGTTCTCCCACAGTGCTGTTAGGGAGTTCCAGGATTTTGACCCAGCGATGATGAAGGAACGACAATATATTTCCAAGTCGGGATGGTGTGTGACTTGGAGGGGAACGTGCAGGTAGTGCTGTTCCCATGTGCCTGCTGCTCTTGTCCTTCTAGGTGGTACAGGTTGCGGGTTTGGGAGGTGCTGTCGAAGAAGCCTTGGCAAGTTGCTGCAGTGCATCCTGTGGATGGTACACACTGCAGCCATGGTGCGCCGGTGGTAAAGGGAGTGAATGTTTAGGGTGGTGGATGGGGTGCCAATCAAGCGGGCTGCTGTGTCCTGGATGGTGTCGAGCTTCTTGAGTATTGTTGGAGCTGCACTCATCCAGGCAAGTGGAGAGTATTCAATCACACTCCTGACTTGTGCCTTGTAGATGGTGGAAAGGCTTTGGGGAGTCAGGAGGTGAGTCACTCGCCACAGAATACGCAGCCTCTGACCTGCTATTGTAGCCACAGTATTTATATGGCTGGTCCAGTTATGTTTCTGGTCAATGGTGACCCCCCAAGATGTTGATGGTGGGGGATTCAGTGATGGTAATGCCGTTGAATGTCAAGGGGAGGTGGTTAGACTCTCTCTTGTTGGAGATGGTCATTGCCTGGCACTTGTCTGGCCCGAATGTTACTTGCCACTTATGAGCCCAAGCCTGGATGTTGTCCAGGTCTTGCTGCATGCGGGCTCGGACTGCTTCATTATTTGAGGGGTTGTGAATGGAACCGAACACTGTGCAATCAGCGAACATCCCCATTTCTGACCTTATGATGGAGGGAAGGTCATTGATAAAGCAGCTGAAGATGGTTGGGCCTAGGACACTGCCCTGAGGAACTCCTGCAGCAATGTCCTGGGGCTGAGATGATTGGCATCCAACAACCACTACCATCTTCCTTTGTGCTCGGTATGACTCCAGCCACTGGAGAGTTTTCCCCGATTCCCTTTGACTTCAATTTTACTAGGGCTCTTTGGTGCCACACTCAGTCAAATGCTGCCTTAATGTCAAGGGCAGTCACTCTCATCTCACCTCTGGAATTCAGCTCTTTTGCCCATGTTTGGACCAAGACTGTAATGAGGTCTGGAGCCGAGTGGTCCTGGCGGAACCCAAACTGAGCATCGGTGAGCAGGTTATTGGTGAGTAAGTGCCGTTTGAAAGTGCCAAAATAGTTTAACTGGTCATTTATTTTCTGGCTGTTTGTTTGCCTACAATACAATGCAAGTACACTCTGAATGTACTTGTTAGCCATGAAGCGTTTTGAGATGTCCTGAGGATTTGAAAGGCGCTACTGTATATAAACTCAAGTTCTTTCTTTAAGAATGAGTATCTTAGTAGTCTCTCCATTCTCTTTTTTTTTTCCTACGGGAATGGTTACCTTTTTTGTCTTTTATACCTGTGACTATTCTTTATAAACTGGTTTTTGGTCCATCTTTAGCTGGCCCTATTGCTCTCTGACCAAGTTGCTAATAGATCTGTCACATCTGGCTGTTCTTTCACCAATCACATATCAAATAATGATAGGAAGTGCCAGAAACAATAAAGAACCACATCCAGACTATCCATTACCGGTTATATAAATGACTAATGTCCTTATATGGAAAACAATGACTAGCATTACAGCGAGAGGAGTTGACCATGTAGGTCAGAAGACTGTTGGCAATGTGACAAACTGATGAAAACTCCAACTGACATTTTATAACTTTGGTGCCAAATTCTCGGAAATAAATCTGCACATTTTGATATAAAATATAGTCAGCGACCAAGGATATAATCTTCAGAAAACACAAGGGTATAAAGTGCATTGTATCTATTATGGAACATTAATGATACTTTTTCTTTGATCTTTTTGATAATCCCCTTAATCCTTTCTTCCTCCTCACACACTTTCATTTTAGGTGGTTTAAATCAAAGTCCTTCTCTAATGCAATAAGAAGGTTACAAATAAAACTCCTGGATACAGCTGAAGGAATGAAATGCCACGTGCCCGCTTGGCTCACTGAGAAAATGCACTGCTCAGCGTTGTATTCAGTCAGTCATTCAGACCAGGAAGAGCCCTAGTTTAGAAAGCTGTGTCACCATCAAATGCTCCCAAGTAAATCAAATATAGCATGTTTAGATGCAGGGGAATGCTCTCCTACTCAGTCCAAGTAATGTGCTTTCTCACCCCAACCTCCGGAAAGGAGCCCACACTGCACCAATGTTACATCTCCATTACCCACAACACCCACCTTTGTGGCTTCTCTGAGTGAGACGGACAATTTTATGCCAGTTACGGCCACATTTCATGTTGTGAATTTTCGATTGAGTCTGCAGAAGCTAATTTCTCTTGAAGACCCTTATTGTTATCAAAGGGAGGAAAGGTTTCATGTCTTTAGACTGGGGCTGGATTTAAACACTGGTTCCACAGGTGAATGGACAGTACTCTAACCCACTGTGCCAGTCTCTCGCTCCCCCCCCCAACCCACCCCACCCACCCCACCCTCAGACCTCCACTTTTCATTGGAGCCATCTTTTAATTTCTGCGGCTACAGCGAGAAAGTAGAATCTCTCCGAAATTGTTCGGGAAACACTGCTTCCAATCCATACAAAGAATAATTACCATATGAAGATTCTTTGGTTTCTCATGAAGATATACAGCTAGGTAGCTACAGCAAAGTATTAAAAAATACTTCTATGTGCCTTTTCATTTTAAAGATCTATGATTAGAATCAGGAAGTAAGATATTGGGCTCAATTTTAAAATCAAAAATTGCGGGTGCGTTGGGGGCGTGGGGGGTGCGATAAGGGTAAAAATCCCGAGGGAGTTCGGAAGCCGGCTCCAACCCGCCGACTTCCGGGGTTGCCACAGACGATCCTGTGTGCGCGCTTCACGAATCCAGAAGTCCCATTCGCAATTAAAGCCGGCAGGATGATAGGTAAAGAACCAAATGTTTTTTTTTATTCGTTCACGGGATGTGGGCATCGCTGGCCAGCATTTATTGCCCATCCCTAATTGCCCTGGAGAAGGTGGTGGTGAGCCGCCTTCTTGAACCGCTGCAGTCCATGTGGTGAAGGTTCTCCCACAGTGCTGTTAGGAAGGGAGTTCCAGGATTTTGACCCAGCGACAATGAAGGAACGGCGATATATTTCCAAGTCGGGATGGTGTGTGACTTGGAGGGGAACGTGCAGGTGGTGTTGTTCCCATGTGCCTGCTGCTCTTGTCCTTCTAGGTGGTAGAGGTCGCGGGTTTGGGAGGTACTGTCGAAGAAGCCTTGGCGAGTTGCTGCAATGCATCCTGAGGATGATACACACTGCAGCCACAGTGCGCCGGTGGTGAAGGGAGTGAATGTTTAGGGTGGTGGGTGGGGTGCCAATCAAGCGGGCTGCTTTATCTTGGATGGTGTCGAGCTTCTTGAGTGTTGTTGGAGCTGCACTCATCCAAGCAAGTGGAGAGTATTCCATCACACTCCTGACTTGTGCCTTGTAGATGGTGGAAAGGCTTTGGGGAGTCAGGAGGTGAGTCACTCGCTGCAGAATACCCAGCCTCTGACCTGCTCTCGTAGCCACAGTATTTATATGGCTGGTCCAGTTAAGTTTCTGGTCAATGGTGACCCCCCAGGATGTTGATGGTGGGGAATTCGGCGATGGTAATGCCGTTGAATGTCAAGGGGAGGTGGTTAGACTCTCTCTTGTTGGAGATGGTCATTGCCTGGCACTTATCTGGCGCGAATGTTACTTGCCACTTATAAGCCCAAGCCTGGATGTTGTCCAGGTCTTGCTGCATGCGGGCTCGGACTGCTTCATTATTTGAGGGGTTGCGAATGGAACTGAACACTGTGCAGTCATCAGCGAACATCCCCATTTCTGACCTTATGATGGAGGGAAGGTCATTGATGGAGCAGCTGAAGATGGTTGGGCCTACGACACTGCCCTGAGGAACTCCTGCAGCAATGTCCTGGGGCTGAGATGATTGGCCTCCAACAACCACTACCATCTTCCTTTGTGCTAGGTATGACTCCAGCCACTGGAGAATTTTCCCCCTGATTCCCATTGACTTCAATTTTACTAGGGCTCCTTGGTGCCACACTCGGTCAAATGCTGCCTTGATGTCAAGGGCAGTTACTCTCACCTCACCTCTGGAATTCAGCTCTTTTGTCCATGTTTGGACCAAGGTTGTAATGAGGTCTGGAGCCGAGTGGTCCTGGCGGAACCCAAACTGAGCATCGGTGAGCAGGTTAATGGTGAGTAAGTGCCGCTTGGTAGCACTGTCGACGACACCTTCCATCACTTTGCTGATGATTGAGAGTAGACTGATGGGGCGGTAATTGGCTGGATTGGATTTGTCCTGCTTTTTGTGGACAGGACATACCTGGGCAATTTTCCACATTGTCGGGTGGATGCCAGTGTTGTAGCTGTACTGGAACAGCTTGGCTAGAGGCGCAGCTAGTTCTGGAGCACAAGTCTTCAGCACTACAGCTGGGATGTTGTCGGGGCCCATAGCCTTTGCTGTATCCAGTGCACTCAGCCGTTTCTTGATATCACGTGGAGTGAATCGAATTGGCCGAAGACTGGCTTCTGTGATGGTGGGGATATCGGGAGGAGGCCGAGATGGATCATCCACTTGGCACTTCTGGCTGAAGATGGCTGCAAACGCTTCAGCCTTGTCTTTTGCACTCACGTGCTGGACTCCGCAGTCATTGAGGATGGGGATGTTTGCAGAGCCTCCTCCTCCCGTTAGTTGTTTAATTGTCCACCACCATTCACGACTGGATGTGGCAGGACTGCAGAGCTTTGATCTGATCCGTTGGTTGTGGAATCGCTTAGCTCTGTCTATAGCATGTTGCTTCTGCTGTTTAGCATGCATGTAGTCCTGAGTTGTAGCTTCACCAGGTTGGCACCTCATTTTTAGGTACGCCTGGTGCTGCTCCTGGCATGCTCTTCTACACTCCTCATTGAACCAGGGTTGATCTCCTGGCATGTTGGTAATGATAGAGTGAGGAATATGCTGGGCCATGAGGTTACAGATTGTGCTGGAATACAATTCTGCTGCTGCTGATGGCCCACAGCGCCTCATGGATGCTCAGTTTTGAGCTGCTATATCTGTTTTGAATCTATCCCATTTAGCACGGTGGTAGTGCCACACAACACGTTGGATGGTGTCCTCAGTGCGAAGACGGGACTGCATCTCCACGAGGACTGTGTGGTGGTCACTCCTACCAATACTGTCATGGACAGATGCATTTGCGACAGGTGGATTGGTGAGGACGAGGTCAAGTAAGTTTTTGCCTCGTGTTGGTTCGTTCACCACCTGCCGCAGCTATGTCCTTCAGGACTCGGCCAGCTCGGTCAGCAGTGGTGCTACCGAGCCACTCTTGGTGCTGGACATTGAAGTCCCCCACCCAGAGTACATTTTGTGCCCTTGCTACCCTCAGTGCTTCCTCCAAGTGGTGCTCAACATGGAGGAGGACTGATTCATCAGCTGAGGGAGGACGGTAGGTGGTAATCAGCAGGAGGTTTCCTTGCCCATGTTTGACCTGATGCCATGAGATCTCATGGGGTCCAGAGTCAATGTTGAGGACTCCCAGGGCCACTCCCTCCTGACTGTATATCACTGTACCGCCACCTCTGGTGGGTCTGTCCTGCCGGTGGGACAGGACATACCCAGGGATGGTGATGGAAGTGTCTGGGACGTTGGCTGAAAGGTATGATTCTGCGAGTATGGCTATGTCAGGCTGTTGCTTGACTGGTCTGTGGGACAGCTCTCCCAATTTTGGCACAAGTCCCCAGATGTTAGTAAGGAAGGACCTTGCAGGGTCGACTGGGCTTGGTGTTTTGCCGTTGTCGTGTCCGGTGCCTAGTGGTCCGATGCCGGGTGGTCCATCCGGTTTTATTCTTATTATGACTTTTCGTAGCGAGATTTTACAACTGAGTGGCTTGCTAGGCCATTTCAGAGGGCAATTAAGAATCAACCACATTGCTGTGGGTCTGGAGTCACATATAGGTCAGACCAGGTAAGGACGGCAGGTTTCCTTCCCTAAAAGGACATTAGTGAACCAGATGGGTTTTTACGACAATCCGGTAGTTTCATGGCCATCATTACTGATGCTAGTATTTTAATTCCAGATTTAATTAAATTAATTAATTGAATTTAAATTCGCCAGCTGTCATGGCAGGATTTGAATTCATGACTCTGGATTTTAGTCCAGGCCTCTGGATTACTAGTCCAGTAACATAACCACTATGCTACCGTACTGTACTTCATTGAGGTACTTAAGGTGCTTTATTTCTAAGCAGTAGATAGTTAAAACAATTTTAAACTTACCCGGGCAGCTTCCCACGGCTTCCGATTCGTGAAGGGCCGGATCAGGCAAAAATAAACAAAATAAATTAAATAAAAAACCATTGCACAAAGTTAAAAAACAAAATGAACCTACCTTTCCACCCTGCTCTGATGTTCGATGTCTCCGTCTCAGCCCCTGATGTCTCCGTCTCCGATCTTCCCCTCTCCCTTCCGATGTCCACCTCCTCCCCCGATGTCCCACCTCCTCCCCCGATGTCCCACCTCCTCCCCCGATGTCCCACCTCCTCCCCCGATGTCCCACCTCCTCCCCCGATGTCCCACCTCCTCCCCCGATGTCCCACCTCCTCCCCCGATGTCCCACCTCCTCCCCCGATGTCCCACCTCCTCCCCCGATGTCCCACCTCCTCCCCCGATGTCCCACCTCCTCCCCCGATCTCCCACCTCCTCCCCCGATCTCCCACCTCCTCCCCCGATCTCCCACCTCCTCCCCCGATCTCCCACCTCCCCCCCCGATCTCCCACCTCCCCCGATGTCCCACCTCCCCCGATCTCCCCCGATCTCCCCCCTCCCCCGATCTCCCCCCTCCCCCGATCTTCCGTGCCCTCCACTCTCTGATCCAGCGCCGGATGACGTCTCTCTCTTTCTCTCCTTCCCACCCCCGAGCGTTGCAGCTCCTGTCGGCAGCCTATCTGTCAATCAAGCTGGCTGCCAGGCGCGAAACCCAGAAACAACTTGAATCACCATCAATCACATCGCGATTGTGTCGGAAAAGTTAAGTTTTTTTTGATCATGCGGGTTTGCCACACACACCTTCACCCCCCCCGCTGCCAAACCGCCACCATTTCAAAATTGAGCCCATTGTACGGCTCACCATCTTTGCTTTCAGTATTTATTATGCACAGTTCTATAAAAACATTAGATTAAATACAGTTGAAAGCAACTTCTCACACACTACAGTAATTAAACTGAAAAACCTGTAAACTAATGAAAAATAATAGTGAATGACTGTTGCTGTATACAGAGAGTTATTGCGATAAACAATAGGAGATTACCATGGTATCTTTCACTGGCACTTGAAAATCAGGGAGAAATTGGCCTTTATAATAATTGAGAGAAATGTGAAGGAACAGATAGAAAAATTCAACTACTTCTTCCCCCAACCCCCCCCACCTCAGAAATGATCCCTCAAACCTACTTGGTGTGAAGCTTCTGTAGTTTAGTCAGCAGCCACAGGCACTTAATGAGATACAGAAGGTGAAAGAAAGCACGATTCATTGAAGTGTGCCACTGCGCAAAAAAAAATCTTCAAAAGGCAACCTGAAAGACATGATCCCTAGCCTCTCCTATTTCTAGCTTTGTTTTATGTGTACACGCATATAGAGGTTCAAAAATGTGACTGAGGCATCTAACAAAAGGAGAATTGAGCATTCTTCCTTGATACAGGCCATTTCACATCTTGTACATAGTGCTGACTAGTGGTAGAATTGTTTTGATGAGATGACATTGATGTGTAATGTATATATCGATATCAAGATCCAAAGTAAAAGTCTGCAGATCCTCATTGTGGTGCTGCATCAGTTCAGTTAGAATGTCATAGCACACTGACATACCAGCCACTCCCACACTCAGGCTGCTACCAGCCCTCTCTCCACTCAGTTCCTGCTCACTGCTGAGCGCCTGAACTGAATTCCTTGCCATTACAACCTCAATAATAAACTTTTTAAGAAACACAATCCTGAATTACATGCCAATTTGTTTTAAGGATTGGAAGTTCAAAAAACTGATAAACCACTTGGACGTCATTCCCGACCTCTCATCATGTACATACCGCCAGCTTGCACCCATCTCTTTGCTCACTTTACAACCTGTATGAAGACAAAATGGATGCTGGGTCGAAACGCTGAGTGTCTGCACAAACACCCTCAGTACAACACATGCCACATTACCTCGTCCCCTCTGTAAAATAGTTCCAAAAATATTGGTATTTTGCAGTTGCTTGGCACTGCGATTATTATTTCAAAACTACAGCTTGCTGCTCTCTCTGTAGGCTGTTAGAAATGTTTCTATGTTCTATACTTTGTTGCCAATGGGTTTTGTAATAACTGAGCAAGAATGAAGGAGAAACCATGCATATAAAGGGGGTTCCAGCATTCCGATGATTGTTTTGGCAAACTGCTAAGCCAGAAGAAAAAAACCCCACAATATACCATCTTCCTCATTCACTACTGACATTAGATCACATATTCAGATGCTGTTCCATTATTTGAGGGGACTGCTCAATTTCTGGCTCCACTTCAGTCCCACGCTCTTCTGCAGTCTTGTCCGCGCCTGGGTGGCCCTGGAGGGGGAGCATGCGGGGTCTGTCGGTACGCTTGAGGCCTTCCGTGACCAGTGAGCACCACAAGGACTGGAGTGTATAGTGAACACTAGTGGTAATATTATTTAGTTTCACAAGCTTCCTTTGTTCCTTTTTCACAGTTAAGTTCTTTTATTAGTTGTGCCCCCTTAAAAAAGGGGCACATCGAAAAGAATGGGTTTTCAGTTGATGACACTAGGGCAACCCAGTGGCTCCTTATTGATAATTAGAAAAGGCATACCCAGATGCTGATCTATGTGAAAAGTCAATGACTCTTCTCACACTGCAACGACATGCTGTTCAAAAGATGTTTAACGTTGGTGTGTAAAAGAACCCTGCATTTAATGTTGCAACTGAAGTGGTTACTGATTTGCCTTGATGCTAAAACTGGTTTGTAAACAAGGATGGCGACATACAAATCACACTAGAGCATTGGGAATGACCTCCCCCAGACTGTGGTCTGCTACAGTTTGGGTTCAGAGGTGCACAGTGCTAACAGGGAACCTAAAACATCACAACATCAGAACATCAAAAGGCTTCAAACTGATTTTGAAACCAGGAAGTAAGATTGAGTTTACAGTTGGGTCTCCAATCCGGCAATGAACCTGATAATGATTTGCTCTCAGTTTGACTGGGGAAGGGGGAAGTATAATTGCTCCTTTACAGTGACAGTCACAACCACCATGGATAGTGTCTTTATACAGAGGAATATTAAAACTCCATTCTGAGTGAGTATAACAGAATTATATTTTCAGTGCTATAGCAGCTGATTACCATGTTAATATTGATTTCACACTGATGGGCCCATCATATGTGGTTATACAGAACATCATTTAGAAATTTAACAGTAAGATGTTTAAACCACAGTTGTGATCTCAGAACTTGTGGTCTGTGTAGGTGATATCACTAATGCTGCATTATTGGCTTTGACTCCCAAAAGAGAAAGGCCCATAAATTGACAAACATCACTGGCATGAGAGAATTTGGAGTTTTTCCCTCCCTCAATGTTCTCTTTGGATTTTACTACTGGGGAGGCTGCATAACAGTATAACACACTGATACATTAATGTGCAGTATCACAGAGTGGTCTGTAATTCCCAGTTAGTGAGTGTCTAGTCTTAAATGAACCACCTGATGAGTTGGGGCTTAGCACATTCCCACAGTGAGGGAAGAGAATCTGAGGGACACATGTTCACTGGAGCAGAACAGCAGCTCTGCTTCTACACAGCCAAATAAATAGCTTCCAAATATAATTCTCAAAAGGTTCATGTTGATAATGACTCTCTGTCAATCCTTGAGACAAAGTTCTGTTCTGCTGTAACACTCCAGTGATAGAGAGGTCAATTTATTGAATGTTAATGGGATCCATGCGATACATTAAACATTAATAACCGGCTCACTGCTTTCAGTAACAAAATGGTTTGAGATAATCTATACCGTCATTTATGATATCCTCACTCCAAGCAGCATAACAAGAATGTTCCTTAAACCAAAAGCAAAATACTGCGGATGCGGGAAATCTGAAATAAAAACAGAAAATGCCGGAAATACTCAGCAGGTCAGGCAGCATCTGTGGAGAAAGAATCAGAGTTAATGTTTCAGGTCAATGACTTTTTGTCAGAACTTGAAGTTGTTAGCGATTTAACAGTTAATAAGCAAATGCAGAGCCAGGGAAAGGAGGGCAGGCAGGGCGGGGTGGTGGTGGTGGAAAGAACAAAAGGAAGGTCTGTGATAGGGTGGAGGGCAGGAGTGATTAAATGATAAAAGGGATGATGGTGCAAGGCAAGGAGGGTGGTAATGGGACAAGTAAAGAAACAAAAGTTGGGTCTAGAGGAGCTGTAAATGGCAGCATCAGAACCATTACCAGCACCTGCTGTCTGAAAAAAATGGGAGCTGTGGTTATGATCTGAAGTTATTGAAATCAATGTTGAGTCCAGAAGGTTGTAAAGTGCCTAATCGAAAGGTGAGGTGCTGTTCCTTGAGCGTCCATTGAGCTTCATTGGAACAGTGTAGGAGGCTGAGGACACAGAAGTCAGAGTGGGCGTGGGACAGGGAATTAAAATGGCAAGCAACCGGCAGGTCAGGGTCACGCTTACGGACTTAACAGAGGTGTTCAGCAAAGTGATCACCCAATCTGTGTGTGGTCTCCCCAGTGTAAATCACTGTTTCACCTGGAAGGAGTGTTTGGGGCCTTAGATGTTGGGAAAGGAGGAGGTGAAAGGGCAGGTGTTGCATGAGAAGGTGCCGTGGGAAGGGGAGTGGGTGATGAAAGAGTGGACCAAGGTGTTACGGAGGGAACAGTCTCTTTGGAATACTGAAAGGGGAGGGGAAGATATGTTTAGTGGTGGCATCGTGCTGAAGGTGGTGAAAATGGGGGATGATCATCCATTGAATGTGGAGGCTGGTGGGGTGGAAGTTGAGGACAAGGAGAACCCTACGGTGGTTCTGGGAGGGAGGGATAGGGGTTAGGGCAGAAGTGTGGGAAATGACACGGACACAGTCGATGGTCCTGTCAACCACAGTGGAGGGGAATCTTCAGTTGAGGATAAAGGAAGACATAGTATCATAGTAAGTACAGCATAGGAGGAGGCCATTTGGTCCATCGTGCCTGTGCTGGCTCCTTGAAAGAACTATCCTATTAGTCCCACTCCCCTGCTCTTTTCCCATAGCCCTGCAAATTTTTTCCACTTCAATTATTTATCTAATTCCCTTTTGAAAGTTACGACTGAATCTGCTTCCACCACCCTTTCAGGCAGTGCATTCCAGATCATTACAATTCGCTGCATAAAAAACATTTCCTTATGTCACCTCTGGCTCTTTTGCCAATTACCTTAAATCTGTGTCCTCTGGTTACTGACCCTTCTGCCACTGGAAATATTTGCTCCTTATTTACTCTGTCAAAACCGTTCATGATTTGAACACTTCTATCAAATCTCCCCTTAACCTTCTCTGTTCGAAGGAGAACAACCCCAGCTTCTCCAGTCTCTCCACACAACTGAAGTCCCTCATCCCTAGTAAATCTCTTCTGTACCCTCTCTAAGGCCTGGACATCCTACCTAAAGAGTGGTGCGCAGAATTGAACACAATACTCCAGCTGAGGCATAACCAGTGTTTTATAAAGGTTTAGCATAACTTCCTTGCTTTTGTACTCTATGCCTCTATTAATAAAGCCCAGGATTCCATATGCTTTTTTAAAACAGACTCTCCTGGGCAAGATCCCTTTTTAACTCACTGAAATTTGTCCTCCTCCAGTTAAGCATTTTCACATTTGATTGTTCCTTGTCCTTTTCCATAACTATTCTAAACCTAATTATCTTAAGATCACTGGTCCCCAAATGCTCCCCCACTGAAACTTGCTCCACCTGCTCCACTTCATTCCCCAGAACTAGATCCAGCACTGCTTCCTTCCTCATTGGTCTGGAAACACACTGTTCTAGAAAGTTCTCATACACATTTCAGGAATTCCTCCCCCTCTTTGTCCTTTACACTGTTACTGTCCCCGTCTATATTGGGATAATTGAAGTCTCCCATTACCACTACTCTATAGTTCTTGCATCTTTCTGTAATTTGCCTGCAAATTTGCTCCTCTATCTCCTTCCCACTATTTGGTGGCTATAGTATACACCCAGTAGTGTAATAGCTCCTTAATTCTAACCAAATAGATTCAGACTTTAACCCCTCAACTACATCATCCCTTTCTAGTGCTATAATAATTTCTTTGATCTTTACCACACCCACCCTCCTTTCTTTCCTTTCCTATCTTTCCTGAATACCTTGTAGCCAGGAACATTAATTACACATTCCTCCCTTCTTTGAGCCTGGTCTCTGTTATTGTCACTATATCATAATCCCATGTGGCGACTTGAGCCTGCAGCTCACCAACCTTATTTACCACGCTACGTGCATTTACGCACATGCACTCCAATCTCATCTTAGACTGCCTTGCATTTGCCCCCTCTCTGATCCCTCCTATTTCAGAACTATTGTTTATTCCAGTGCTATTTGTCCCTCCCTGTCCTCTGTGCACCTTGTTTCTCCTCTCTAATGTTTCATCCTGATGCCTATCCGCCTGCCAAATTAGTTTAAACCCTCCCGCTCAGTTAACCTCCTCACGAGGACATTGGTCCCAGCTCTGTTGAGGTGCAACCCGTCCATCTTGAACAGATCCCTCCTGCTCCAGAACTGGTTCCAATGCCCCAGGAATCTGAAGCCCTCCCTCCTGCACCAATGCTCCGGCCACGCATTAACCTGTCTTATCGTACTATTCCTATACTCACTAGCTCGTGGCACTGGGAGTAATCCAGAGATTACTACCTTTGAAGTCCTGCTTTTTAACTTACCCCCTAGCTCCTGAAACTCTGACTGCAGGACCTCGACCTTTTTCCTTCCTATGTCATTGGTTCCCACATAGACCATGACTTCTGGCTGTGCCCCTTCCCCCCTCAAAATGTGCTGCACCCTCTGTGATGTCCTTTACCCTGGCATTAAGGAGGCAACACACCATGCGGGATTCACTTTGGGAGTTGCAGAAATGCCTGTCTATCGAATACCCGAAAACAACTGCATTTCTTTTGCTCCCTGGGCAGCCAAGTCTCCCACTGTGCTGTGGATTTGCTCCTGACTGAAATCCCCCGAGGTGTCGACACCCTCACTGGTATTCAACACTGAATACTGGTTTGTGAGTGCCACACTCCCTGGGGACTCCTGCACTGCCTGCCTGTTTCTCCTAGACTGTCTGGTAGTCACCCACTCCCTGAAGGAGGCCTGAACTCTGTAGCTGCGGGGTGACCACCTCCTGATGCTATCCACGAAACACTCAGCTTTCCGTATGCACTGAGCTCAAGCTTGAGCAGTTGGCGGCATTTGCTGCACATGTAGTTTTCCAGGACACAGTGTTCTGGAGTTCCCACATAGCATAAGATGTGCATGCGATGGGCCCCAGTTGTCCTGCCATGTTAGCTAATAGTTGTTTAAACTGTTTGTTTAGCCTTAAGGCACTTTACTGATTATCTGACATTAAAAACACTAACCAATGAACTAAATACTTACTGACTTACCCTTGGCGCTCTGCTTTGCCTTGGTTTGATTCCTCATGAGGTTCCCTTTATGCTCCGCTCAGTCTTAGTCTATAGGTCTTTCCTTTAAATCACTTAGCACCTCCTTCCACCTCTGCACCTAATTTCCACACTCACCAAATCCCCAGTTGAATGTGTTCACTCCGTTAGAGGTTCACTCCGTTAGAGGTTCACTCCGTTAGAGGTTCACTCCGTTAGAGGTTCACTCCGTTAGAGGTTCACTCCGTTAGAGGTTCACTCCGTTAGAGGTTCACTCCGTTAGAGGTTCACTCCGTGTTTTTCCCAACATATCAGAAGCACTGGCGTGGAAGGTGATATCGTCAGAACAGATGCGACGGAGACGGAGAGACTGGGAGAATGGAATTAGTCCTTAAAGGAAGCGGGGTGGGAGGAAGTGTAATCAAGGTAGCTGTGGGAGTTGATGGGCTTATAGTAGATATTGGTGGACAGCCTACCCCGAGAAATGGAGATAGAGAAGCCGAGGAAGGGAAGGGAAGATTCAAAGATGGACCATGTGAAGGCGAGGGAGGGGTGGAAATTGGAAGCAAAGTTGATGAAACTTTCCAGTTCCGGGCAAGAGCAGGAAGCGGCACCAACAGGGTCATCAATATATCGGAAAAAGAGGCGAGAGTGGGGACCTGAGTAGGACAGGAACAAAGAATGTTCCACGTATCCCACACCAGTGCTTCAGATATGTCTTCCTTTATCCTCAACTGAGGATTCCCCTCCACTATGGTTGACAGGGCCCTCGACCGTGTCCATCCCAATTCCCGCACTTCAGCCCTTATCCTTTCCCCTCCCTCCCAGAAGCACGATAGAGACCCCCTATTCCTCAAATTCCATTCCACTGTCCAGGGCCCCAAACAGTCCTTCCAGGCGAAGCAGCAATTTACTTGTACTTCTTTCAATTTAGTATACTGTATTCGCTGCTCACGATGTGGTCTCCTCTACATTGGGGAGACCAAACGCAGATTGGGTGATCTCTTTGCTGAACGTCTGTCCAGTCCGCCAGCTTGATCCTGAGCTTCCAGTTGTTTGCCATATTAATTCTCCATCCCACACCCACTCTGATCTCTGTCCTTGGCCTCCTACACTGTTCCAATGCAGCTCAACGGAAGCTCGAGGAACAGAACCTCATCTTTTGATTAGGTACTTTACTACATTGAGCTCAATAACTTCACATCATAACCACTGCTCCCATTTTTTCAGACAGCAGGTGCTGGTAATGGTTCTGATGTTGCCATTTACAGCTCCTCTAGACCCATCTTTTGTTTCTTTACTTGTCTCATTACCATCCCCTTTTGCCTTGCATCATCAACCCTTCTGTCATTTAATGAGTCCTGCCCTCCACTCTATCACAGACCTTCCTTTTTGTTCTTTCCACCCCTCCGCCTTTCCCTGACTCTGTACTTGCTTATAAACTGTTAAATCTCTAACTTCTTCCAGTTCTAACAAAAGATCATCGACCTGAAACGTTAAGAATATTCATTACATTTTTTCACCTAGATCATTTAAGTAATATAGTTTTACACAGCAGTACAGGTGTGAGTTTATATCTCTTTCAATTATTCTCCATTTTTAGTTAGACCTAAAAGGACTAATGACCACAATGCACTGCAGTGTCTCTGTCTATTTGTTAGTCCAAAATCTCACCTCCCAGTTTCATTTCTTCCACCTTCAAAAGGCACCACAAAACCTACCCTTTTGACTTTGCCTTTAGTCTGGTGTCCAAATTCTATCCCCTCCTCTTGCCTTCAGATGTTTTTCTATTTAAAGGAACTATTAAAAGTATAAGTTGTGTGTAATTGTGTCTACAATGAAGTCTGGGGCCCGATTTTAGCAGGCCTGCGGGTTCCCAGCGGGTGGTCCTTCGGGAGCATGGAAAATGCGGACGGCTAATTGAGTGCGCCCCCCGCGCGATCGCGGGATAATTGATCACATTAAGCCGTGGTTCCGGGTTCTCCGCTCCCCAGCTGCGTGCCGGCGGGCTGCGCATGCGCACTACCGTTTTCGCGATGGAGGAGCTCCACTTAAAGGGGCAGTCCCCCAAAGCCCCTCCTGCTGCAAGCAAGAGGCAACACAGGATGGCGCACCCCAGGGGCAAGGCTGCGCCACGCTTCTCCGACCTCGCACTGCAGCTGCTGCTGGAGGGTGTGAGGAGGAGGAGGGACACGCTGTTCCCGGCGGACGGACGCAAGTGCCCTGGCTCAGTCACCAGGAAGGCATGGGCAGAGGTGGCGGCGGAGGTCAGCAGCAGGGCCAACACCCCCAGGACATGGGAGCAGTGCCGCAAGCGGTTCAATGACCTCACTAGGTGCGGCAAGGTGAGTACACCAACGCACCCTCCCACAACCCATCCCCACCATCACGCCAAACATATCACAACCCCTCCTGCAGAGCCACCACAGCGCTCCCGCAGCAATCCTCACAGCCACTCACTCACCATCCTCGCCGTGCCCGCAAGTACCCACCGTCCCTGTCCCCACCCGAACACTACCACACACCCCAATCCCCACCACACACCCCAATCCCCATGCAATGGGATGGGCATGTGGCACACGCATCCTCCCATCCATCTGCCCCACGCTCAACCCACCCACACCGATGCTTGCTGCGTCTCACTATGCAATATGCACTCACTCACGCATCTGTGTTTTGCCTTGACAGGAGAAGAGATGCAAGAACAACCGAGAAAGGGCCCGCACCGGAGGGGGCCCGCCGCACATGGTCGAACTGACGGAGGCAGAGGTGGAGGCGCTCGACCTCGCGAGCACGCAACATTGCCGCTCCGTGGCAGATGGTGAGTCTGGCGCTGCAGAAACGGCCGGTAAGGGAAAGCTGACACTCAACACTCATGATCGCGAGTGACCGTATCATCACCTGGCACAGGCGCACCGCAACGTTTGTGCACATGCCTCATAGTGCCCTCTGTTCTCTTGCAGGGCCGTCTGCGAGCGCTGTGTGCGAGGAGGGCGATTCCTCAGAGGACATGCCGGTCTCTGAGGGTGCATCGTCACATATGAGCCAACCGTCCACCAGCGCAGAGACACGCACCTCGGTGGGTCCCCCTCGCCAACTAGTTGGGGTTGCACTTGGTGATTCACCGCGCACGTGTGAGCATGAGCAGACCCTGGTGGCAGGGGCAGCCGCGGAGGGTCCGCATCGGTGGGAGCACTCATCTCCAGGCTCTGCTCAGCCGGACCCAGATACTGAACCCAGGGGGCCACCAGTCAAAAGGAGAGTCGTCGAGGGGCACCAGCTAATTGCCGAGGTACTGGGAGAGGTGCCGCGCGCATTGTCCACAATTGCGCAGGTGATGGAGGAGTCCAACTCCTGCATGCGGGCATTGGTGGCGCAGGTACAGGAGGGTATCGGCGACACAGTGTCACGGGTAGGTGCGGGAGCGTCTGCGGTGGACGACAGGCTAGCCTCCCTTGAGCGTCACGCACAGCTCCACATAGAGTCCGTGCAGGCCCTGACAACAGCTGTACGGATTCAGGGTGAGCAACATTCCGCCGCCATAAACAGGCTGACGGATACACTAGGGGTGGCCTGGAAGGCCTCACACATGCCATCCAAACTGTCGTCCAGCAGGGTGGAAGGGGTGATGTGGGCCGAGGCCACGAGAGGGATGATGGTGAACGGGGACATGGAAGCGGGGACGCTTCTCAAGGTGCCCCCACGTCCCACCCGTTGCCCCCCTCTCAACCAGTACCCGCAATGGTGCCTCCTCTCCAGGTGGCCGAGTCTGCCCCTGCACAGGTGCAGGAGGAGCAGTCTGTGGAGGTGCCCTCACGGGCACCGAAACCCAGGGGCCGTCGGCCCAAAGCATCTACCCGGTCAGGGCACGAACAGGAGCAACCTGCCACTACCTCTGCTGGAGCCACAGGGGTAGCACCACGTAGGGGTACCCGGAAACGAAAGCCAAAGGCGTTATAAGCACAAAGGGAATGCACCAGGGTGTCTGTTAATTTGTACACTTTTTGTTTATAGTATTGCACCATGTACATATTAAACACTATCGTTCTCACCACTCCTGCCACCTCTCGTCCATTCTTCTGCGGCCTGTGCAATAGGTGCGTTCCGTGCAGCCCATCATGACGGCGAACACCTGCTGACGCCCATTGGGCACATTGCTGTGGGTGCAGGAGTACTGGCAACACTCTTCAGTGGAGGGGGCTGGTATGGCCCCTCGCATGTGCAGGTGAGGAGATGCGAACGCGTAGCACTGTCTGACTCTAAGAGAACCGTTGACATATGAGTGCCTCCCTGGCCCGGCGAGCATCCCGGTGAGCCGGTGTTCGGCGCATGGGTCGTACATCATCCTCTGGCGTGTCCTCCTCCTCCTCCTCCCCCACCTCCTCCTCCACCTCCTCGTCCTCATCGCCGTCCTCAATGTGGGTGGCGGGTGTGGATGGGGCCTCCTCCAGCGGCACCCCTCTCTGTTGGGCCATGTTGTGCAGGGCACAGCAGACAACTATGATTCGTCCCACTCTGAATGGTGTGTATTGGAGCGCTCCCCCAGAATGATCAAGGCACCTGAAGCGCATCTTGAGCAGCCCTATGGCCTGCTCAATTGTAGACCTGGTAGCAGTGTGGCTGTCATTGTACCGACGCTGCGGCTCGGTGATGGGGTTCCTCAGAGGTGTCATGAGCCACGTGTGTAGGGGATATCCCTGGTCGCCGAGGAGCCAGCCGTTGCCGGTGTTGGGTGCGTGGAAGAGGGGCGGGATGGTGGACTCCCTGAGGACGAAGGCATCGTGGCAGCTGCCGGGGTATCTGGCGCACACGTGTAGGAATCTCTGGCGGTGGTCACAGATGAGCTGCGCGTTCATGGAGTGATACCCTTTCCTGTTGATGAACAGCCCTGGCTCATGCGGAGGTGCCCGTATTGCGATGTGGGTGCAGTCGATTACACCCTGTACCCGTGGGAAGCCAGCCATGGCATGGAATCCAACCGCCCTCTCCATCTGGCTGCGCTCGTCCATGGCGAAGTTGATGTAGTGCGAGGCCCTGCGGAACAACCCATCGGTGACCTGCCTTATGCACTTGTGTGCAGACGACTGACAGACCCCGGTGATGTCCCCGGTGGCACCCTGGAAGGATCCGGATGCGAAGAAGTTGAGGGCAGTGGTGACTTTGACGGCGACAGGTAAGAAGATGCTGCTTGGTCCATCCGGGAGCAGCTCGTCGTTAAGGAGACTGCAGATGTCAGCGACTACCTGGCGATTGACTCTGAGCCGCCGTATGCACTGCTCCTCGGAGAGGTCCATGAAGCTGAGCCTCGGTCTGTAGACCCTGTGCGGAGGGTAGTGCCTCCTGCGACGCATCTCTCTCTGCGGTTGCCCTCCCTCCTGCTGTGCAGGTGGGTGTGCCACAGCACCGTGTTGGGGGGCTCCATGTCGCTGAGGCGGACGGCGTGGACTGCGAGGCTGCTGGGGCTGGTCATGCTGTTCGTCCTCCGAGGATGTCAACGCACCACCCATCTGGCAGGTGTTGGTCTGAGGGGTTGTGTACGGTAGGTAGGTGTTTCCTCGCACTGGAGCTGCGGTTTCACGTCGGTGTTTCCTCTGGCTTAGAGGGGGGTGGTGGAGGGCAGGGGTTGCCCTATGTGACGCGGTGGCCTCCTGCGAGGGCTCTTCCCCCCCCCCCCCCAACCTACCTGTGGAGTGCACCTTGGCAGCTGCCACAGGGCTGCTGGCTGCAACACGTCCGGTTGGAGTGAGACTGTTTCCCCCAGTGTGTGAAACAGTATCGGTTGAAGGTACAATCCCACACTTCCTATTAAGACAGCTGAATCAGGTCATTTAATGACCTCAACAAGCAAGGTAAATACACTCAAGTGGCATCCCGCTGGCTTTAATTGCCTGCGGGATTCCCACCAGCGGGGGCTGCGCACGCACCCCCGCACATCAGCTCGGAACCCGGAAGTGGGCGGGATCGAGGCGTGATCCGGTGACGCACCTGGATATCGCGATTTTCGACCCCCCCCCCCCCGGCCGGGAACGCACCCGGAACCCGCTGGTAAAATCGAGCCCCTAATAACACCTGTAATCTCACATGTGGAATGAAATTTAATGAATTAATATATAAAAGGCACATAAAAACAAATATGAATTTCAAAGAAATCTGACTGCAGGATTACTTAGAAATAAAAACTTTACAATTACAATGATTTATTTACTTTGGAGTCCCACCTCTTCTTCACATACAGTTATTGGGAGTGCTGGATTGGAACTAAAGTTTACTTGTTTAATCCATTCAGCTACAGTTATTAGTACACTGCGAAAAAATGCAGGCGCTTTACTGACAGTATTGATTCACGAAATCTTGCAGTCTGGTCAATTGAGAGGGCTAGTGAAATTAGTGAATGATAGCACAGGTGTATGAACAGAATGTTTTAGAAAGCAAATATGGGACTGTCATGAAGTTGTACTTGCAATTAATGTTCTACTATAGAACAGTATACTGTTCTAATCTACTATAAACCCACATTGAGTTTAACAAGGCGTTGAATAACTCATGAAAACCTGTCAATGGAGATGATCAATACATTATTTGTCTATCATTAAGTTAAATATAGAATTTTTTTTTGTTTCAGAAGTGTGGGGATCACTGTGCTATAAGTTTCATAAGATCACCCTTACAAATGAACTCACACAGGGTCCATGACACTCAGTTACTTCATAAATGTAAACTGGAAGAAGAGCAGGAACTATTATCAGGGTCACTGAACACCACAGGTCTCTGTGAGGCTTGTAACTTATGAACCATTTTTACTAACTCTCATTGTTGCACGAAAGGAGATTGTTACCCTCATTTAAGTCAGTGTTATGTCTTTAGAGATTTAGAGTACAAATGTATGTGGTGCAGATGAGCATTAAATGGGCCATAAATCAAGTCTTTTGTGCGATGCAGGAAATATGTAGTACAGTGGAGTGTTTGAGGACAACATGTGTGGCAGGTGGTGAGACTATGTTTTGGGGCTTATTCAAAGTCACATGATATAAAAAGTGTTTGTGAAACTTAGTGTATGGGAAAAAGGTATTTATTAAAAATTGGAGAAGCCAAACAACACACATGATCTCAGCTTGTAATAAATTAAAGCAAAGGCAAATTAAGTTCAACCTACATACATATCACACCACTGCCCAACTGTCCAAGTAATAACCTACAGTTGCAGAGTATTTGAGAGGGCATGCACATCTTCTGGACTTGTCGAAACATCCAGCGTTACTGGGAAAAGGTGCAAGACATAAAAGATCATAAGAACACAATCGGATCAGACCCAGCGCATACTTCCTCCTGGGCCTCCCCATATAATGTATCTCTGGGCCTGACTATGATTACGTTCCTGAGCTTCTCTCTGACAACAGCCAGAGATGGAGGTAGGGTCTTCTTCTGGGCTGACAAGAGTATAAGCACTACGGAAAATAGCCTTGTCCAAACAAAGTCATGTACTTGCTCAGGCTGAACCAGGAGAAGGTTTTGAAACCTGTTCCCAGTTCCTGGCCGGTAGATCAACGTCCCCTTCAGGAAACAAGGCAAAAAGTACACTTCTCAACCCACCTAAATATGCTAACTCACAAAGCACAACCATAGCCCACTGACCAGTGACTCTACTGGTAAACATAGAAGTACAACACAACACTACCACCACTCTCCAGTGTCATTTCCCAGGATCATTGGAAGACAGTCTGCACTTCAAAATTCACTTGCTATCACGAAATAACATGTGCACTGCACCTTATGCACTGTTCATTATGAATTTAACAGTATATACAGTTACTGTAACCAGAGAACAACTGGAATTTTGAAAAAACTATTGTGTAAAAATTGTTACCTCTTATGTTGGAAAACACATGCTATTAAAGAGAACCCAACTGTAATATAAAATTGGACAACAAATATTTAACCATTTCTCTTTCAAAAGCTACTGTCAATTCTGCTTCCACTGCTGCTTCTCATAAGGCACGTCCTAACAATCCTCTTGCAGTAAAAATTCGCTTAACTTCTCCCTTCATCTTTTGGTGACTATCTTAAATTTATGCCTTCTGGTTATCAACTCACTGACCAATGAATATATATTAAAAATCTTGGGGCCGATTTTCGGATGGCCGAGCGGGTGCGTTGGGGGCGGGGGGGGGCTCGTAAAATGGGGGAATCCCGGAGCCCGGCTCCAACCCGCCCACTTCCGCGTTTCCCAATGACGCGTCCGGGTGCGCGCGCAGCTCCCGCATGCAGGACTCCCACCGGCAATTAAAGCTGGCGGGATGGCAATTCACATACTTATTAGCTAGTTGAGGTCCTTGACAGACCTCATTTACAGGAGATTTTGGCAGGGGTACAATTTTCAAGTATCCTCAGCGTGTTTCCCGTGCTGTGGGAAACACTCCCTGTTGAAGCAGACATGTTTCAGCCAGCAGCCAGTGGGAGATGTAAAGGATTATTTGACAGGTGGGGGGGGAATACCTCATTTATTGTAGCAGGGCACTCTGTCACTTCAGACAAAGTTTTGGCTGCAACACCTTTGTCTTCCCACTCAAAATTATTAATTTATACCCTAAACTCTGCTGTGCAAACACATTTACCTACTTTGCGGACCCCCTCAAACTCACAGAGTCAGCATGGGGGGCGCCATAGCTGCATTCATCACTTCATCTGAGGACGAGCAACATCACCAGCCTTGCCAGGCACGCCGTCCACCTCCGCCACGTGGAGCTCCACAACACAGTGCTGTGCCACACGCACCTGCACAAGAGCACGGAGGGCAACAAGAGAGAGAGCGGCGTCGCAGGAGGCACTACCCTCGCCACAGGGTCTACAGACTGAGGCTCAGCTTCCTGGACCTCTCTGAGGAGCAGTGCACACCGAGGCTCAGACTCAGTCGCCAGGTAGTCGCGGACATCTGCAGTCTCCTTCATGCCGAGCTGCTCCCGGCTGGCCCGAGCAGCATTTTCTGACCTGCCGCTGTCAAAGTCACCACTGCCCTCAACTTCTTTGCCTCCGAATCTTTCCAGGGTGCCACCGGGGACATCGCCGTGGTCTCTCAGTCGTCTGCACACAAGTGCATAAGGCAGATCACCGACGGCTTGTTTTGCAGGACCTCGCACTATATCAACTTCCCATGGATGACCTCAGCCAGACGGAGAGGGCAGTTGGATTCCACGCTTTGGCTGGCTTCCCACGGGTGCAGGGTGTAATCGATTGCACCCATATAGCAATACGAGCACCTCCACACGAGCCAGGACTGTTCATCAACAGGAAGGGCTATCACTCCATGAACACTCAGCTCATCTGTGACCACCGCAAGAGATTCCTTCACGTGTGTGCCAGATACCCTGGCAGCTGCCATGATTCCTTCATCCTCCGGGAGTCCAACATCCTGCCTCTCTTCCATGCACCCAACACCCGCAAGAGCTGGCTCCTCGTGAACAAGGGATACCCCCTGCACATGCGGCTCATGACACCTCTGAGGAACCCCACCACCGAGCAACAGCATCAATATAATGACAGCCACATCACTACCAGGTCTACAATTGAGCATGCTATAGAGCTGCTCAAGATGCGCTTCAGGTGCCTTGATCGTTCTGGGGGAACGCTTCAATACGCGCCAGACAGAGTGGGACGCATTATCGTCCTCTGTTGTGCCCTGCACAACAGAGAGGGGTGCTGCTGGAGGAGGCCCCGTCCACATCTACCACCCATATTGAGGAGGAGGAGCAACTCATGGGCAGAACAGCGGCTCACCTAGCTGCTCGTGAGGCCAGGGAGTCACTGATATGTGAACGGTTCTCCTAACATCAGACAGTGTGAAGAGTCCAGTCCTCGCCACCTGGACAGAGGAGCGGCCACACCAGCCCCCTCCCCCTGAACAAAATAGTCGTGCAACTACGCCTACACCCACTGTAGAGTGACCCAATGAGTGGCATCAAGTGTGGGTGTGCATGGTGAACCTCATGAAAGGGACTTATTGCACAAGCCAGTCAAGAATGGGCAAGACGTGGCAGTAGTGGTGATAATAATAAGATTTATTGTGAGTGGAAAAAAAATCAAATATAATAAAAAACATGACAAAGCGGTCAAACACCCTTGTGCATCCCCTTTGTGCCCACAAAACCTTTGCCTTACGCTTCCAACTACTCCTACGTAGTGCTTCCCCTGTGGCTGCAGCAGAGGTAGTGGCAGGTTGCTCTTGTTCATGCTTTGGGCCGATGCCCTCTGGGTTTCGGTGCCCATGAGGGCCCTCCAAAAACTGCTCCACCTGCAGCTGTGCAGAGGCAGACTCGACCACCTGGAGAGGATGCAGCATTGTGGGTACTGGCTGAGAGGGGGGCAACAGGTGAGACATGGAAGCGCTTTGAGTGGTGTCCTCACTTCCATGTCCCCTTTTGCCATCATCCTTTTCCTGGGCCAGGCCCACATTACTCCTACAACTCTGCTGGACAACAGTTTGGAGGAAATATGTGAAGCCTTTGAAGGCCAGTGCTAGTGTATCTGCCTGCCTGTTCAAGGCAGCAGAAAGTTGCTCACCCTGAGTCCGAACGGCTGTTGTCAGGGCATCAATGGCCTCATTGTTAAGCCGTGCTTGAAGCTCGATGGAGGCTAGCCTTCCCTCCATCGCAGACATTCCTGCACTTACCTGCGACACTATCTCAGCGATGCCCTCACGTCCCTGTGACAGTATCTCAGAGATTCCCTCCTGTACCTGTGCCACCATTCCATTCATGCAGGACTCCTCCATCCTCTGCGTGATTTTGGAGAGTGCACCTGGCACCTGTTCCAGCACCTCGCAAATGTGCTGCTGCCCCTCGATCATTCTCCTTTTCATGGATGGTCCCCAGGGTTCAGCATCTGTGTCCAGCTGAGCAGAGCCTGGAGAAGATTGCTTCCACTGACGCGGACTCTCCACAACTGCTGCTGCCACCAGTGTCTGCTCGTGCTCATGTGTGTGTGGTGACTCACCATGTGCAACCCCAACTAAGTGACGACGGGGACCCACCGAGGTGAGTGTATCTGCGCTGGTGGATGGCTCACTCAGATGTGACGGTGCCCCCTCAGAGGCCGGCAGGTCCTCTGAGGAATCGCCCTCTGCCGTCACGGCAGTCGCTGAAGGCCATGTAAGAGAACAGAAGGCAATATTAAGCATGATGACAGATGTTGAGGTGCTGAAGATGGCAAGGCATGTTAACATCATTTGCTATTGTGAGTGCTGAATGTTAAAGTTCTGTCACCAGCTGTTTGTCAGGTGGCAGTCTCGGCATCGCCCACGGACAGGCACTCGAGGGTGCAGCTTAATTTGAGAGCCTCCTGCTCCGCGTCCATGAGGACGACCTGATGTTGTGGCCCCCCTCTGGTCTTCACCCTCTCTCGTGCTTTCTGGGCTCTCTTCTCCTATAAGGGGAGAAAGTAGAGAGGTGAGAGTGAGGGATGGTGACTGAATGCATTGGTTTGGGTGAGGCTGACCGTGAAAGAGATGCATCAGAGGGAGAGTATGAGACAGAGCCATGACATTGTATGAGGATTGAGTTGAGTGGTAATGGTGGGATGAGTACTGGGGAGGTGAGGAAGTGCAGGTAAGTTGAGGATGAGGTTTGAGTGGGTGTGAGGAGTGATGTGATAGAGTAGTGTTGGCAGTGCAGAAGGAGTTGTGGGGTGGGGGTGGTGATGTGGAAGACGGAGTGTAGGAGAATGAGTAAGTGTACTCACTTTGGCTGACCTAGTTAGGTCATTGAAGCGCTTTCTGCACTGGATCCAACTGTGGGATACGTTGCTACTGCTGCTGACCTCCTCTGCCACCTCGAGCCAGGCCTTCTTGGTGGCAGAGGCAGGCCACTTCCTCCCATCCTCCGGGTAGAATATCTCTCTCCTCCTCCTCACCCCATCCAGTAACACCTGGAGTGAGGCATCATTAAACCTGGGAGCAGCCTTTCCCCTGGGCTGCTCCATGCTCCTCTTTTGGTTGTTTGCTGCAGGAGCAGCATTGGAGGACTGCCCCTTTAAATAGGGCTCCTCCAGGTGACAGCCTGTGATGCGGGAGCGCAGTCCGCCCGCTGCGCAGGTTTCCAACGTGAAACCCGGAAGCCAAGGTAAGTGACTTCAATTTACTCGCGATCGCGTGGGGAACGCACCGATTTTACTGGTTACCCACGAACCCAGTCGCCCCCCCCCCCCCAACCGCTGCCAACCCGCCTCCCTGGTAATATCGGGGCCCTTATGTCTGCATGCACATCTACAAAACGTTATTGCTGTTATCATACTGTTGTGTCAACTATTACCATTATAATGGGCTATGTCCATATTTATAATGGAAACTGCCTATGTAAACTTGTCTCGCTGTAAGGACACCCTCTCACTAGTGGTGATGCTGTGGCACTTAAATTTGCATCTCCCAGCTCCTCAGCACTTCCAGCAGAGAAACTCCTATCCTCAAACTAACTCAATTTCTCTGCGTCTCAAATCGCTACCAGTTTGCTATAAATCATATCAAATAAAATTATTAAATAAAAATAAGGACAGAATGCATGACTTTAAAATGATTGAATTATGCCTGCATGCACTAGTCCAATTACCCCTTGCTCTCTAACTTCTCTTCATCTGAAGATTATACTTGAATATACTTAGATGGTAAAGTATTTCCTCACAGAAAGTGAATGGAAATTGAGGAAAGTGAATTAAACTGCACTGCTCTATACACTATTCACAGCCGTTTGAGTTGTTACAAGAGAGACTCATGGCCCCGGCTCACCTCCCGCAAATGACAACATTCAGGCTTGGGCTGATAAGTGGCAAGTAATATTCGCGCCACACAAGTGCCAGGCAATGACCATCGCCAACAAGAGAGAGTCTAACCACCTCCCCATGACATTACCATTGCCGAATCCCCCATCAACAACATCCTGGGGGTCACCATTGACCAGAAACTTAACTGGACCAGCCACATAAATACTGTAGCTACAAGAGCAGATCAGACACTGGGTATTCTGTGGTGAGTGACTCACCTCCTGATTCCCCAAAGCCTTTCCATCATCTACGAGGCTCAAGTCAGGAGTGTGATGGAATACTCTCCACTTGCCTGGATGAGTGCAGCTCCAACAACACTCAAGAAGCTCGACACCATTCAGGACAAAGCAGCCACTTGATTGGCACCCCATCCGCCACCCTAAACATTCACTCCCTTCACCACCGGCACACAGTGGCTGCAGTGTGTACCATCTACACGATGCACTGCAGCAACTCGCCAAGGCTTCTTTGACAACATCTCCCAAACCCGCGACCTCTACCACCTAGAAGGACAAGGGCAGCAGGCACATGGGAACAACACCACCTGCACGTTCCCCTCCAAGTCACACACCATCCCGACTTGGAAATATATCGCCGCTCCTTCATCGTCGCTGCGTCAAAATCTTGGAACTCTCTTCCTAACTGCACAGTGGGAGAACCTTCACCACACGGACTGCAGCAGTTCAAGAAGGCGGCTCACTACCACCTTCTCAAGGGCAATTAGGGATGGGCAATAAATGCTGGCTTTGCCAGCGACGCCCACATCCCATGAATGAATAATTAAAAAAAGAATGAGTGCGCTTGACAAGTGGCTCCTGCTCCTCCACAGGACCTGCGCACTCTGGGTGACCAGTTTGTCGAGTTCAGAAGAAACAAAATGGCCAGAGCGTTGGAGGAGGAGAGATTTGTGAAGGAGCGGGAGGCACATACACATGCTCTGCAGGCACAGGCTATGGAGAGTGTGATGCATCCAGTGCAGAAGGTCCATTATGGAGCCGACCTGACAACAGATAAACTGAAAGGTTTTCGTGGAGAACAGATTGGACAGCTATATGAACTGATGCAAGAAGTCACAAAACCTAATTACCAGTTCAATATTGAAGATGACACCTATTGCAAGAAGTAATTGAGTAACTACCACAACAACATATGCTTAACAAACTAAGGGATTATATCTGTTGTACCTGCTATCTATGTATTGGTTGTCTCTGTTAAAAATAATAACGTCTGAAAATTAAACACTAACAGCTGGCTACCGAGAAACAATAGCAGATACCTGGGAGAAATGGACTTGCCTGTCATTTCAGTCAGGACACAGTGAATGCATGGGAAAACCAAAAGAAAAGAGAAAAACTAATTTAAAAAAGGAACAATAATAAAGTATGTGTGAAAAACTTCTGATCCTAATGACACAATTGCTGAATACTAACATTATCATCTTGTCCTGCTAATAGATCAGATCGGCGAGTAACTGTGTGCTGTTCTTATTAGAGTTACGAAGTGACAAAATAATGTTAGTGTAAACCATGTCACCACATGGATTGGTTACAAATAGGATGTATGCATGTTAGTGGGCTGTTCTAAGCAGCCCCATTGATTACCCAACTGGGCAACACCTACATTTAAGAGAAATCTGTAGGACCCGAGTGATTGCTATGCTATGAAAAATGCATTAGGGGGCAGTAAAGCAGTTTCTAAGGGACAATTGGAGATGAATCGTATTTTCCTCCTTGCTCAATTACACTTAAACAAATGCGCTGACTAGGGTAAAGCACCATATCACAGAAAAGGGCTGCACTCTGAGTCAATACTAACATCCCGCAGCAGGGACGGAGCCATTCATAATCCAAACAGATTATGCACTTTCAATTTCTCACTTTGAGGCCCTTCTTCCAGAGGAACATGCTTCACTTCAGAGGTGAATCCAATCCATCCATCCTCTCGGTGCCACCTTTCTTAGTCTCATTTACATTTACCAGCGTTTTTAAAGGGGAAATAGACTACAGTAAAAAAGAGACTGCATTTCATTTTTCATCTAATTTCTAATGAAGGAATCTGTGGCGCTGCACGGTAGGAGACAGCCCCATTTATCAAGTGCTCCAGGCACGAAGCTTCGGAGCGGCGTAATTCTATGAGGATAACAAGTAAAATGGATCTCCCTCGCTTTCTGCGGAGTTTAAAAATAAAGTCATTGGAGAATAGTTAGAGTGGAGCAGTGGGACGATCTTTGTGCCTGGTTGACAGCAAACCCATAGATTAAAGCAGGGGAGCTTGGAATAAATACATGGGTAAGACAGGTACAGTAAGGTTTTAGACTTTGTTAAGTGCCAAGTTTGGATTCAAATCAAACTATAGTACAGCTGACCTGAATCTTGTTTAGCATGCAGGCACCGACAGTTGAAGTAAATATTAAATTACACCTCCACAACATGCACCGTTAAGGGATGTGTCACCAGATGATGAATCACTGTACCACATTGGATTTTTAATTTGAATCCATTCCAGTTTGATTTTGGATTACTGTGGGTCTGGAGTGCAATAGATTCTCTAGGCAATGAAAGGATCATCGTTTGATTCACATTCAGACAGAGTTCATTTGATCCAAACCATTGATACTGGGGTTTGGAATTCAGCTGTGCTGGAAATTCGAATTTGAGCTACAATTGACAGTCACACCAGTCTCTCCTCTTGTCATGTGTTACTACATCTGAATCAAGCCCAACTTACACTACAGACTCTTGCCTTGCTTTAAAGTGATGCAAGAAATGAGGTAAACTTTTTCATCCTGAACTAATATTTTTTTTAAATTGGGCACATAAAGTGAAATCGGCCAACACCAACATCTATAATGACACATGCAGCATTCAAGGCTCCTGCAGCTAATGATTGCACACATCAAATTGCAAAGAGACAGACCTGGCAAACTGAGAATTGACTGGAGAAGAATAATAGGAAAAGGAACTTGAATTAATGGAACCAAGAGGGAGGAAAGCAAACCGGCCAAGAGTGAGACTTTAGATGTTAAACCCGGCAAGAATCATTTGCAGTGATACCTGATGCTGTAATCCAAGCTCAATATATGGACTATATGAGGCCCAATTAGTGGAGCCACCTCGGTTATACCAGAAACTCTCAACAGGGCACTTTGTCACAGAACTCTATTTTTGTCCATGCTTTGGTTCACATAGGCAGGATATTTTTCACATTTTTATTTTAAATTGTTGCAGAGGCAGAGCTGATTCAATTGGGGGGGGGCAGGGGGGCGGTGGTGGTGGTGATGAAAGGGCAGTCAGGAATTCAATAAAAATGTGGCTCATTTAACATCAAGCCGACTCGGTTGCCCTCCTCAATGGATAAAGTCCAGTGTAGCATTAAGCCAAACAGATCAGAGGGCTCAGGTTCAATTCTTGGAATGTGATGAGTGAGCTGATCTAAACCACAGTAGCTGTTGGGGTGCAATAGTATAACTCAACTCCCTTAGGCGAAGGAGAAGAAAATCAGCCAGGTTCCTGCTCCTGATCCTTATCCAGTAATGCAACTGGAAAGTGCATGTGTGGCGGCTTTCTGTTGAATACAGGATTGGCTCAGCTGCGCTGCCATTTACAGTCAAATAGCTTTTTGGTACTCACTGTCTACACTCACATGCAAAGAATGGCCATTTTGGGAGAAGTATCAGAGAGCTGCTGGCAACTTTCAACTGGACCCCAACAAAAGTCAGTGCTTTCAGGAGAGAGAAAATAAAGGAGGGGAAATTTCTGCTGGGTTATATTGGCAGAACAGAACGGACTATTGCAAAGAAGCATACCGACAACTGGACAACCAGGAACACTACAGACGGTTACCCGCAGATCCGACCAAAGAACACACCCACCAGCTCAACAAACTGATCAAGACCTTCGATCCAGACCTTCAAAGCGTCCTACGCACTCTCATCCCACGTACTCCCCGCGTGGGAGACTTCTATTGCCTCCCAAAGATACACAAAGCCAACACACCCGGACGTCCTATCGTATCAGGCAACGGAACCCTGTGTGAGAACCTCTCTGGATACGTCGAGGGCATCCTGAAACCCATTGTACAGGGAACCCCCAGCTTCTGTCGCGACACTACAGACTTCCTACAAAAACTCAGCACCCACGGACCTGTTGAACCAGGAACACTTCTCACCACGATGGACGTCTCGGCACTCTACACCAGTATCCCCCACGATGACAGCATCGCTGCGACAGCCTCAGTACTCAACACCAACAACAGCCAATCTCCAGACGCCATCCTACAACTCATCCGCTTCATCCTGGATCACGATGTCTTCACCTTCGACAACCTGTTCTTTACCCAAACACACGGAACAGCCATGGGGACCAAATTCGCACCCCAATACGCTGACATGTTCATGCACAAGTTCGAGCACGACTTCTTCACTGCACAGGACCTCCAACCAACGCTATACACCAGATACATCGACGACATTTTCTTTCTATGGACCCACGGCGAAGAATCACTGAAGAGACTACACGATAACATCAACAAGTTCCATCCCACCATCAAACTCACCATGGACTACTCCTCAGAATCGGTTTCTTTCTTGGATACACGAATCTCCATCAAAGACGGGCACCTCAGCACCTCACTCTACCGCAAGCCCACGGACAACCTCCCGATGCTCCACTTTTCCAGCTTCCACCCTAACCACATCAAAGAGGCCATCCCCTATGGACAGGCCCTGCGAATACACAGGATCTGCTCAGACGAGGAGGAACGCGATGGACACCTACAGACGCTGAAAGACGTCCTCGTAAGAACGGGATATGACGCTCAACTCGTCGATCGACAGTTCCGACGGGCCACAGCGAAAAATCGCATAGACCTCCTCAGAAGACAAACACGGGACACAACCAACAGAGTACCCTTCGTCGTCCAGTACTTCCCCGGAGCGGAGAAACTACGCCATGTTCTTCGCAGCCTTCAACATGTCATCGATGACGATGAACACCTCGCTAAGGCCATCCCCACACCTCCACTACTCGCCTTCAAACAGCCACCTAACCTCAAACAGACCATCGTTCGCAGCAAATTACCCAGCTTTCAGGAGAACAGCGTCCACGACACTACACAACCCTGCCACGGCAAACTCTGCAAGACATGCCAGATCATCGACACAGATACCACCATCACACGAGAGGACACCACCCACCAGGTACATGGTTCATACTCCTGTGACTCGGCCAACGTTGTCTACCTCATACGTTGCAGGAAAGGATGCCCCAGAGCACGGTACATCGGCGAGACCATGCAGACACTGCGACAACGGATGAACGGACACCGCACAACAATCGCCAGACAGGAGGGTTCCCTCCCAGTCGGGGAACACTTTAGCAGTCAAGGACATTCAGCCTCCGATCTTCGGGTAAGCATTCTCCAAGGCGGCCTTCGAGACACACGACAACGCAAAATCGTCGAGCAGAAATTGATAGCCAAGTTTCGCACCCATGAGGACGGCCTCAACCGGGATCTTGGGTTCATGTCACGCGACATGTAACCCGACCAGCGAAAAAAGTTATCTGTTTTTAATACAACTGGACATTCTCTCTCTCTCTCACTGCCTTTCGGGTCTCTTTCTCTCTCTGTCTGTGTAATCTGACCCATTGTGTATTCATTATACTGGGATGTAATGTTTTCCGTGGCTAACCTGTCTGAACACCAACGACACCTTTGATTGCTGTAATCGTCTCCCAGGCGAGGTGTTATAGGGGGCAGTTGGAAAGATTATCTGTAATCACCAGGCATTGTTCTCTGACTATATATGCTATCCGTTTTTCGAATCTCTTCACTCACCTGACGAAGGAGGTAAGCTCCGAAAGCTTGTGATTTAAAATAAAACTGTTGGACTATAACCTGGTGTTGTGCAAGTCCTTACATTTGTCCACCCCAGTCCATCACCGGCATCGCCACATCATGGTTTACTTTGTTATTGACTCATCATCCGCGATTCAGGTAAATCATAATAAAACCAGAATTGTATTGAGCCAAGGTTTGAGCTGACCTATCCCTCATTTATTGATATATGGTGAGAGGTAAGTGCCTATTTCCAGTTAGTAGCATCAAATATGAGTAAGTTACAGTTAAGATAATGTTATAAATTATGTAATTATAACAACTGTTAAAGTTTGTCTCAGTGTGCAGACTTTCCTACAACGGGACACTGATTATCTGAACAGTTCCTGCTTTATTAAGTGAATAATCTGGATAACTGATCACATGTTAATTCCATTAAATGATGTTAACTCCCCATCAACACTGATAAGCAGTATGATGAAATAATGACATACACAGAGTGTACTGGGAGGTCCAGCCACTTGAGTTAACCAATCAATTCAAATAACTAGTGTTTAGTAAATGGGTTCCCACTGTAGTTATTTCAAGTCTTTAAGATACAGATTAAGCTTTTAACAATATTTTAAATTAATATATAATAAACACAAAAGATATAGCTAGATTATGTTTAAACTGTTTGCTACAGACCGACATACTGGAATCTCTATAGTGCTGACTTAAGTCGTCAGGATTACATGGTTTAAATATGAACCGGTCATGTAACACTCTGAAGTGCATGGGTTCTTTACAAGCAGAGCAGGGACCAATAACCAGATCACAGGGTTTTATTAAAGTTAAGGTGCCACAGCTCTTACACAGTGAGTACAGTGCTGCACTGCTTCACGATATTAAAGTGGACTTATCTGAGAATTCCTTCAGCAGCCTACTTCTCAAACTCTATCTGGGGCCTGCATATTGATTAATGCAAAAGTTTGCACTACAGCAGATGGGGTTTATGCCTCAGCATGAAGTGGTGTGATGCGGTTTTTGTGAGGTGGTGTCAAATGAAGTATATTAAAAAAATATTTTTTTCACAGCACTGCCAGTGCAGGGTGATATCACTTGTGTGAAGCGCCACTGAAAAGGCTCACTTGCCAGTTTTTAGCAGTGATGAAACCCTTTAAGATCAATACTCTGATGCCTCCTTTATAGTGGCAAATGGTGGTTGAATCAATTGCGAACATCACACCTGTTTGTTAATGTAAATCAAGCCATCTGTGCCAAACTGGTACCAGTATGAGGAAGACTCACGTCAAGGGCAGATTACACATCATTGGTGATGTAGAAGCATTTCTCCATAAAGAACAGGGTGATTCAGTCTACCCAGTGCATCAATTTGTGTCAGCCATCTGTTTAAACTGTGACTAGAACAGAAACAAATCGTTTGTAAAATATTATTCTGCATGTGCACACGCACTCTGCCTTGCGCATGTGTACAGTACACATCAGTACATCACGTACTAAAAGGTCAGAAATGTGCGTATGCTGCTCCACGAGACAGTAAGTGGGGTAGGTTCATGGCAGTTCTCAGATTCGTACTCAAAGATTTGATAATCAGGCTGCACTTTTTGCACTGAGTCTCATCATAAATCTGACTGAAGACACCATGCAACAAAATTGAATCTCGTTACGCCCTGCCCTCTGCAGTAACCTCCTATTTTTCTCTGCAGTGTCCCGTTTACTAGATTGCAGGAGATTTCCTCTGAATAGTCTGCAAACTTCAAATTTTAAAAGTTTCCCATTACGCCAATATTAAAATCTACATTTTGTTTGAGCCATTATTACACTTGTTCAGTTAATCTGCAACTTTTACACTGGAGCAGTTAATTCAAGTATAATTCTGGCAATGTTTAGAAGCATTGTGGACAGAGCTTGGGAAAGATAATCCCATGTGAATGTGCACCAAGTACAGTATAACTACAGCAAATGTGCAGTGGGCTTTTTAAATTTTGTTAAAAACCATAGGTAGCTTGATGTATATCTTCCCTTTTCTAAGGGACTGGAGTCTCCAACTATCCTGCAAGTCCTTTTCAGTCACTGAAAATCTCACTTGCAGTCAGAGGCCAGTTAACACCTCAAGCAGGTGTTTGAATACCCCACTGAACAATGATCTGGACAGACTGCATAACCACAGCTTCCTATCTTGCATCATTGTTAAAAATGCACCTGATACTGGACCCCGTTAGTGGAGAATTACTAGACCATAATAAAACATTTATTTCTTTTTCTTTTAAACCAAATAATTTTTTCTGCTGGACTGGCAACTGGTAAAAAGTCCTTCATCAGATCATGTATCAGGAAAATGTAGCACTAAAGTGGAACCTGTGACTGACTAGGGATTTAAAGCCTAGCTCAGACTCCTGGCCTGGCCAAGACTAGAGGTTGCGTCAAACTTACTCCTGACTCCGCTCAGGTCATTCTTATATGTACAGGGTCACATAGTTCATTGTACATTCCTGAGGCAGTGACACTGGAGGTGGCTAAGACTGAGAGTTCAATTTCTTTGGATTTAGTTTTAAACACATTAAATGGTTAACAACAATGTGCAGCTGGAGACAAATGGACTTAGGGCAAATGTGTCATGAAATTGACCCCGATGGTTACTGAGTGTCAAGAAAGACGTGGAGAAATTGTAACTGGATATCAACTTACAAGTCACAGAACACTGTTCAAATTTTGCTTTAAAAATCTGCAGTTCACAAACCCAAATGTTAAACAGCATGTTTTAGTATTTTAACACTGGGACCAGGGAAGACGCAAACGGAGTGTTAGCCAAAACACTTTATGACCTTGTAGAGCTGTTTCAACTACATAAAGAATTATGGAAAGGACCAACACAATTATGAGTTGTCAGATGATGCACGAGTACAGTGAAGCAGACAACCATTCTGCTCTCCAGAATACTAGACGCCTTTTATCACAATCACTCTTCTCCCTAAACTACCCACAGGTCAAATATATTCTTCACAAGGTCAAGATGTCATCCAATAACCACCAGCCAAAGAGATAAACTTAAAAATAAATCATCCACATTTGTTGCTGTGTTTGGTCAGTGGCTTGCTGTCCTTTATTACAATAAAGGAACTAATAGCAGGGCCTGTAAAACTGCAGCTTATATGGACAAAGGATTTGCATATATATGCATGCAATCAATTATTTTTGTGTCTTTAGGTGATGCAGGCAATATCCCTGCCAGCGACGTATTACAATGAAGAAATAATGTTCACTCAGATAGCCAGAACAGGTTTCCCATATTCATCCCATCACATACAACGACCAACAATAGATCTACTGATTAAAAAGGTGAAATTTCATTTTTTGTACTGAGGAGGAAACCAGAAGGATTTGAAAAGATTAAACAAAAATGGACAAACAGAACAGGTATACATCCGTGAATTCAAACTGCAGGTCATGAACTTACAGTCTCAGGGAAATTCCCATTTTTTTTTCAAAATGGAAGTTTCATGTTGGCTCCATAGATAACGACTTTAATGCTTTTAGGAAAGGAACATTCTAACTTAGTGAAAATAGTCAAATTCTAGTGAAAATGACAAGATGAAAATGCTCAACAAGTTTAATAACTATGTATATGACAGACAGGCAGTTATTATTCTTCTGGTAACGAAACACTTGCAGTTTCTTCAATAGTAACAATACCTTTCAACTTGTAATAAAAACAAAAAATGCTGGAAATACATAATAGATCTGTCAGAGTGTTTAAATCTGTTCATGGCCTTGCCCTTCCTTATCTCCATAACCTCCTCCAGCCCTACAACCACATTGAATTCTCCATTCCTCAGACTCTGGCCTTTTGTGCATCCCTCCTCTCCTATCAGCCATCCAGGTACCATGCTCAGGAATTCCTTCCCTAACCCCTTCTTTTTAGGAACATAAGACTAGCAGTAGGCCATTCAGTCCCTCAAGTTTGATCTGCCATACTATTAGATCCTGGCTGATCTGTACCTCAACTCTATTTACTCACCTTTTCTCCATATCCCTTGATACCCTTACCCAACAAAAATCTATCAAAACATTTCAATTGGCTCAGCACCCACAGCCTTTTGGGGGAAGAGATTTCCAGATTTGCACTACCCTTTGTGTGAAAAAGTTCTTCCTGATATCACTCCTAACTGACCTGGCTCTAATTTTAAGATTATGACCTTATGTTCCAGATTCCACCACCAGAGGAAATAGTTTCTCTTTACCTCCCCTATTGAATCCTTTCATCATTTTAAATACCTCGATTAGATCACCCCTCAATCTTCTAAACTCAAGGGAATACAGACCACGTTTATGCAACCTGGCCTCATAATTTAACCCTTTAATCCCCAATATCATTCTGGTGAATCTGCGCTGCACCCCCTCCAAGTCCAATATACCCTTCCTGTGGTGCGGTGTCCTGAACTGAACACAGTACTCCAGATGAGGTCTGACCAAAGCTCTGTACAACTGAAGCATAGCTTCTTCCCATTTGTATTCCAGCCCCCTTGCGATAAAGGCCAACATTCCATTAGCCTTTTTGATTGCTTTTTATACCTGTCTACTAGCATTTAGTGATTTGTGTACATGGTCACCCAAATCACTTTGCTCCCCCACAGATCTTAGTCTCTCACCATTAAGAAAATACTCCGATTTTTCTTTCTTGAATCCAAAGTGGATGACCTCACACTTCCCCACATTGAACTCCATCTTGCACAGCTTTGCCCACTCACTTCATCTGTCTGTGTTCCTTTGTAACTTCCTGCTCCCATTTACACAACTTACTGTGCCTCCTAACTTAGTGTCATCTGCAAACTTTGATATACAAATCTCTATTCCTTCATTGCACTATCCGACTTCAAAGGACAAGTGCTTCTAACCTGTCTTTGGTTTAACAAAACTAATAATTTAGTTTTCAAGACTAAAGAATCTGCAGGTAAGGTATTTGAAAGGGCAATAAAGAATTCAATTCTTGCCTTACTGTTCTATGCCACATTCTAACAATACAAAAGATCTATCAAAAACACCTACCATAATTACTGCATGGCTGACACACATGATCCTTTTGTCAAGTTTTTAGATAGAAGGGCTTTAGTTAGCATGCTTGGCTATGACATACAGCTCCTAATTTATTAGCGCTGCCTCTTTTTCTGGTTCAGTAGCGTAACTGAATGCCATAAATTGTTAGCAAAATTAATTTGGAAGATTAACCAGGCAGCTAAACAATTTATAAGAGCATATGATGTAACATGTCAACATGTTCTTTAGCCCTGTGTACCCATGAAGTGTGCACGATCGTGATGATATCAATGCTGATAGTCCACAGCAATTAGTTACCATGATAGTGCATTAATAAAAAAATCAAGGCGTTAGCTGTCATGTCACACTGGGGATGAGGTACTTTCACTCCCTGTCAATGCACATTAATTCAAACTGATTGCTCACACACATTTCTAGACCACCCACAGGCTAAATTTGAACACGCACAACCTAAAGGAATGTGAGTGATGGCGAAATAGGATTTATTTTCAACGTTATAAATTTTTAAACGAGCTGCTTTAAATGCAAGGTAGAATTTGATAAATTTGTCAAAATGGTAACATTTATACAATGATGTAGAGCTCATCTTCCATGACTAGAGGACTCAAAGTGGAACTAACAGCAGTCTTCACAGACAACCTCCACTAGCTTCCCAACTGCGAACACGGCGAATTCAAAATCCTCGCCATCCCTCCAGGGCCTCCCGTCACCCTATTTTGCAAGTTACTCCAGCCCCAAAATGTAGTTTGCACCCTCCAGTCTTCTGATGCTGACCTACTGTACAACCCCCCTTCCATCAGTAGCAGAGCTTTCAGCTGGCAATGCCTTGCACTCTGGAAATTTCTTCCTTAACCCTCCCTTCCATCTATATCTCTTTTCACCATCAAAATCCTACCTCTTCAACCGTGGCTTCAGCCCATGCCAAAAAAAAGGCTGAATTTACACTGAAAATCATGGAAATTCCAGCAACTCTTGCAAGTATAAAAAGATTAAACCAAACTTTATATATATGTAGAGCACACCATTATATTCCACTGGAAACATCAACAAAGGGACTTCTACACAAAATAATACAGCTATTTCAAAGACACTGCCATTTCATAAAAATTGTTGACAGCTTTTATTTCACTTGTCTTTAAACAAACAACATGCTTACATAAGTGGCCTCGAATAAATCTTTTCTTTAAATGTATCATTGCATCACTTGAGGGTGAAGTTTTCTCTTCCAGCATTTCTCTCTCCTCAAACAAAAAGATATTTGCCAAACATTTAATATTTATATATATCTATATCTGGAATTAAAGTTGATGTTTATGTTCTCAATCCTTTCAGTGCATTCTCAGACTTCCAACTGAGCTGAAAATGTCCCTCCCTCCTTGGTAAAACGTGGATGGATAGCACCTTATGAGATTGTTAAAAAGAAAGTTCAGTAAAGTAATACCACAGCAGGTCTGTAAAACCTCAATCTTATTTCTACAATGGGATTTGTTGACCTCTGACCATTAGTTGATGAGGCCATTGGTAGTGCTGTGTGAAATGATTTCTGCAATGAGATATGCTATCAGTGTCTGTCATGCACTGCAAGGACTCTCAAACAAGGCAAGTAATGGTGCTGTTAGGGCAGTGTTAGGTTTTATCCTGATATTTCTTAAAATGTATGTTTTCATCATTTAAAGAATACTTGGTATAAAATACAGCAAATGAAGTGGCAAAGAAACCAACAGGCAATATGGTTACTCAGGTTTAAGAGACAGAGCAAGAGCTGGCTCAAGCGCATCACGGTTAAGATATTCTATGAACAACCCTTTGTTCACAGGTTTGTGTCCCTGAATAGTCTGATTCTGATCAGTTCTTTAGTCAGACTCCGAGGCCTCGATTTTAAGGTGGGGGCGGGTCCGGTGTACACAAACCTCGAAGCGGGCGGCAAACCCGGGGAGTCCGGGGACGTGGGGGCCCAGCCTCATTACCATAACTTTTCTCTGACTCCCACCCGGAACTGGCCAGATCCATTACCTGGCCAGCAGGTGGGAACGGGGAATTTGGGCGGCAGGAGGCAGTCAGTCTGCGGGGGGGAGGAATTGGAGAGTGGCCACAATCGGGAGGAGTGGGGCTCTGGCCACAATCTACTTACTGGAGTAAGGATGCTTGGTTAACAGATCAGTGGTGTTGTATGAATTAAAAGTAATCTTATGAATCTTTTTATTGAGAAACTAATAAGGGCAAGGTTCTATAGTGCAGAACATCAAGGTTGAAGCCATATGGACGTGGTGGGGGGAGGCCCAAGGCTTTCTTATGAGGCCACTTCTGCTCCTCCTGGCCTACAAGGAAACCTAAAATAATTTTTTTACACTTACCTGCTGGGCCCCTTCTGGCCCTGACCCACCTCCTGACAGGTTTGGCCTGACGGGGAAGCTGTCACTGCTCCCCACTCAGGCCTCTGACTTAAATTGCAGATGACATCATTGGACCTGATCTGCATATTTAAAGGATGTCCTGTTTGCCTGCTCAAAAGAGCAGGTTAAGATCAGGACACGGTGGGAAAGCAGCGGGATTAGAGAGGGTAAGTGACTGGCTTTATTTTAACTGACCCCCCCCCCCCCCCCCCCAAACCCGGTTTCCACCAGGTGGGATCAGTTAAAATCAGGGCCCAAAACTCACCTACCCAAACTGACCTGGAGTTAAAATCAGGGCCTGTGAACAGTACTGTTCATTGTTTGTAGCAAAGTTTTAAATGAATGTATTAAGAACACATTTTTCTACAAATAGCAAACAAAGGAAATCTTCCCCTAAAGAGGCTGCTGTAGAACAATCTCTTTCCCCAATTAAGAAAATGTTGGCTTTGTGAGGTAAGATATATCTGGCAGTTCAGAAAATATTACCTGATAAAACTCCCCAAGAAAATGAATTGATCCTTTAACACTGATAATAGTTAGCGTTAGAAATAAGACTGGCCGGATATAATCTGCTATATAAAAAAATCCACAGTCACTCCATAAAGTGAACATGTGCTCAACTTTGGCATCAAATTTTCATCACAATTTATTAAACTGTGCTCATCATAATTCAAAATATACTTCACATTCACCTGCACGGTCTGGATATGGGCAAGCCATCTTACACTAAAAGACAAGCCACAATTGTCTAACTAAAAGATATTCCCCTAAAATGGCAGAAACTTTTCTTTCATTAACTTTCAGCTTAGTCTCCACTATCCATAACTCATCCAGATCTACTAGACTCCATTTGTCATGGCTTGACTTCCTGCTGAAAAATATAGCCTTCATTAAATAACATGGCCATAAAATAAATGGATGCCAAGTAATTTAGTGAGATTAAATGGGCAGGACTTTGGACACTTATCATGGGCCCTGCAATGTATCATGCTAGAATACAGCAAAATTGCAAAGTTAAGAAATGTTAAGGCCATTTATCAGTCTCTCAATATAGCCAGGATATAAAATAATGCCAGTGGGAGATGAAATATAGATTTTTATTTTGGTAAAACTATGCTTTGATAGAACATGCTTCTTCTGGATTACAAAAAATAAGAGACCCAGCAAAGACACATTTTTCCAAAATAAAATGTTTTGCACATTGTACTTTAAAATGTATACAGTATTCCCTGGTTAGAATTCTAGGCAATAGTATGATACATGATACTTCACTAATCTACTTGGTTATTTTCACAGTAACTGAGAAATGTGACGTTCAGAACAGGGAACATTTGAAACACTATAAGCCCCAATTTTAACCTACGGCGGGAGTGTGGCGTGTGGAGGCCGGTGCGGGCGGCAATAAATCTGGCCCCCCTCAGCACGAGGCCCAGCAGTTAAAATCTCCCACGGCCTCGTTTAAATGATTTAAGCAGCTCTCCTGCCAGGGACATTGGGCAGTAGGAGACCACCCACTGGGGGACCCGAGGGCATGGACCCCGGCGGTCAGGTAAGTCGACCGATCATTCCTCCTGGCCCACAAGGAAACCTTTAACAAAATTTCAAAAAATTAAATTTACCTGGGCTTCTCCTGGCCACAATCCATCCTGCCACCAAATTTTACTGACGAGTTCGGGACTGGGCGGGTCTTCATCGATCTGCAGTTAAAATGGCGCGTGCGTCTGGATGATGTCATCGGAGAGTCCCTTTACCTTTGTAATTAGGCCCCCGCGTGCCTGGAGTGGGTGCCTGTCCCGAAGCAAAAAAAAATTACCTGTTAATATGGCAGCCGACGCAAGTTCCCAAGCCCGATTTTAACCTCCGCACTCTACATTCCCGCCGTGCCGGGAAGAATAAAATCGGGGCTTCTGCTTCTCCATTGCACTGAACTTAATTACGAGTGTTGACCAGTATTGGGAATGAACATGGTTTAAGATGATTGATTGAAACCTCCAAAAGTTCATTTAATTTGAATTATGTGTAAAACGAAAAAAAAACTTGCATTTATATAGCGCCTTTCACGACCTTAGGACATCACAAAGCGGTTTACAGCCAGTGAAGTATTTTTGAAGTGTAGTCACTGATGAAATGTAGGAAACACACAAGGTCGCACAAACAGCAATGTGATAATGACCAGATAATATCTTTTTTAAGTGATGTTGGTTGCGGGATAAATATTGGCCAGGACACCATGGAGAACTCTCCTGCAGGATCTTTTACATCTGCTCAAGAGGGCAGAGAGGGCCTCGGTTTGACATCTCATCCGAAAGATGGCACCTCCGACAGAGCAGCACTCCTTCCGTATTATACTGGAGTGTCAGCCTAGATTTTGTGCTCATGGCTCGGCAGCGGGACTTGAACCCACAACCTTCTGACTTAGAGGTGAGCGTGTTACCGACTGAGCCACAGCTGACACCTACAGATACTACTGAACAACAAATTTCTTCATTATAAAAATTTACACAATAGTTGTATTAATATACTCCGTTGTAAGAACAAATATGTTAATACTGTAATGGTTATTGAAAGAGCAAATAAATATTGTAGCTATTCTTTGCAGCGAATTATGTACTAGGGAACCTTTGATTTCATTCATTTAACAAGCTGGGTTGATACCAGTTTAGTCAGATATGTATGGTTGCTTAGCCACTGGTGTTATCTTAGCACCCACCCTTGCTTCTGAATGGATGATGCGGGGTAAAACATTTGGGTCCAAAATCCCTTGAGCCTCACTCCCCCATTGTAAATGCGACGGGAAGGAATTCAGCATGCCAGTCTCCCCCACCCTGCCTCCATCTTAAATCCAAACCATAAAGTCATTTGCATGCAAGGGGCAAGCAAACACCTACTTGTCCCATTTCCTGTGCTCTGTCCTGTGTGAGGAGCAGGTTAGTAAATTTAAAGCAGCACTTGGTCACTCCGCTGGGAGAGAGGCAGTCTGTTCTGGTTGAATATCACAGTTTCTTTTTTCAAAAAAAAACACGAATTAGTCTTTGCTGTTTGGAAGCCAACCTTTTGGGCCCCACTTCTGCATTTTGCAGGCACACTTTGCAGTGGAGTGGGATTTCAGCTGGGCAACATCGTCCCTCAAGGCCCACTGCCTCTTCAAAACAAAAATAAAAGGAACAGTGACCCAGCAGAACCAAGTCTTGCCGAATATTCCCCCCCCCTCCCCGGTATTTGTTTGGTATATGCCCTTCTCACCTCCTCCCAAATCCAAGGATTTTGGGCCCTATGGCTTAAACTTTAGATGAATTTTCTAGAATGTATCACATGTTTTTTTTTTTGCTTTCCCCCCCCCCAGAAAACAGGGGGGGGGGGGACTAATTTCAGGGGGCAACATCCTATGCCCAAATATTCCTGCTCCTCCTGGCTCACAAGGAATCTAAAATAATAAATAACTTACCTTACTGAGTCTTTTCTGGCCCTCAATCTAGCCTCAGAAAAGAAACCGCCATTGGTCCCCTGTTCAGGCCTCAAGTTAAAATGGCAGCTAGAGTCCTGATGACATCATATTTAAAGAAGACCCCACCAGCTTGGGGGGGTGTCCTTGCTGCCTGCAATTTAAAATTGTGGTCAGTCAGATTGGGGAGGGAAAGGAATGGGTAAATCCCCCGCTCCATTTTAACTGCTCCCCCTACCCGGTTTCTGACAATCGGGGGAGTTAAAATTGAGGCCTTGGTTTCGGTTTAAAACTCATTTCAGCCTGGGGTATTGTAACTTCCAGGCCTCTTTATAATCTCACTGGTGACTTTCCCATTGAATTGGCCGACCTGATTGGAAACCCGCCCATTTCCGGAGAGCTATTTCTGATGGGTTGTCCTAAGCCCTATTTAAAGTGGGAGTGCACCTCTTAAAGTGAGGTTGTACTCCCTTCTGGCATCTTTCGTTTCCAAGATGCTGGAAGAATCTTCTCTGAAATGGGTCACAGGCAAGCCCCTAGATTCTCAGAAGCCTCCCTGGAGGTGCTTATGGAAGCGGTGAGGGCAGCGATGGTAATCCTGTTTCCCAGCAGTGTCAGGAAGGTTGACAAACGCTCTGTTCAGCAGGCACGAAGAGAGATTGCAGAGGTCGTCAGCTCCAGGAGTGCCACCCTTAAGGAAGTGCTGTAGGAAGTGCTTCAATTACCTCACTAGAGTAGCAAGGGTGAGTACTGCTCTTCATTTATCCCTGTCTCTCTACAATACATGGCAGCTGTTCTCCACCCTCTTCCCCCACCACTCTCAACAATTCCATTCCCTCCATCACTTCCTTCACCGCCAAGCACAAGGCCACACTACACCACCTTATTCTCTTAACAAACATGCATTCACCTCTTTCTTGCTCCCTTCACACTAGCCACTAGCACCATTCCCCTCTCACTTTCTAGCCTTTGCACAATTCTCTCAGGACTCCTTCCTCACTTCACACTTGCTTTCCATTCAGCACCTCTTCATCCTGCCTGCATCTTGCATCTTCTCCCCCTCAGCATAGGCTCAACAAGCAGAAGCCCCACACATCTGCACTCTCCTTTCTGTAGCCACTCACTAACTCTCATCCTTTCTTTCTACAGGACAAAACGGCATATAATAATTGTGAGAGGATCAAGACTGGGAAACAACCACCCAGCCTAATGATCCTCAGCGAGCTGGAACTGCAAGTCATGGACATTTATGGGCCTGCAAGAGCTGTGCGCATCGGTCATTTTGAGGCTTAACTGACAATTAGATGTACCACTTCATTAAGCACTGGAAAAACACACATTGAACCAGCTTGACTACATCAAATTACATTGTTATGCATGTCTTCTGCAACTGTGCAGTCTCCCAGTGCCATCCTAATGCTTCTCTCTTTTTTTCTTTTTTCTAGGTTCTCTCAGCAACTAGACCCCCCCCGAAGAAGGAGAGGCCTTCTGAGGAGGCACCATCATGGGCTCCATCACTCCCAAGCACCTGCACAGAGCAGAGCTGGGAGAGGATCTCACTGTCCGATGAGCTGTCTCCTGAGCTGTCCCTGCTACCACTACCTGCTCCGACGCACTGGTGCTAGGTGCACCACCACCTGCAGACTCCTCTATCTCACTCTCTAACCCAGCCGTGATGCCAATCTCTGTGTCTGGGTCTGACATGGGGGAGGGAGTTTCACTCTCTTTCACTCCAGAGTCAGATTGGCCTTGGAGCCCAGATTTACACAACGGTCTCTTGGCATCAGTGTGACGTGAAGCCACTTTGCACCAATACTACAGCTGTAGTGTAAATGGTAAATGCAGCCTTGAACACCACATTTAGAAATGCTGCTAACCATTTCTTAAGAGTCAAACTGTATTTTGGATCTAGAATTATTAAAAGCAGGTTCTGATCTGTTGGAAGTGTGAATTTCTGTTGATAAGTACCAGTGAAATATTTAGCTCTGAAATAATCAGAAGTGCCTCTTTCTCTATTTGACCGTTATTGTATTCAATTTGATTTGATGTGATTGAGATATATAGGCTCTTTATAATGAGTCAGCACTGCAGTTTCTATGTTAGTAGAAATTCCAAAGGCCAAATGCTTGATCACAAGCTTTTCTTTGACAGAGATGTTGATTTGGGGAATGATATAACAGCTGATACGTTTGGTGTGAGCTTCCTATAACACTTTGCGAACCCTAGAAATGCTTGTAGTTGTTACACATTTTCAGGTACATCTGTTTCTCTTACAGCCTTCTCTTTATCTGGTACTGTATGGCGCCTTTGTGAATTCTAACTTATCCCAAAGAAGGAACTATTGGGATAGATTTTCCACCCACTGACCATGAATAGGTGGTAAATCTTCATATCTTGCATGAGTGAACATCTAGCCTAGTACTATTGTTGCAAAGGCATTCTAAACCCGTTCAGCCTGATTAAATGCTGAAACAACAATCGTTGACAATCTGATATTTATGCTGACCCAGATGAACACTTATTGTAACTAATTATTTAACCTTTATATCTAGCATTATCTGCTCATTAGCATGCAACAAGTCTAACTTTAAGAACTTTTGACCTCTATTAACAGTGCTAATTTGGGCAGTGGCTACTGATCTAGGTCTAGAGGAAGATTTGTGATGAGTTTAAGATCAGCATTGTTGTAGCGGCAGTCCACTTATTAATTTACTTCTTCTAGCACATTTAAAACTGGCTCAAGTTCTCTTCAATCTTCTCTGTAAAAAATGGGACACAGTTTTAGTCTCAATTAGACATTCATTCCCTTAAATGTGCATCATTTCTCTTTGACTACTTTCCCACTCCCTGGTGAGATGCCATGCGCCCAGCTTGACAATTAGATCTCTAGATAATTGCTTCAGTGCTTGACCATGCTTGAATGAGAAGCTGAATTTCAGCACAGTTCCCACCGCTTATAGTGGGGTGTTGCTTTGGATGGTTTAACCCCACCATCTACAATACTCATGATGCTCAGAAGAAAGAACTGAAATATCAATTAAATCAATTTAATGCTAAAATGTCGACAGCTATGTATAAAAGATTCATTTATCAAGATTCAGCTATTATTTTGTAGATGTACCTAATGATTTTGGATGCTTTAGAATATTCCTTAGGTAAGTGTAGTCAGAAAGCTGATAAATAAATAATGGTAAGTGAAATGGAACTATAACGATAGACTGTGGCGGTCGTACTACAGCGGAGATGAAAGATGAACCGCCGGCTACTTTGTCCTATGGACCTTAATGAACTACTGTTTACTTTGTTACTGTATTCAGTGCTGAGCAGTGCAAGCTGAATCCAGCACCAGTTAGAGGTGATAAAGTGGACAAGGTAAAGGCACCTTAACGAGGTGCGAACTGCTGAGTGAACACCTGTTTCTGTCTGAAATACCGTAAGGGGTGACTTTTTAATTGACTAGATTGGTAATGGAAAATGGCTAGCACTTTTGGCCGATTTAAACGATTGGCCAATTTAAGCATGGGTGGTTTAAATTGTGGGGACTGTATATTCTGAAATGACAGACACTATATCCAAACTCTATCTAACTCCAGTTCAGCCTGACCACCATTTATCTCTGGCTTTACTACAATGGGTGGCAAATTACCATGCATTGTATTTTTCATTAAACAGAGAGATCTTCATTTGCTTTTCTACAGAGCTGACATCTTGGCTAAAAATTTTAAGCAGCTTTACCTCTGTTTGATCATTTTTCAGCTTTTCTGTGGATTTCTCTAAGAATGCTCACTGGAGATTACCACTGAGGTAATTCAAGCTATTACAGAATTACTTTTTACCCAGGCAATTTAAGTGAAGTGAACTGGGTTTAAATTCAGGTTATTTTTAACTTTATGTTGTTTTACAGGTCATTCCTTTTCTGCTGTAAAACTTGTCTCCTCTCTCTGACAGCTATAATGGTTCTCTCCTGTGCATTGAGTTCAACTCATCTCAACCCAGTCCCTGGTAGATGCATGGGGCAAAATTGCTCAAAATTCAGCACAAAGTGTCATTCGTCTTCCCAGAGGCTGTGATGGAAAAAGGAAAAGTTCGAACTAGTACTGTAGGTAATAATTTTGTGAGATTAGGATTATGTCCAATCCTCACTAGATACAGGGGAGGTACCGGAGGACTGGAAGACTGCAAACGTAGTACCATTGTTTAAAAACGGTATGAGGGAAAGGCCGAACAATTATAGGCTGGTCAGTCTTACCTCGGTGGTGGGCAAACTATTAGAATCAATACTGAGAGATAGGATAAACTGTCACTTGGAAAGGCATGGTTTAATCAGGGATAGTCAGCATGGATTTGTTCAGGGAAGGTCATGCCTTACAAATCTGATTGAATTCTTTGAGGAAGTGAGAAGGAGAATTCTTGAGGGTAGTGCAATGGATGTTGTCTACATGGATTTTAGTAAGGCATTTGACAAGGTCCCACATGGCAGACTGGTCAGAAAGCATACAGGGAAATGTGGTGAACTGGATCCAAAATTGGCTCAGTAATAGGAAACAAAGGGTAAAAGTCGATGGATGTCTTTGCGAATGGAAATCTGTTTCCAGTGGTGTGCCACAGGGCTCAGTGTTGGTTCCCTTGCTGTTTGTGGTATATATTAATGATTTGGACTTGAATGTAGGGGGCATGATTGGCAAATTTGCAGATGCCACAAAAATTGGCCGTGTAGTTGATAGTGAAGAGGATAGCTGTAGACTCCAAGAAGATAACAATGGTTTGGTGGAGTGGGTGGACAAGTGGCAAATGGAGTTCAACCCAGAGAAGTGTGAGGTAATGCACTTAGGGAGGGCAATCAGTAAAAGGGAATACGCAGTAAACGGGAATATATCGAGAGGGGTGGAGGAAGTGAGAGACCTTGGAGTGCATGTGCACAGGTCCCTGAAGGTGGCAGTACAGGTAGATAAGGTTGTGAAGAAGGCATACGGAATGCTCTCCGTTATTAGCCGAGGTATAGAATACAAAAGCAGGGATGTAATGATGGAACTGTATAAAATGCTAGTAAGGCCACAGCTGGAGTATTGTGCGCAGTTCTGGTCACCACATTACAGGAAGGACGTAATTGCTCGGGAGAGAGTGCAGAGAAGATTTACAAGAATGTTGCCAGGGCTTGAAAATTGAAGCTATGAGGAGAAATTGGATAGGCTGAAGTTGTTTTCCTTGGAGCAGAGGAGGCTGAGGGGAGACTTGATTGAGGTGTACAAAATTATGAGGGGCCTAGATAGAGTAGACAGGAGGTATCTGTTTCCCCTAGCGGAGAGTTCAAGAACTAGAGGATATAGATTTAAGCTGATTGGTGGAAGGATTAGAGGGGACATGAGGAAAAACTTTTTTACCAGAGGGTGGTGGGTGTATGGAATTCGCTGCCCGAATTGGTGGTAGAGGCAGGGACCCTCAACTCTTTTAAAAAGAACCTGGACCTGCACCTAAAGTGCTTTAAGCTGCAGGGCTACAGACCGGGTGCTGGAAGGTGGTATTAGAATGGGCACCTGGTTGTTCTTGGAGCTGGCGCGGACATGATGGGCCGAATGGCCCCCTTCTGTGCTGTATCTTTTCTATGGTTCTATGGTTCTATGTTACATTGTTGGGACAGAGTAGAGGGAACTTTCCTCCACACCTGGCCTTTGCTAGACTTGATCTGAGAGGGTTGATGCTGACATTGGGTGGTAAAAATGGAAAAGACAATTCACCTCTCCTGTACTCCCCCCCCCCCCCCCCCCCCCCACAAAAAAGGATGAAAATGGTGACCTGGTTCCTGTATCAGTAAAATGTTAGACTCTAAAGAATGGGAAAGCTTGAATTCCGGTTTGATCCCGGGCTCAATTCACCTGTTCGCATTGGATAAGGTTTTCCAGTTCTTGACTGGGCCGCTAGATCTGCAGCACTTTAGATCAGTGGTGGGTGGAGAAGGAGGACCTGTCTGGGTCTGTGGGACCACAATTCTAATCAGTCAAACAGTGTGGTATTAACTGCAAATGTGGAGACGTCCATGGTCCAGATCACCACACCTTCTTATATAGAAGAAGGAATCGTGAAAAAGGGGAGCTGCGAATGAAAAAGAAAACACTTGAGCCATTTAAAATAAAAAGGGTGAGATTTTGGTCAATTTGTACAGCAAGAGACCGATACAAATCCTAGCTCTTCACTGCGCACTACAATAAACCTGCATGACCTCCCTCAGAGGCATATAGTTAATTTAGATCAATATAGTCTAAATTAAATGTTTCCAGCCTTATTATTTACCTTCATTCACACAGAACCTTGTTAAATTTCACACAGATGCAAATTCAATTTAGATTTACAGCCATGGTTTGTAAACTTACACGACCTTTGAGATTAATGTATTATGTACACTGTGGTGTTATTCCATGCATATTTAATAATACTTCACAACAGCCTTTTATCCGTAATGTAAAATTACTCATGTTTGTCTGTTTTGATGAAAGCAAAAATCTTAATGACACTCATGGTTCTGCTTCTCGTAATATAATGCAAACATGGACGGCTATCTTGGTATCACTTACAATATCAAAATTGTATGTTTAATGTCCTTAGTAATTAGGCTGGAATCTGTTTCAGCACTGAGGAAACATCTTTGATAACTGTAGTAAGTCTAGAAAGTTATTACAGCCTGACTTGAACATGTAAAAATCTACCTGCCACTCAAATATAGTTAAATATATTCACAAAGATCACTAAATAGATCAACACAGACAGCTAGTCTACCAGAGCAAATTTCAATCTACATCATATATTTATTATTGTTGCAGATATTCAACAGTCACAAGTTACTGTGTAAAAAATCTTTTTATGACAGGGATTTTGTTTATAATGATTAGATTATGAATTGAGGTCACTGTGAAAATTGACAACACTAGAAAACTAAATGGTACAGCTTCAAAATAGTGTAGGACAAAACACCATGTACACAGAAGACACCTTATGTAAGAAAGGCCCATTTATAAACATATTTTATTATTCAGAGAAAAGAGTACATACATAGATTTTCCGACATCACTGCACACTATTTGTTACACTGTACATATGGGTTCAGTTAAGCACTTGCACACACTTTGGGGGTTAGGGTAATTTGTCAGTGCGATTTCAAGGGTCCTGCCTGCATAGAAAGAGGTCTCTCACAAGGTTGGCTACTTGCCTCTATGTGGGGTTTTAAGGGCTGAATCAAATGGAAGAAAATCCTTAATGGCTTGTGGCTGAGTTCCAAGTTAGTCCCTTCTTACCTTCTGGAGGGCAGTTAGGGTGGGCAGGAATGTCAGAGTAGGTTCCCATGAAAGGGCTCAGAACACAAGGGTGCTTCTAGAGCTCCAGGCAGGGTCCGTATATTCCCAATTCGTACTGGTATATGTCCCACCAGTGTTTCTCACACACACACAAACACACACTTGTGGGGAAAGTTGCAGTTTGCTACAGGGGGGAAATGCAGTGACAGCTGTACTAGCTTACATGTTGCTAATAAATAGGCTTAATGAGCACAAGCCAGGGACTTCAGGGATTGAGAGACTCATCATGTTGTCTGTGGCCTCTTAGACTGCTGTCCAGAATGGCTGAATGAGGAGGCACATCCACAATAAGTGATTTACAGCCAATGAATTACCTTTGAAGTGCAGTCACTGTTGTTTACTAGGCAAATGCAACAGCCAATTTGTACACAAACAGTAATAACATTAAATATCAGAAAATCTATCCAATGGTTTTGGTTCAAGGATAAATTTGGCAAGGACACTAGGAGAACTCCCTAGCTCTTTTTTAGTTAATGCCATGGGATCTTTTACATCCACCTGAGCAGGCAGTCAGGACCTCAATTTTAATGTCTCACCTCCAACAGTGCACCACCGCCTCATTACTATACTGAAGTGTCAGCCTCAATTATGTGCTGAAGTAGGTCTTGAACCAATGACCTTCTGACAAAGAGGTGAGAGTGCTACGACTGAGCCACGTTGACACTTGGCAGTATGCCTTTCTGTTCGCAATCCCTTCAGCAGTCATCACCCATGGAAGTATGGCATTTGCGAAACATCTGTGGGGTGTGGTGTTGTCTTAAACTAGTCGTCTCACATTCTTCTGCAGGCGGTAGCTGTGAGGGTTTGCTCACACGCCTATCTTCTTCCTCCTCTGCTATCTGATGGCCCAGGTCAAGTGAGGGGGAGGGGGTCAAAAAAGAGTTCTTATAACATGGCTGGCTCCTGGGGTAGCTGTTTAATTCAAGTTGGAGGGTAGTGGTATTGGTCTTGTTGGGTGAGGTGCAATTTGTCTGCCAGCTGTTGAATGGGGATAATTTGGCAACAAAGTGTGCACCTTTCCATGCCAGGTTCAGAATCTGCCCATGCACGTGGGAGATTTCCTTGGTCCCAGATTGGAGAGAGAGCCCATAGGACTAATTGAATTCTCGGAGATTCACGGGCTTCTTTCCAGGCTGATTCATTGGCCCCTACGTTTACGGGGAGGCGGGGAGGGAGTGGGGTGGGGGGAGGTGTAGCAGCCAGAAATACGGCTTTCCCGGAGGTCCTGCCGAATTTAATGGCAGGACCTGATTTTAAATGTTTGGACTCTGTTTCCCAGCTACTGCCAGCCAGATTGAGAGGCTGGCTGGCTGACGGATAGGAAGGCCTGTGGCACCAGGCCGCAGTCGGGGAGTGGAGAGGAGGAAGGGAGGGAGGGAGAGGATCGTGGGTCGGGGCATCGGGGTGGGGGGGCCTGGAGATATCGGTCGGAGGTCGGAGAGATTGCGGTGGGGGATGGCGATTGTGAGGGTCCGATCGTGGTGGGGGTGGGGGGGCAATTGCGAGGGTCCGATCACCAGGCGGAGGGGGATCCAGTCGCGGGGAGGTTAACAGGTTTGCTTGGTGGTCTGGGGGGAAGCACTTCTGCTCCTCTTGGCCCACATGCAGTGCTGGAAAGGCACTTAACTGTTGGATCCAGCCGTTCTCGCCTCCCTTCAGCTGCCGGGTTTCCCGAGGCCTGGGAAACCCAACCCGCAGGTGTTAAATCTGAAACACAGCTAAAATTTGAGGGAAGCAGCCTCATTAAAATATGTCCCCCAACCCGCCTCTGTTAAACCGGAAGTGGGCAAGTGGGAGGCGGGTCAGGGTCGGGTTTCCTATTTTTCAAATTTTAAACCCCACCCCCACCCATCCTGGGTGGGGGGGGATTTGAAATGACCCCCATTGCGGTTCTGGCCCTCTTTCTGTCTCCTCTCTGTGCGATGCTTAACATGCATATTGGGGGTTGTGTTTGACGCTTTGGTCTCCATACCCAGCTATGGGTTGTGGAAGAGAGATATATATATTTATTTTCCTAGCCCATAGGGTATGGCTTTACAGATTATTAGTAACTTTTATACATTCTATAAAGCCTTTCACTGTTAGATTTAGCCTGATTAATAAATACAGTGGCATCTTTAATTTCAATAACAGAAAATCAAGAAGACTAAATAACTTATAGAGGGGACCAGGCAGGTGATTGTTGGTAGAGCACGGAGATGGTAGGATGCAGCTTAGTGCACGTAATGCTCAACGCAGTAAGTTCCTGATCTTTGCAAGGCTGCCAGGAAGAGCTTGGTGAGGGCAAGCCAACCTTGGCTGGTCTCCCAGACATGCTTGCAGCCAGTTGTAACAAAGCAGCAACAGAGGCTGGTACATAGCGGGGGAGGGGGGAAAGTTAGAGGCAATTAAAAAAAAGAAACAAAATAACTCAGCAATTGCTTCTCAGATCACCGCAAATGTTAGAGACGCATTTCTTGCGTGAAACCAAATCTTTCTCTTCCAGGTTGTTTTGCTCTGGTAAATTGCAACATGAGATTGAAAATGTTAGCTGATCCACAGGTACATCGAATGCAGCAAGAAAGGGGCTGGTAATTGTAAGAGAACTTGTGACTGCTGTATGGTTTTGTAAACAGGAGGTGGTCGTGACTCATGACAGATGGTGACTTCTACACTGTAGTTGGGCAAAGTGATCCATGATACAATGACCACTTTATGGGGTTTATTTTTGTACTGTTTTGTAGTTCTGCAAAAGTGAGATCACCTTCTTCATGATTACCAGCGATGCTTATACTGTTTCTGTTCAAGGTCTAACCTGCTTGTATCGATCAATTTGAAATTGGCAGGATGCGTGTTTTTAATGTGTTCTCCCTGTTAACAGCGAAAGACGTCAAAGTAGCGTTCAGCACGAACAGAGTAGTTTAATGGGTCTGAAATTGAAAAGCGTTCATCCATACCACCCTCCTTCCCCTTCTAATTGACTTGGTCAATCACAGATTAGTTCCTAAACAGTCCACCAGATGGCACTTTCAGATCATCTTTCTATTCCCAGATTACACAACTACATAACTGGATTTCAAATTGTATGTTTGCAATTCATGCAATGCATTAGCTAGCTGGGTCATGAAAATAAAACAATTTCTGGAATTTATTAATTGTAAATTTAGTTGGCTGGTATTGTGGCTAATTAACTGACATGACAGCTCTGCAACACTGAGATGTACAAGTCTTTTATGAGTTTAAAAAATGACCATAATTTCAATTATGTAGTACCTTTAGGATAAACTAACTGAAGTATTAGGTCATAGACGGGGAGAATCTATTCTAGTTCACCTGGCTTTCCAAAGTAATAAACTACATAAATAATTTTTAAAAAAACAAGTTTGTGGAGATACTAATGGGATGGAATGTATTGCATATCTTGCTGATATCGCATTACACTGGCAGACATATTTTATCCTGATTCCAAAATTCCATTTGTTATTTTCGAGTCCAAAAATATGAATTAGAATGAAAAATACCCATTTTGTACTGCCAGTGAGTTAGAGATTGAGGGAGACAAAAGACAATGAAAGCATCAGTTCCTTATTAGGCTATTGTATATTCTTAATTTCTAAGCTCCAGTTCTTTCAGCTATGCTGCCTTGAACATACAATTTAACCAAACGCTTATTTTCTTATTGCAAATGATGCAATGTAGCAAACAAATGTAATTTCTTTACATTACAAACATTATACCCTGCTCTTAAAGACATGTGAAGCATTAACCGCTCTCTTACTGTCATGTGAAGCATTTACCTGTTCTCGTACAGTAATGTGAAGCAGTTACCCCCTCTCGTACAGTAATGTGAAGCAATTACCCCCTCGCGTACTGTAATGTGAAGCAATTACCCCCGTGTACTGTAATGTGAAGCAATTACCCCCTCGCGTACTATAATGTGAAGCAATTGCCCCCTCTTGTACTGTAATGTGAAGCAATTACCCCCTCTCATACTATAATGTGAAGCAATTACCCCCGTGTACTGTAATGTGAAGCAATTACCCCCGTGTACTGTAATGTGAAGCAATTACCCCAGTGTACTGTAATGTGAAGCAATTACCCCCTCGCATACTATAATGTGAAGCAATTACCCCAGTGTACTGTAATGTGAAGCAATTACCCCCTCGCATACTATAATGTGAAGCAATTACCCCAGTGTACTGTAATGTGAAGCAATTACCCCCTCGCGTACTATAATGTGAAGCAATTACCCCCTCTTTTACTGTAATGTGAAGCAATTACCCCCTCTCATACTATAATGTGAAGCAATTACCCCCGTGTACTATAATGTGAAGCAATTACCCCCGTGTACTATAATGTGAAGCAATTACCCCCTCTTTTACTGTAATGTGAAGCAATTACCCCCTCTCATACTATAATGTGAAGCAATTACCCCCTCTTTTACTGTAATGTGAAGCAATTACCCCCTCTCATACTATAATGTGAAGCAATTACCCCCTCTTTTACTGTAATGTGAAGCAGTTACCCCCTCTCTTACAGCCATGTGAAGCAATTACCCCCTCTCATAATGTAATATGAACTATTATACTGCCACTCTTACTGCACTGATATGTGAAGTGATCACCTCCCCCTCACTTACTGCTACGTGAAGTTATTGTATCACCAATTTGGTATCACATTGTTGTGAACAAAACCCTTTCCAGTTAAAGGGAAAGAGCAAAACTAGACAAGGATCATGAATTATGGTGGTGGGGAAAAACTAACTAAGAGTGAGAGCTCCAACAGTAATATCCAAAAGGGAAACTCAGAAATGGTTGGTGGGAGGAGAGGGGTAAGGCTGGAAACCGCACATATAACTAGAGAAGTGGTGTTTGTAATTGTAGTCAAACCACTAACAGACTCTATGGTGCAGTAGTATGTTGAGCTGGAGAGTTAGGGTATTTGCTTGGCCTTGGGGCCTTTTGTCATTCTTCATTTTATGTCCTTATGTAATAAACTGGTTAACTTCAGATAAAAACAGGCTGAAAGAATCCATTCCTTTATCTATTTGAATTTTTTATTTGTTTTTATTTTTCTATTATCTCTCTTAAATTAGTTCCCCAACCCAATTTACACCAGAGAAATTAGTCTAAATTTTCTTAGTTATTGCAATAATACAAAATGGATTTGTTTTGAATGTTATCTTAATACCTGAAGCTATCAAATGAAATTGGTGTTTAAGGGTTTGATGGGCAAAATAGAAAGGCCCCAATTTTAATTCTGGGTGGGTTTAGTGCAGGTGGGCGGCAAGGTGAGTTGAAAACACATACACTGCTGAAGAAATCAGGCCTGGAATTTTAACTCCCGAGCCTTACTAACATGCTGCAGTTCCGGCAACAAAGGCCCGGGAAGAGGCTTCCGGCCTCTGGAAAATCGGGTGGTCCATCTTCGCCCGACAGCACTCAGGTATGTATGGGAAGAGGGTTCTAGGAGGGGCTTGCAGGAAGAAAGGTGGGGAGGGAGTGGAATCCAGGGCAGGTGAGGCCAAACTTTTCTTGTGGGGCCGGAAGAGCACTCCTGCGCCTCCTGGGCCCCCAAAGATACACTGGCCCCCCCACTCAGGCCTGAGTTAAAATTGCTGTCCGGGCCCAATGACGTCATCGGATCATAATCTGCATATTTATTGAAGGACCCCGCCATTTTGGGTGGGCGGCCTGCATAAAAATCGTGGTTGACGGGATCCAGGCGACTCGAGGCGGGTAAATAGCCTGGGCATTTTTAACTGCCCACCCACCCACTTTCCGCCGGGCAGGTTGGGTTAAAGTTGCCCTCAAAATAAAATGAACAATGCTACAGTAAAGGCAGATCAGAATTGCAGCAGAGAACTTATGTATGTATTCCTTATGAAAACCTACTTATTGATTCAACTACCTATGCCTCTAATTTTTCATGAATTATGATGGAAGCAATGTTAAGTCTTTTCAACTCCCTTTGGCTGAGATGCATTTAACACTGACTACCTTCCATGAGACCTATTGCTTTTTCTCCTCTAATCCTCTTACACAGAAACATTAAAAATCTGGGTGACTTGCTGTCCCGCTGCAACTAAACTTTTGGGCTGGTTCAGAACTGGTGTAAGTGCAGGAAACTTGTGTTCTGAACTCACCGACCCATGCTGGGTACAGCTCCCCTGGTAACACAGCCGCCTGGTATCTCATGGAAATAGCCATATTGCATGTGTGAACCTGGACAGTGATTGCCGGCACACTGTTCAATCGTGGAAGTCATCTATTCAAGTATTTTCTGAAATGCTTGCAGTACAACCAAATGATTGCCAGGAAACGACATCCATTTGTTCTACATCGATATACTATTTAGTTTGAGTAATGACTGCAATGCCTCCAAGGTGACTCCTTCTGTGAAGCTGGGTTAAGCCCATGTAATGTTGGGAAAAAAAAGTCACTACTGTTGCTTGTCGTGTTGCGTTAAAGAGGATGCACCTGTGCCCACTCCCTACATGGCAGCATGGCCTGGAAATCCTGCATCAGCTCCAGTGGGAATTAAAAACATGCTGCTACAGTTGTGTGCTAGTAAGAAGCATTGAGGCTATTTAGCAATGATGCAATGGAAAATTTACCCCAGCCATCTGTGGGGAGGAGGGAATATTATCAAAGTCAACTTGTGAGTGGCAAATATGTTGCTGACGTGACAATACAGGATTCATTGATTCACTGCTGAGATTCGGCGAGACGGTACACATGTATCTATTATTAATTTATTTCAGATTAACTTGAGGGGGTGGGGCAGCTTGTCTCAGCCCACTTTCTGTGTGTTTGCTGAAAGTAACTGATTATCATTTCAAATTTAATTTAAATATGCACAAGGTTCTTCGTGGAAAGCATCGGATTAACATTACAATTTTTAAGGTAAATGAAACCAGTAACAAAAATATTGTCCCGATCAGTTATTTAGTTCAAAGCATTAGATGAGCATTTTTATTGTTACATTACTCTATTAAATTACAAACCATTATTCAAGAGAAGAATTTCAGCTTTGCAAGATGATGGGCTCCAATCACTTCAGGCCCTCTTACCACTTCACCCTGTTTCTTGGCAATTGCATCGATCTCTGTTGTGTCATTAGGTCTTAGGGCAACAGACAGCCAAGCGATAGTGGGGGGATCTGGGGGGTGTAGTTAATACAAAGGAAGAATGCATTAAAATACAAGAGGATATTAATAAACTTGCAGAATGGGTGTGTAATTGGAAAATGAATTTCAATATTGATAAGTGTGAGGTGGTGCATTTTGGTAGGAAGAATAAGGAAGCCACATGTTGCTTGGATAATAAAAATCTAAACGGGATAAAGGAGCAAAGGGATCTGGGGGCACAGATACACAAATCTCTAAACGTAGCGACGCAGGTTAATAAGGCCATAAAAAAGGCAAATCAAGCGCTAGGGTTCATTTCTAGAGGGACAGAATTGAAAAGAAGTTATGTTTAACTTGTATAGAACCTTGGTTAGACCACACTTGGGAGTACTGTGCACAGTTCTGGTCATATAAAAATGATATAGAGGTATTGGAGAGGGTGCAAAAAAGATTCACAAAGATGATACCAGAACTGAGAGGTTATCCTTATCAGGAAAGGCTGAACAGGCTGGGGCTCTTTTCTCTAGAAAAGAGAAGACTGAGGGGTGACCTGATAGAGGTCTTTAAGGTAATGAAAGAGTTTAATAGGATTGACGTAGAGAAAATGTCTCCACCTGTGCGGGAATCCAAAACTACAGGTCATAAATATAAAATAGTCGCTAATAAATCCAATAGGAAATTCAGGAGAAACTTCTTTACCCAAAGAGTGGTTGGAACATGGGACACGCTACCACAAGGAGTAGTTGACTCAAATAGCATAGATGCATTTAAGGGGAAACTAGATAAGTACATGAGGGAGAAAGGAATAGAAGGGTATCCTAATAGAGTTAGATGAAGTAGGGAGGGGGGAGGCTCATGTGGCGCATAAACACCAGCATAGACCAGTTGGGCCGAATGACCTGTTTCTGTGCTGTAATTTTGATGAAACTCAATGTAACCTGAGGAGGAAAGAAGAGAAGTTCTGTGGTACATAGTTAGAAAACAGGCTATCCATAAAAATTCTATCGTGTCAATTAGAGTATTGGCCAGCAAAAAACGTAGAGGTGTGTGCACTGTCAGAGTGACTTTCAAATAAAGTAACGCCAATGCTTGACAAGACTCTGGCACTGCTATGGAGAATTCATAATAAATATATTTTAAAATTGAACTTAATTTACATTTTGTGGCATGTATCATGGCGCAAAGCACCATTTGAAAATGCAAGGAATCCTGCCCATGTAGTTGATGGGGTAACAATAACTTCCTTTTGGTCTCCTCAATCAGTTCTTGTCTATTTACCTGTGTAGTTAAGCTTTCTTGCATTTGGCACACACAGACATGGCCAATCAACTTTTCTAGAAAAAAAAACAACTTTTATTTTATCATTTATTATTCAGGAAATATTTGAATAGGTGCTACTGAAATAAGAAATATAAATGGTAGCAGGGGCCTTTTACAGGCTTCATCTACTCAGGAGGTTTACCTTCAGAGCGTAAAACTGCACATGTCATTAATTTTTCATATTCTGATATGTACAGTGCCATAAAGCTCTCGATATCTTCTCATACTTGCTATATGCTTGTTACACTATTGGAACTATGTAAACTTTACAAGTAAACCTGTACAACTACAAGGAAGGGATATCTACTCAGTTCTAACCTTTTGAGTTGATCTGAACAGTAAAACAGCACAGCTAGCATTTGTTTCTAATGGGTTACGTAATCTTCCCATGAAATAAAAAGACTCTACTGCTGACCAGCAAGTACTCTCGTTATTCTGTATTATTTGTCACTGTTCTGTATTATGTGTTATTGCTGGATGATGTTATCATGATTTAAAAAGAGCTTACAAACTCACACACCCAATAATGTTGGGTCCTGTTTCTACTTCTGGTCTTTGTTCATTCTAAATTATTTACAGCTGGTTCACTCTGGGTGCCTTCTTTTTATGTATAGACATAGACATGATCATCAGCCTCTCATTAGATGCTCGCTTAATATTTCCCGTGTATTTTAATTACCATTATTGCTGTATTTTGAGCAGAATACAGTTAAGGGCCATCCCTTGATTCATTCATCGAGTTACATTGAGTCGACAGCACAGAATCAGGCCATTTGACACAACTGGTCTATGCCGGCGCTTATGCTCCACACGAGCCTCCTGCCACCCCTCTTCAGCTAACCCTATCAGCATACCCTTCTGTTCCTTTCGCCCTCATGTGCTTATCTAGCTTTCCCTTAAATGCATCTATGCTATTTGCCTCAACTGCTCCTTGTGGTAGCAAGTTCCACATTCTAACCACTCTCTGGGTAAAGAAGTTTCTCCTGAATTCCCTATTAGATTTATTAGCAACTGTCTTATATTTATGACCTTTTAGTTTTGGACTCCCCCACAGATGGAAACATTTTCTTTGTGTCTACCCTATCAAACCCTTTCATTATCTTAAAGACCTCTATCAGGTCACCCCTCAGCCTTCTCTTTTCTAAAGAAAAGAGCCCCAGCCTCTTCAGCCTTTCCTGATAAGTATATTCTCTCAGTTCTGGTATCTTCCTTGTGAATGTTTTTTGCACCTTCTCCAATGCCTCTATATCTTTTTTATAATATGGAGACCAGAACTGTTCACAGTACTCCAAGTGTTGTCTAACCAAGATTCTATACAAGTTTAACATAACTTCTCTGTTTTTGAAATCTATCCCTCTAGAAATGAACCCCAGTGCATGGTTTGCCTTTTTTATGGCCTTATTAACCTGCGTCGCTACGTTTAGTGATTTGTGTATCTGTACCCCCAGATCCCACTGCTCCTCTACCCCATTTAGACTTATTATCCAAGCAGTATGTGGCCTCCTTATTCTTCCTACCAAAATGCACCACCACACATTTATCTATATTGAAATTCATTTGCCAATTACATTCCCATTCTCCAAGTTTATTAATGTCCGCTTGCACTTTGATGCATTCTTCCTTTGTATTAACTATATCCCCCAGTCTGGTGTTGTCTGCAAATTTTGAAATTATACTTCCGATTCCCGAGTCCAAATTGTTCATTCCATCAATCCATCACCTTGGTGTCAGAAATGAGTGAGAACTCCAGAGCTTGAGTACATAATCTAAGTTTACGCTTCATTGCAGTATTTACTAGTAATACACACAGCAAGCACTTGAGCCTAAGTAGAAATAATTATATAATACATGAACACATTGACATTCACTTTAATGGTAAATCTAAGAATCACCAAGTTCCAGTTTCAAACTGTCAAAAGCCCAGTGATAATGTACAAATACTGTTTTAGCCAACTTATTTTTGTCTGCCTTGACATACTGCAAAAGGTGAGGAGTTCACCATGCTTTAAATGACAATATCGTGCACATAACATTCTTCCACACACATATATGTATATACACTGGCTTTTTTCTTTCCTAGAATAAGAAATTATCTGTTTATAAACAGAGTCTTCCTCGATTTACTTACAAAAAACATTGTATGGAGTGCAAATAACTCAACAGATACAGATAAATAAGGTTGCCGAGACATAGGAGATTTAGGAATTTCCAACATTGTGTACTTCACAGGGTTTCATATATCTAATCACTGATAGCAAGTAGTGATTGCAATACTGTGGTGGATTTAAACCATAGTACAAATATTAGGATAGTATTCAATTCATGTCCCTCCTTAACAAGATTTATTTTTATATGGCTTGTCTATGATGCTTATACTGAGTGACATATAACTGCTATTTGAAAATCTTTCATACTCAGTATCAGAAAATCTCAACTGTTTTCAGATGTTCCTTGTTTAATTTGATCCAACTGAATGGCTCCAATGATTGGGGCAATCTGGTGCTCTCATACTGTGACCTACTTCAATAGCTGGACACCAAACGGCAGGTGCCATCAAAGACAATGTGGAATAAAAATCTTGGGTGATGAAATTACTCTGGACAACTTAATGGAAAAAACAACAGCCAGACTCTTGCTCAGGCATTAAATGGCCAATTTCTGCAAGGAAGCTTCTACATTATGTGAGGAGTCACTGATAAAATGCTTTGGTGTGTTGAGCCAGAACCGCTGATGAAGTTAGAATGAAAGAGCATATTGTGACCTGGTCACCAACAGTCTTAGAAAAATGGGATGATCACAGAAGGCCCTTCAGCCCTAGGCCTGTGTAATAAATGAAAGAGAGGAAGAAAGAAAGGAGCCAACCGTTCCCCCCCGCCCCACCTGAGAATCATATGTTCTTTATCATTCACACAAGCATTACTCTTTTCCAAAAACTTTAATCTACATGTAGTTAAAGAGATGACATTGTCCTTCCATTTATAAAACACATTCCAAAATGAAAAAAGCATTACTGAACCCTACGAATTCAACATGTTCATTAACAATCAAACAAGCATAAATACTAAATTTCTGTCAATTTACCTGACATAGAGAAAGCCTAATGGTTTTAGTTTTATTTAAAAATGTACTCCCCCTACCATATTTTAAAAAATAATACCCTTGGGATGGATGACGTTCATTACTCAATTAAAAATGTTAATGCATCCTACTTATTCAACACTTTTTGCTTCCGGTCTGTACAACATTTAGGCTTTTTCTTCTGCATAAAGTTTCACTGGGGCTGTGATATGTACTTACTCTGTTCTCTATGATGTACAATATTAACCTTCACACTGTCATATTTACAGAATAAGCCTACTCTAATTATACAGTGATTGTGCTGAAAGGGTACTTGCTACCATAGTGAGTCTTATTGTTGTCTGACTACGTAAAAACTGCAGGTACTTTACAGGAGTTTTTCATTAAATAGCAGAAATAATTGCAATCAATATTTTTTTGTTTGTCCAGGATCTAATGTACTTTGTGGGTACAATCCTAAAGAGAATAAAATGAAAACTCTCAAATGCAAAAACAGGAAAATTCCCGACACCAGTAACTGTGTAGATAAATATAAACCATAATATCAGATCTTAAAGATTACCATCTATTGCCAATAAAGAAGATGTAATTTAGTATGAAAACAAAGTGGATGTAATTAAACAACATTGTCATCATGAGGACTAATTTTAGCTTTCAAAACTGAGAACATTTTAATTTCTTTAGGTTGCGCACATTGAAAAATCTATATAGTGATCTTCACTGAAGTAAAATTGTAACTGTGTGGAGATAATGTTATAGCCGCAAGATTATTCTACCTTCAAAATGTCCTGTGTTAAAAGAAATCTTTAAACAAGGACTTTAAGTATATACATAAATATAATAAATAAAAGGCTTTAATATGACTGTAAAAGAAACCTGAGGTTATAGTGAAGTGCACAGGTGGTAAATACTACTGCACAAGTATGAATACTCTAGATTTATTTTCTTGTAACCTTTATTTGAGCTGATTCTTAACCTCAAACATGAGTACTTGTATCTAGTCTTCTGAGACTTTAAGTGTTGCTCTCTCTGCCTTTCTCTGTGTATCACAGTGTTAAGGATCAGTAAAGGACAGTTAGAAATCATTGGCTCCAGAATGTTATTTTGGGTTCACAAATATTCAAAGCATTATTGGAATCGATTCTGAGGGACAGCATAAATCGTCATTTAGAAAGGCATTGGTTAATCAAGGACGGTCAGCATGGATTTGTTAAGGGAAGGTTGTGTCTACATGGATTTTAGTAAGGCATTTGACAAGGTCCCACATGGCAGACTGGTCAGAAAGGTAAAAGCCCATGGGATACAGGGAAATGTGGTGAATTGGATCCAAAATTGGCTCAGTAACAGGAAACAAAGGGTAAAAGTTGATGGATGTCTTTGCGAATGGAAATCCGTTTCCAGTGGTGTGCCACAGGGCTCAGTGTTGGGTCCCTTGCTGTTTGTGATATATATTAATGATTTGGACTTGAATGTAGGGGGCACGATTGGCAAATTCGCAGACGACACAAAAATTGGCCGTGTAGTTGATAGTGAAGAGGATAGCTGTAGACTCCAAGAAGGTATCAATGGGTTGGTGGAGTGGGCGGAAAAGTGGCAAATGGAGTTCAACCCAGAGAAGTGTGAGGTAATGCACTTAGGGAGAGCAAACAGTAAAAGGGAATACGCAGTAAACGGGAATATATTGAGAGGGGTAGAGGAAGTGAGAGACCTTGGAGTGCAAGTGCACAGGTCCCTGAAGGTGGCAGTAGAGGTAGATAAGGTTGTGAAGAAGGCATACGGAATGCTCTCCGTTATAGAATACAAAAGCAGGGACGTAATGATGGAACTGTATAAAACGCTGGTAAGGCCACAGCTGGAGTATTGTGCACAATTCTGGTCACCACATTACAGGAAGGACGTAATTGCTCTGGAGAGAGTGCAGAGAAGATTTACAAGAATGTTGCCAGGGCTTGAAAATTGAAGCTATGAGGAGAGATTGGATAGGCTGGGGTTATTTTCCTTGGAGCAGAGGAGGCTGAGGGGAGACTTGATTGAGGTGTACAAAATTATGAGGGGCCCAGATAGAGTAGACAGGAAGTATCTGTTTCCCCTAGTGGAGAGTTAAAGAACTAGAGGACATAGATTTAAGCTGATTGGTGGAAGGATTAGAGGGGAAAAACTTTTTTACCCAGAGGGTGGTGGGTATATGGAATTCGCTGCCCGAATTGGTGGTAGAGACAGGGACCCTCAACTGTTTTAAAAAGTACCTGGACCTGCACCTAAAGTGCTGTAAGCTGCAGGGCTACGGACCTACGGACTGGGTGCTGGAAGATGGATTAGAATGGGCACCTTGTTGTTCTTCGAGCCGGCGCGGACACAATGGGCCGAATGGCCCCCTTCTGTGCTGTATCTTTTCTATGGTTCAATGGTGCCTGGCTAACTTAATTGAATTTTTTGAGCAGGTAACAAGGAGGGTCAATGAGAGTAGTGCTTTTGATGTAATGTACATGGATTTTGGAACAAAGGAGGCTGAGGGGAGATTTAATTGAGGTATATAAAATTATGACGGGACTAAATAGAGTGGATAGGGAGGACCTATTTCCCTTAGCAGTCAGTGACAGGGGGCATAGATTTAAAGTAATTGGTAGAAGGATTTGACTGGAGCTGAGGAGAAATTTTTTCACCCAGAGGATGGTGGGGGTCTGGAACTCACTGCCTGAAAGGGTGGTAGAGGCAGAAACCCTCAACTCATTAAAAAAGTACTTGGATATGCACATCAAGTGCCGTATGCTACAGGGTTCCGGACCAAGTGCTGGAAAGTGGGATTAACCTGGATAGCTCTTCTTCGGCCGGCACGGACACAATGGGCTGAATGGCTCCCTTCTGTGCCGTAACTTTCTATGATTATTTCTGAAAGAGCAGAGACCTGGTGAGATCTTTTCATTCTTAATCCTATTACTTTCCCCCCACTTTTATACATTGTTTCTTCTTCTTCAACAACAACAACAACAACAACAACAACAACTTGCATTTATATAGCGCCTTTAATGTAGTAAAAAGTCCCAAGGCGCTTCACAGGAGCGTTATCAAGCAAAATTTGACACCGAGTCACATAAGGAGGTATTAGGACAGGTGATCAAAAACTTGGTCAAAGAGGTAGGTTTTAAGGAGATTCTTAAAGGAGGAGAGAGAGGTAGAGAGGCGGAGAGGTTTAGGGAGGGAATTCCAGAGCTTAGGGCTTGGGCAGCTGAAGGCACGGCCGCCAATGATGGAGCGATTAAAATTGGAGATGCGTAAGAGGCAAGAATTTGAGGAGTGCAGAGATCTAGGAGGGTTGTAGAGCTGGAGGAGGTTACAGAGATAGGGAGGGGAGAGGCCCTGGAGGGATTTGGAAACAAGGGTGAGAATTTTAAAATCAAGGCAATCCCGGACTGGGAGACAATGTCAGCGAGCACAGGGGTGATGGGTGAACTGCACTTGGTGCGAGTTAGGATACGGGCAGCAGAGTTTTATTTATTTGTTAGCTGTAGTTTGGATCGTATGTTATTATTTCTCATTATTATCCTCTGATGCATAGCACTGCACCATCTGCTGCACTCATAAACAAAATTACAATTTGGAGGACATTAAAGTGATTTGCCCAAGACAGATTTTTCATGTTAAAATGTTTGGTTAAGGACACAAAAAACATCATGCATCATAATTGTTTACTGTCCAGATGTTTCAAAAATAATCAGAAACTTTCCAAGTTGTCCCAGGATGTTGTTATAAATTATTTATTTTTATATGGATGAGAAGTTAACAACTACCTTTGCTGGTGTGTTGATTCTCCTCCTTGGGGGGAGGGGAGGTAAGAGGGATCTTTTGGAGTCAAGGTGGCTCCATCTCTCAAGCCACGTATTCATCCTAGCTATCCTGTCACTGTGGAGCATCCGCGATGCAGAGAAACTCGTGGCTAGCACGTTTAGCGAGTTGGTCACACCGCAGGTAAAGGGAGTACAGGCAGGAAGTGAATGGGTGACCACCAGGCAGAGTAAGAGGTGTAGGCAGGTAGTGCAGGGGTCCCCTGTGGCCATCCCCCTCTCAAACAGGTATACCGTTTTGGATACTGTTGGGGGTGATGGCTCACCAGGGGAAGGTGGCAGCGGCCAGGTTCATGGCACCGTGGCTGGCTCTGCTGCACAGGAGGGCAGGAAAAAGAGTGGCAGAGCTATAGTGATAGGGGACTCGATTGTAAGGGGAATAGACAGGCGTTTCTGCGGACGCAACCGAGACTCCAGGATGGTATGTTGCCTCCCTGGTGCAAGGGTCAGGGATGTCTTGGAGCGGCTGCAGAACATTCTGGAGGGGGAGGGTGAACAGCCAGTTGTCGTGGTGCATATAGGTACCAACGATATAGGTAAAAAACAGGATGAGGTCCTACAAGCTGAATTTAGGGAGTTAGGAGTTAAACTAAAAAGTAGGACCTCAAAGGTAGTAATCTCAGGATTGCTACCAGTGCCACGGGCTAGTCAGAGTAGGAATGACAGGATAGCTAGGATGAATACGTGGCTTGAGAGATAGTGCAAGAGGGAGGGATTCAAATTCCTGGGACATTGGAACCGGTTCTGGGGGAGGTGGGACCAGTACAAATTGGACGGTCTGCATCTGGGCAGGACTGGAACCAATGTCCTAGGGGGAGTGTTTGCTAGTGCTGTTGGGGAGGGTTTAAACTAAAGTGGCAGGGGGATGGGAACCAATGCAGGAAGTCAGTGGGAAGTAAAGTGGTGACAGAAACAAACGGCAGTAAGGGAGAGTGTACTAAACATGACCGGACAGATGGTCTGAGAAAGCAGGGCAAAGACCAAGGGAAGTCTAGATTAAACTGCATTTATTTTAATGCAAGAAGTCTGATGGGCAAGGCAGATGAACTCAGGGCATGGATGGGCACATGGGACTGGGATGTTATAGCTATTACTGAAACATGGCTAAGGGAGGGGCAGGACTGGCAGCTCAATGTTCCAGGGTACAGATGCTATAGGAAAGATAGAGCAGGGGGTAAGAGAGGAGGAGGAGTTGCGTTCTTGATTAGGGAGAACATCACGGCAGTAGTGAGAGAGGATATATCCGAGGGTTCGCCCACGGAGTCTATATGGGTAGAACTGAAAAATAAGAAGGGAGAGATCACGTTGATAGGATTGTACTACAGACCCCCAAATAGTCAACGGGAAATTGAGGAGCAAATATGTAAGGAGATTACAGACAGCTGCAAGAAAAATAGGGTGGTAATAGTAGGGGACTTTAACTTTCCCAACATTGACTGGGACAGCCATAGCATTAGGGGCTTGGATGGAGAGAAATTTGTTGAGTGTATTCAGGAGGAATTTCTCATTCAGTATGTGGATGGCCCGACTAGAGAGGGGGCAAAACTTGACCTCCTCTTGGGAAATAAGGAAGGGCAGGTGACAGAAGTGTTAGTGAGGGATCATTTTGGGACCAGTGATCATAATTCCATTAGTTTTAAGATAGCTATGGAGAATGATAGGTCTGGCCCAGAAGTTAAAATTCTAAATTGGGGAAAGGCCAATTTTGATGGTATTAGACAGGAACTTTCAGAAGTTGATTGGGAGAGTCTGTTGGCAGGCAAAGGGACGTCTGGTAAGTGGGAGGCTTTCAAAAGTGTGTTAACCAGGGTTCAGGGTAAGCACATTCCTTATAAAGTGAAGGGCAAGGCTGGTAGAAGTAGGGAACCTTGGATGACTCGGGAGATTGAGGCCCTAGTCAGAAAGAAGAAGGAGGCATATGACATGCATAGGCACTTGGGATCAAGTGGATCCCTTGAAGAGTATAGAGATTGCCGGTGCAGAGTTAAGAGAGAAATCAGGAGGGCAAAAAGGGGATATGAGATTGCTTTGGCAGATAAGGCAAAGGAGAATCCAAAGAGCTTCTACAAATACATAAAGGGCAAAAGAGTAACTAGGGAGAGAGTAGGGCCACTTAAGGATCAACAAGGTCATCTATGTGCGGAACCACTAGAGATGGGTGAGATCCTGAATGAATATTTCACATCGGTATTTACGGTTGAGAAAGGCATGGATGTTAGGGAACTTGGGGAAATAAATAGTGATGTCTTGAGGAGTGTACATATTTCAGAGAGGGAGGTGCTGGAAGTCTTAACGCGCATCAAGGTAGATAAATCTCCGGGACCTGATGAAATGTATCCCAGGACGTTATGGGAGGTTAGGGAGGAAATTGCGGGTCCCCTAGCAGAGATATTTGAATCATCGACAGCTACAGGTGAGGTGCCTGAAGATTGGAGGGTAGCAAATGTTGTGCCTTTGTTTAAGAAGGGCGGCAGGGAAAAGCCTGGGAACTACAGACCGGTGAGCCTGACATCTGTAGTGGGTAAGTTGTTGGAGGGTATTCTGAGAGACAGGATCTACGGGCATTTGGAGAGGCAGGGACTGATTAGGAACAGTCAGCATGGTTTTGTGAGAGGAAAATCATGTCTCAAAAATTTGATTGAGTTTTTTGAAGGGGTAACCAAGAAGATAGATGAGGGCTGTGCAGTAGACGTGGTCTACATGGACTTTAGCAAAGCCTTTGACAAGGTACCGCATGGTAGGTTGTTACATAAGGTTAGATCTCACGGGATCCAAGGTGAGGTAGCCAATTGGATACAAAATTGGATTGATGGCAGAAGACAGAGGGTGGTTGTAGAGGGTTGTTTTTCAAACTGGAGGCCTGTGACCAGCGGTGTGCCTCAGGGATCGGTGCTGGGTCCGCTGTTATTTGTTATTTATATTAATGATTTGGATGAGAATTTAGGAGGAATGGTTAGTAAGTTTGCAGATGACACCAAGATTGCTGGCGTTGTGGGCAGTGAAGAAGGTTATCTAGGGTTGCAAAGGGATCTTGATAAATTGGGCCAGTGGGCCGATGAATGACAGATGGAGTTTAATTTAGATAAATGTGAGGTGATGCATTTTGGTAGATCAAATCGGGCCAGGACCTACTCCGTTAATGGTAGGGCGTTGGGGAGAGTTATAGAACAAAGAGATCTAGGAGTACAGGTTCATAGCTCCTTGAAAGTGGAGTCACAGGTGGATAGGGTGGTGAAGAAGGCATTCAGCATGCTTGGTTTCATTGGTCAGAACATTGAATACAGGAGTTGGGATGTCTTGTTGAAGTTGTACAAGACATTAGTAAGGCCACACTTGGAGTACTGTGTACAGTTCTGGTCACCCTATTATAGAAAGGATATTATTAAACTAGAAAGAGTGCAGAAAAGATTTACTAGGATGCTACCGGGACTTGATGGTTTGACTTATAGGGAGAGGTTGGATAGACTGAGACTTTTTTCCCTGGAGAGTAGGAGGTTTCGGGGGGATCTTATAGAAGTCTATAAAATAATGAGGGGCATAGATAAGGTAGATAGTCAAAATCTTTCCCCAAAGGTAGGGGAGTCTATAACGAGGGGGCATAGATTTAAGGTGAGAGGGGAGAGATACAAAAGGGTCCAGAGGGGCAATTTTTTCACTCAAAGGGTGGTGAGTGTCTGGAACGAGCTGCCAGAGGCAGTAGTAGAGGCGGGTACAATTTTGTCTTTTAAAAAGCATTTGGACAGTTACATGGGTAAGAAGGGTATAGAGGGATATGGGCCAAGTGCAGGCAATTGGGACTAGCTTAGTGGTATAAACTGGGCGACATGGACATGTTGGGCCGAAGGGCCTGTTTCCATGTTGTAAACTTCTATGATTCTATGATTCTAACATGACATGCCTGGTGATGGAAGTCTGGAATCAAGTCAGCCCTCTGTGGCAGATTTATAGAATCATAGAATCTTATAGCACAGAAGGAGTCCATTCGGCCCATCGTGCCTGTGCCGGTTCTTTGAAAGAGCTCTCCAATTAGTTCCACTCCCCTGTTCTTTCCCCGTAGCCCTGCAATTTTCTCCCCTTAAAGCATTTATTTAATTCCCTTTTGAAAGTTACTATTGAATCTGCTTCCACACCCTTTCAGTCAGTGCATTCCACATCATCATAATTTGCTGTGTTAAAAAAAACCTCTCATCTCACCTCTTGCTCTTATGCCAATTACCTAAAATCTATGTCCTCTTAATAATCTGAAAACTGACCCAGGCAGATCTGCTGTAATCTAGGGTCCTGTTAATGACTGACCAGCCAGTCTGTCTTCCTCATGGAATGTGGAGGGTTGACCAGTTTCTGTGTGCTGGGATTCTTCCTAAGCAGCTCATGATAAACTTGCGAACCAATGCCCTAATGGTTTGGATGATCCTGAAAGGAGAAACAATGGAAAGCTTACCAGTGCCCTGTGCTGGGAGACTGCATGGTTCTGGCTAGTTAAACTCCAGCAGTTCTCCAACGCATACTTTAGTCCTTAAGTCTTGTCTCTGAAAACCTGCAACTAAGCTTTCTGGACTTCGGCAAGTGGGGTGTGTCTGTATGGTGAGAAAGTTTGCACTCTGTATTGAAATCTACAAGTATCAGGAAGCTGCCTGACCAAAAAAAGCTGGTGTGTATTTATAATACCTGAATTGAGAACAATATTGGGAGTATGGAACTGGATTAAACATGAACTGCTTGGATGGGGAGGAGAAAGAGTGAAGGTTGACGATTGGAGTTGGCTCATATCAGGCTCCTTTATTCTAACTCTGCTGGGTACTTATTTGCTCTCATTCTTAATTTATATCATTTTGTTCTATTTCTGCATTATTTGCACTTTCCTTATCTGCTTTATTCCTTTCTCCTTCCATAATTTGTCCTTTGTGTTCCTCTTTTCACTCTGTCTTTCATTTATTTATTATTCCCCAGCTCTGTTTCTTAATGAAAGAAAGCAGTAAAGTTATTTCAGTTTCCCCATGTTCATTTATATTTATACTTTAACTTTTTTTTTCAATAAATCTGAACTTAATGTATTAGTTTTAGAAATATCAAAGAAGCACAAATAATTCTATCAACTAGAAACAGACTTTATGTATAGCCACTGAATATTTTACAAGTATTTTATTGCAGGCATGTCTGTAGAATAAGAGCAATAAAACTATAAATGAGCAAATGCTTCGCTAACTTCAGGCTATAGATCTTGTATTTACTCAGTACATAATACATTTGTAATGCATAGAGTCATAAAAAAAAATAGGATTCCATAATCACAAGACTGAAATGCAAGGTTAATGCATGGTTTATAATGATTTATTTTATTCTATGTTTTCCCTTCTCCCCTAGACAGAGTTCAGGGATGTCGCTAACAATTCAGGAGAGATGGCTCCAGAATTACTGGATTCATCCTTCATTCAATTTATTAATGTGGAACCTCCCATATGCTTAAAAGGAAGATCATCTGTAGGATGATAGTATTAGCAGGCTATTTGCGGACTTGTATTAGAATATAATGTTTTTTAACACCTTAAGGTGATATATTTTGGTATTTCTTATATTCAATATTATCGTACCGAATCGTTCTTGCAACCAAGTTGATTTTTGTCTTCCAGAAAAGTATAATGTAGTGATGTAAGATCATCTTTCATGATCCCTAATAGTGGAAACTTTAAAGAGGGAGGAGCTCAGCATGCATCAGTTTCACGTTAAAGATTAATGAACTCATCCTAGATCTAACCAACAAAATCTCCTCTTAGTAGTAATGTTGACAAACTCATGAAGTTCATCTTTACACAGAGAGTTGTGAGGACGTGGAATTCAATTCCAGGTCTCGTGGTTGAAGCAGCAACTCTGTTGACATTCAAGGTTAGATTGGATAGGTGGATGAAGGAAAACAAGTGAAAGGGAACATGGGAACAGGGTAGGTAAATATGATTAGAACTGTTTGCTCATGTGGAGGTTAAACGCCGCTGTGGACTGATTGGGTCAAATGGCCTGTTTCACCGTTGTAACTTCTATGGATCCCTAGTTGGCAAAGGCTGGTAAAGAAAGTTAGATTTGCAAAACAATTTTAACTCTTTTAATCAATTACAACACACTTTATAGCAAAGTAGAAGTTGAAGCTTTCACCGACCTTTAGGAATTGGGTATAATTAGGGTGCTTAGGTTTAAAAAGAATTTCTGTGAACGTTTTAATTTTCAAAAAATGAATCCTGATGAAAATAAAAGGGGGATTGAACAAATGTTACACTTTCCATGTGAAAATCAAGATCACAATGCAATGTCACTCTCTTTTACTGATTGTATACTTTCCATACATTAAAAAGCAAAAACACTCTGAAATCCTCACAGGCTGAGAGGACGTACACAGTAACTTTTACTGCTACACAAATTGCATACTGGGAAATTCTGCAAACTGCATACACTCAAAATGCACAAATGAGGTTGATAGCTGTCTCTAACTGTTGTGGAATAAAAATATCCTGTCAAAGCCCAGGCTTTTCAGACAGGCTGAAACCTTGAAGTAAAGACTTTAATGAAGTTGTTAAAAAATACAAAGCACAATTCAATGTGTAAGTTTAATCATGTTAATCCAGTACAGCTACAACACTGGCATCTACCCGACAAGGTGGAAAATTGCCCAGATATGTCCTGTCCACAAAAAGCAGGACAAATCCAATCCGGCCACTTACCGCCCCATCAGTCTACTCTCAATAATCAGCAAAGTGATGGAAGGTGTCGTTGACAGCGTTATCAAGCAGCACTTACTCACCAATAACCTGCTTACCGATGCTCAGTTTGGATTCCGCCAGGACCATTCAGCTCCTGACCTCATTACAGCCTTGGTCCAAACATGGACAAAACAGCTGAATTCCAGAGGTGAGGTGAGAGTAACTGCCCTTGACATCAAGGCAGCATTTGACCGAGTGTGGCACCATGGAGCCCTCGTAAAATTCTCCAGTGGCTGGAGTCGTACCTAGTACAAAGGAAGATGGTAGTGGTTGTTGGAGGCCAATCATCTCAGCCCCAGGACATTGCTGCAGGAGTTCCTCAGGGCAGTGTCCTAGCCCCAGCGATCTTCAGCTGCTTCATCAATGATCTTCCCTCCATCATAAGGCCAGAAATAGGGATGTTCGCTGATGATTGCACAGTGTTCCGTTCCATTTGCAACCCCTCAGATAATGAAGCAGTCCATGCCCGCATGCAGCAACCAGACTTGGGCTGATAAGTGGCAAGTAACATTCGCGGCAGACAAGTGCCAGGCAATGACCATCTCCAACAAGAGAGAGTCCAACCACCTCCCCTTGACATTCAACAGCATTACCATAACCGAATCCCCCGCCATCAACATCCTGGGGGTCAACATAGACCAGAAACTTAACTGGACCAGCCACATAAATACTGTGGCTACAAGAGCAGGTCAGAGGCTGCGTATTTTGTGGCGAATGACTCACCTCCTGACTTCCCAAAGCCTTTCCACCATCTACAAGGCACAAGTCAGGAGTGTGATGAAATACTCTCCAGTTGCCTGGATGAGTGCAGCTCCAACAACACTCATGAAGCTTGACACCATCCAGGACAAAGCAGCCCACTGGATTGGCACCCCATCCACCACCCAAAATATTCACTCCCGCCACCACTGGCGCACAGTGGCTTCAGTGTGCACCATCCACAGGATGTACTGCAGCAACTCGCCAAGGCTTCTTCGACAGCACCTCCCAAACCTGTGACCTCTACCACCTAGAAGGACATGGGAACACCACCACCTGCACGTTCCCCTCCAAGTCACACACCATCCCGACTTGGAAATATATCACCGTTCCTTCATCGTCGCTGGGTCAAAATCCTGGAACTCCCTACCTAACAGCACTGTGGGAGAACCTTCACCACATGGAATGCAGCAGTTCAAGAAGGCGGCTCACCACCATCTTCTCAAGGGCAATTAGGGATGGGTAATAAATGCTGGCCTTGCCAGTGACGCCCACATTCCATGACCGAATAAAAAAAAATAAATGTTGTTGTGAAATATGTAAATTTTGATTTTTTTTGCCCTTTTGTTTAAAACCTTAATTTTGGACATTACATATTTTAGTTACTGACAAAAAATAGTGGATGAATTTGTTTTCTGAAAGCCTGATTTCTCCTATTGTCACATTGCCCTCATTTATCTGCTGCTGCCTCTCTCCATCATCCTTTGCTTTCTAACATCCTGCCCTGCGTATCTTGTGCTCCATCCCCTCTGTTAGTCGCTTCTCGCCTTGTGGCATTGACTCTCCTCTTCAACCCTAATTGTGCGTACCTTTCCTCCCAATGCCTCGCTTCGGATCCACATTGCCCCTCCACCTGTAATAATCGTGTCATTCTCCCCAAAATTGTGGCCCGTTGCCCTAACATCCCAGTCTGTCGCACTGTCCTCCTTCTGGCTTCTACCAGATCCCTTTTCGCCCTAATATCCCTTCCCCCCCCACCCCCCCCCCCCCCCCCGCCCAATTGACCCCCCATTATGATATTTTTGAATTTGATTCCCTGCACCAATCTAGGTACCAGGAAATTGTTTTCAAAGTGATTATAGCACTACAGTGTGCTGACAGGACTTTAAAAACAAACTGCTGGTTCCCAGTGAAGAAGCTGATCCACAACAGCAGTTTTACGCCCAGGCAGCAAGTTGAAAATTTATTCAGAATCTCCTACATCCATATATTGTTTTTAACTTCAACCTTGTACATTCAGATTTTATGTTGACCATTTCCCCTTCCAATCCATATTGAATTTCATTCCGCGCTAATCTGTCCATTTTCTGATTTATCTCGCTCATTTTATGTGACCTTGGCTGTATCTTCACACTTGACTGTCTCCCCTATTTTGGTATTGTTTGCAAATTTGACTAGTTAGTATTGAGTTTCTGAATGCAGGTTGTTAAGGTAAATTATAAACAGTTGGGATCCCAATACCAATCCCTGGGATAATCATTATAGAAACAGTTCAATTTTAATTTTCATTGAAAGCATTGGAGAAGAGTCCTGGAATAATGTTGGCTCTTCAGCTTTAAAAAGGAGGCAGCTAAGAGAGAACCTCATGAAGGGATACAAGAGAGAGATAAAAGAGGTGCTTTCAGGCAGCAAAAGGCAGATTCAGAAAAGAACAGGAGGCTGCAGGGAGAGGAGTTGTCCCTTAAGCTGTAGGCCAGATGTAGGAGTTATTCTGTTGAAGTAAGATGATTCACTTATGATGGGGAAACATCGAGCGTTCATTGCAGAGACAAGTTGTATTAATTAAAATAAGTGAAACCAATCATAACTGCTATGTTGAGCAGATGTGAAATTAAGCAGTTTCCTGATTCACGTCAAGCCTTGCATCACTAAGTGTTTGCTGAGCCTGCCTTTGGAGAGATTGAAGAAATACATGTGGGAATGACACAAATATCTAGTTCAGATCACATCCCCTGGTTATGCTATCGTTCACGTAGATGTAGGGTCGTGTGAGTCAACTCTCATAAAAGTAAGATTCTCAGGCCACTTACAAGAGTGAATGACACCACTGAACCCGAGAAGATATCTACAGCAGACCTGACTTTGTAGGTTATCTTAATGGTAATCGTCAAGTGTGCTTCTGATAATAAATTCAGTTGTTTTACCTGCTCCTGATGATCCTCAGGTTTCTTCCCCTTAATGTCCTTTAGGGTTCTTCACATTTCTTTGATCATGCACTTAGCATTTTTGTTCTGGAAAAATGTTGCGCTGTTATTTTTAGCATCTGCAGCAATGCTAATAGCGAGATTCCCCATTGCCCCTAGTGCCTCTACCCTTTCTCCCTGCAGGCTTTGTAGAGTTCATTATTTGCCCCTTGTTTCACTTTGAATTGTTATGGTTGGTTGTTAGCTTGCCATAGACAGCAATATTCATATTTCACAATTAAACGGTTATCCTGCACAATAAGCTTCTTAAATAAAACATATTCATCAGAGCTCTCAGTGAAAAAGAGCGTATTAACCAAAAATGTCAATGTTTTCTGGCTCTGAACGCTAATGCAGCAGTGCCAGCTCTGTCAGCGCTAATTAAGGTACCAGCTGTTCTAGGAGTACCAGGTCTGCCAGCTATGCAAAGTGCACCATTAGCTCCAGATGTGCCAAATTCTGTTCAGGCACAGCAACCCTTGATTTAATTAGATGATATTTTCTCATTCTGAGTTTTCCCACAAAGACTCAGATGGTGCGATAGACAGAAGGGTGCTTCTCTGTGTATAGAAAAGGTACAAGTGGAAAGTTAGTTTGGTTTGCGACATTCAGCTACATAACTCAACTGGATACAACCCAAATAGATGACAATACTGCAGTCACAATATTTATTACAATAGAATAAAGTAATTAAAAGTCAAAACCAACATTCCCACAATCTACAAAAATAGTTGATTCCCTAAGTTTTTTTTACTACAAAGCTGTATTTCTTCCAATTAGAAGCAGAACAATGCTTGGTTATATAGGCCAACAATTTTATTTGAAATCTACAAGCTTTCGGAGGCTGAAGCCTCCGAAAGCTTGTAGATTTCAAATAAAATCGTTGGACTATAACTTGGTGTTGTAAAATTGTTTACAATTGTCAACCCCAGTCCATCACCGGCATCTCCACATCATGGTTATATAGGAACATAGGAACAGGAGTAGGCCATTTAGCCCCTCAATCCTGTTCTGTCATTCAGCGAGATCATGGTTGATCTGTGACCTAACTCCATATACCCGCCGTAGCCCCATATCCCTTAATACCTTTGGTTAACAAAAATCTATCACTCTCAGATTTAAAATTAACAATTGAGCTAGCATCAACTGCTGTTTGCAGAAGAGAGCTCCAAACTTCTACCACCCTTTGGGTGTAGAAGTGTTTCCTAACCACTCCTGAAAGTCCTGGCTCTAATTTTTAGACTGTCCCCTAGTCCTAGACTCCCCAACCAGTGGAAATAATTTCTCTCTAGTTACCCTATCAGTTCCCCTTAATATCTTAAAAATTTCATTTAAATCACCCCTTAATCTTCTAAATTTCAGGGAATACAACCCTAGTTTGTGTAATCTCTCCTTGTAATTTGCTTCTTTCAGTTTTCTTATAAAGTAGCACATATCACTAGTCCATGTGCATTTCTTTCCAGGTTTGAAAATAACATGCTATGACCCACAGGTTAGGCTATCCTATCGTATAAAAATCCGATTGCATGCTATAACTATTTTCATCTATGCCTTTGTTGCATCTACTCGACTACTCCAATGCTCTCCTGGCCTCCCACCTTGCCTCCTCCGTAAACTTGAGCTTATCCAAAACTCTGCTACCCGTACCCTAACTCGCACCAAGTCCGGTTCACCCATCACCCCCTGTGCTCGCTGACCAACATTGGCTCCCGATCCGGCAATACCTCAGTTTTAAAATTCTCATCCTTGTTTTCAAATCCCTCCATGCCCTCGCCGCCCTCCCCCATCTCTGTAACCTCTTCCAGCCCTACAACCATCCGAGATCTCTGATTTTCTTCGCTCCACCATTGGCAGCCGTGCCTTCAGCTGCCTAGGCTGTAAGCTCCAGAATTCCCTCCCTAAACCTTTCCACCTCACTACTTCACTCTCCTCCTTTAAGACAGTCCTTAAAACCTACCTCTTTGACCAAACTCACCTGTCCTAATATCTCCTTATTTTTTTTTATATTCGTTCACAGGACGTGGGCGTCGCTGGCGAGGCCGGCATTTATTGCCCATCCCTAATTGCCCTCGAGAAGGTGGTGGTGAGCCGCCTTCTTGAACCGCTGCAGTCCGTGTGGTGACGGTTCTCCCACAGTGCTGTTAGGAAGGGAGTTCCAGGATTTTGACCCAGCGACAATGAAGGAACGACGATATATTTCCAAGTCAGGATGGTGTGTGACTTGGAGGGGAACGTGCAGGTGGTGTTGTTCCCATGCGCCTGTGACTTGGTGTCAAATTTTGTTTGATAATCGCTCCTGTGAAGCACCTTAGGACTTTTTATGACGTTAAAGGCGCTATATAAATGCAAGTTGTTGTTGTTTTATTGTAAAAGTAGTACAGCAAATATTCTAATCGAGCAGATCTAGAAACATACCTCCAGGATCTGCTAAATTGATACTGTATCGCACTAAATACCAACATTTATTAGAATGGCTTGGTATTTTGGTATGGTCATCAACTTATTCAATTTGTAGCCATTACACAGGATTTTCCTAACATTACATAAAAGCAAGAGTAACTTCGAAGAGAGTAAAAGCTGTGGAGCTTCATTTCTGCAGTTCAGAATCATGTGAATGGACTTTTATGTATATAAAATAAAAATAGGCTTCGACATTTCACCATCAAAAATAAGTTATCATTGTGTTCATTCTGAAGTAGAGCTCTTGAGTTAAGTGCAAAATCTTGTGAATTTATTTAAATTCATTTGTTCAAAATAATTGACTGAAGTAAAATAAAATCTTTGCTCTTTCTTGATATATTTAATTCTGAGCGACTACTCATCAAAACACTTCTTTTGTCATTGTGTATTAGGTTTAGTGTATATTGTGTGCAAGTTGTTGGACACTGAAGGGCCTGCACATGCCATTGATAAAAGTGATAGTATTTTTAATTTGAGACTTTTTAGGTATCTTAAATTACTGCTGTTATCTTCTGAATAAATGATTAAAAATAAATCTGTAACTTAGAATGTTCCTGAAAACTGAATACAGCAGCTGACTGTGTCCATGAGTCAAAGAATTTAAAGCTCAGATTGCTATGACTCCAATCATGCCAATATTGATCTGCTAATTAGTTCATTGATGTAGAGGGAGTAAGAAATTGGTTGGTTTCTGAGGTCCCTAATTCGCTATTGTGGTCGCTGCAGCGTATTTAAATTATTTTTCCAGGAAATTTCAGCATAAGTTCACACCGTGAAGTTTGATGCATAGTTTATGGCGTACATCCCTGATTGCGCCGTTCCAGGAAATTCTGGACCGCTATCCGTTACAGGAACATTGAGAAAGAAATACAGGGGGTTAAATTGGTTAACCCTCAAAAACAGGCGCTGGGATCGGGGTGCATGATTAACCAGCACCCGGTCATTGAGATGCAGGCAGCACGTAATATTCGTGCTGCCTGGTGATTGCAATGATTGCTGCGTGCAGCCAGCTCTACCTGCACTGTTGATTGGACGCATGCACCAGCAGGAGGCCCTGATATCGGGAGTGGCTAGCACTACTTAAAGGCAGTCTGCAACTCTTAAAGGGGAGGTGCACTATGGCTGCAGGGAGACCTGGGACATGATTTTAACCCCGAGCCAGGAAGTGGGGGGTGGGTCAAATTGCAGATGGGAAACCCGGTCGGTTTGCTCTCCGACTGACCGGCCTGATTGACAGGCTGGCCTCAGTTGGACGGGAGACCAGCCAAGGAGAGGACGTGTTCAGGTAAGTCTGTAGGTAAGTCTTTGCTTGTATGGATGGATGGGGACGCATGGGTGGGCACGGGGGCATGAGTTGGCACAGGGCAGTCAGTCATGGGGGGAGGGATCGGGGGTCAGTTACGGGGGTGGTGTCAGGATCAGGGGTCATCGCGGGGGTCCGCGATCGTTATGGGGGGAGGATCGGGGATCGGGGTTGAGGGTCTGTGATTCGCGATCAGGGTCGGGGGTCTGCTATCATTGTGGGGGGGGGGGTGGGGGGAAGGTCGGGGGTCCACAATTGGCGATCGGGGGGGGGGGGGAGTGGTCCACAAACGATGGGGGGTCCGTGATCATTGGCAGGGGGTGGGGGGTTGCTGCAGGTAGCCTTGTTGGACCTGGGGGAAGCACTCCTGCTCCTCCTCACCCACAAGCTGTGCTAAAATGGCACCTACCTGTTATCCTGGGGCCTTCTCGCCTCCTTTTATGAGACTTAAAAGAGAAAGCCCGAGAATACTGGCCCCCGGAGTTGAAATCAGAAACTGTGGGAAAATGGAGGCCTGAAGACTTTGAATTGTTTTAAGGCCCGACTTGTCTCCTGGGAGCGGGTTGGTCGCCCACCCCTCGTCCCGGCCCGGTGAAAACCGGAAATGGGCGGGTTGGAGGCGGGTCTGAAATAGTTGCAATTTTGAACATCCCCCTGCCCCCAGCACACCTGTTTTTCACTGTTAAAATCGTGCCCCTGGAATTGGTGTGGCAACTAACTCTGTTCTGGAATATACTGAAGAATGGCTGGGCCAGCGAGAGAGTGTGCACCAAAGTTCTCGGACGACGCACTAGAGGCCTTGGTGCAAGAGGGGGACACCTGGAGGGGCATCTTTTATCCGCAGGGGGGCAGGAGACCCTCCAAACATATGTTGAGGAGGCAGTGGCACGCGAGGTGAATGCCAGGAACATCGCACCATGCACATGGAAGCAGTGCAGGAAGAAATTCAATGATTTGACACGAGTGGTCAAGGTGAGTGACTTCAACTGTTAAGTGGCATATCCTACCATAGGCACCACTAGCCTCATCCACTGCTCCAAGCACTACACCCACTGTCACCCACCTACCAACAAACTCTTTCCATCAGTATACAACTCTTCAAATCAGATGCTGCATCTCACCCTCACACATTACCACTCTTGTATGTTGTACACCCGCAACTCAAGGGTCACATACACTGGCAGCTCTTCAACCATGACAACCACATCACCCAAACACCTTGCAGGACACTCACTTCCCTCTTTCTTGCAGGAGAAGGTGGCGCATAACAACAGGCAGCAGGAAAGACCTGGGGGAGAACAGGCATGCCTACAGGTCCTCACCGCCATGGAGGAGACAGTGCTGTCGATCATTGGACAGGCCGTCGCTGCGGCCGTGGCCACTGGCAGTGCTGGAGGTATCGATGACGAGGGTCTCTGCATACCCAGTCCTCCTCCTCGCTTCCCACTTCTCCCTCATCCCACAATCTTTTCTGACTCACGTGCTGCAGATGGTGTGAGCACGTATGTATTACTTCCTCCTCTCCTCTCACCACAACTCAACCCATGTCCCTGGGTCATTGCAGATACCCAAGAATTGGAACCTGGCCAGTCAGAGGAGGTAGAGGAAGATGACAGTGACATCTGCCATCCAAGCACAGACGGCTGCCATTGGAAGCTCAGACTGCTGCTATCGTGGCTTTGGGTTTCACTGTGGAATGGGGCTTTCGGGGCATCACAGCAGTCTAGCAATCTGTTCTCCAACAGATCAGCAGGATTGCTGAGGCACCACCCCGGGAGAGTGGCAGTGGCGCCATGGAAGACGAACTTACTGTCTTCTCTCAGGATGACACCATTCCTGCTCCCCCCCGCCACTCTGTCAGTGCCCTTGTTGCCTGTCAGCCAGCCGGCCCAGACTGCTGCAGCCTGCAGCCAGGCCCTCCTGGCCTAGATCTGCTGGAGGCCGTCCTTCAAGGCCATCTGTATGCTCCTCAATTGAAGGACAGCAGCCTTCTACCACCCATGCTCCAGCCACTTTGGATGCACCTCGTAGGAGGACTAGGAAAGGTAAAGGCATACGAACGACAGGCACTAAGGGAATGCACAAGGGTGAATAGCCTCATTTTGCTTGAATTATTACGTGTTAATTTATAAATTTAGATTTGAATTTGTATTTGATGGTGGTTTTCATTTCTGCGATGAGCTGAGTGAGGAAGCCATATGTAATCATAAGGAGGATGATTTGATCGTCACGTGAGAGGAAGGGTAAGGAGTGTGGGGCTGTTGTTGAATGGGGAGGTGTCATTGAGGTTACTGGTATCGCTCATTAATCAGCTGATCATGCTGAGCCCTGGCAGACAGGGCCTGTCTTCCTTGTTGCCTCTCTGCCTCTTCCTCCACTTCCTGCTCCTCCTCCTCCACTTCCTTCTCCATCTTTACCTCCTCTGCCTCCGGTTCTCACTGGAAAGGGAGTGACAAGGGCTGTTCCCTCCTAATGGCGAGGTTGTGCAGCATGCAGCATACAATGACAAATCTTGATACCCGCTCAGCTGAGTACTGCAGGACTCCTCCAGAGCGGTTCAGGCAGCGGAAGTGTTGCTTGAGGACGCCTATGGTGTGCTCGATGATATGTGAGGCAGCATGGCTCTCATTGTACGCCTGCCATGCATGTGTGCGCGTGTGTTATGGACCGGAATCATGAGCCACTTCATGAGGGGATAACCCTTGTTGGCCTGTAGCCAGCCCATGACTTGCTGTGCTGGTTGAAATATAGGTGGAACGTTGGACCACTGCAGAATGAAGGAGTCACCTCTGTTGCCAGGATATCAGGCATTGACGTGCATGGTGTGCCGAGTGTGGTCACATACCAGCTGCGCATTGAGGGAGTGGAATCCCTTTCTATTCATGAACATGGCTGAGTTCAGATGTGGAGCATGCATGGCAATATGCGTGCAGTCAATGGCACCCTGTACCACGGGGAAGCCTGCAATACGAGCAAACCCTCGTGCTTGCTCCTGCTGTTTGTCTCTGTCAAGAGGGAATGTGATGAATCTGTTTCTGAGTGCGTACAGAGCCTCAGTGACCTCCCTTATACAGCAGTGCACTGCAAACTATGAGATGTTGCTTATATCTCCAGCAGCAGCCTGAAAGGAGCCAGCGCACTAAAAATTTAAGCACCACGGCTACCTCGACAGCTATAGGCAATGCTGTCCTTGCCCTGCTCTGAGGCTGCAGTTGTGATGCAGCAATTGACAAATCGCAGCCACAACCTCTTCCATGAACTGCAGCCGTTGGATGCACTGGTCGTCGCTGAAGTTGAGGTAAGAGAAAAGGGTGAACCAACCATGGCTAACTAAGGAAGTCAAGGATGGTATCAGGTTAAAAGAAAAAGCATACAACATGGCAAAGATTACTGTTAAGCTCGAAGATTGGGAAAACTTTAAAAACCAGCAAAGGATGACTAAAAGAATAACAAAGAGGGAGAAAATAAATTATGAGAGTAAACTAGCAAGAAATATAAAAACTGACAGTAAAAGCTTCTACAAGTATATAAAAAGGAAAAGGGTAGCTAAAGTAAACATTGGTACCTTAGAGAATGAAACTGGGGAAATAATAATGGAAAAAAAGGAAATGGCAGAGGAATTGAACAGATATTTTGTATCTGTCTTCACAGTAGAAGACACTAATAATGTACCAATAATGGTAGAAAATCAAGGGGCAAAGGGGAGGGATGAACTAAAACCAATCACTATCACTAGAGAAAAAGTACTAGGTAAACTAATGGGTCTAAAGGCTGACAAGTCCCCTGGACCTGATGGCTTGCATCCGAGGGTCTTAAAGGAAGTGACTACAGAGATAGTGGATGCATTGGTTGTAATCTTCCAGAATTCACTAGATTCTGGAAAGGTCCCAGCGGATTGGAAAACCTCAAACGTAACACCCCTATTCAAGAAGGGAGTGAGACAGAAAGCAGGTAACTATAGGCCAATTAGCTTAACATCTGTCATTGGGAAAATGCTAGAATCCATCATTAAGGAAGTAGTAGCAGGACATTTGGAGACGCATGATACAACTAAGGAGAGTCAACATGGTTTTATGAAGGAGAAATCGTGTCTGACAAATTTATTAGATTTCTTTGAGGAAGTAACGGGCAGGGTGGATAAAGGGGAACCAATGGATGCAGTATATTTGGATTTCCAAAAGGCATTCGATAAGGTGCCACATAAAAGATTACTGCACAAGGTAAGAGCTCATGATGTTGGGGGTAATATACTGGCATGGATAGAGGATTGGCTAACTAACAGAAAACAAAGAGTTGGGATAAAAGGGTCATTTTCAAAATGGCAATCTGTAACTAGTGGGGTGCCGCAGGGATCAGTGCGGGGGCTTCAACTATTTACAATATATATCAATGACTTGGATGAAGGAACAGAGTGTCTTGTGGCCAAATTTGCTGATGATACAAAGATAGGTGGGAAAGCAAGTTGCAATGAGGACACAAAGTGTCTGCAAAGGGATATTGACAGGTCAAGCAAATGGGCAAAAATTTGGCAGATAGAATATAATGTGGTAAAATGTGAAGTCATCCACTTTGGGAGGAAAAATAAAAAAGCAAAATATTATTTGAATGGAGAAACACTACAAAATGCTGCGGTACAGAGGGATCTGGGTGTCCTCGTACATGAAACACAAAAAGTCAACATACAGGTGCAGCAGGTAATCCAGAAGGTAAACGGAATATTGGCCTTTATTTCTCGGGGGTTGGAGCATAAAAGCAGGGAAGTCATGTTACAACTGTACAGGGTGCTGGTGAAACCACACCTGAAGTACTGCGTACAGTCCTGGTGCCCTTATTTAAGGAAGAACATTCTTGCATTGGAGGCAGTTCAGAGAAGGTTCACTAGGTTGATTCTGGGTATGGAAGGGTTGCCTTAGGAGGAAAGATTGAACAGGTTGGGTCTATACTCATTGGAGTTTAGAAGAATGAGAGGAGACCTTATTGAAACATACACGATTCTGAGGGGACTCGATAGGGTAGATGCTGAGACCATGTTACCCCTCATGGGGGAATCTAAAACTAGGGGGCATATTCTCAGAATAAGGGGTCGCCCATTTAAGATGGAAATCGAGGAGGAATTTCTTCTCCCAGAGGGTCGTGAATCTTTGGAATTCTTTACCCCAAAAAGCTGTGGAGGCTGAGTCATTGAATACACTCAAGGCTGAGTTAGACACATTTTTGATCAGCAAGGGAGTCAAAGGATATGGGGAAAGGGCAGGAAAGTGGAGTTGAGGTAAAAATCAGATCAGCCATGATCTCATTGAATGGCAGAGCAGGCTCGAGGGGCCGAATGGCCTACTCCTGCTCCTATCTCGTATGGTCTTAGAATTGGTCCCGGAAGGCCCTCGTTGGATATGGCCTCCTGCTGAGTGCCCTGTGCTTCCTCCTCCCCCTCCCTCTTCTCACAGCTTGTCCTGCTCTGCACACTCCCAGTCACGTTCAGTTCCCAGAGGAAGCCCTAGAAGGCCATCCATGTCTAGCAGCAACCTTGTTCAGCACACTATTTTAAATGCCACTAACTACTGCACGACCAGCCAGACCACCCACTCTCTATATAATATTGCAACTTTCTCCAAGTATAGGAAACTTCCACAAACACCCACAATTGTATCAGCAGCCAGAATAACTAATCCAGTAATTAACCTGTAACTCCTGTATGCTCCCTTTAAATAGCGCCGGTGGGATTGTGTGGGGGGTGGGTCCTTCATGCCCTTTAACTCCTGTTCAGCTGGAGCTGGGTGTTCGAAAATGGCGCTAGCTGCTTCAAATCAATGCTGCACACTGATTAACGTCATAATCTCCCTAACTTACATGCTGCCAGCATTCGTTAGGTGCGCGTGCGCAAATGCCTTTACCAATATGGTGTCCTGCCCATGGCATGCCGGAAGTATGCGCGCGCATCTCGGACACCATTTTCGGGGCTTAGGAGTCCGCGTAGCACCTACACGATGGGTGCTACCCGGCCTAATTTAACCCCCACAGCAGGATTCTGGCAACAAATGGCAAGTCCCTAACTTCTCCACAAACAGCAAACCATTCACGGTGATGTCTTGCTTAGACTTCAATTGATTAAGTGTTCTTGCTCATTAAAAAGAAACTGGTCATTCTCACACCTTAATAGTGACTAACAAACTGTCCTGGAACGATACATCTGGAGTCCAAAAACATTTTTTTATTGACTAATACTTTCACAACTTTCATTTTTAAACATGAAATATATATTTTTTTAAATTATTACCCCAATATAAAAATAAAGTGTATTATTTTGTCTGTAAGATGAAATAGCATTAATATCCTCTTTCTCCATTGAAAATCAAGTGCAAATATGTATGTGAAAGCCATCCTTTTCAGTACACATTACATTTTTATTTCCTTCTTGATCCAGTCATTAGGTAATGGCAGTATTACAATATCATTTGCTTAACATGAACACTCACCACTCTACCCAGAATGGCTAATACTTCTTTCGCTAAAATATGCATCAGAGGATCTAAGGTTGCCATGTTATTTTAATGTGTGGTGAGATTTGTAAACTGGACTACTGGTTTCTTCCGATACTTGAGGACAACTTCAACCTAGGCATACCAGAGAATAAATTAATAGGATGCTTATTCTACCAGCAGGTAGTTTTATTGTGGCATTTGTTTTTTTTTGAACAGTACAAGGATGCTTTTATTATTCAAATGGCAGTGATATAGTTAATGCCTTATTTTTGAATGCTAATATTCCAAGTTGAAGATATGGTTAAAATGGAGATTATGTCAAGTGAGTTGTCCAATAACCAGCAGCTTAATAATATATTAAAAAATGATGCAAACAGCAAGTGCTACCATCCAAATATTCTTGCATGCAGAATGTCATTACTGAGCTAGTGATGTTGTTATAAACAAATTACTAGAGAAGTCTATATAGTGCTTTTGAGATTGAAAGTCAACATTAAGACAAAAAGCTGTATAAGTGCTCCTGAAAAGTGTATCCGCTTCTATAAGTATAATGACCACCGGCCCACATAATTACATTTAATTTGGGTTACGATGGCTCAAACTAACACTGATTTTCCAGGATTTATATGGAAGGTGGCCTTAGAGTGAACTCCAACACAGATACCTACTTAAGACATCCAATGTTCCTAAATTAAATTTGTTTGCAGATCTATGCCAAACAGATTGTAATTTCAGGCTTCAGGGGCCAGATCTAAGCTGAAGGTAAAATATGGTCTTTTTAAGTCTGGTAATGGAATATGTTAACTCCTAAGCATTGACAGATCAGATGTTTGGAAGCACATCTACTGCAAATTTGCAGCTGTAGGGTTGGGGACAACAGTAAGGGGGTTACATTTCATTTGATAAATGTGTATGTTTAAAATCATTTTTTGAAGGCTTGTCGCTTGTTTTAGAGATCATGCATTCTCAGAAACATCTTCAGTAATTTTGTTTGCTATGGTAATACTGAGTTGTGGGAAGTCAGATGTCTCAACTGAATGATCAGGTTCTCATTCCTTTTGAGTAATGTATACAATAACAATAGACTACTGAATTGCTAGTTTAAGTAAACTGTGCAATTGTGCAGATTTCAGAAAAAATACAAGCTGTTAAGGAAACCGATGGGCACTAAGGTGGTGGGACTTTTTCCTCAGTGGAGGTTGCTGGCGGGAGGAGTACAAGAATAAAAATATCTGACCCACAGGGGTGAAAAAAAGCGTAAAAGTGGGCATTCTAGTCACAAAACAACTGCAAACACTGGAAATCGGGAACAAAAACAGAAAATTCAGTTCAGTCAGTAACTGTCAAGTGAAAAGACATGTTAATATTTTGGGTAAAACTCCACTTCAGGCCCTGTCTTTTCTCTTTAAAAGGTACTGATTGACCTGCTGTTAATGTGCAGCATTTTATGTTTTGATTCTAGTCCCAATGCTATTTCCAAAACTTACAGTAGCTTTTAATATCAGTACTGAACCCACGTTCGTAAGCACTAAATAGATTGAGATTTACTGAAAGTAAATAAAAAATTTAAGGGATGCATTTTATCGTCAGGAGACTATTGACAAATAATGTACCACCATGATTTATAGTGCAAATACTATTTAGTGCTTCACTAAATTAACACCCTATTTTAATCTTGATCTCATAAGTAGTGATGCAGCATTCCCATGCTGCGGTCGTCACAGGGGCATGCAAATATACATTAATACTGCATTGAAATTATTAACAGTTGAATTTAAAAATGACGTTTCTTCATTCCTGCCCTCCCATTTTCCAATTTATGTTGTTGAATAAGTGACCGGATTACACTTAATGCTGATTTGTTAAAAAAAGTTTGTGATAAAGCCTAACTCTAAACATTGCAAGTTTAAGTAACCATGGAATTGTGCAGATCTCAGAAAAAACATGACCGGTTGTGGCACGCACCAGTAAGATGGGACCTTCTTGATGGGTGCTGCACGTAATAATATTCCAGCAACATTGCCTTATTTAAACTGTGATAACTCTGGGGTTACAGAAACAAAACATGATGTATTGGTAGACTAGACTGACAAATCTAACACTAATAGGTCACACAAGCTAAATCCCAGTCAAGAATCTGACCACCTGGAGTGAACCATCTATATGCTGCAAAATATTACCTGATCAACAATTATGATGCTGTAAATTATTTTAACATTTCCTTTTAAAAGCCATTCTCATAATCCCCATAACATTCATTCAAAAAAACCCAGCTGTTGTATAAGAAAGCTGCTTATCTAAAGTGTTACACTCTAGTGTCAACTTGGCTGATGCCATTTAAAGCAGGTTTGCAGTAAGTTTCCGATAAGTCTCTTTTTCTGTATTCCAGGAATGGTGTCTGTCCACATATTCTTTGGCTTTAGCCACAATGCTTTCCTTCAAACAAGTATCATTGATCAGTCTTTTAGATAATTCAACAAATTCCTGAGAAGAAAAAAAAACAATGGAATCAGAATTTCACTCATGTAATGCAATTCTCAAATAGAGCTTTATTAAAACCTACATAGTAACAAGGTTTGCTTAGAGAAATTATATTCCAGTGGTGAAGTAATTCTCGCTCCATTCAAAAACGGAATAATTTTAAAGTAGTTTTCTATTCCTCTGGTTGGTCCACACTTCACTGACTTTGTTTAAGCTGATTGATTTTGGTTGTTGCTCATCATTTCCTTGCTATGAAAATTGGCTAAATTGTATAACTGATAACTCTTAGTCCCATGTGTAAAAGATTACATTCCGCTTTTCCCTTCTAACACCCAGCAGCAGTGCCATTACTTAAATATGATAAACAGAGCAGATCTTACAGGAAAAAAAAACTGTAGGCCTGAGGAAAGATCTATGATTCATAGAAACTAACGCGTCAAAGCAACCAAGGTGAACTAGACAAGTCAGTGAGTTAGCACGCTGCTATGAGAATTGAGAAACATTCGAAGTAATTAAATAGAAAGAAGAGTGAGTAGTGTACCATAAAGGAATAGTTTCTCCACTGGGATTTCCTTTATAAAAATTAAATTTTTCCTTTGAAGTGACTCATTTGCAGGTAATTCGAACCTATAGATTGTAATAAAATTCCATGCTTTTAAGTATTATGGTATAGTGCAATCTGTGAGGAATGGGATGTACCACTTGTGGTTTGTATGAACTGCATTCAATTCAGTGGACACAAAACTGGAAGCACAAAGACATATAGAAATTGTAATGGACACTTATGGGCACATTAATTAAAATACTAATATACAGCATGAAAAACGGAAAATATTGGTAATACAGTCAGCATCTGTAAAGAGAAAAAAATGATATTTCCTGTGTGTACCCATCAGGGGCACACACTCAAAACTTAATAACCTGTCTGTTCTCTTTACAGATGCTAATGACCTATGTATTTTCAGCATTTTCTGTTTTAATTACTGATTTGCAGTTTATCTTTTTTTTGTTTAACTGATACGTCATATCCAAATATTTTTTTAAACCACCAAGTATGGTAGCACCTACTCTGACATTAACTTGATTTTTTAATTGTAAAAGACCTCCTCTAACTGGCAATGACATTGGAATGGTCACAAGAACAAATATACATCTTAATGACAAAACACATACCTGTCATGTCTAATCAAATCTAATGGAGCTTCGGTATGTTATTGCTAAAGGTTAAGTGCTATTGAATATAGGCTGCTTTCATTAACTCAATTTCATCCACTAGGCATTGAAGAGACAATAATGATTACTTGGGCCATCTTTACCCAACTTTCTTTCTATACGTTATATACAATTGCTCTGGGTTTTTCATTTGCTATTTTATTACCCAGATTAAGATTAAAAGCGGCTTTAATATTTCAGTAGCTTCATAACAGTCCACGGCCTATAAAAAACATACCAGTCTTGTACCCTGTATGACTTACATTGCTCCTCAGGGTCAACTTTACAAAGAATATTTAAACAATCAATAGATGGCTCTAAAGCTGGCCTTTTATTTCACAGCAATAAATCTTTCCACATCTATGTTTAACAATGTTTTCTTATTCTAGAATGTTTTATTATGTCATAAAAGTCTCAATTTTCTATTATACTAGCAGAATATGGCATTACTCATGGTGTGAAAGAATTTGCTGTTTTATATCAATAACAAAATGCATTTATATAGAGCTTTTAGTGTAGAAAAATGTCCGAAAGTCCTTCACAGAGGTGTAAATGGTCAAAGTTGGACACTAAGCCAAATAAGGGATTAGGAGGGGCAGCCAAAAGCTTGATCAAAAAGGTGGGATTTAAGGAGGGTTTTAAAGGAGAGGAGACAGGTGGAGAGGTTTAGGGAGGGAGTTCTAGAACGTGGGGTCTAGAAGGCTGAAGGCATGGCTACCAATGATGGTGCAAAGGTAGGGGGGCTTGCACAAGAGGACAGAATTGGAGTTAAGGAGAGTTCTAGAGCTGGAGTAGGCTACAAAGATAGAGAAGAGCAAGGCCATAAGAGGATTTAAACACGAGGATGAGAATTCCAATGTCGGTCAACAAGGACACGAGTGATGGGTGAATGTGACTTTACGTGGCTTAGGATATGGGCAACAGGGTTTCTGGATGAGCGGAAGTTTACAGAGCATAGAGGATGGGAAGCTGTCCGGGAGAGCATTGGAATAGTTGAGTCTGGAGGTGACAAAGACATAGATGAAAATTTCAACAGCAGGTAAACTGAGGCTGGGGCGGAGGTGGGCGATGTTAATGATATGCAAATTGGCAGTCTTTGTGATGGAGAGAATATGGGGCTGGAAGCACAGCTCAGGATTGAATGGGATGCTGCGGTTGTGAACACTCTGGTTCAATGCTAAGGAGGCGGAATTTATTTTGAAGACAATGGCTTCGATCGTCCCCATGTTTAACTGGACTAAATTATGGCTTATTTGAGACTGGATACTAGACAAGCAGTGTGACAGCACAGAGACTGTGGAGGAGATAAGTGAGGATATATACTTGGGGGAACTGCAGAGGTAACGGTGCAGGAGCATGTTATCAACAAAGTGTGATGAGGAAAGTGTTACAGGATGAGTGATACCTGAAGGAACTGGAGTGGTATATGCAAAACTTTTAATATATTTCTAGTGGATCTTCCACTGCATTGTTAACAGGATATTGGAGGAATTAAGTTACACTCCTGAAAATTTATCAATTAAGTAAAAGCAGCAGGTATTTGCAACTTTCCTGAAATTTGATTAAATAAAAGCAGTGGTCATTTGATGAAAATGGGGCCAGTTATTTAATCTGTTGGGTTTACGCAAACTTAATAAAAGCAGCAGCTGTTTAATACAATGGGATTCCTCCAACATCCATTAACTAAATAAAAGCAACAAATACAAAGTTCTAGAGAAAATCATTAATTAATAACAGCAAGTCCAACAGGGCTCTCACAAAATGTTTAAAAAGACCCCTAGCAACTTCTTATGTAAAAATAACTTAACTGCTGACCTAGATTTACATTTACAAATGAGTGTAATTTGGTTCATCAACTTGAAATTGCTATTACTATATAGTCACTAGATGGCATTGTTATATAATTTTTTACATTTTGAGGCTGAAATCCAAAAGAATGTTAACCAAAGATAAGATGGTGCTTGGGTTGGATTTTAGAACAAATCTTCTCACTACACTTGCAGTACATTTGTGAATTTCTCTCATTTTAGTGACATGAAGCTTATAGGAGTTGGGGATGGAGGAAAATCCTATCTCCTATAGCCACCTAAAATATTAAGACTGTACACTGAAAATACCAGTAAATTATTCAACCCCCGAGTGCTTAATATTCTAATTAAATACAAAATTAAAAATGTGTGTAGCTACAAAATAAAACAAAAATACAACACATACTATTTCAGTTAGCATATTTAACTTACAAAAGTTATATTAATTAGCCCAAATAAACTTTAGCACTTTAATAGTGTACAAGGCACAGAAACCAGTAAACAATTGTAGAAAATATACATGGTGTATACCTGGGAGTGATAAGAAGAATCGGACAGTTTATGGATCTGAATGCTTTGCTGGTTTGTAAGCATTATAAGATTTTAAATTTTTTTTTGAAAAATAGCCATAGAAGTTTACAGTACTGATTGAGGCCATGTAGCTCATTGTGTAAGCACTTGCTCTTTGCCACAGTAATCCAAAGTGAATCCCACTGCCCTGCTCTCTCCTCAGAACCCTGTATCTTCCACTGCTTTAAATATTTGTCTACCTTTCCCATAAAAGATGCAATGGTTTCAGCCTTAACCATTCCCTGTGGTAAAACATTCCATGGTCCAATAATCCTGCTTTTCTCCTACCACCAAGAACACTTGCTTTTTGACAATTATAAATTGACGATCACTTGTTGATGACTCTCCAACCAGAAGAAACAGTCTTTCCCTATTCACTCTACCAAAGCCCTTCATATCCCTCTATTAAATCTCCTCTTAGCCTCCTCCACATCAGTGCAAATAGTCCCAGTGTCATAATTATAGTTTCTTATCCCTGGTGTCATCCTTAATTTTGGACGCTGTCTGCCAACAATACACAGCAGCAAAAGGAAAAAAAAGAGAATCCTGAGTTTGTAAATCTTGTAAAGAATCGCAACTCTTGTGGTTCATGACAATCATTTCAATCTCTCAATATGTTACAGCTTTATGAAACATTGCAGACAGTACTCCATATGATAAATAAAGACTCTCTTCCAGGACTTTACTACTTTTATGCAAGTATTGTCCGTTCATTCACATTGCATTTCTAGAGTAAAGGCAGCCTTAAAACCTGTTTTTTAAAAATGCACTCAGTTTCTAGGTAGCATAGACTGTTACCAAAAAAAAATTGTAATACAATATTTATAACTGTAGCAGCATTTTGAACACTAATCTATTCAATTTCTAGAGGGCTAGTACACAAGCCTCAACTTAATATTTTCAAACCACAGCCAAGTATTGTACTTGGTGCAATCAGGGGGGACAAAAATAATGTATCAAGATACATTTTGAAATAAAACTGATTTTGTAGTACCAGTGCAAAGAGGTCAAAACTTTAACTTAAATTCATTTGCAACCAACCTACCTTTGCTGCTTGACTGAATGTCATTATTTCAACAAAATTTTTCACTGAAGGGTCTGACAGACAAAAGCAAACAATTCTGATGCAATTACCGTGCTCTGTTTGTATACTACTAGAGAGTAAAACAGCTGTTTCCTTATGAAAAGTTTAATTCCTTAAAGTGCAACAACTGTCCATCACAAAGGTTTTGACAAAGAAGAAAAAAAGTACAAATACTGAAAATGTTGGAAATAGATCTGCCACTGGGACATTTCAGCTTAACCCTTCGAAAGAACTACCTTTTGTTTTTACAATACAGTTCCTTAAAGTCCAAGTTACAAATTCATAAAAGTATTATCAATTAGGTTGAATGCCTAGTAATATTACAATTCTTCAAGTTGGCAGGAAAAAAAGTAACGCTGTCTGTTTTACTTTGCTACAAATGTTTCTCCTGCTGGTTCATCCGGGGAAGAATTCATTGACAATTCCACAGCTTAAAGTGTCCTTCCCCTTGCAAATGAAAGTAGTTGCATGGAAGCTGTACATGTTGTGGAGAGAATAAAAAGCCCAAAGTATTATTGTTTTTATGACTTGGATTGCCTATGTCTCTGCAAAAACTAATGCTGCGTAGTAAATCTCTTAATACACATGCCTTGCCATTCACTGTCGCATTAAATGATGTGACATCTCAGCTGATCAAAAGGAGTTAAAATGATTCAGCTGTAAGAAATCTGTTTCACCACATTCAAAAAACCCAAAAAGAACTCACCTGTCAATAAACTTAAAAAAACAAAACAAGTCTCATCTGCCAATATTCCATTCTGAAAGTACTGTACAGCAGAAGCTTGCTGATTGAAACAAACAGTTAAACAAAATTTCAACTTTTGACAATGTTATTTTTGCACTCATCAATAGGAGGGATGTTAATACTGGGGAACAGAACATTTTTCCATTTTTTGGAAATCCACTGTCAGCAAAAGGTTTTGAGATCAGGTAAAACGCAACCACATGCAGTGTAAAAAGCTCCCTTTTCTTTGCCACCAATATGCTTTCACCCCAAATTCAGAGGAACACCTCCTACTGCAACATAGTGACAATAAACAGAAAATGTTATTTTCTAGTTAATTCAGTCAGATGCAATGGATTAAGTAGAGTTAGTGTTGTTCGGAATGTTATTTATGGATACTCAAAACTTTGCTTTTGATCCCATGTCTTGAGGAAAGTGAAGTATTATTTGAATCACAACCTGATATTTTTCAATGAATGATATTTTTGCATTTGAAGTGTTTTCAAATATTGCACTGGAAACAGAGACGAGAAGGACAAGAATGTGCCTTACAAACATGTACAGCATATACATTGTCAACAAAGTAAAAACAATACATATATAATGTGGATATAACAAGAGATGCCTGCATTAGTTCTAAAGCTGTTGCACTCATTAGAGATGCTCAAACTAATATCCATTTCTTGATCACCAACACAACTTGCCTCACTTTCAAACACTGGCATTGTCATATAGGGGCCATACAAATGCTGTATGTAGAGGACCCGACACTAAGACTTGTAATGTACAAAGAATGTATTGACACTTAATTTACATGCACTGTAACAACATGCTCTTATTGATGTAACATTTTTTCTCATCTTCCATAAAAGAATGATAATGTGTGTGCATGTTTCAGATGTAAGGATATTCTTTTAAAAAAAAGGTTGGCTGAGAACTACAAAAAAAATTGACTTTCTTGTGATCTTACTAGTAATGTTTTCAGAATTCCAGGACATTTGATAAATTATCAGAGTCCTATACAGGAGAGGAATCAAAGGGATATTTTTCATTAAAAAATTCCATACAAATATACTAAGATGTGGAACATCTATTAAAATACGAATTACATTTTTGGTTTTCAAATATGTGGATTCTAAAATGAAAGCAAAATTAATTGTGCTGACAGCTGAAGACTTAGAATGGACAGTCTTGCAATTTCTGCTAAGGGACAATAAGTGTATTTTGTCGTTAGCCACAGAAAAAATTTACAGCTTGTAAAATACTTGTTATTCCTTTTACTACTCAGTGACAGTTAAGTGGGCAGAAGATTGGATTTCCCTTCTCTCAAGCCCGATTCACACAATTAAGATGACAATGCAAGTTTATCTGTTTAGTCTTTATGCTTCTCTATACAGGCACAATCGATGTGCCCCATCTGTCTATGAATATAATAACCCATCAATCAATTATAATCTCTTAATTTTATTTCATTTATGCATCAAAGCTCATTATGTGATATATATTGGGTAAAATTAAACAGATGCTGCCTTTAAATTATCACTTTACCAGCAACTGCAGATCAGCTCCTTTGTGACATTGGCTGCTGCAACACTAGCAAATGATTCACATTGAAAACTAGCATTGCATTATCCATCTTTCCAAAAAAAGATGTAGGACATTGTGACATCTTTTTGTCAGCTAGCAGCAAGCACAATCACTGCAATTGAATCTGACTGGGAAATAGGCAGTGTTGTTATATTTTCACTTCCATTTCAATGCGAAAGCAAAGCTAAACCAAATGGGAACATTTTAGCAAAGCTTAGTACAGCTCTGATATGCAGATTAATGTTACTACAAAGCATACCAATCACTGTTTCCATACAGTAATCTCTGTGATTGAATGCAAAAATACCCACACATTCTTTTCATAATGTAATCTCAGCTACATGAACTTTATTCAGCGGATGATTCTACAATTTTCCATTTTTATACCAGGCTTGTTTCAGCAGAGATGGAAAATGATTGGAGATTGTGTTTTTATGTGTTAAGCGATTCTGAGCAACCTTCTCTGCACCGGTTCCAAATCTATAGTAGTTATGTTGAAATGGAACGCATTTGAAGCTAGGTACGCTGATGCCATCATAGCCAAACATATTGAAACAAGTAGGGGTCAACTGATTATCTAAATAAAATATCTGGTAGCCAGTTGCAGTTTTGTGGCATTATTGTGAGTAGCAATCGAATTAATTTAAAAAAAATGGCAGCCATTAATCACCGTTTCGTGGTTTCCATTTTAAACCAAACCCTAATATTTTATGATGAAATAAGGTCACTTTGGCAGCACCTGTCTCTCCTGTGAACTCTCCCCTTGAGAAGGACGGGAGCATCAATGTCGTGGAAACACCACCATGTCCAAGTTCCTCTCCAGGTCACACACCCTCCTAACTTGGAAATATTTCACTCCTCCTTCATCGTTGCTGGGTCAATATCCTGGAATTCCCTACATACTAGTATTGTGAAAGCACCATTATCACAAGGAATGCAGCAGTTCAAGGAGACAGTCCACCACCACCTTCTCTGGGGACCCAGGGATGGGCCACAAATGTGGCCTCGCCAGTGTCACCCATGTCCAGAGGACAAACAAAAAACTAAATGTAAAAGAACAACTGGATTGTGGTATGGTCAATTACTCTTGTGATACAAACCAACAACTCTATGCTGGTTGTCCATCATGCTAAACTGTATACATTTAAACATGTGACTTTAGGTCATTATTAAGAATAAGTGTTTAATATGACAACATTTTTAATTTGACCAGACTTTCAATATCCTGGTTAAATTTTTAATTCTTAATTACTATTATAATTATAACTTCCTTTTGAGCTAGAAGTGTCTTCAATCATTTTTTAAAAACTGAGCACTTTTGGAAGTGTATTATCTCATGCATTCCTGATAAACAGAAATTACTGCTTGAATATAAACAATTTCGGAAATGACAACTAAGTAAATGATACCAAGAAGTTTATCAAAAGTGGGACAATTTGCAGACAAAGATTCCACACTGTCTTAGCAGACATTCTTCAGAATGAATATGGGATAAGGAAAAATGGGATTACAAGATGATGAGAACCTTATAAGCATGTGCAACTATTTTAATAAAAGCATGCACAACTAACGGGATCAGAGGAAAGCTCTGCGTTGAGTGACTCACGTTCTGACCACGCAAATCCTCTCCAAGATTTACAAGGCTCAAATCAGGAATGTGATGGAACACCCAGCACTTGCATGGATAGGTGCAGTAGCAACAACATTCGAGAAACTCGACATCAACCAAGACAGAGCAGTTCATTTGATCGGCACTCCTGCCACTGGACTCAGTGTCCACATGCTCCATCACCAGCGCACTGTGCCTGCGGTATGTACAATCGACAGGATGCACTGCAGCAACCCACCAAAGTTACTTCAACAGTGACTCCCTTCCATGCAATCTCTACCAATGAGAAGGACAAGAGCAGCAATATTGAGCGAACACCATTACCTCCAAGTTCCCTTCCAAGTTTTGTACTATCACTTTTCCATATCCCATGATAAAGCTCTCCTCTACAGTCGGTCAAATACATTTCCAGCTAGAACAATGTACATTTTCACTCCTTTTTCACATCCTCCCTTTTGCTTTTGCCTGAAAGATGCCTTGTAGCCATTTGCGTTTGGTGTCATCGTGACGATGCCTGGCTTTGGATTTCTTGTGTAGGATTTGGTATGTCTGTTCATAAATCACCAAGCACATTCATTAATAGTGAATAGGCAAGTAAACAGCAGCAACGGCACAGTAGACTTATTTAACTATTCAACCTTGAAATACAGAAAGTAATAGTCATGTACTCTGCACTAAAGCTCAATGTAATACTGGACTGGAAATGTCCCTTACATTAGGTTTTATTGCAGGAGATGGGTTTGTTATTTTCCATATTCTATGGAGGAATAATTAAGTTCCATATATTACTGTAAATCTGTATTTTTGCCTCTGTTTACATATCTATTTAATATTAATAAATCCATTTTGCTAGATTTGGCACTTTCATCCTATTGGGTGCAATTCTATTGCCCAAAGTAACCCAGAATTCAACATTAATTGGGATCACACAGAATCAACAAAGGTGCCCAAATTATGGAGTAAAAGGGTCCTGTTGACATTTTTACTCTGCATCTAACTCATACCCTACATGAACTGTGACCATTCAATACTGAAAGTACCCACAAAAGTGGAGAAATGTTACATTCCCCAGCTAACATACCACAAGATGATAACTGTGAAGCTCTTTAACCACCCCAGTGTCTCCTCAATCATCAGCATTTATTCCAGGTCATGCCTGTAATATAATTGTCATGAAGTCCATTGGTAAAAATGTAAGCTGCTGCTAAATAAAATAAGATCATACTTCATTCCAATCTTGTCATTATATAAATCTTAAGGAAGGTGTTAATCTTCAATTTCTCAGTCCCATTAAATACTAGAATGCTGCTGAGCTCTGACTTTAACCTTTTATCTTGAGGAATATTGGCATTGTTCCTATTAAAATGACAGTCTTGAAATTTATACCCTACATACCAGATTTATTCGTATGTGAAACACACAGAATCTGTCAGTATTTTCCATATAAAAATTCATATACTTAATTCACAACAAATCATTTTCTGGCCTATTACTATTAATTAACGTTTCTAAAGTGTAGGTCAATGAAAAGAAATATTATCTACTTTAAAGCACTGATTAGGAAAATAATTTACAGGTTCATTAAGCTCCTCACCCTTCTAATTTAAAATATTAACCATAAATGACATTTTACTTAATGGAACAAGAATGTGAAACATCACAAATACAAGAGTAAAGTTTGAATAATTGTTTTCTTACGCCTATCACATTTTAACAAAAAAAAGGTAATTTGCAGTCAGATTAGAACATGGGTTGATGATATGAACTGGCAATACAGAATTGGGCCCCAGGCTGGCTGAGGTAGTTTTGATACATGTAAAATTCATAGACTGGATAATGCAAGTGAAAGGGAATAGTACAACAGAACTCTGGATATAGATCAGGAGTATTGACCTGAATTTCTAGGGGTGTTCTTCTAATCCCGTCATAACTTCAGCAGGAGATTGGCTGAACCCTCATAGAAACTGCGTAGAAGATTAATAATGGCCATTTACGCCCTTTTTCCAGTGGTTTCAACAATCTACCATCAAAGTTAGGGCAGGCGATCAGGAGAATCCTGTGGAAATTCAGGGCCCAAATGTTAATCTGGATTCCAAAGTGTAAGATCGAGTTGCATTTTTATTTGATCTAATTCATATGATATATACCCATTTGTTATATGAAACTCAATTTATAAAAATCTACAACATTTAGTCCAGTTAATGTTCTTGTATTTCTGTTTAAAATAGCTCAGGATTGATTATATAACTTGTCCTTTATCTGTTAGTTAATTGCCCCACTGTTCCTACTCAATAATTACCAGATACAACAATGCACTGGCATATGCACAGATTATAAATAGAAAATAATTGATATCTGGAAGTGATTACAATTGCGGGAGTTCAAATGAGGTCATATACTCCAAGAGCAAAACCCAGGTGGGTAAGATTAGCCCTCTGAACCAAACATATTACAGTCTCCTTGGTAACATGTACTATTTATACACACAGTATAAATAGTAAATGTGAAGATTTTTTAATGGGTGTCTTTTTTACACCATGTATGGCTCTGTAACTTCTTTGCAGCAAGGTGAGGAAATACAAATATTTCTCTGCAAATTTGAACAACTGCTTAGTTCTCAATTGACAGTAATGAATAGACAGTTTCGCACAATTCAACATGAAAGCCAAGGTTAACTGAGAAGGCACTGATCTCTTGTAATCACTATGATTTCTGGTGCATGAAACTTGGAAAATGACCAGCACATCTCTCCATTTGAGAGTTTACAGAAGAACTGTTTGATCTTTGCTCTATGTGTTTACAACTAAAATGCACTATTCTTTCCTAACCTCTGCATGACAACCATCTTTGACCACAAAATATAGCTTATCAAAAGTTTCAGTGATAAATTGTACAAGGTAGGTTTGTATGAAGAAGGCCTTTCTGCCCATTTGATCTTACCCTTCCAGAATATTAACCCTACTATTTTTTGCTTACAGTGTCTAGTTGTTTCTTAAATGAGTCCTGTGTCTGGCCTCAGCCACTCTTTCTGGCAACCGATCCAGCTGTTGATCATCCTCCATTATAAAGAAATACTTCCTGATGTCCGCCATCATTTTATGCTGTGCCTCTTTGTCCTGCTGCCCTGACATATCTTATCTTTTCTATCCTGGTAAGAATCTTTATCCTTCTACAAGAACCTCTCGAAGAAGTCTCATTTGAAGGTTGAAGAACCCAGGCTGATCAATTCTCCATTGTTCCATTTTCTTTATGGCAGAAGCAAAAGTATCTTGACATATATGTACTTTTCAAAAATACAACATATGCACCAGACAAAATAGTTTAAATGTAGAAGCACAAGATTGATTCTTCTTAGAATTTTATGCAAGTCTTAGACTGCAGCAGGTCAGGGAAGTTCCAGTCTTCCTCAGTCAACAATTTTGCAAGTTTTTAATTCATGTAGAGTAGAACCAATATTATAGCAATTAAACTACTCAAACATCAGGAACGGGTTTATTATTGTAATATTGATCCTAAGCACAAAGTCAAATGCTAAATATACAATTCTACATAAATATATGACGCAGTGGGTTAGGACATTGACCTTTCACCTCTAGGACTAATTGGATAGCTTTTTCCAATGGCCTCCTTCTGTGCTGTATGACCCAGGTTCAAATTCAGCTCAGAATGATAGGATGATTGACAACAGTGTTAAATTTAAATCACAGGAGATTGTTTAAGTTAAGGGTCTGCTGCCCCTCTAGCCTAATAACACCCAAACTCTTCTACTGCATTTGGAACGCTACAATTGAATAATTTGTTAGCATAGATTATGCACTCAAGTGAAAACTTGAACTTCCCAAAAGGGAATGCTGCACTGTTGGAAATGTCATCCTTCAGATGCCTCATCAATTCGAGGGCCCATCCGCCTGTTCTGCTTGTTCAGGTGGATGTTAAAAATCTCATGGCATTGTTCAAAGAAGAACAAGGAGCTCTTCCTCAACTAAATACACCAAAAATAGATTAACTGGTTAGTCATCTAGTTACTGTTTGTGGAACTTTGCTATGCACAACATGGCTGCCACGTTTACAGAAATGTAACTCATTCAATATAAAGCACTTCAGTTTTACTAGTGTTCCTTGGTGCCACACTCGGTCGAATGCTGCCTTGATGTCAAGGGCAGTCACTCTCATCTTACCATTTACTCAAAAATATCCAGCTGGATTAGAAAATATAGCAGCAGGTGAAGCAAATTCTTGATCACATAAAGCAGTACATTAACTAAGTGGTACTTCCTTGAAATGTAGAAATATGAGGCGATTATTAAAAATTCAGCACTTTCATTTCTGGAGATAGGAGAAACTTAGCTGCAGCATTGGGCATAAAGGAAGACGTAGCTTGACAACTGCCATATCCACAAGCCAAACAAGACAAGGTTTGTTCATTACTAACATTTGTGGTTCACCAACTCTCTGTACTGACACGAGGGCTAGAAAAGTAACCGTTTTCACTGAAAGGAACTGAAGCGCACAGAGATCCATGTTCAACGGGTTCTGATATTAACTTGGTCAGAACCAAATTCATATTTCAAACAAGGACAGCCTGAGGAATGAAAGGCCCTGTTCCAGCCATGTTTCACAAGCCCAAAACACTATACGGCATTCCTAGACTGCCATATCTGAAAGATTGGGCGTTAGGCAGAAATAGTAGCAACGCGACTATTTGGAAGGAGTTTGGATGCAGTCCCTAATACACCAGCATCTGAAGCTTCATAAACATTTTCAGCATATCACATCCCAGTGGACTGAAGTGACGAGTGTGGCACAGTCAACAATTTACTAGCCATCTAAAGGCACTGGCAATAACAACTTGAAATCAGCACCAGAATTTCAGTAGTTTCTTGTTTGGCTACCTTTCAATAGATTTCTCTGTCAAAAACTGAATTGATTAACTCTCAGTAGACAGCCCATTTGGGTGGCTTGACAGTACCCTGGTCAGCAGTTCTGGGTCTCAGATGCCTAGTGCTATAGTGAGTTTGCCACCTGGCCAATATTATCTGTTATCAATCCTCGTTGATTCCAGGCACTACAAAAATCAAACTGTGTGCATCCAACATGCTTGGTAAGGGGCCAATCTGGAGCATTACAAGAAGATTAAATCTCTTCACCCAATACTTCAGATACCTCAGGGGGACAGATACGTTGCCTATAGTAGGAGGGAAAGAAAAATGAGGACGCAACATTATATTTAGTAGTGTCCACTGGTGACTTTCTTTCCCTGTGGGATGACAATATTTTTTATATTGAAGTTGAACAAATTAGGAATAATTATACATATTATTTTCTTTCTCTCTCTTTGGAAAATCCTCCCACAGCTTGCATCATTCCTCAATTAACAATAGGAGCACACAACCTATGATATTTCCAGGTGTTTTGACATCTTCCCTGTAGGAGTCGACCTTCTCCAGGCAGCTGTACTTATAATCAATAGGGGCCAGTCTCATTGAAGTAGGCAACAGCTAGCAGCTGGCAGTGCTCAAAATGGTGCTGGTGAAAAGAACAGTGTGAAACTAAAGAAACTGAATTTTTAAAAATTGGAAGAACTTCTCTCTACAAGCTGCGACTGTAGGAGAGGAGTTCAACTGTTTTTCAACAAACAAAAAACTGTTAAATGATAAATCAGAATTTTTTCCGATCTTGGGGACAGATATGTTGCCTATAGTAGGAGGGAAAGAAAAATGAGGGGGCAACACTATATTTAGTAGTGTCCACTGGTGACTTTCCTTCCCTGTGGGAGGACAATATTTTTTATATTGAGGTTGAACAAATTAGGAATAATATTACATATTATTTTCTTTCTCTCCTTTTGGAAAACCCTCCCACAGCTTGCATCATTCCTCAATTAACAATAGGGGCACACAACCTACTCCCAGGTCTCTGCCAATGCTACTCCATAAATGTACTCCTGATGATTCGTTAAGTGGAAGCTCAATATGCATTAAATAGTAGTTAAAAAAAACATTAACCTGTGGTGCAGGGCATTGGTACTTGGGTTCCCAACACATGCTACTTTGAAGCAAAGTGAATAGATATTGTTAGAAAATTTCCTTTTTGTCCAGTTTCCAAATACCTGTAGCATGTTATGGCCAGGGCCATCTTTATTTAGAATACAATAAAAGCAGCCCAAAGTACCCAGAGTAAGGAATGGGAGGGTAGAGAGAGAGAGAGAGAGAGATCAGTTCACCAAATTCTCCATCATTTTGATGTGCAACTGGATTTCTGTGCAATCTTCACAAGCGCTATCATGCATAATGGATGACTTCAGAAAACAATGAATTTCAGAGTGCAACTGTGCTGAAAGATTTAATGTTGTGCTGTAAATTATCAGGTTTTAAAAGGGGTTTTTCCAGGGCTCCCTCAATAAAGCTGGTTGACAAAAATTCCATATTCTTTCATCTTTTTCTAATTGTAATGATACATTTCTGCAATTACACCAGAAAAAGTGTTCAAGAAACCTGTATCTGTAAATAATTCATCCACTTAGAGACAATCATGACTGACTCTTCCTTGGAGGTGAAAAGTAATGAAACTAGTACATCTTACTCAAAATTAAACAGCCGCTCAACTGATTTTTCTGTTAAAACAAGGCTCTACTGTGCGTGAGGAAAAGCAAGGTCTTATTCAATATTTAGTGTACTAGGGCAACCATGTAACCCTACATTAAAACAGAACTCCAGAGATACAAATAAGTAGATAACAAAGGGATAGCGACAGGTTAAGTGAGCGGGCAAGAAGTTGGCCGATGTAGTGTAATGTGGGGAAATGTGAAGTTATTCACTTTGGTAGGAAAAATAGAAAAACTGAATTTTTAAAAAAATGGTTAGAAACTATTAAATATTGGTGTTCAGAGGGATTTAGGTGTCCTTGAACACGAAACACAGAAAGTTAACATGCAGGTACAGCAAGCAATTAGGAAGGCAAATGGTACGTTGGCCTTTACTACAACTGGGTTGGAGTACAAGAGTAAGGCAGTTTTGCTGCAATTGTACAGGGCTTTGGTGAGACTACACCTGCAGTACTGTGTGCGGTTTTGGTCTCCGTACCTGAGGAAAAATATACTTGTCTTAGAGGCGCTGCAACAAAGGCTCACTAGATTGATTCCTGGGATGAGAGGGTTGTCCTATGAGGAAAGATTGAGTAGATTGGGCCTATACTCTCTGGAGCTCAGAAGAATGAGAGGTGATCTCATTGAAACATATAAGATTTTAAGAGGGCTTGACATGGTAGATGCTGAGAGGATGTTTCCCCTTGCTGGAGAGTCTAGAACTAGGGGACATAGTCTCAGGATAACGGGCAGACATTTAGGACTGAGATGAGGGGGAATTTCTTCACTCAGAGGGTCGTGAATATTTGAAATTCTCTAACCCAGAGGGCTGTGTTTTCTTAGTCATTGAGTATATTCAAGATTGAGATCGATAGATTTTTGGACTCTAAGGGAATCAAGGGATATGGGGATCGGGCGGGAAAGTGGAGTTGAGGTCGAAGATCAGCCATGATCTTACTGAATGGTGGAGCAGGCTCGAGCGACCGTATGACCTACTCTTGCTCCTATTTCTTATGTTCTTATGTAATTTACAAAATGTATCCTGCCTAAAATGCGTAGCCGTCTTGTTGTACTGAAGAAGCACATTGTAGAAATCACAATCTACATTACACTGTGAAATAAATGAAAGTTTGGCTTATTCAACTACCATAAATCAATGGCCGTGATGACACCTTGGGGTAGATTTTAACTGGCTCCGCTGGGCGGATAGGGGGCAGTAGTGCACTGAAAATCACAGGGAAAAACTTGCCGCCCCAATCCAACAGATGCCACCTTTATCGGGTCCTCACGAAGGCGGCCGCCACAAGCAGGAGCTTCATTTAGGTGTTTAAATCAGGGTCCAATGACGTAAATGGAACCCAATTCCATTTTGAGTGATCAGGGCAGAAGTAGTGAAATATGAGTGGTGAATCCCCCCAGTATTACTTGGTGGTACAGGCAGGAAACGGAACTTGGGAGGAATACTTAAAGGGGCAATCACGTGCAAAGTGTCAGATGTCAGGAATGTTCCTGAATTTTGTATTGTTGCTTATTTTGAGGGTTGAGAGTTAATTGGAATACTAAACTGCTACTTTCATGCAGAATTCTCAGTGACATCAAGGAGAGAATGGGAACTTTTGACAATGGGAGGTTTCCTGACCACAACTGTGGGCGGAGGAGGAGGAGGAGGAGCAGCAGGGGGAACCCCAGGGAGCTGCAGTAGGACTATTGAGGGCAGCAGAAGGGAGAGGCTGCTTGCAGGCTTCCTTGCCCTGCACAAAGAGTATAGAGAGCCCAAGTTAGTTACCTGCAGCTTTCAGAGGAGCAGAGTGTCAGGAGGCTGTGGTTCTCCAGACAAGCGACCATATACCTGTTCAGCCTCCTGCAGGAAGAACTGCAGCCAACTCTTCCACCTGACCATTCCTTGCCTGGGTCTGCAAAGGTAACTGTGGCCCTTAATTTTTATGCTTCAGGCTCGTTTCACACTGCAGCCAGAGACACATATCATATCAGTCAATCTGCAGTCCGTCACTGCATTAAGCAGGTCATGGACGCCCTATTTGCAAGGCAAATGATTACATCGAGTTCCCCATGGATGTCTTTAGTTAACAGGAAACCGTTGTAGGGTTTCCTCCCATTGCCAGGTTCCAAGCACAGGCAGCCATTGACTGAATGCATGTTGCCATTAGGGCACTTCCAGATGTGCCAACTGTATTCCTCAACAGAAAAGGGTACCATTCCCTTAATGTACAGTTGGTGTGCGATCACCGGCACACAATAATGCAGGTATATGCCCGGTTCCCCGGCAGCTACCATGGTGCCTTGATACTGCACTGCTCCACCATCCCCTCACTGTTTGACACTTCTTCTGGAGGGTGGTCCCTGGTGCCATCAAAAGGTAAGAGGGCTTACCTGTGTATCTCACCTGCTTCACCAGGATCTCCATCGCTGTGTTACTGATCCTAGGGGATCTTACCTTTGACATTCTGTGTTGCCTTTAAAAAATTGCTGCACCAGCCACAATTTGCTCTGGGTAAAAGCACAACCTAAGAGGTGCATTCACCCTTTAAATATCTGCCAGCAAAGACAGAAATCCCATCCACCAATTAAGGAGGCTACCCGTCACCACTGTAAATGCGTAGGCAATCAGCCAATAACATGCTAATGTGGCCAGACGGTCAAAATCGGCCAGGCCCTCTGCTCATGTGGTCAGCCCAATCACTCCGCCCACTGACTGCACGAAACCAGCCTGCAGTCAAAAGTTACCCCATTGTGCTTATAAACAAATATACATTATCTCATTGGCAGCCCTGGATATTGTTTGACAGGAAAATACATTTATTTTGGGGAGTGCTGTACAGTCAAAGGTTAAGGAAGGTCCAACAATGTAGCTAGACTTAATTACGAGAGTTAATACACTAATGTAAAGGAATCGGGAGAAGAGCAAACTATGCATACAAGACATATGCAAGAGACCGAATTGGCACAAAACTGTAAATGCAGAGCACTAGTTGGTTCCAATGAAGTAGGCTAGTACAATTAAAAGATGCATTTACGCTACAACTGTAGTGTCGGCGCAAAATTGTTTTGCTTAGCAATTATTGTGTAAATGCAGCCTGAATCTGGAGTCAGGGCCTGATCAGACACCAGAACAAAGTGGAACGAGATTCTCTGCAGAAGTGAGTCTCACAGGTACCAAAACTACTTTGCACTAATTAAATTTAGTGTAAATGCATCCTAAGATATTATAATTGTATTTTGAAATGTAACTGTGATAAACTAGCACAAGAGGTGGCTTGAGTTTATAGAACACTTTATTACAAAAAAAATTATTTTAATCTGAGGAAGTTAGAAAAAAGCACAACCAGCAGTTTTGCTTGATTTCTATTACCTTACACATCATACAACACTTAATAATATTGAAAGCTTTACGTATTTCACCCAAATCAGAATGTGCCATTAATTAATTGTACAGATGTTCTGTCATGGTTTTGTTTAGCTAAAATTATTTTTTGTTAATAAGCTGTACGACAGCTCCTTGATCGCTCACCTCCTCCTCAATAAGATAAAACAAAACTGGCTAAATACTTTGTGTGAATTAGCTAAATTACTAATATCACAGCTACAAAGAGAGCACATGCCAGAATCTGGATTCAGGACAAGAGATCTATAAAGGAAGAATGGTGAAACTGCCACAGTTTTACTGCACAATCTCAAGGTCAATTTTTAGGAGGCAAAATTATATTAACATTTTTAATTTTTTAAAAAATGCAAACATGACTGCAAGAACAGTCTTCGCGAAGGGATGGATCACAGTGCGCTACTAGGTTCTACAGGCCCCATCACATAGCACCAGTGTGAAACCAACCTTTAGTCGGGTACTGTTTTGGCACATGTTGCTCTGATGGATTGCATTAGAAACTAAAGGTGGGATCGTGGATGATTTCTGAGCCAATTTCATCCCACTGTGGCACTATAATCAGGGCATAAATTATCAAATTTTGTTTGATAATCATTCCTGTGAAGCACTTTGGGATGTTTTATTATGTAAAAGGCAAGTTGGTGTTGTCCTATAATCAGGGCATAAGATTCCTCTTGTCCAATTTAAATTGTACCAAAGTCAGCTACAGTATGTTCATTACTCACCGGCGGATCGAAAAAGAGAAGTCCTGTATTTTCATGTTTTATTATTGCTCTGTTTCCAGGTATATTCCTCGCCAGCACTGGAACTTTAAGGTCCATCGCCTAAAGGCAGCCGCCCCGCCCAAAAGAAAAGAAAACTCGTGTCACTTATCTTAGCAAGCAAAAAAATATAATGTAAAAATAAATTGTAAATTTAATTTGAATTCTTTCCAATTTCATCCCTTATAGGCTACAAGTCACAACAGTAGAGTAGAATGAGCCTATACACTCAGGAAGTTAGTAGAATGAGAGGTGATCTCATTGAAACATAAGATTCTGAGAGGGCTTGAGAGATTGTTTCCCCTGGCTGGAGAGTCTAGAACAAGGGGGCATAATCGCAGAATACGGGGTCGGCCATTCAAGACCAAGGTGAGGAGGAATTTCTTCACGCAGAGGTTTGTGAATCTTTGGAATTCTCTACCCCAGAGGGCTGTGGCTGCTGAGTCATTGAATATAGTCAAGGCTAAGATGGATAGATTTTTGGACTCTAGGGGAATCAAGGGATTTGGGGATCGGGTGGGAAAGTGGAGTTGAGGTCGAAGATCAGCCATGATCTGATTGAATGGCGGAGCAGGCTCGAGGGGCCGTATGGCCTACTTCTGCTCCTTTTTCTTATGTTCTTATGTAACACACCCTCCTTCTGGTGAGAAGTTGGTCTGGTGAATTTCTTTGTAATCTCTACTGATCTTTCAATAGCCAGACAGCTAAAGGTGCGATTTGAGTTGGGACAATCATAACAGTGACTGTTCCTGCTCCCTTCTATATAACAGACACTTCGCTCTAAAAATGGAGCTTAACACCCCACATGTGATTCAAGTCACAGGTAAACCCAGAACTCACAGCTGCTGACATTATAATTGAGAGGTTAAAGAGCTAAGCCATCTGAGTTACTTGAATTGCAACAAATTTTTAAAATGTTCTTGTTTATAAAAATTTTGCAGATACTTTGGAAAGTACAGAACCTCTAGAATTGTAGAAGACATTCCTTCAGAGATGGAACTGTTTACTACAGCAAACGAATTCTTCACGGCAGCATGCAGTTCTTCCTGGGGTTTCTCTGAAACTAGATAGACCCCATAGGCACTACAAAACAACAGAAAAATGGTCATGCATAGTTCTCATAAAATCATACACTGTAGACGAATACAACTATCGCATGCTATCAAAACATTTTAAAATCAATTAAATTCAATTTTATGGTTTTATTACAATGTTTTTTTTTGTTCTCTTGAAATTTTGAATGAATTTTTATGCCCGACAATTCATTATGAGGAATGTCATTGCTGGATTGTGAAAGATTATATCCATTTTGAACAACTATTAAGTACTCCCAGGTCAGTATAGCATAAGCAAGAAGTTGAATAAAGCTCTTTTTACTCTGTTCACCTGAATTCCAGCCTTGGAGCAGAACTTACTGCATCAGTGCAAACTTTTCCTTTTCTCAATTTAATGCCATTTTTTGCGCCATCAGGTCATGCCCACTAGGGATTGGGTTCAGGCTGCTCTAATTCAATTTGCATAGGATCCAGAAAGCCAACAGGGAGACTTTTTCTCCATTAGACATGGCTGGATTCAAACCAACTCCCAGAGAACAATATCACTGAGACCCCCCCTAATGGTTTCAATTTTAGAAACTTTCAAAATTCTGCTAATTCAATACATTAAAGTATCTGATATGTTCCTGTATAAGCTGCAAAAAGCAATCATTCCATAAATCAAGTAAACAATAAATGCTGGGCTTATATCTTCAAAAAGAATGTTGTTTAAAAACCGAAAAACCCCAAGTTTGGCATCAAGAATAAAGAGTAAATATTTCAGGGAAGCAGAGGATTATAATTATGGACACCTGTATTTTCAATTTAAAAAGCTAAAACTAACTTACCTCTTGACCTTAGCTTCTACCTGTTGTGTAAACATTAGATCAACCTGAGAAGAAAGATCGGTCAGCAGGAGATACATTTGACATTTCGCTTTGGGAACATACGTTAAAAATAAAACTGTATTTGTCCCTTTCAACAACAACAACAACTTGCATTTATATAGCGCCTTTAACATAGTAAAACATCCTATGGCACTTCACAGGAGCGATTATCAAACAAAATTTGACATTGAGCCATATAAGGAGATATTAGGACAGGTGACCAAAAGCTTGCCCAAAGAGGTAGGTTTTAAGGAGTATTTTAAAGAACATAAGAAATAGGAGCAGGAGTAGGCCAATCGGCCCCTCGAGCCTGCTCCGCCATTCAATAAGATCATGGCTGATCTGATCCTAACCTCAAATCTAAATTCATGTCCAATTTCCTGCCCGCTCCCCGTAACCCCTAATTCCCTTTACTTCTAGGAAACTGTCTATTTCTGTTTTAAATTTATTTAATGATGTAGCTTAAAGGAGGAGAAGTGTAGAGAGGCGGAGAGATAGAGGAAGGGAATTCCCGAGCAAAGGATGTAGGCAGCTGAAGGCACGGCCGCCAACGGTACAGCGATTAAAATCGGGGATGCACAAGACCGTCAAGTATTGAATATGCTTTGTAATTTTTAAAAATATCTTTTCAAATCCTATGATATTTGATGTGGCCAGCATTCTTCCCTCAACCAACACCAGCAGAAACAGATTAACTGGTTATTCATCTTATATGCTCTTTGGATTTGGAATTCGGATGTATTCCAAATTGACTGCAATGTCTGTTTACATAACACTTCAACTTAAAAGTAATTCATGGGTTGTGAAGTGCATTGGAATGGCCTGAGACATGATAATGCGCAATATAAATGCACGTCTTTCATCTTTCTATCTAACATAACACCCACAATAAAAAAATCTGTAAATTACTTTTGCTTTCAATTTTCTTCCTTTTCCTCCTGACAGTGGTGACTCATGCTGGGCTATGGTTCCATGAGCAGTGACAGCCCTACTGTATCTCATCCAAGTGTCCATTTTTAATTTGTAGGCCTAGACAATGACGGCTGACATCCTATTTCATCATGATGGCACCACAACTGAGCTCAATACTGTTCTTACTCGACATCCACACACATGCACACCTTCCAGCAGGGGTCATTGATAACAATCAAAAGGATCAGCTAAAAGATCCAGTAAGGGAGCAGAAGGTGAGCCAGTGGCACTGATCAAAAGGGACTCGTGAGTTGTCATTTTGATAACAGGAAGGCTAAGAGCAAAGAAACAAAAACAAAATCCTGCATAGTTTGGGGAGAATAAAAGAAGCATTGATTTACACCTATCCAAGGATTTCGGCAAGCTTGTTGCCGAGGTACAAACATTGACCTTTAAGCTAAATGACTGTTCAACCTAGCATTGTAAGAATTCATTTTGTTGTGTTACAATTGATTTTTTACATAATTTGTGTGTGCAACTACTGCCATAGTAACTTTTTCTTGGTAATAAATCACAGTGTTATGCCAGTTTAAAATGGTTGTAAAAGAAGTAATTAATCCACCGAAAAGCTTCTTCCTGTTCAGCCGTTGTAGAAATACTTCACTTTACTGGGTCGACAGATTGATCAGACTTGGGTCAGTTCCCAAATTGATTAATCACAGTCAAGTGACCCAATTTACTTTAAATAGTCTGAGCACAAATTGGCTTTGCGAATGCAGATTATAGCAACCAGTTGCCTCATTGTAACTCCTGTAGAAACATGGATGTTATTAAAACACTTTCGAAGTGGGACACAGTTAAAATAAACTTCATTAAAGTGCCACATTGCTCATTCTGACTATTCATCGGAAAACGATTGCCAAAAAAAAAAATCAAATATGCCTAAAAATTAATAAAAGCATAGAAATCATAATTTTGCAATGCAACTGCATGCCCTTCTATATGGCAGGCAGCCAGATAGGCTTATTGGCAATATCAAAGTCATTAACAAAGAAAACACATTAGCTTGTTTAGCAATGTGGTGACAGGACCATCTGCTGACCCTAAATGCAGTCTTGCATATGTAAACCAGGTTTAATAGGATATTTTTCCATAAAAACTGCTAATTCAAGATTTGCTTCAAAATTTGACCCCTTATTGAAAACTGCTTTAGCAGAGCTGACATAAGGAAATGTTAGGAGTAGCATTTCAACTGTCTTGGCCCTCCTCTCTGGAACTTGCTCTTTGCACCCTTCCACTTCTCTCCCTGTCTTTATAAGCCTTCTTTTCAACCGGGCTTTCATTCACCACTCCTAACTCTCAATCCGGGGCTCAGCATCATTCAAGCTACGAGCCCAAACAAAGTCAAACTGTTTCGCATGAAAGCAGGGTAGACATGATTAACTGATCACTAAAAAGTGAAATAAAAAATAAAATAAAATCTTCCACAATATTTTCATAAGCTCATTTAATGAAGAGTGTGGTCACAAAACTTTAATGTCATATATATTTGTTAGGATAATGCATTGGATTGCTATTAACTTTTCTTACCAGTTATACCCTCTATTGTGCAGAGGGCCACTACATAGGCCAATAAAATATTCTTTGAGAAAAATACAAAGGATTCCATCACTCAAACATTGAAGAATGATCACTTACCTCTGGTCCAATAATAATCAAATGAACCCAGGGTTCTTTTTTATGCCAAGCTAGAAAGCAAGATAAAGATTTTTTTAAAATCAGCTGAAATGCAACAAAGAACATTTAAATTAGTGTGATGTACTGTAGTATTCTACAAATTCAGCATAACAGCAAGGTTGATCCATGTCTACTATGGATTTTCTTTTCCATATTTCAATGGTATTGAATTCATAACAATGAAAAGCTGCCTCATTTCTAGTCAATATTTTTAAGGAAATAGATAAAATTGAACCCCAATTGTATGTTTGAAATTGCCATTAACTTTAGAACCAGGGGTCATGGGCTCAAGCTCAGATGAGGGGAAGTGCACAGCCAGTTTAAATGTAATTACTTTACACAGCAGATGGTGAATGCATGGAATGGAATTCCCAGAGAAGTAGTGGAGGCAGATAGTGTGGAAAAAATTAAGGTGGAATTACAGTAGATAGATATTTGAGGGAAGGGGTGATTTGAGAGGTATCCGTTTTTGAGACTGGCCAGATAGACTGCTAAATTTTTCTGGTCTTGTACATGAGTCACTGAAAGCTAACATGCAGGTGCAGCAAGCATTTAGGAAGGCAAATGGTACATTGGCCTTTATTACAAGAGGATTCGTGTACAGGAGTAAATATAACTTACTATAATTATATAGGGCCTTGGTGAGACTGCACCTGGAGTATTGTGTACAATTTTGGTCTCCTTACCTAAGAGAGGATATACTTGCCACAGAGGGAGTGCAATGAAGGTTCACCAGACTGATTCATGGGATGGCGGAATTGTCGTATGAGGACAGATTGAATAGTCTAGGCCTGTATTCTCTAGAGTTTAGAAGAATGAGAGGTGATCTCATTGAAACATACAAAATTTTTTATAGGGCTCGACAGGATAATTGCAAGGAGGACGTTTCCCTGGTTGGGGAGTCTAGAACCAGGGGTCAGAGTCTCAGAATAAGGGGTAGGCCATTTAGAACAGAGATGAGGAGAAATTTCTTCAATCAGAGGGTAGCGAATCTTTGGAATTCTCTACCCCAGAGGGCTGTGCAGGCTCAGTCATTGAGTACATTCAAAACAGAGATGGATAGATTTCTAGATATTAAAGGCATCAAGGGATATGGGGATAGTGCAGGAAAATTGTATTGAGGTAGAAGATCAGCCGTGATCTTGTTGAATGGTGGAGCAGGCTCGAGGGGCCGGATGGTCTACTCCTGCTCCTATTTCTTATGTTCTTATGGTCCTGTACTTTATGTTGTGAACATTTGTTTTAAGCTGCAGTGCCATTTCACCCTGTAGTCTACTCTATAGATGATCAATGGTCACACAACAAAAACCTTAAAGACTGTATTGACAACCTTTGTAACTTGAATTTGCTGAATTCTTTCCCATTTCATTAGATCAAAAAGCTTCTGATAGAGTGAATTTTGTCACTATAAACACAACTTTAATTATAGTAGGCCTCCATGTAAATTTATGAAAAACTTCCCTGTATCCAAAACTAGGGGTCATAAATATAAGATAGTCACTAATAAATCCAATAGGGAATTCAGGAGAAACTTCTTTACCCAGAGAGAGGTTAGAATGTGGAACTCGCTACCACAAGAAGTAGTTGAGGCAAATAGCATAGATGCATTTAAGGGGAAGCTAGATAAACACATGACGGAGAAAGGGATACAAGGTTATGCTGATAGGGTTACATGAAGAGGGGTGGGAGGAGGCTCGTGTGGAGCATAAACCTTTGTAACCGGCACAGACCAAATGGCCTATTTCTGTGCTGTACAATCTATGTAAAATATATATGTATATGTATTTATCAACTTTTCTAAGAAATGCTGTAGCATCTGCAAGTTGCTTGTGTTTTTAACTTTAAGGTTCGTTAACAGAAATTTCTCAGCCATTAATTGCATACCTTACACGTTCCTTCACAGAAGGAATGTCTAGTTGGAAAAGACAAAATGTTTCATCAACAGTTTGTTAATGACAAAATATAATTAATGTTTTGGCAGAAAACTCTACATTATTCCAGAAGTTATTCATCTCAAAATCTCATCAGTAATACATAAAATAGCTGATTAAGCTGCATTATATTTCAATAAGTTGTGTCAAAAGGATAATTATGCATATCACTTTGTAATGCCAACCGTCCAAAAATAGTGCTCTTGATCAAACTAAATTATATTAATATGTAAGCAAGGTTTGCAGAATGTACAAGGTCTTTCTTCAGACATAAATTACACTTGCAGAAAGTAATGAGCTTTCAATTAACAAAAATCATTAATAAAAGAATCAACAATTCAGCGCAGAATATACAAGTCTGTGAGGTAAAGTGAGAGTAGAATTATAAATACAACCACATAAAGGATGAGGAATGTTGAATACATTAGGTTAATGAAATCTACATTGAATACCTGAAAAAGCATCCACCAAATAGAGGGGATCTTTGACTCGCCGAAGTCCACACACCAAAAGAAAGATGTACGGGTCAATATTCTCGCACTGAATCCCTGTAACCAGTATACAGAACACAATAGCCATTTTTCTTCACTTAAAAAGTAGAAAATCCCGTCAAGCAACCCTTTCAGATTCAAGTATGTCCAGCCTTCATTATCATGACATTTCTATTATCACCTTTTGCAAGTAAGAAAGTTTCAAAGTCAAAGCAATCTAGTTCCATGATGCTATTCTAGTGGAGCAGAAAAGCAAGGTTGGTATAGGAAATCAACGTTTTCACAGCATTCTGTATTGTATTTCAAGCACCTGGTTACTTTATTGTAAACTGTTAACTCAATAATGTCATACTACTTTCTATATCAAATCGAAAATAAAATAAAAAAGGTGAAAAAAAGTTTCATCATTTCAGCAGGCTCATTAAAAAAAACCTTCTAGCGTGAAGGTTTTCAAGCCTGCGTTAATTAATCTCTGTTTTGCTCCTGGGTTTGGTCTCTCCTAATGAGAGATTACTTCATGCAAATATTTTTTTTGTTTTCTGAAGAGAAATGAACAAACATTTCATTCTACCATCTGCAAATTGAAATTGCACAATCTATTCTTGTCCTTGGTCAATAAAACAGTGACAGATGAGAATAATCCTCCTTTCCACTGGCAAACTCCAAATCAGGAGAGAACATGTATTCAAAGTGAATAGACAATGATATAGTAGCCGTGCCAGTACATGATGAAGTGGTTCTGTAGGGGGAGGTTAAATTTAGTGCAGTAAAACAGAATAATTGGCTATATATTATATGGAGGACGGTAAATCCCTATTTAATTCACCATCCAAAAAAACAGGACAGACTGGTAACTTCTACCAAGTAGATATCTTGAGGCCCTGTATCATAGCATATTTTTAAACCAACACAAGTTAGGTGGAATTTAAAAAAAAATCCATATGCAAAGAAACATTTTTGGATGGGTAACAGATGGTTCTCTTCAATAACTCAATCTTGGGATTTAAATGAATAACAAAGTATTTGAGCTTTGCTCTCTGTTTAAGATGACATCCGAATAACAATTGGATGATTGCTTTGTAATCTACTCTCATCGATCCAGTATTCTGTATAACGCAATGGTGTCCACGGTGACACAAAAAGGGAGAGAGTTTTGATGAGTCCGCAATCAAAACATTAACCTATCGTTTCTTCTTACAGACACTGGTGAGCCTGCCGCATATTTCCACACTTTCTGGTTTTATTTTCATTCTCCACAACCCACTAATTTGGATGAATTAATAGGTCACAATAGTTACAAATTTGGTCTTTTAGTTCATTGCTTCATTTAATTTGTTGGGTTAAATACACAGGCAGGACCGTTGAAATCTTCCGGACTCAGCTGAATCTGAGGAACGCCGCTAAATTACCCTGATCCCCAAAGCGTGTGATTACTAGCATGCGCTTAACTGCACCAACAACTTCAATGTATCAATGTATTCTCCCGTAAGTACTGTGCAACAAAACTGTAGTGACTTCACAAAGTATGCGTAAGGATTTATTTGAATAAAAATAATGATTTTATGAACTATTGAGGGAGAAAGAAAACAGTATTCAGAATTTGAAATACATTTGAATTGATAAAGCACTTTCAATATGTGTGAAGCTGATGGAAGCCATTGATAATGATTAGATTACTGTACCGTTGGGGCAAAAAGGAAAAAGAACAGATTGGGTTTGATGACAAGACAAATGAGAAGAGACATTCTGACCGTAAAATCAATCTGTACTGAATAATTTGACGCCAATTGTCAACTTAAAAATTAACAGTAATATTGTCAGAGGCTTATTACTTTTATCCATTGGAAGCAAGAATGCATTTTCACCCCTAGATTGGGCTCTGATAGAGCAAAATTGCTTTTGTGGTAGCAAAACAGCACTTTCTGTTAAATTAAACTTCTCTCATGTTAGAAGACACATGACAGTTTGTGTAAAGAGTTGTACTCTCTCAGATAGAGTTTATAGTTTAAAAAAAATCATTCTTTACTAAAGAAAAACCATCTTGCAAAACGTGATTGTTAATCAGGCTGCAGCAATTAATGTCAAATGTTTATTGTACATATTCTGCAGTTAAATGGTATTATTTAATCCAGCGAGAATAACTGTAATGCAAGTTGCATTATTTATTCTTCTCAGAAATATTACAACACATCTAATCATTTTTCAGCTTATAGCCTTAGACAAGACTTACCTGAAGGACTCTGAGGGATGGATATTTATTAGAAAATAATGACGAATATACGGCAAGCCAAAAGAGATGAAGAGTGCATGTTTTCACAATTTTCCTATGTTTATTTTTGGAACAGCTCAAATACGAATTCTTGAACATACAAAAACCTTCTAACTGTATATGCATGTTATGATTTCTAATGTTATTTATTTATAATTGTCATAGAGAATAGGTTAAGAACAGCTTCTGACCTGCTAAATTTAGTAGAAGAAATGGCAATGGAAGCCACACATTTACAAAGCGAACAAGATACCAAAATCAGTTTCAGTGATATCACAATCAAGAGCAAAAGACAAAAAAAGAAATTGAGAGTAATTCTATTAACCTACTTTAGGAGTGAGGAAGCACGGAGTAGCAGCTATCGACGGAGTCTGGTTTCGACAGAGTCTATAATTGGGAATTTGGTGAGTGAGGGGATTCGGTGCAGTAAGGGGTGAGGTGCATTTGATTAGTCAGCGGAGAGTACCGAGAGCGGGTCACAGCAACAACAAAACAAAACTGCAGTGTGACGATACAGGTAACGCAGGTAGGTGAGGTTAGTGGTGAGTATCTCTTCTGTTTTCTTCTTTCTTAGTGCTGTGGGCTAAGTAACTTATAGCATAAAACTAAATTAAAAAAAAACTAAACTTAATTTAATAAATTAAACAAGGCCAGTACTTGGTTCAACCTAAAAATAATTTGATTGGCATTGTAGTAATCAATTAAATAAATAAAAGTTATGACAGGGCAGGAGATGTGTTGCAGCTGCAATACGTGGGAGCTACTGGACAGTTTTGTCCAGGGTGACTACATCTGCGGTAAGTGTCTGCAGCTTGAGGAACTTCGGCTTCGAGTTGAGGAGCTGGCGTCCGAGCTGCAGACATTGCGATGCATCATGGAGGGAGAAAGTTACCTGGGCACTTTGATTCAGGAGGCAGTCACGCCCCTTAGACTAAATACTGTAGAATTGGCACGTGGTCAGGGACAGGAGGGTGTGACTGCGAGTGAGGCAGGTACGGGGATCCAGGAGGTAGCATTGCAGGATCCTCAGCCTCTGCACTTGTCCAATAGATACGATGTTCTTGCAGCCCTTGTGGGCGAGTGCAGGGACTGCAGGGAGGATGAGCAAACTGGCCACGGCACCGTGGTTCAGGGGGCCATTCAAGTGGGGGGAGTAAAAAGGAATGTGGTTGTAGTAGGCGACAGTATAGTTAGAGGGATAGACACTGTTCTCTGCAGCCAACAGCGAGAGTCCCGAAGGCTGTGTTGCCTACCCGGTGCCAGGGTTAAGGACATCTCCTCAGGGCTGGAGAGAAACTTGGAGTGAGAGGGGGAGGGGAAGGATCCAGTTGTCGTGGTCCACGTAGGTACCAACGACATAGGTAGGACTAAGAAAGACGTTCTGCTGAAGGAGTTTGAGCAGCTAGGGGCTGAATTAAAAAGCAGAACCTCAAAGGTGATAATCTCCGGATTATTACCTGAGCCAGGAGCAAATTAGCACAGGGTAAATCAGTTCAGAGAGATGAATGCGTGGCTCAAAGATTGGTGTGGGAGAAGTGGGTTTCGATTCATGGGGCACTGGCACCAGTACTGGGGAAAGAGGGAGCTGTTCCGTTGGGACGGGCTTCACGTGAACCATGCTGGGACCAGTGTTCTGGCAAACCGAATAACTAGAGCGGTAGAGAAGGCTTTAAACTAAATGGAGGGGGGGGGGGGGGGGAGGGCTCAGGTGGGGCGAAGTTTAGATTGATAAAGAGAAAAGACAAGGAAGTAGTACAGGAAAGTGATGGGGGTAATGATAAACAGAGAGTGTCAGGAAGGGACAGAGGGTACAAACATAAGAGTACACTAGCAAATGGGGCCGGGGTAGGAAAGAATGGTAAAAAGACAAAATTAAAGGTTCTTTTCCTGAATGCGCGCAGCATTCGTAATAAGATAGATGAATTGATGGCACAAATAGAAACAAATGGGTATGATCTCGTGGCCATTACAGAGACGTGGTTGCAAGGTGACCAAGGTTGGGAGCTAAATATTCAGGGTTATTTAACATTTCGGAAACATAGGAAAAATGGTAAACGTGGTGGGGTAGCTCTGTTAATAAAGGATGAAATTGGTATAATAGTGAGAAATGATCTTGGCTCAGAAGATCAAGATGTCGAATCAATTTGGGTGGAGGTAAGAAATAGCAAGGGAAAGAAATCATTGATGGGAGTAGTATGTTGGCCCCCTAACAGTAGCCACACTGTAGGGGAAAATATAAATCAGGAAATAAGGGGGGCTTGTAAAAAAGGTAATGCAATAATCATGGGCGATTTTAACTTTCACATAGATTGGACAAATCAAATGGGCAAAAATAGCCCTGAGGAGGAGTTCAGAGAATGTATTAGGGACTGTTTCATAGACCAATACGTTGGGGAACCAACCAGGGATCAGGCCATTTTGGATCTGGTAATGGGGTAACGAAACAGGGTTAATTAACGATCTCACAGTAAAGGATCCCTTGGGAAGCAGTGATCATAACATGATAGAATTTCACATCCAGTTTGAGAGCGAGGATCTTGGGTCTGAAACTACTGTATTAAACTTAAATAAGGGCAATTATAAAGGAATGAGGGCAGAATTGTCTAAAGTGGACTGGGTAAACAGATTAGATGGTATGACGGTGGATAAGCAGCAGCAAACATTTAAACAGATATTTTATGACTCGCAACAAAAATATATCCCTGTGAGGAGGAAAGACTCCACAAAAACGGTGACCCAACCATGGCTAACTAAGGAAATCAAGGATGGTATCAGGTTAAAAGAAAAAGCATACAACATTGCAAAGATTACTGGTAAGCCCAAAGATTGGGAAAACTTTAAAAACCAGCGAAGAATGACTAAAAGAATAATCAAGAGGGAGAAAATAAATTATGAGAGTAAACTAGCAAGAAATATAAAAACTGACAGTAAAAGCTTCTACAAGTATATAAAAAGGAAGAGGGTAGCTAAAATAAACATTGGTCCCTTAGAGGATGAGACTGGGGAAATAATAATGGAAAAAAAGGAAATGGCAGAGGAATTGAACAGATATTTTGTATCTGTCTTCACGGTGGAAGAAACTAATAACATACCAATAATGGTAGAAAATCAAGGGGCGAAGGGGAGGGAGGAACTAAAAACAATCGCTATCACTAGGGAAAAGGTACTAGGTAAACTAATGGGTCTAAAGGCTGACAAGTCCCCTGGACCTGATGGCTTGCATCAGAGGGTCTTAAAGGAAGTGGCTACAGAGATAGTGGATGCATTGGTTGTAAGCTTCCAGAATTCACTAGATTCTGGAAAGGTCCCGGCGGATTGGAAAACTGCAAACTTAACACTCCTATTCAAGAAGGGAGTGAGATAGAAAGCAGGTAACTATAGACCAGTTAGCCTAACATCTGTCATTGGGAAAATGCTATTGAATCCATTATTAAGGAAGTAGTAGCAGGACATTTGGAGACGCATAATACAATCAAGAAGAGTCAACATGATTTTATGAAGGGGAAATCATGTCTGACAAATTTATTAGAGTTCTTTGAGGAAGTAACGGCAGGGTGGATAAAGGGGAACCAATGGATGCAGTATATTTGGATTTCCAAAAGACATTCGATAAGGTGCCACATAAAAGATTACTGCACAAGATAAGAGCTCATGGTGTTGGGGGTAATATACTGGCACGGATAGAGGATTGGCTAACTAACAGAAAACAAAGAGTCGGGATAAAAGGGTCATTTTCAAAATGGCAATCTGTAACTAGTGGGGTGCCGCAGGGATCAGTGCTGGGGCCTCAACTATTTACAATATATGTCAATGACTTGGATGAAGGAACAGAGTGTCCTGTGGTCAAATTTGCTGATGATACAAAGATAGGTAATAAAGCAAGTTGCGATGAGGATACAAAGTGTCTGCAAAGGGATATTGACAGATTAAGCGAATGGGCAAAAATTTGGCAGATGGAATATAATGTGGGAAAATGTGAAGTCGTCCACTTTGGGAGGAAAAATAAAAAAGCAAAATATTATTTGAATGGAGAAATACGACAAAATGCTGCGGTACAGAGGGATCTGGGTGTCCTCGTACATGAAACACAGTCAACTTCCAGGTGCAGCAGGTAATCCGGAAGGCAAACGGAATATTGGCCTTTATTTCTAGGGGGATGGAGTATAAAAGCAGGGAAGTCATGCTGCAACTATACAGGGTGCTGGTGAGACCACACCTGGAGTACTGCGTACAGTTCTGGTGCCCTTATTTATGGAAGGACATACTTGCATTGGAGGCAGTTCAGAGAAGGTTCACTAGGTTGATTCTGGGTATGGAAGGGTTGTCTTATGAGGAAAGATTGAACAGGTTGGGTCAATACTCATTGGTGTTTAGAAGAATGAGAGGAGATCTTATTGAAACATACAAGATTCTGAGGGAACTCGATAGGGTAGATGCTGAGACGATGTTACCCCTCATGGGGAATCTAAAACTAGAGGGCACAGTCTCAGAATAAGGGGTTGCCCGTTTAAGATGGAAATGAGGAGGAATTTGTTCTCCCAGAGGGTGGAGAATCTTTGGAATTCTTTACTCCATAAAGCTGTGGAGGATGAGTCATTGAATACATTTAAGGTTGAGTTAGACAAATTTTTGATCAGCAAGGGAGTCAAAGGATATGGGGAAAGGGCGGGAAAGTGGAGTGGAGGTAAAAATCAGATCAGCCATGATCTCATTAAATGGCGGAGCAGGCTCGAGGGGCCGAATGGCCTACTCCTGCTCCTATCTCTTATGGTCTAATAAATATCACTTTTCCTCAAAAACAGAAATTTTAGCTTAAATGATTGTCAGCAACATTAACAGCAATTTAGTTTTAGTATCTTGCCATCACCTGCATTTGTTAAAAGGGCAATATCTGTCTTGAATAGCATTTGCAAAGTTTTCTTCCTTCTATTGAATACTATAATAATACTACACAAAAACTCAAGTTGATTTCCTGTGATGTTGCTTAAGGCAGAATTTTTTAAAAATTCTTTCTTTTCTGTTGATTTCTCATTCTTTCTGTCTCTCTGTTTTTATCCTCCACTCTCTGTTTGCCTCTTGGTGTTGTCCTTGTGCCTCTTAATTTGTCTCAAACTTTTTATTAATTTATCTCTCCTTCTGTGTGTTTTCTCTTCTGTATATCTTTCACTGTGTATGCCTCTCATGATCATTGATTTACTCGATTTGTATCTTAAGGCTAAGATATGCACCAAGATGGCAGTCAACAAATACTGGATCAAAGGTAGGGAGAGGCCTTCTGGGAACTACTGCAGCATGCATTGGTGAAAATAGCAGCTGGAAGTTGTGTTCTTGGTTAGGATAGAGGGATGGGGCTTGGCAGGGGTGGGGGGCGGTGGGGAGGGGGGAGAATCCAACATGGTTGCCTTGTCTGTTTTTGTGAAATTGAGCATCAAGATCTGATTGGTTTGATAGGATTAGATAATATCATGTGATCAGCATGGACCAATAAGTAATGTCTTTGGCTTTCTACAATCTCGACATTTCTACAAAAAACAAAGCTCTTAATAGTACAGATAGATAAACAAGTAGAAACAAAAAAAACACTATTTAATTAATTTACTTTGCCACATTGTTGAGGATAACAAGACCTTTAAGGAGTCACACAAACCATTCTCAATCTTTCTGCCTTGGTGCAAAACCCACATCCAAGCAACAACGGACTCCATCCCACTCCATATATAGTTAAAACTTCACAATATTATTCAGACTAAAAAGAACTTTTAGAACAATATTAAGCAAAGCTATTTAAAATCATGTTTATATATTTCAAATAAAAAGACACACATCTTGATTAAAAACACCATCAAAAACCATACCTGAACTTTGAAGGAATTCTCTCCAGTTAAATTTTGCACATGGCTTCGTCACAACACCTGGATTGCATAAGAAGGAAAGACACAGAATAAAAAGAGCACGAAGACAGTTAAACAAAGATGACAACAACAGTTTAGCGTGACTCCTTTCATTTCACTGCCCCTTTCCTAATTTGGATAGGAAAAGTTGAGTGACAAATGACAAAAATAAGTTAATCTGAGTTTCCAGCAGACTGTATTAGATTCCTAATTACTGGTCTTGAGCTGAATTCTAATATTTGAAATCTGGATTTCTTCCTTTGCACTGCCCGATAGAATTACAAACTGGCAGGACTGGTACTGTTGCTCAGAAGCTCACCCCCTCATCAGTGAATTATGGAGAGCAACTGGTGGAAGTCATGGAGCCACAACCTAGACTATCCTACCCTCATGTTGGGAGGAGGAAGCACCACAACAGGAGGGCAAAAAGGAAGAAAATGGGAGAGATTAAGGGAATGGTAATATATCGACTGATTTTTGCAATGCAAAAATGATGTTCTCAAAAAAATAAACAGAACCTAAAGGGATAATTTTTGACTTTGTGTTCCCAGTGGAGCCTTCACTGCTGAGAATCCATATCAGAAATTCAGGTGCACACTGCGCACAATTTTCCAAATGTTAATTCAAATCGCCAGGAAACTGCACACAGTGCATGCCCGAATTTCCAATATGTGCTACTGGTGGACGAAGCTCCATGTTGGGGATGTAAAAATCATGTATTTATTCAAAAGTACCACAACAAAGAATATTCAAGAGAAGTCACTGAATGTGGAATTTCTTTGATGAGGGAGGGGCACCAACTAACTTATAAGTGCTGTAGACTGGACTGAGTTCCCATTCAAGTGGAGTGAATTTCACATTCATGGTTGACAGTAGAGTATCTGTTCATGCCACTCTAAGTAATTTCATTTTAACCCGAGTTACTAAAAACATGCAAGATGTTCTGATATCCCCTATCTTTACGTGAACTGGTTTTAACCTTTCTTCAGAAAATTTTGTCTTGCCATTTTGAAAACCCTATTAGTAGACATCATAATTGGAAATTATGGTTAGGCACAATCCTAAAGATATCATTTTATAACTCCTGATGGACTTAATTTATATCTTTAACTCTTATTTTTTTGGCAATTCTAATGCTTTGAAAATATAAACAAATGTCATCAATGCAGCCATGAACACAAATGCCTTGAAAATGACTCTGAATATAACGATGCAAAATCTTTTTGTCCACCACAGGTGCTATCCTGTTTAAAATAAACAGTTAACACCTCTGTTAAAATAATGGAAAAATGAATTTCATATGAATGCTGCTGACATCACTGAGCTCAATCAAAAGCTAATAATGAATGAGCATCTGCTCCTCTGCTGGAACTTCTGTTTTTTGATGCTTGACTGACTCGGACTGCTCAACTGGCCTGATATCCAGTCTTGGATGAATTGTAACTTCCTCTAGCACAACACCAGGAAGACCTAAGCCAACATTTTTAGTCCCCGTCACAAACTCTGCTCCCTTGACACTGTCTCCATGACACTGTCTCAGAAAGAACCAGCCTATTCTCAACCTTAATATCCCATTCCACCCAGTGCTGAGTTTCAGACTCCATATACTTTCCATCACAAAGTCCACTTACTTCCTCTGTCACTTGTGCATCCCATCCTTACTTCAGCTCCTTTACAATTGAAACCTTTATGCATGCCTTTGTCACCCCCAGACTCTATTACTTCAATGTTCTCCTTATTGGCCACCACCCTTCATAAACTTCAACTTGTCGAAAACTCTGTCACACATATTCTGTCCTGTGTTGAGCTATGTTAAATTTAATGTTTTGGGGGATGGAGATCTAAAGTCTTTGTCTTCAAATTTCTCCGTGGACTAGTTCTATCTCTGAACTTCCCACCAGCCCTACATTTACACCTCCCTAAACACTCCATTCCTTTAACTCTGGCCTTTTGTGCATCCCTCCTCTCACTGTCCTATTATTTGTGGCAAAGCCTTGAGCCTCCTGGGTCCTACTTTCTGGAATTCGCTCACTAAACTCTACCTCTGTCCTCCAAAACCTTTTCAAAACCACATCTTCAACCAAGCTTTTGATCACCCCCTCCTAATCTCTCCCTTTCTGGCTTGATGTCTTTTTTCCTTATATGTGTGAAGCACCTTGCGATATATTTTACATCAACGGTGATCTAGTATAACGGTAGGTAACCGCAACACAATCTCCACTTTAGTTCTTTCCCAACTTGATAATTTGAAAGTGCAATTCATATTTATACCATCAATTAATCACAGTAATAAGATATTAGATGAGCTTCATGGCATGTGTACCCTTTTTAGAGATACTTTTGAGGTATGAGTGGAGTAAAATAGTATTACCATATCCCATGACTTAACATATTCTGTCAATGAGAAATTAATGAATTAAAAAAAGAGTAGGCACCAGTGAGTGGTTTAAAACTATACTATAATAGGAACAGGTACCAATTTATTTTGAAAACTTAACCAACATTCACAACAGAAACTAAGCTGAATTCACGTTAGAGAATTTAAACAGGCGATACTCTGTAATTAAAATGATGTATTCTAATTAAATCACCAAAACACCTTGGGATAGAGCCTGCCTGAACATTTTTTTTAAAAAAACACATAGAATAAAAATCATTGTTAATTTCAATATTGCCAAGGCTATCATTCTAAAAAGCACAGTTTGCCAGAATCTGCTCATCAAGGCAAAAGTACTTGGTTACAGGGAAATTGAAATAAGATTGCTTGTGGACACTTTTGACCATATCTTAGGATTGATTGCAGGCATTGGGAAAAAAATAATTGTTATCGGAACATAGGAACAGGAGTAGGCCATTTAGCCCCTCGAGCCTGTTCCAACATTCAATGAGATCATGGCTAATCTGTGACCTAACTCCATTTACCCGCTTTAACCAAAGGTATTAAGGGATATGGGGCTAACAAAAAATTGATCAATCTCAGATTTAAAATTAACAATTGAGCTAGCATCAACTGCCATTTGTGGAAGAGAGTTCCTTTGTGTGCACAAGTATTTCCAAACTTCACTCCTGAAAGTCCTGGCTCTAATTTTTAGGCTAAGTCCCCTAAGTTCTAGACTCCCCAACCAGCAGAAATAGTTTCTCTCTATCTACCCTATCAGTTCCCCTTAATATCTTGAAAACTTCGATCAAATCACCCCTCAATCTTCTAAATTCCAGGGAATACAACCTTAGTTTGTATAATCTCTCCTTGAAATTTAACCCTTGGAGTCCAGGTATCATTCTAGTAAAACTATGCTGCACTCCCTCCAAGGCCAATATATCCTTCCTAAGGTGCGGTGCCCAGAACTGAACACAGAATTCCTGGTGTGGTCTAACCAGGGCTTATATTCAGGAAGTCTTCACCTACATTCTGCATTATATTTGGAGAGTAAGTATTTAAAGAGAATTAGGAAGCTAGTATCTGAAGGCTTCACAATTGGATTCCCAATGGGAATCCCATTTTACAGGATATACATGCTAAAGGAAGAAGAGCAATGGGAAGCTGTAATGGAAGCCGGGTTAATCAGAAAGCACCAGAGGAGAGCCAGACCATTCTGGCAGAATCCATCCAGTAGGATGTATCAACCCAGGTACACTTTCCGAGATCTTTCACAGGAGCTCTGCGTCAAGGGGCTGCACTTCAGTCATGATGCTTTGGAGGAGGTCTGTTCATTGCTGTAGCCAAGGTCCACAACACGGACAGCTCTAACTATAACAGAGAAAGTGACTGCAACTCTGAACTTTTATGCCACAGGCTCATTCCAGGAAACCACAGTGAACTGATGGCAGAGGTCCCTGAGGATGCCAAAGAGGCTGATGATGACATTGCTGATGTTGAAGACCAGGTCCATGCAGAAAAGGAAGCAGGTGCAGTAGCTGGTGCATCAAGACCGCTGAGATTCAGAGTCATTTGGGACACGTGTACGGATGCATAGAGCAGTATTTTTTGGAAGATTCAGCCCATCAAAAATCTGCCTCCACTCACCAACCTCTCTATGGTCTAAGTAAAATCCTTGCACCTCAGCTAGCCATCACATCATAATATTGAATCTCAACATCAGCATGTTACCAATTTCCCACTGCCCTACAAGCAACCCAAACACTAAGTGATTTCTTACAACTATTTCCAAAAGCATTGCTTGTTTTTTGTATACCCCTTGTGACCACTTTTTTTTTGCTCTATTCTAACACTTCTTCTACATGTCACTGAGGATCTGTGGTCAGAGATGTAGATGGATATTGCAAAATATTATGAGCCTCATTGGATGGCCATGGCCCTTCTTTCTTTAAATTTCTACCTTGAGGCCCAGAATCATCATAAGGGAAATATATTTTTTGACTGGAATATGAGAGAAACATTGAGACCACAGACAGACGTGTACCTTATTTGAATGGCATTTGCAGGAAAGGTAATGGCACATCATTAAATCTCAAATATACACACATGCACAGGCAGACTGAGGCATTGCAGTAGTGAACCAGAACCATTCGACTGCAGCGGCTGAGCATGAAAAAAAATCCAATCCAAACAAAATTGAAGTGTTGCACAAATTTGAAGAGACAGTACCACCTTTGGTTTTTTTCCCTACCCAAAGATGTAGTTGAATAACTCGCTTTTAACCTAGTTATCAAAATCTTCATAATGTACCCATTCAAAGATGATATTAGCACCATTACAGTTGTTGATCCCAAGGGAATGTCGTATGTATTTATTGCACCAGTGTGACAGTGATAGGGAAATGCAAGCAAGTCATAGCACAATGGCACATTTCAATGAGGGAGTTACACAAAGACAGAGTTATAAAAAGCATTATAATAAAAACAGCTGTTGTTATTGGTAACTGAATATAGTCAAATTTAATTCTCAATTGTTTTGACAAGGCATGGCAGGTCTTCATGGTAAATAAATAGTTTTAAGTCCACCATAAGTCAACAAAGGGATACTGTCTCTTGCCCCTATATTTGATACAGTAAATTACATTTTGTTCCAATAGGTCTAGCAAGCACGCAAAGTTATTCATGCATAACCCCCCGAAACTTAAATTGTGGATAAAACCTTTTAAATAAAAAAGCTTCAACCAAATTCTGTTGCACATTCATGCAAAAGGCAACAAAGGCATAAAGTTCACAGCACCATGCTGAAAAGGCCACCAATCCTGTAATTTAAGCTGTTTCCACACCTTACCTTGAGGCTGCACATGAATCTTACTGCTAGCGAATGGCTTAAAAATAGGAAACAAAATACAAGATGAATAATATTTCCAAAAATATACCTGGAATAGCTTGCAAAAATCAAGCCAATACATAGAGCGGATAAAAGTACTGCTTTTTTTGTACATTATGGACACTTGCATACAACATGTAAAAGGGTTTATGACTTGCCTCCCAATCCAAAAGAGAGTATAATACATGTGAAAAATTACAATAGGCTTGTTTAGAACTTTGTTAGATACAGTAAAATAATTCAATGCAATGAATTTTATTTAAGGCATAATCAATCTTCTCTCAGGAGTCAACTACTGATCTTACAATTTACCCTGATAGTTCAGTCGAATAAAATTATTTGAATTAACCTTATCTAATAATTTACAGTCCCAACTTCAAAATCATTTAAATTCAATGAATAACAATATTTCAAAAAGTATAATTTTAAAATTTGTTACTGTCAAGATATACCTTTCACTGTTGTAACAGCTAAGAGATAGTACAATCATTTAAAATCTTGTGATTGAAGTTTACAATTGGTGAGAAAGCAAAGTTAACCTATATTCTCTAAATATGAACCTGTATTCTCTAACCATGCATTCTTGAAAACACTTATTAATCAATTGCACCAAATATCTGCCTTCATAGAAATACTTTTTTTGTTCCAATTTTCCACCCTTGCCTCTCCATTCCTGGTGAGGTTCAATTCCAGAGATACTGGCCACCCTTTGATGCCTCGCTGAAATGGCCATTTTTCATCTGTGAACCTAGACAGCAAGTGACAGATGGCTATTCAACCATGGAAGACATCACAGCCAAAGTCGATCTTCTCCTCACCCAATATCCATACACTATTCAATAAGGGTCCATGTATAGCAATCAGGAGCAAGAAACGTGGCTGATTTTTTGCCTTCCCCTAGCCTAGGGGATTGAGGCTGATTGTCACCTTGGCTGAGATCAGCTAACTTGGCAGAAACCAGGCATCAAAGCTGTAACCTTCTGGCCTGCATGGCTTAGTACCACAGAACATGTTACATTTGCCAACTAAGCCACTGGGGAAGCTCAGAGATAAATAATTTTAATTGCAATTCATCAGTGGCATTATTCTAAAACTGATATTTTGATTTTCTTAATGTGGAGATGCCAGTGATGGACTGGGGTTGACAATTGTAAACAATTTTACAACACCAAGTTATAGTCCAGCAATTTTATTTTAAATTCACAAGCTTTCGGAGGCTTCCTCCTTCCTCAGGTGAACGTTGTTGGAAATGAAATCCTCGAAATGAAATCGCATTTATAAATCACAGAACAATGCTTGGTGATTACAGACAGTTTTTTCAACTGCCTGTTGCCAAGGCAATCAGTGTGCAGATAGACAGGTGTTACCTACAAGGTCTCCGAATATACAAATCACCAAAAAAAAACAAAAAAAAAGAGATAGAGAGGTAGAAACATAGAAAAGACAGCAACTGACCCGTTATATTAAAAACAGATAACATTTGTTCGCTGGTGGGGTAACGTGTAGCATGACATGAACCCAAGATCCCGGTTGAGGCCATCCTCATGGGTGCGGAACTTGGCTATCAATTTCTGCTTGACGCTGCGACAACGGATGAACGGACACCGCGCAACAATCACCAAACAGGAGGGTTCCCTCCCAGTCGGGGAACACTTCAGCAGTCAAGGACATTCAGCCACCGACCTTCGGGTAAGCGTACTCCAAGGCGGCCTTCGAGACACACGACAACGCAAAATCGTCGAGCAGAAATTGATAGCCAAGTTCCACACCCATGAGGACGGCCTCAACCGGGATCTTGGGTTCATGTCACGCTAGACGTTACCCCACCAGCGAACAAATGTTATCTGTTTTTAATATAACGGGTCAGTTGCTGTCTTTTCTATGTTTCTACCTCTCTTTCTCTGTTTTTTTTTGGTGATTTGTATATTCGGAGACCTTGTAGGTAACACCTGTCTGTCTGCACACTGATTGCCTTGGCAACGGGCAGTTGAAAAAACTGTCTGTAATCACCAAGCATTGTTCTGTGATTTATAAATGCGATTTCATTTCGAGGATTTCATTTCCAACAACGTTCACCTGAGGAAGGAGGAAGCCTCCGAAAGCTTGTGAATTTAAAATAAAATTGCTGGACTATAACTTGGTGTTGTAAAATTGTTTACAATTGATTTTCTTAAGTTAATCTGTAATAATTACAAATGGAAAACTGTACTTCTGTCTTTTAAAGAAGATGGGCAGGAAAGTGTTATAAAATAGGATGGTTAACTAAACTGGAAATCAGAATTATCTGCTTTGTGGTCCTCTGTAGAACATAGCTTTAAATTATACGTAGAACAAACATGTCCCTTAGCAAATTCAGCAGCTAGACAGAATATAGAATTCAATGCTAGCCTGGTTGTAATGTTTCTGGATGTTTTGACCATTTTTACACAAAAAAAATTTGGAAAAAAAATTAAACTTTAGGTGTGCCTTAAAGCAAAGTGTATGTATTTATTTAAAAAAAGATAGGGACAAAAGGTGGTTAAAATGTTAATGAGCTAGGCTTTCAAGTTATTTCTCCTTAGGACTATAAACAAGCAATTCATTAACCTGTCTTTGTAATCAATAAACACCTCACACCCATTGTGTTGGGAGGTCATCGATCCCAGGCCTTGGCAGGGAGTGTCTGGTATAGGTCCTCCTCTCGAAGTGTGAACAAAGGGCGATAAAAAAAGACAGGGACACAGGGTTCAGTGTCACTACACGTCTCCCTCCTCAACCCACAGATCATGATGACACTTTCCACTTTCTCCCCTCTCAGTTTACACTACCAATCTACCTTCTCCACCCAGTTTGCAATAGCACTTTTCTCCACCTCACCCAAACGTTCACAATGGCAGTCCTCTCTCTCTCTCACCTTCAATTCAAGCTGACACTCTTCACCCCAGTTCACACTAGCACTCCTTTCCCTTGCCTCCCAAGTTCATTCTTCTCCTTCCCACTCCCCTTATAGCTGCTCCCAGCTCCAACCCTTCCTCCGCACAACTCCCAGCTGAAACCTGTGCTGCTGTTGTGGGCAGGATTTCCTGATCTTGCAAAATTTTCATCAGAATTCTCATCCAAAGCACAAAGCAGCATTCAATCCTATGAAGCAGCAGCAGGTAGGAGCTGGGAGCAGCACCAATGTTTGTCCAAAACCATGGACAAATACATAGTGCCATCCAGATGCTGACTGTTCATACGAGTATGTATATGTATAGCAGTTTAACAGTATGGCGTGGTAGTTGAAATACAAGAAAATGCAAATGCTTGTATGCTATTTTACTGTAAGTTGCTCCAATTGGGTGTTTGCAAAATTAGGTCAAAGTCAGATGGTGGCCTATTCACATTAAAATGGTGATCATGTTAAGGTAGCAAAAGTTTTTCTTGTATATACCAAAATGTTAGTGGCAAAATCAAAGTATTCGTGATTCCTGCAACAAATTAAAACATCGTGCTCCATTATATTTCAAGTGATCGCAACAAAAGTTGCATTTCAGAGGTTTGTCACCATGGTGTTGAAGTCCTTTTGTGAAAGGCACAATGAAATAGAAAATTATAAATAAAATTTACAGCGTGATACCTTCCAACACTTCCAGGTCCAGACATTGTCAAGGATATATTGCAAACATTTGACACATATTAATTAAAATCCACTTTTACACAAATTGTTAGTGATACTTTTTTAAAGCTTTCTTTAGCCTGCTAAAGAAATGTGTCTCATCAGCCCAATGCTTAAAGGAATCATAACCCAATGAAAATCTACTATTACAGTTGGTCTCAGAAATATTAATAACTAGGACACACTAGTGCAAAACTGGGAAAGAGTACAATATTAAACATTGGAATTTTTACATTTTCATTAACTCAGCTTTTATTCAATACCAATAATGAGCTTGATCAAAAACAGCCTTTGGCACTAGGTGCCTGAGATAAACAAAGCTGAAACATGCCAATATCTTCTTTCTATTTTGTCTTTTAAAAAAAAACTCACAGCAAGTTAATAAAACTGCACTCTTCTATTCAGCATCTCTTGTAAAGCCACTAATCTCTTTTCTTTTTTTAAATTGAAGGCTTTCATAATAGCGTTTAGCTTTTGAGTCCAATTAAGTAGGGTCTGAATGTCAGATCGAATCAAAAAGTTGCACTGTATGTCAAATTGTTTGGAAAAATGCAAATCTTAATATGTCATGACACATAACAGCAAGACAGAGTTTAACTATGTAACAAATATTTCACTTCAAAAGAAATTTTGACCATTTGGCTACGTTGCAAACTCCAGAGCTACAGATTAATTAACAATAAGCCTCCCCAATATAAGATACAAGATTAGTGCCGATTTACTGATTGTTTGTAGACCTGTCAACTCATTGCAGCTGTGCCAGCTCTATGAAAAAGCCACGTCATTTCATAGAATCATAGAAATTTATGGCACAGAAGGAGGCCATTCGGCCCATCATGTCTGCGCTGGCTGAAAAAGAGCTATCCAGCCTAATCCCACTTTCCAGCTCTTGGTCTGTAGCCTTGTAGGTTACTGCACTTCAAGTGCCTATCCAAGTACTTTTTAAATGTGATGAAGGTTTCTGCCTCTACCACCTTTTCAGGCAGTGAGTTTCAGACCCCTACCACCCTCTGGTGAAACAATTTTTCCTCAGCTCCCCTCTAATCCTTCTAGCAATTACTTTAAATCTATGCCTCCTGGTTATTGACCCTTCTGCTAAGGGAAATAGGTCCTCCATATCCACGCTATCAAGGCCCCTCATAATTTTATATACCTCAATTAAATCTCCCCTCAACCTCCTCTGTTCCAAAGAAAACAACCCCAGCATATCCAATCCTCCTCATGGCTAAAATTCTCCAGTCCTGGCAACATCCTCGTAAATCTCCTCTGTACCCTCTCTAGTGCAATCACATATTGCCTGTAATGTGGTGACCAGAACTGTACGCAGTACTCAAGCTGTGGCCTAACTAGTGTTTTATACAGTTTTAGTGTAACCTCCCTGCCCTGATATTCTATGCCTCGGTTAATAAAGGAAAGTATCCTGTATGCCATCTTAACCACCTTATCTACCTGTCCTGTTACCTTCAGGGATCGGTGGACATGCACTCCAAGGTCCCTCTGTTCCTCTACACCTCTTCACCTCTTAGTATCCTCCCATTTATTGTGTATTCCTTTGTCTTGTTTGCCCTCCTCAAATGCATTACCTCACACTTCTCTGGATTGAATTCCATTTGCCACTTATCTGCCCACCTGACCAGTCCACTGATATCTTCCTGCAGTCTACAGCTTTCCTCCTCACCATCAACCACATGGCCAATTTTTGTATAATCTGCAAACTTCTTTATCATGTCCCCTACATTTAAATCAAAATCATTGATATATACCACCAAAAGCAAGGGACCTAGTACCGAGCCATGTGGAACCCCACTGGAAACAGCCTTCCAGTCACAAAAACGTCCGTCAAGCATTACTCTTTACTTCCTGCCATTGGGCTAATTTTGGATCCAACTTGCCACTTTCCTTTGGATCCCATGGGCTTTTACTTTTCTGACCAGTCTGCCATGTGGGACCTTGTCAAAAGCCTTGCTAAAATCCATGTACACTACATCAAACACGCTACCCTCATCGACCCTCCTTGTTACCTCCTCAAAAAATTCAACCAAGTTAGTCAGGCACCACCTTCCCGTAACAAATCCATGCTGACTGTCCTTGATTAATCCGTGCCTTTCTAAATGACAATTAATACTGTCACTCAGAATTGTTTCCAATAATTTGCCCACCACCAAGGTTAGGCTGACTGGCCTGCAATTACTCAGTCTATCCCTTTCTCCCTTTTTAAATAACGGTGCAATGTTAGCAGTCCCCTGATCCTCTGGCACCACTCCTGTAGCCAGAGAGGATTGGAAAATGATGGTCAGAGCCTCTGCTATTTCCTCCCTTGCTTCTCTTAACATCCAGGGATACATTTCATCCAGACCTGGCAATTTATCTACTTTCAAAGATGCTAGTCCCCTTAATATTTCCTCCCTCACTATGTTTATCCCATCCAATATTTCACACTCCTCCTCCTTAACTACAATCTCTGAATTTTCCCCTCTTTTATAAAGACAGGCGCAAAGTATTAATCTTCCACCTCCACACACAAATTACCTTTTTGGTTTCTAATAGGCCCTACTCTTTCCTTAGTTATCCTCTTGCTCTTTATGTATTTATAAAACATCTTTAGGTTTTCCTTGATTTTACTTGCCAATATTCTTTCATGCCCTCTTTTTGCTTTCCTAATTTCCTTTTTAATTTCACCCCTGCACTTTCTATACTCCTCTAGGTTTTCTGCAGTATTGAACTCTCAGTATCTGACATAAGCCTCCATTTTTTGCCTTATCCTACCATGTGTGCTCCTTGACATCCAGGGGGCTCTAGATTTGAGAGTGCCATCCTTTTTCTTTGTGGGAACATATTTGCTCTGAACCCTCATCATCTCCTCCTTGAATGCCTCCCACTGTTCTGACACTGATTTACTTTCAAGGAGCTGTTTCCTGTCCACTTTTGCTAAATCACTTCTCAGCTTAGTAAAATTGGCCTTTTCTGAATTGAAAACTTTTACTCCTGTTCTATCTTTGTCCTAGCATGGGCTCTAATTTTCTCTGGTAGTTTCTAACTAGCCAGAGAGTAACATAAGGGAGGGAGTAATCATCCAAAGAGAAAAATTCTTCCAGTGGTGTTCCTCCACTATTTCTTGCTGGATTTACCTAAAAATTGTTTCTGTAGGAAATAATTACTTAGATGAGCAAACACTCTTACTTTCATCTTTGTGATGTCAGCAAAGTGATAATTTTTAAAATGAAGACAATGGATGAAATTTCAAAATAGTGATTTCCTGAGGAAAATTACATAATTTTAGGAAAAATGATGGAACTGGTATAATGATCACACTATAAGTAGGCAATAAGATAAGAGCCATCTATCACCAAGGATGAAGGCCAATAACACTGATAGCCAAATTAAGGCCGAGCAAAGTAACGATCTTAAGTTTCTTTGTTTAGTTCACAAAAAAACATCAGTTTGTTCAAAATGAAAGTGAAATGCAAGTAAGAGTTAATTGACAACTAAACAGTTTAAACTTTTCAGGCATTCATTATAAATATGAACACCACGGGATATTCTTCAACTAAACTTCCACTCAAATGCAGGTGCTAAGATAGTCCACGATTTTGAAGCTTCCGTAGCTTTGACAAAATGGCTGGGATTTTTTTTTTTTTAAAGTTGTTCTCGGGACGTGATGATGCTGGCAGGGCCACATTTATTGCCCATCTCCAGTTGCCTCAGGAAGGTGGTGGTAGGTCTTCTCCTTGAACCACTGTAGCCCTTGTGGTGATGGCCCTAAGGATTGTGTCATGATCCCGAGACCATAATGGAGAAACTTTTTTCACTTAAAATTGCAGGCCCCTAAGGTGAGAGGATTAGATAATACAAGAAAGGTTTCAACCACTAGAATCATAGAATGGTTACAACACAGGAGGCCATTCGGTCCATCGAGCCCTTGCCGGCTCTCTGCAAGAGCAATCCAGCTAGTACCACTCCCCCACCCTTTCCCCATAGCCCTGCAAATTCTTTTCCTTCAAATACTTATCCAATTCCCTTTTGAAAGTCACGATTGAATCCGCCTCCACCACCCTTTCAGGCAGTGCATTCCAGATCCTAACCACTCGCTGTGGTTTTTCCTCATGTCGCCTTTGGTTCTTTTGCCAATTACCTTAAATCTGTGCCCTCTGGTTCTCCACCCTTCTGCCAATGGGAACAGTTCCTCTCTATTTACTCCCCTCATGATGTTGAGCACCTCCATCAAATCTCCTCTCAACCTTCTCTGCTCTAAGGAGAACAATCCCAGATTTTCCAGTCTATCCACATAACTGAAGTCCCTCATCCCTTGAACCGTTCTAGTAAATCTTTTCTGAACCCTTTCTGAAGGAAGGGAATTCTGTTTATTTAGGCTGGTCCTGTCAAGAGCCTGGCCAATATCGGAGGCTCTGTGGGTTGCTATGCTGCATATGGACTTCTACATTTATTAGATAATCCAGGATGCAAAATGGTGATTGATGATCGAAGTCAAAAAGTTCAAAAACCAAGTGGTAATTGGCCAGTAACTGATATCCATTGCTTGGATCTGGTGAATAATCTTACCTATATGAGAAAGCAGCGGTAAAGTGCAAGAAACTTTCCAGACCAGGAGACTGACAGGCCATCATGGGCCAAGTTTGATTCCTACAACAGAATCTAAGTAGTTGTTTGTTCTGAAAGGTTACCATGAGATATCTTTCTCCATTTGATCTCCATTGACCCATGATGAACAGTCCAATTGAGTTATTGTTGAAAGATTCAGATGTGACATTTTGTACCTTGAAGAGGTCCTGAGCGGGTATAGTTCTGATGTTTTGATGCACTGGATTCAGCCAAAGGTGGGAACCAATTACTCCTTGGTTTATGTACCTTACTATTGTGGTACGGTCTGTCCAAATTGATCAATTTATGGACACATTCTTTGAAGAATAGCAAGGCTAACAACCACTTAGACCAAAAGCCAGTTAATGTGCTAGGTGTACTGGGGTCCACAATTCTTTTGAGTGTGTACTCCATTCCGTGGGAAGGCATCAAGGAAAGAAGGGGACAGCTGCTGCTCCTGACACTAATTGTAGGGCCTCCTTGTTGATCTTGACATTCTTGGGACAATTTTGCAAAATGTTTTAGTTGCAATGGTCTCATGAATAATCTTGAATTGGGTACTACTAATGTGGCTTGCTGCAATCGGTACTATATATAGTACTGAACATGAATCCTGGTTTGGCAGGAGTGAGCAGCAGTTGAATAACTATGAACTATTCTAGTGATAAAGATATTAGGGTTGATTTTAAACTTGCTGCCTGGGCGTAGAATCGGCATTGCAGAACGGCCACCCGTTACAGAAACAGGTCCGATTTTCAAATTGGCCAGTTTCTATAATGGGCAAGTTATCCGCAATGCCAATTTATGCCTGGGCAAGTTGAAAATCTACCCCATTGTGTCCCAAGCTGTCTGAAACCAAGCATTTATGAAGATAGGTACTGTAGTAATTGTTGCTAGTACTTTTCTTGATTTATGAGAAACCCTTATCTCCCATAAAATTCAACAGCTATTGGATGACCATCCAAGTAGTCTTAGGAAGGAGCCCAGAAAAAGTGATCAACTAAGGACTAAGGGCAGCCACAAAATATAGCTGCTGCAGTATGAAAACGGATCTCACTATGAGCAGGAACTTTCATGAATCTCCTGAGTGTTGATTTGAGACAGGATAAAAGCACCTTGTATTGGTAGAACTCAATTTATTTCCAGTGGAATTCTTTAACAACAGACAGCCTCCCATTTGAATTATTTGTCAACATCTTGGACCTTTCATCCAATATTCATGAGTTAACGCCCATGCATCCAGTATGTCAATCTTTCTGCCCTTTTGAGTACAGCAAAGTAGTGGAAGTAAATTCCCGAGTTCTTTTGCCCTAAGGATACCTTGTGTGTTGCCTGGAAAAGCAGGCATTTCAGCACTTCAAAGCCCAAAGCGAGCTGAAATGAGCACTCTGCTCAAAGAAAGTCACTCCTCTGAATTTGGTGAAAAGCCAATTCATAAGAACATAAGAAATAGGAGCAAGAGGATTCCATATGGCTCCTCGAGCCTGCTCCACCATTCAATAAGATCATGGCCTCAACTCCACTTTCCTGCCCGATCCCCATATCCCTTGATTCCCTTAGAGTCCAAAAATCTATCAATCTCAGTCTTGAATATACTCAATGACTGAAAATCTACAGCCATCTGGGGTAGAGAATTCCAAAGATTCACAACTCTCTAAGTGAAGAAATTTCTCCTCATCTCAGTCCTAAATGGCCGACCCCTTATCCTGAGACTATGCTCCCAAGTTCTAGACTCTCCAGCCAAGGGAAACAGCCTCTCAGCATCTACCCTGTCAAGCCCTCTCAGAATCTTATATATTTCAATGAATTCAGCTCTCAATCTTCTAAACTCCAGAGAGTATAGGCCCATTCTACTCAATCTCTCCTCATAGGACAATCCTCTCATCTCAGGAATCAATCTAGTGAACCTTCATTGCACTGCTTCTAAGGCAAGTATATCCTTCCTTAGGTAAGGAGACCAAAACTGCACACACTACTGCAGATGTGGTCTCACCAAAGCCCTGTACAATTGCAGCTAGACTTCCTTACTCTTGTACTCCAACCCCCTTGCAATAAAGGCTAACATACCATTTGCCTTCCTAACTGCTTGCTGTACCTGCATGCTAACTTTCTGTGTTTCGTGTACAAGGACACCCAAATCACTCTGAACACCAACATTTAATAGCTCCTCACCATTTAAAAAAATATTCCGTTTTTCTATTTTTCCTACCAAAGTGAATAACCTCACATTTCTCCATATTACAGTCCATCTGCCCACTCGCTTAACCTATTTATATCCCTTTGCAGACTCTGTGTCCTCCTCGCTGGTTACTTTCCCACTTAGCTTTGTATCGTCAGCAAACTTGGATACATTGCACTCGGTCCCTTCATCTAAGTCATTAATATAGATTGTAAATAGCTGAGGTCCAAGCACCGATCCTTGCAGCACTCCACTAGCTATAGCCTGACAACCTGAAAATGACCCATTTATTCCTACTTTGTGTTTTCTGTCCGTTAACCAATCCTCTATCCGTATTAATATATTACCCCCAACCCCATGAGCCCTTACCTTGTGTAACAACCTTTTGTGTGGCACCTTATCGAATGCCTTTTGAAAATCCAAATATACTACATCCACAGGTTCCCCTTTATCTACCCTGCTAGTTACATTCTCAAAGAACTCTAATGGATTTGTCAAACATGATTTCCCTTTCATAAAACCATGTTGACTCTGCCTAATCATATTATGATTTTCTAAATGCCCCATTACCACCTCCTTAATAGTGGATTCCAGCATTTTCCCGACTACTGATGTCAGGCTAACTGACCTGTAGTTCCGTGATTTCTCTCCCCCTCCTTTCTTCAATAGCGATGTTTGCTCTCTCACTTTCTTCTATTTTTGTATTAATAACTACTTTGATCTAAAATAACCTGTTCTAACTGTTCAATACCTTTTTGTCCACCTCTCATACCCCACTGTCCATTTTGAAGGTTGGACCTACATCCAAAAAAACTGACCTCTATCTGAAAACGAGCTTCAAAGGCTCAGGCTGCTAGTGTCAGATGAGTTGTTTGCCCATAGTACCTGGTAGTCTGACTGTACACAGACAAGATAACCCTTGTTGCAGTGGGTTAACACCAACAATTACACATAATATTTGCTTTTATTATTACTACATTGTCATATTTCAAGTGCACTGGTGTATCAATTTCTGCAACATTAATTATGAATCAATTTGCCCATCTTCAGACTCTGCTAACTCTTGAACTCAACTCTTCCACCAACAGGTTAGGTGCTATCGCATTATGTGCCAGGGAAATATTTCAGATTTTTAAAAATCATTATCTGTGATTATTCACTCCTTGGGAATTTAAACAAATTGGGGAGAGTTCATGACAGTGAACAGCATATGTCATCAGTTGGACAGAATGGACCTAATGGGCAGAATTTTCTCAATCCCTATTTTTGAATGCAAAATAGCTTCAGACTTGGTGATTCTTGGACATTGTGGACGAACACAAAATAAAATTTTCTGAAAACCAGATTATGTGAACATATTTTTAAAAAAATCTTTGGGGAATAGACCTCTGATAGTGAGTACGCATGGATGCAGTTTACTTATTGCGAAATGGAAATGAGCTATGAAAATGCTGAAACTGGCTCTTGTAATAACATACATCATTGAGTGCCCAGCTAAAAATATACATATCATATTTAAGCCATTATTTTGTTATATTATAGCCACATTATTTATTGTTGCTTCTGGAGTGCTGCAAAATACAATGATATCCTGCATAAATAAAATGAAATATTTACTGTAGTTCCTTAAAGCATTAATATCAATACTGAAGATTCTATTCCACCCATTAAAAAAATCTTATTTGAGAACCTGCAATCCCTGCAACATGTACAAATAACTGTGAATTTAAAAGTCAACTTAAGCCAGAAGATTTTCTAGCTAATTTGAGTCAGCGGGTTAGTATTCTAGTTAGTTTGTCAAGTCTTCACAATCCATAATATGCTGATAAGGAAAATGTGGATGCAGCGGTCTGAGGACTAAAAATGGCTTCTGCCTCTTGTGGCTGAAGGTACCAGGGAAATCAGCAGCTCTTTGGCTTATGATCATCACCTAGTGACCCTTGGTAGAAAATAAATGTGTGGGAACATCAAGTTGGGCTCAGCTATAATGCCCTGAAGACAAATAGCCTGCTGAAACTCACTGTCTGGCCTTATACATGAAGAATGGGAGATGGTATTTGTTGGTCACTATTGCCTGTGGAAATCATATCCCAGCAGGAGTCACTGCCTTCAGGAGAGCAGGAAAGAATATGGTGGGGGGCGATGGGGGTTATTGTACACTTTGCTTTTAAAAATAACCATTGAAGACATTTTGGCGAAGAAATGTGGGTTTGTAAAGCCGTGTTTGAAAAGGGAGGGTGGGGATTAATAGGCAAGACCAACAGGTCCCATGTCAACCATCAGTGGTGGAAATTAAGGGATACAGAAAATATATGTTGTATCAGATTATAGATTCATTTATTTTTCAAATTTGTCATATTATTACCTTTCCTTGGGAGAAGAAAGAATGGGTCAGGTTGGATTTTTTGATACAGTGTAACTAATAATTTAATTATGGGGAATGCTTATTTTAACAGTGCAAAGTATTTATTTTCTGATACCTACCCCAGGAGAAGGTATATTTGTTACAAAACATTACAAGGGTATAACAGTCATTGATCCTACCTTACTGCAAGCAGTTCAACTTAAATAAACGTATGCAACCCAACTATAAAAATACATATGGATACTGATAAGGGTACATGACAGGCAAAGCCAACACAGTACAAAGACATACCCAATGCAGTTCTGCCGTTTTCTTCAACTGGTCTGTGAAAGCCACCAGAAACCTGGCAATTAAAAAGTTTTCAGAAAAGCAACATTAAAAAGGTTTCATGAAGAAAGGCTGCTTCAGTACATTTGAGACATATGTCAACATTTTGGGCTAAAAGGATGTTAGAAATTATAAAAAGCCAAGCTTCAAAAAAAGTGGAGAGGAAATTTAATTAACAAAGTTGCAGAGGTACAGACAGTTTCAGGGTTATTTTTTAATAAAATTCAGGCTATAGGCATCTCTCTGGGAAGCTGTTCTAGACAAAGGCAGCTGAAGGAATCTCAACTGCAAGAGAGTAAATCTGCTGAGAATGATGCTGTTTAATCAAAGTGTATGCTGAGCACAGAACTCCACTAATAAGCCTCCAGTCATAATACCAAAGACTTTCTACAGAATTTCTCATAAATATCCATCACCTAACCAGTAGATGTCAATAGGAAGACACAAAGATAGATACTACCCACGATGTACTAAGCCTTTGATAGATTTTGTTAGACCAGGCTAATTCGTCTACTGGTTCGAAGTCCCATCAACCAGATCATGATTTTTTTTTAAGTAAATACTTTCTCCAATACTGTTGATGAAGATAACTTTGATGAGACTCCTAATTCAATATTACAGAAGCTAAATACTGCAGATGCTTGAAATCTGAAATAAAAACAGAAAATGCTGGAAACCCTCAGCAAGTCAGTCAGCATCTGTGGAGAGAAACAGAGTTAATGTTTCAGATCGATGACCTTTCACCATCGACCTGAAACATTAACTCTGTTTCTCTCTCCATATATGCTGCCTGACCTGCTGAGTGTTTCCAGCATTTTCTGATTTCATTCCTAATTCAATACACATACACATTCATAGAAATGGCACAGAATTGCTGTTGCTGCAACAGTATTGAAGAAATAAGGTACAAGACTCTTAATGGAAAATTTCACATGTGAAGAAAACATTCCTTTTAGACTATTATTACCATTAATACTGGAATATATTGAGACTGAACTGGAAGCTTCACTTCCAAATGTTACCAGTTTATGAAAAGTCATATATAAATGTATGTATTATACCGACATTTTGTGTATAATTTTTTGTAGGCATCATGTAACATGTGAATAATATGCAGTAATGCACATCACTGAAGAAGCTTAAAGGTTCATAATAATCTGTCTAACAATAACATAAATATACATTTTACCAAGAATAGAGTTCCAGCGAATTCACTGGTACCAAGGGCCAACATAAGCCAATAACTTGCAATTGTATACTTTTAACGCAGATAAAAACGTCACAAGGCACTTCACATATGGAAAAACAGACGCCGAGCCAAAGCAGGAGGGATTAGGATTTGTGACCAAAAGCTCGGGTGACTCACTTGCTAATAAAAATTGAAATACCAGGTGTTAATTATATGATTGCATCAATTGGGGTTAACTGTATTCAGACGGTGGGTATCGATTGGGGACTCTCTTGGATCCTTTTCATAGGAGAGCTTAGCTAGGGTGTGCAAGAGGAAACTCTGTGATTAAAGGCTTGGCAGCAACAAATGACCAGGCTCTAGTATTCTTTCCTTCACCACATGACTATCCAGTTTTAACACTAGGAGGCACGCTTTTGGGACAGAGTAGAGGGAACTGTATTCTGCATCTGGCTGTGCTATACCTGACTTGGGAATGCCTGACACCATCACTGGGTACCTGAATTGGGAAGATTTCGGTTCTCTAGCACTATCATCATTCACCTTGAGCACAAAAAAGTATGTTCACCAAATGTACACAGGTGAGAAGAGAGAAGCATTCAAGACTGATTCCCAGTTTCTCAACAAAAACATCTAAACTAGCAGGCAGTTCTGCAGACCTTCTTACTGATGTTAATTCAGATTTATAGATTCAATTGTTGTAGAATTCCCACTCCTGCCCTGCTCCCCCACCCACCACTAAAGAAAAAAATATACGCTTGATGTTTACCTGGATTTCTGGAGCACAGCTCCCATGACTTCAAGCTTCTTTTCGTCCTTGATATCTTCATTGATATCTGTTCCACCAAATATAACTCCATATGGGACACTATTGTCTAAAAAAAAGTGACATTTTTAACTAAATGTAATCTTATTTCTTTGAACTTCTGACTTAGTTCTCCACCATCAGTACAATACAATAAGTTAAAATCACTTCTGGTGTTTCAGCTGGTTAAGCTGATAAATACTATTCACTTTGACAAAATAATTCGAAGTTGGAGGGAGACAGAGGGGAAGGAGGGGCAGGAAGAGAACGAGGGAGGGAAAGGGGTAGTGGGATGAGTAAGAGGAGGAGGAGCAAGGGGGAAAGAGAGGGAAGGGGAAAGGGAGAGTGCAGGAATAGGAGGGTCAGTTTTGGGGAACTGGGAATACTCCACTCATACCACAGAGCTATCTGTGAAAAGGGTATGTGTCATGAAGCTGGTATATATACCATTATAGAGTACTGAATGATATTGAAGTGTGCTGATGGTATTCGAACGTGTGAGAGAGAGAATGAGTGAGAAAGAAAGTGAGAAATGGAGCTTTGAAAGAAGTTAGAAGATAGTGTTATCCTGCTTAAATGGGTCTTCACACCAGGTATTGTAGAAACATAGATCTTTTAAAAGTGAGAGCGCAGGTATAAAAGGTCATAAAAAGACAAACAGCATTCTAGGTTTTATACAACAGGTAATGAATGTTTAAAAAAGGAACGGACGCTGAATTTATGCAAAACATTGGTTGGAGTATTGAATGCAGTTTTGGGCACCCCGATATAGGCACAATTAGAGCCATGGGAAGATACAGCAATGACTCAGCAAAATGATACCAGGAATGAGAAGTTCTAGTTATGGAGGAAGGCTAGAAAAATTGGGGCTTTTTCACTGGAACTCAATTGGGATTTTTCTTCTAAACAGAGAAAGTAAAGGAGGGATCTAATGAAGGCCTGACCCCAATATTCCCTACCCATCAGCAGCCATATAGTTTCCTGTGAGAGGCAAGAAAACAGATTTTAATAAACCCTAGGCTAATTATTGGAAAAATGACTTCCAGGAGACAACAATAACCACAAGGTATATGACTCTACTTCCCACCAACGACATAACGATATCAGCCTCCTCCAGGAATTCATCCAGCTCTCTTTTTAATGTTTGGAGCGAATCTGCACCTACTGTACGAGCCAGCAACTTATTCCAAAAGTCAATTATCCTTTTGGAAAAGAAAAATCACCCGGCATCTAACCTAGTTCTATGCTTAACATAACTTGTACACATCCCCTCATTCTCACTAACTTTATCTAATTCAAATAATCCGACCACATGTAAACAGTCTAGTTCCTACATCATTAATACATATTAAATACTTCAATCAAGTCTCCTGGAAGTCTATATGTTTTTCTAAATTTAAAAAACCCAGCTCCCTGGGCCTATCATGATAACTAAGGATTTTTAAGACAGGACTTAATCTAGTGGCCCTCCTCTGAACCTTTTCCGGGGCCTCCATATCTCCCACCATACGAGGGGACCAGAACTGGAAACCGTATTCTCAATGGGGCCTAACCAAGGTCCTGTACGAGGTCTCTCCCTCTGTCCCTCCTCCCATGGTATGGCAAAGATTAAGAACTGAGCACTTGAGGAAAAACAGGTGCAAACTTGCATTACACCGCTCCGTGACACGCTGAATGTGAAAATATGAAAAAAATCTTCATTATTTCCAGATAACACCATGTAAATGATGGCTGATATATTCTCTAATCACAGACATATGGAGGAAGTCAATCAGCCTTGCAGTGAGTTCATAGAAGCCTCACCAATTAAAAAAAAAAATTGTCTACAGGCTGATGCATTAATAACTTACTGTTTAGGGAATAAGTGTCTTTTGCCACTTCCTCTTTGCCTTTGTTGGAAACTCTCAAAATTTTAACCATTTTGCATTTTGTTTTGCTGCACATATAAAATGTTTTGGTAATGCATTTAGATTCAAGTTATTGCCAAAACTAAGGTACTGTGCTACAAATCTCATTAAACAGATATTGCCACTGCTTTACTGCCAGTTCATAAATAAAGCCCATAGTGAGTCACTGCTTTACATTCAATACGCTTTGCATTTATCAATACATAAGTTTACCTACTCCTATTTTAGAGCGGGTTGGCAAGCAGCAAGTTTCCACTGATCTAGATTGTTAGGTCAGGATATTAAGAAGAAGCTGATAACAGTACCCACAATTTGGACAACATTAGTAAAACATGCACTATGCAAAAAGGCCAGACTGGGTTCAAACATTTCGCCGTAATAAAAAGTCAAAAGACGGAGATCAAATATATTTAATGTAGCTTGGTTTACGTTTTCCTTACTTATGCAACATCTACTTTTTCAGAACTATAATAGACTAGCAAATTTACTATCCCTTTATAAAACTAAATTGGTGTTTAAACACAATCAATATTTTGCCACTTATTGTATTTTCTTCAACCCTCTTCTGCCAAATTCCCTATATAACCTGGAACCTGTTTCGACAATACTGGAGCTTACCATACCTAATAGCAATCTTCCTCCTTTGTAGAGATGGATTATCAGCACTGCCTCAAATTTCTCCTCAGAGATTAAGTCTGAAACTTGAGAGGATGATTTAAAATCGGCAATATCTCTCAAAATACATACATGGCCAAAACCGTGTATATATTCGCTACAGGAAAGAAAGATAAAATGAAAGTAAAACTTAATTCTAGCAAATATTAAGGCTGTGCTTACTAATGCAAAGAGTTTATTCATAAATTGTTTTAGCTACATTTCTAAATCATCTTTCAAATTGCAAAATATATAAAGAAAACCTCAGGATATTATACTACAACAAGATAAACCAAGGGAAGTTCCGGTGAGCTGCAGCCACTTGTCTGTTTATGACCTTAGTTGAGGTTTAAAAGAATTATGATGACTTACTGGATAAGCCATGATGTGGAGATGCCGGTGATGGACTGGGGTTGACAATTGTAAACAATTTTACGACACCAAGTTGTAGTCCAACAATTTTATTTGAAATCCCACAAGCTTTCGGGGGCTTCCCCCTTCCTCAGGTGGTGTGGAAATGACATTTTCGAATCCTTCGCATTTTAAGATCACAGAACAATGCCTGGTGATTACTGCCCGTTGCCAAGGCAATCACAGTGAGCAGACAGAAAGGTGTCACCTAAAAAGGCCACCGAATATACAAACCCCCAAAAAGGAGAGAGAGAGAGAGAGAGAGAGAGAGAGAGATAAGGAAGACAGTCAATGACCCGTTATATTAAAAAGATAACATTTGTTCGCTGGTGGGGTTACGTGTAGTGTGACATGAACCCAAGATCCCGGTTGAGGCCGTCCTCATGGGTGCGGAACTTGGCTATCAATTTCTGCTCGACGATTTTGCGTTGTCGTGTGTCTCGAAGGCCGCCTTGGAGTATGCTTACCCGAAGGTCGGTGGCTGAATGTCCATGACTGCTGAAGTGTTCCCCGACAGGGAGAGAACCCTCCTGTTTGGCGATTGTTGCGCGGTGTCCGTTCATCCGTTGTCGCAGCGTCTGCATGGTCTCGCCAATGTACCATGCTCTGGGGCATCCTTTCCTGCAACGTATGAGGTAGACAACGTTGGCCGAGTCACAGGAGTATGAACCGTGCACCTGGTGGGTGGTGTCCTCTCGTGTGATGGTGGTATCTGTGTCGATGATCTGGCATGTCTTGCAGAGGTTACCGTGGCAGGGTTGTGTGGTGGGTAATTTGCTGTGAACGATGGTTTGTTTGAGGTTGGGTGGCTGTTTAAAGGCGAGTAGTGGAGGTGTGGGGATGGCCATAGCGAGGTGTTCGTCATCATTGATGACATGTTGAAGGCTGCGGAGAACATGGTGTAGTTTCTCCGCTCCGGGGGAAGTACTGGACGACGAAGGGTACTCTGTTGGTTGCGTCCCGTGTTTGTCTTCTGAGGAGGTCTACGCGATTTTTCGCTGTGGCCCGTCGGAACTGTCGATCGATGAGTCGAGCATCATATCCCAAAACTGGACAACCAGGAACACTACAGACGGTTACCCGCAGACCCGACCAAAGAACACACCCATCAGCTCAACAAACTGATCAAGACTTTCGATCCAGACCTTCAAAACATCCTACGCACTCTCATCCCACGTACTCCCCGCGTGGGAGACTTCTACTGCCTCCCAAAGATACACAAAGCCAACACACCCGGACGTCCTATCGTATCAGGAAATGGAACCCTGTGTGAGAACCTCTCTGGATACATCGAGGGCATCCTGAAACCCATCGTGCAGGGAACCCCCAGCTTCTGTCGTGACACTACAGACTTTCTACAAAAACTCAGTACCCACGGACCTGTTGAACCAGGAACACTTCTCACCACGATGGACGTCTCGGCACTCTACACCAGTATCCCCCACGATGACGGCATCGCTGCGACAGCATCAATACTCAACACAAACAACAGCCAATCTCCAGACGCCATCCTACAACTCATCCGCTTCATCCTGGATCACAATGTCTTCACCTTCAATAACCAGTTCTTTACCCAAACACACGGAACAGCCATGGGGACCAAATTCGCACCCCAATACGCCAACATTTTCATGCACAAGTTCGAGCAGGACTTCTTCACTGCACAGGACCTCCAACCAACGCTATACACCAGATACATCGACGACATTTTCTTTCTATGGACCCACGGCGAAGAATCACTAAAGAGACTACACGATAACATCAACAAGTTCCATCCCACCATCAAGCTCACCATGGACTACTCCTCAGAATCAGTTTCTTTCTTGGACACGCGAATCTCCATCAAAGACGGGCACCTCAGCACCTCACTCTACCGCAAGCCCACGGACAACCTCACGATGCTCCACTTTTCCAGCTTCCACCCTAACCACGTCAAAGAGGCCATCCCCTATGGACAGGCCCTGCGAATACACAGGGTCTGCTCAGACAAGGAGGAACGCGATGGACACCTACAGACGTTGAAAGACGCCCTCGTAAGAACGGGATATGATGCTCGACTCATCGATCGACAGTTCCGACGGGCCACAGCGAAAAATCGCGTAGACCTCCTCAGAAGACAAACACGGGACGCAACCAACAGAGTACCCTTCGTCGTCCAGTACTTCCCCCGGAGCGGAGAAACTACGCCATGTTCTCCGCAGCCTTCAACATGTCATCAATGATGACGAACACCTCGCTATGGCCATCCCCACACCTCCACTACTCGCCTTTAAACAGCCACCCAACCTCAAACAAACCATCGTTCACAGCAAATTACCCAGCCTTCAGGAGAACAGCGTCCACGACACCACACAACCCTGCCACGGTAACCTCTGCAAGACATGCCAGATCATCGACACAGATACCACCATCACACGAGAGGACACCACCCACCAGGTGCACGGTTCATACTCCTGTGACTCGGCCAACGTTGTCTACCTCATACGTTGCAGGAAAGGATGCCCCAGAGCATGGTACATTGGCGAGACCATGCAGACGCTGCGACAACGGATGAACGGACACCGCGCAACAATCGCCAAACAGGAGGGTTCTCTCCCTGTCGGGGAACACTTCAGCAGTCATGGACATTCAGCCACCGACCTTCGGGTAAGCATACTCCAAGGCGGCCTTCGAGACACACGACAACGCAAAATCGTCGAGCAGAAATTGATAGCCAAGTTCCGCACCCATGAGGACGGCCTCAACCGGGATCTTGGGTTCATGTCACACTACACGTAACCCCACCAGCGAACAAATGTTATCTGTTTTTAATATAACGGGTCATTGACTGTCTTCCTTATCTCTCTCTCTCTCTCTCTCTCTCTCCTTTTTGGGGGTTTGTATATTCGGTGGCCTTTTTAGGTGACACCTTTCTGTCTGCTCACTGTGATTGCCTTGGCAACGGGCAGTAATCACCAGGCATTGTTCTGTGATCTTAAAATGCGAAGGATTCGAAAATGTCATTTCCACACCACCTGAGGAAGGGGGAAGCCCCCGAAAGCTTGTGGGATTAAAAATAAAATAGTTGGACTATAACTTGGTGTTGTAAAATTGTTTACAATTACTGGATAAGCACCATGTGGTGTAGTATTGAGCCATAAAGGTGATTCCCACGACTGTGCTGAGTTAGCTGATCTTAGCCAAGGTGGCAATGCCAGGCAGGCACGAGAGGGTGCTACAACTGGCCACAACATTTCTGGGCTGGAGGTGGGGTGGGGTAGGGCAGGGTAGGGAAGGGAAGACAACTAGGGACTCTGCTTCTGATCACCATCCGAAGAACCTAGTTACAAAGTGCATGTGTAGGGGCAGCATCTGACGCAACTGTGATGCCCATGATACACATGAGGGATGTTCATTTAGACAAGGAACCCGTAGAACTAGTAGAGGGAAAAATTGAACTAAAATGCATACCAATGGCAATACAATTAGTCGTGGATCCATTTGTGTGTGCTTGGAGCTAAAACAGAGCAGGGGAAAGGATATTGGAAAGGGATTCCCAAAGGTGTAAACTTCAGTGTGTGGAAAATCCCACACAAGAACCAGCACCCACAACAAAGTGTTCTAGTGTACTAATGTAACGTGCCAAAAGGATGCCACGTGTCTGTTTTCAAAGCAACACTTTGCAATAATGATACACAATTAGAAACAGGGCAACACAACAAAAGTTAAAAATGCACCTCATCCAGGACTGATTATACTACAGGACAGTAATTGTACCTTAAGGGCACAGATGGCATGAATCTCTAAGGATAACCAGCCTTACAATAAACCATGTCAGTTTGGCTCAGTAGTATAATTCTCACCTCAGAATCAGAAGGTTGTGGGTGCAAGCCCTACTCCAAGGACTTATGCCCATACTCAAGGCTGACATTTCAGTGCAGTACTGAGGTTATTCTATATTGTTACAAATGTCATATTTCCAATGAGATGTTCTCCCTGTTCAGGTGGATGCAAAAGATCAAAAAGCACTATTTGAAGAAAAACACGGGAGTTCTAGGTCAATTATCCTAATATAGACTGGGATAACAATAATAATAAGGGGCAAAAAGGGGGAGGAATTTTTGAAATGTGTTCAGGATAACTTTCTTAACCAGTATGTGTCCGGCCCAATGAGGAAGGAGGCATTGCTGGACTTGGTTCTAGGGAACAAGGCGGGCCAAGTGGAGCCAGTGTCAGTGTGGAAGCATTTAGGGAGTAGCGATCATAGTATCATAAGGTTTAGAATAGCTATGGAAAAGGACACGGACCACTCTAAAGTAAAAATACTCAATTGGAGGAGGGCCAATTTCAATGGGATAAGAACAGATCTGGCCTGGGTAAATTGGAATCAAAGATTGGCAGGCAAAACTGTAATTGAGCAGCGGGCGGCCTTTAAAGAGGAGATGGTTTGGGTACAGTCTAGGCACATTCCCACAAGGCAGAAAGGTAGGGCAACTAATGCCAGAGGTCCCTGGATGACAAAAGAGATAGTGAGTAAAATGAAACCGAAAAAAGGGGGCGTATGACAGATGTCAGGTCGACAACACAAATGAGAACCAGGCAGAATACAGAAGTTCAGAGGGGAAGTGAAAAAGGAAATAAGAGGGGCAAAGAGACAGTATGAGAATAGACTGGCAGCCCACGTAAAAGGGAATCCAAAAGTCTTCTACAGGCATGTAAACAGTAAACAGGTAGTAAGAGGAGGAGTGGGGCCGATTAGGGACCATGAAGGAGATCTACTCATGGGGGCAGAGGGGATGGCTGAGGTACTAAATGAGTACTTTGCATCTGTCTTTACCAAGGAAGATGCTGCTGCAAGAATCTCAGTAAAGGAAGATATAGTGGAGATACTGGATGGGCTAAAAATTGATAAAGAAGAGGTAATTGAAAGGCTAGCTGTACTTAAAGTAGATAAGTCACCTGGTCCGGATGGGCTGCATCCTAGGTTGCTGAAGGAAGTGAGGGTGGAAATTGCGGAGGTACTGGCCATAATCTTCCAAACATCCGTAGATACGGCGATGATGCCAGAGGACTGGAGAATTCCAAATGATACACCCTTATTCAAAAAAAGTGTAAGGATAAACCTAGCAACTATAGGCCGGTCGGTTTAACCTCAGTGGTGGGGAAACTTTTAGAAACGATAATCCAGGACAGAATTAACAGTCACTTGGACGAGTGTGGATTGATTAGGGAAAGCCAGCATGGATTTGTCAAATCATGTTAACCAACTTGATAGAGTTTTTTGATGAGGTAACAGAGAGGGTAGATGAGGGAAATGCAGTTGATGTGGTGTATATGGACTTTCAAAAGGTGTTTGATTAAGTGCTGCATGGTAGGCTCATCATCAAGATTGCGGCCCATGGAATAAAGGGGGCAGTAGCAACATGATACTGAATTGGCTAGGTGACAGGAAACAGAGAGTAGTGGTGAATGGTTGTTTTTCGGACTGGAGGGAGGTGTACAGTGGTGTTCCCCAGGGGTCGGTGCTGGGACTACTGCTTTTCTTGATATATATTAATGACTTGGACTTGGTATACAGGGCACAATTTCAAAATTTGCAGATGACACAAAACTTGGAAGGGTAGTAAACAGTGAGGAGGACAGTGATAGACTTCAAGAGGATTTGGACAGGCTGGTGGCATGGGTGGACACGTGGCAGATGAAATTTAACGCAGAAAAATGCGAAGTGATACATTTCGGTAGGAAGAACAAGGAGAGGCAATATAAACTAGAGGGCACAACTCTGAAAGGGGTACAGGAACAGAGAGATCTGAGGGCATATGTGCACAAATCGTTGAAGGTGGCAGGGCAGGTTGAGAAAGTGGTTAAAAAAGCATACGGGATCTTGGGCTTTGTAAATAGAGGCACAGAGTATAGAAGTATGGAAGTCATGATGAACCTTTATATAACACTAGTTCGGCCACAGCTGGAGTACTGTGTCCAGTTCTGGGCACCGCACTTTAGGAAAGATGTGAAGGCCTTGGAGACGGTGCAGGAGAGATTTACTAGAATGATTCCAGGGATGAGGGGCTTTAGTTACGTGGATAGACTGGAGAAGCTGAGGTTGTTCTCCTTGGAACAGAGACGGTTGCGAGGAGATTTGATAGAGGTATTCAAAATCATCAAGGGTCTAGACAGAGTAGATAGAGAGAAACTGTTCCCATTGGCGGAAGGGTCAAGAACCAGAGGACATAGATTTAAGGTGATTGGCAAAAGAACCAAAGGTGACATGAGGAAAAATGTTTTTTCACAGCCAGTGGTTAGGATCTGGAATGCACTGCCCGAGGGGGTGGTGGAGGCAGATTCAATCATGACCTTCAAAAGGGAACTGAATAAGTACTTGAAAGGAAAAAATTTGCAGGGCTACGGGGATAGGGCCGGGGAGTGGACTAGCTGGATTGCTCTTGCACAGAGCCGGCACAGAATTGATGGGCTGAATGGCCTCCTTCCGTGCTGCAACCTTTCTATGATTCTCCCACTGTCTAGGTCAACATTTATCCCTCAGATCAACATCTCCAAAATTAGATTAACTGGTCATTTCTGTTTGTGAGACCTTGCTAAATTGCAAATCATCTGTCGTGTTTGCTTATAAAATAACTAACTATTCTTCAAAAACAATTCATTGCCTTTGAAGAGCTTTTGGATATCATGAGGTTATGAAAGCCGCTATATAATTGCAAATTCTTTCCTTTTTAAAAAATATAGGGTGGAGGATAAACGGGATAACTTTTCCTAAGGCTATTTCTAAACATTCATCATACAATGTAACACTACACAAATGTCAGAAGCTATATTCCCACGGTAATATAAGGACATGATGCAACAGCAGAGAGACTAACAGCAACATGCCTCCCCCCCGCACTCCCCATCTCTGTAACGTCCTCCAGCCCTACAACCCTGAGATCTCTGCGCTCCTCCAATTCTGGCTCCTTGCGCATCCCCAATATTCTTTGCTCCACTATGCCTTCAGGTGCCTAGGCCCTAAACTCTGGAATTCCCTCTCCAAACCTCTCTGCCTGTCTACCTCTCTCTCCACCATTAAGATGCTCCTTAAAACCTGCCACTTCGACTAAACATAGGAACAGGAGTCGGCCATTCAGCCCCTCGAGCCCGCTCCGCCATTTGATAAGATCATGGCTGATCTGTGATCTAACTCCATATACCTGCCTTTGGCCCATATCCCTTAATACCTTTGGTTGGCAAAAAGCTATCTATATCAAATTTAAATTTAGCAATTGAACTAGCATCAATTGCCGTTTGCGGAAGAGAGTTCCAAACTTCTACCACCCTTTGTGTGTAGAAATGTTTTCTCATCTCATTCCTGAAAGGTCTGGCTCTAATTTTTAGACTGTGCCCCTTACTCCTAGAATCCCCAACCAGCGGAAATAGTTTCTCTCTATCCTCCCTATCCATTCCCCTTAATATCTTATAAACTTCGATCAGATCACCCCTTAACCTTCTAAACTCTAGAGAATACAATTTTGTGTAATCTCGCCTCGTAACTTAACCCTTTAAGTCCAGGTATCATTCTAGTAAATCTACATTGCATTCCCTCCAAGGCCAATATGTCCTTCCGAAGGTGCAGTGCCCAGAACTGCTCACAGTACTCCAGGTGCGGTCTAACCAGGGTTTTGTATAGCTGCAGCATAACTTCTGCCCCCTTGTACTATATCTAGAGGACTAGAAAGGTCAGCATTCCATTAGCCTTATTGATTATTTTCTGCACCCGTTCATGACAGTTCATGACTAAACTCTTGGTCACCTGTCTGAATGTCTCCTTAGGTGGCTCGGTGTCAAATTTTGTTTGATATCATTCCTGTGAAGCGTCTTGGGATGTTTTACTATGTTAAAGGCGCTATATAAATGCAAGTTGTTGTTGTTATACAATTCCTTCTCTTCTTAATTCATCCAGGCACTTTGTCTTAACTAACCAAATTTATGCAAAACCCTTTCTGAAACAAGAGTGCAATGGTAAAAGAAAATAAAATGAACGAGTGAGACACTGCTTTGGTGCTCCAACTCCATGTGCCGCAGAATAGTAGCACTTGCAGTTACCTACCATTTCCAACTGATAATGATCTCAAAGGTATGAGCAGAGGCTGAATGTTTCTCCCCCCGAAGGAGAAACGTTAACTAATATCATCACATCAACTACTCCACTGCTTTCATTACTTTGTAAGGAATCTTACAACACCAGGTTATAGTCCAACAATTTTATTTTAAAATAAAATTGTTGGACTATAACCTGGTGTTGTAAGATTCCTTACATTTGTCCACCCCAGTCCATCACCAGCATCTCCACATCATGGCTTCATTACTTTGAATATAGTGCACATAAAGTCTTTTTAAAAGAAAATGAAATCGGTTGTTGGGATGTGGGTGATACTGGCACGGCCACAATTATTGCCCATTCCTAGTTGCCCGAGGTGGCAATAGTGAGCCTTTTCCTTGAACTGCCGCAGTCCTTGCGGTGATGGCGTTATGCAGAGAATTCCAGGCTATCAACACAGCAATCTGCAATACACATCCAAGTAAGAAGGACATGTGACTTGGAGGTAAACTTGGAGGTAATGGTGTTCCCACATACATTCCTCATTATAATTGATGGGAAGTCGAAACAAGTTGTAACTGCTAGCCTTTAGTGCTGGACTTGGTGATTATGGATGAGCTACAGTATGTAGTTTGATAACAAACATTGGTCTAACCCTAAACAGATACAATGCGATTGTTGGAGTAATTTAGCTTCACAGCATACAGATGAGGCAGTATAACTCTGGGTTAGATCAGTGATCTGACAACAATGCAGTTCAACACAAGGAGCAACTCTAACTTGGTGGCTTGGGGTTTCTGACCAGAATCTGAATTCACGAGTGATAGTGTAAACTTAGATTCCCTAAATTCAGGTGTAGAATACGGTGCCCTGCTGTGAAGCGTACCTACCCATATGAACAGGAGCATGACCCCTATTCCATGGGATCTTTAACATCCACCTGAAGCAAATTTGAATAGAGGTGTAAATCGGGTTTAGGACTACTGTGCACTCAAAAACAAACCTGTTTCACATCGTAATTGGCAATAAACATTCGGCACAAAGAGGATTTCCCGTTGCGTATACAGCCTGAAATAAGCTTTAAAATAAAACTAGCTCACAGGAATGCAGTCAGAATTCAGTCTGTTCTTGATGTTACACAGAATGATTGAAACTATAACAACCTGCATGTATATAGCACCTTTAACACAGAAAAATGTCCCAACGTGCTTCATAGCAACGTAATCAGACAAAAGCCAAAGGAGATATTAGGAGGAGTGACTAAAAGCTTGATCATTGAAACATAAGATTCTGAGGGGGCTTGACAGGGTAGATGCTGAGAGGTTGTTTCTCATGGCTGGTGAGTCTAGAACTAGGGGGCATAGCCTCAGGATATGGGGTCGGTCATTTAAAACTGAGATGAGGAGGAATTTCTTCACTCAGAGAGTTGTGAATCTTTGGAATTCTCTATCCCAAAGGGCTGTGGATGCTCAGTCATTGAGTATATTCAAGGCTGAGATCGATAGATCTTTGGAATCTAAGGGAATCAAGGGAAATGGGGATCAGGTGGGAAAGTGGAGTTGGGACCAAAGATCAGCCTTGATCTTATTGAATGGTGGAGCAGGCTCGAAGGGCCGTATGGCCTACTCCTGCTCCTATTTCTTATGTTCTTATGGTCAAAGTAGTAGGTTTAAAGGATGGACTTAAAGGAGGAGAGTGAGTTGGAGAGACGGAAAGGTTTATTGAGGGAATTCCAGAGCTCAAGGCCTAGACAACTGAAGGCATGGCCACCAATGGTGGGCTGAAGGGAGTATAGGAATCACAAGAGGCCAGAGATGGAGGAACAGAGAGTTCTCAGAGGTTGTAAAGCTGGAGGAGGTTACAGAGATAGGGAGGAAAGGGCGAAGCCATGACAGGATTTGAACACGAGGATGAGAATTTTAAATTGGAGATGTTGAAAGTCTGGGAGCCGATGTAGGTCAGCAAACACAGGGATGATGGGTGAGCGGGTCTTGGTGCAGTTTGGATACAGGCAGCACAATTTTGGATGAGCATAAGTTTATGTAGGGTGGAGGATGGGAGGCCAACAGGAGAGCATTGGAACTGTTGAGTCAAGAGGTGATAAAGGCATGGATGAGGGTTTCAGCAGATAGATTGAGTCAGGGAAGGAGATGGGCAATGTTAGAGATGGAAGAGTTGGTTTTTGTGATGGAGAGGATTTGGGGTCTGAAGCTCAGCTTGGAATCAAATAGAACGCTGAGGTTGTGAACAGTTGGCTTCAACATAAGATGGTGGCCAGGGAGGTGGACAGAATCAGGGGCAAGGGAGTTTGGTGGTGGGGGGTGCAATGATGATGGCTTTGGGATTCCCAATGTTTAACTGGAGGAAATTGCGGCTCATCCAGAACTGAATGTTGGACAAGCAGGCTAACAATAGCAGTGGAGGGGTCGAGAGGGTAGATGGAGAGGTGGAGCTGGGTGTTGTCAGTGTACATGTGGAACCTGATGCCATATTTTTGGATAATGAGGGGTAGTATGTAGATGAGGAATTGGAGGGGGCCAAGAATAGATCCTTGGGAGACTCTAGAGGTAACAATGTGAGGGTGGGAAGCAAAACCATTTCTTGAGATGCTCTGACTAAAATTGGATAGGTAAGAGTGGAATTAAGTCAGTACAATCCCACTCAGCTGAACTATGAAGGGAAGGCGTTAGAGGAGGATGGTGTGCTCAACTGTGTCAAAGGCTGCAGAGTGGATGAGAAGGGCAAGGAGGGAGAGTTCACCACAGTCACAGAGGATGTCATTTGTGACTTTGATTAGGGCTGTTTCAGTGTAGGGGCAGAAACCTGATTGGAAAGGTTCAAACATGTAATTGTGGGAAAGATGAGCACAGATTTGAGGCAACAACAATTTAGAGAGGAAAGGGAAGTTGGAAATGGGGCGGTAGTTTACAAAGACTAAGGGGCCAAGGGTGGGTTTTTGAGAAAGGGGGTGATAACAGCAGTTTTGAAAGGGAGAGGGCAGTTTCTGAGGAGAGGGAACCATTTACAATGTCAGGTAACTTGGGACCAGGAAAGGAATTTAGATGGTCAGCCATTTAGTGGGATTGGGGTCAAGAGAGCAGGAGGTGGGCCTCATGGACAAGATGAGTTTAGAGAGAGTATGAAGGGAAATTGGAAAGAAACTAAAGAAAGATGTGGGTTCAGGGCTAGGGCGGGGGAACCTGGGGGAAGTTCAGCTAGACGTGCAAGGGGAAGAGGGGGGATGCGGCAGCGGAACGAATCTTAGTGGCAAAGAAGTGCATGAGCTCCTCGCACGTTGTTGGCGGTAGGGACGGGGAGAGGGGTTTACAGTGACGATTTGTAATGAAGATGATCCTGGAGTAGTGAGCGGCTTGGTAGAGAACAAGGCCCTTTAGTGCTTGATTTGGCAATGGATGGCTAAACCAGTTGTGTGCCAGATACTTTCAAGACTCCAATCCTTGGTCTTGAGGGAGCAAATATAGAGGCTACGATCCTAGGCTAGAATCAGGGGCAAGGGTATGGAGTTTGGTGGTGGGGGTGCAATGACGATGACTTTGGGTTTCCCAATGTTTAACTGGAGGAAATTGCGGCTCATCCAGGACTAAATGTTGGACAAGCAGGCTGACAACAATAGCAGTGAAGGGGTCGAAAGGGTAGATGGAGAGGTGGAGCTGGGTGTTGTCGGTGTACATGTGGAACCTGACGCCATGTTTTTGGATAATGAGGGGTAGTATGTATCCCACAATCAGGGTGGGAGAGTAAGGATTTTTACTAGCAATAAGGGCATTAAAGGCAGAGGTGAAGGAGTTACTGAGTTGATTGGACAGCCACGCGTCATGGTAAATGAAGGGTTAAAATATAGACTGTTGGGTGTTTGAAAGTGCAGTTCTAAGTTAGGAGAGAAACTAAGGAGTGATTTGGTGATAAGGGCCACACCACCACCATGGCAGTTTGGTTGGGGCAGATGGTGAAAAGTATAGCCAGGCGAGGAGGTTTCAGTAAGAAGCAAGGTGTTGCCACCCTTGAGCCAAGTTTCAGTTAAAGCCATGATATGAATGTAACCATCCACAATAAGGTCATGGATGGCAAGGGCCTTGTTCGAGAGTGAAAACTGGACGGAAATGCAGATAGGGGCGGTACACATATAAATTCCTATATTATAAACATGTATATAGAGCAAATCCAAGCTGGACTCTGTTGCAACAAAAACAGATCAAAGATTGGGTGGATGGCCCGAGACATGTTCCAGCTTAACCATAACTAAACCCTTTTTATAGGTTACTCCCACCTCAGCCAACATTCACGTCATTACTTACTGTAAGGACTCAAGCCTCACCTTATTCTACGAGCTGTCGTTCTGTTCCCAGTCCGAGGGCGAAGGCAGGCGAGAAAGAGCAATTTCATCCCGGGCTGCTGATTGAAGCCACGCAGCCAACCACCAACCTGCCACAACTTCAAAAATCACCACGGCCCTGCAGCGACCGGCTGCCCCCGGGGCCCACACACGCACCAAACACCTTACGTGCGGGAATCCAGACTCCAAACCCAGTCTGGCAAACCGCACAACAACAAGCTAAGAATACAGAGAGCCCATTAACAGCGCGGATTACGGTAGAGGGGGAGGAATCAGAGTAAATAAATTAAATTAAAACACTCGACAGACAGCATCTCCGACACCCAGCGTCGGCGACAAGATTGACAGCAACACTGTCCAATTGGAGCCTAGATACCCGCTCAGCTGCGTTTTCATTGGGTGAGAGGTCCCTCGGGTTCGAGCCAATGGGCGCAGGGTGAGGGGGCGGGCCCTAGTTACGGTTGCTGGGACCAGGGGTCATGACCTCAGGCGCCGGCTGGTTGTTTATCAGCGGACGGTGGTCAGGCGGGTTTGAAAGGCTCAGTCTGGGGTTTTTTTTAAATTGAGGATGACGATGTGTTTTTAAGCTGTAACCGGCCAGCGACGCTCTGTTACTCAGCGGTTTAGGGCCTAAAAGTTACGAGTTACTTTAAAAAAAAATTTAAAAAAAGTTTTAAAATATAACCATGGAAAGCCGCCAGGATGAAGAAAGGACTCCTCTGCTCCCCGAGAGTCCGAGTGGAGACTCCAGCATCAGGCGGGTGGCCGCGAAGCCGGTGGCTTCTGCCTTCGAGGGCAGATGGCTGGCCTGCGCCGCCGTGCTGGTGACCGAGTCCCTGGAAAGAGTGGCGTTTTACGGCATCACTTGCGGCCTGGTGCTTTTCCTCAACAGCGAACCCTACTACTGGTTAGGACCGAAGTCGAGTCAGACGCTACTGATTTTCATGGGGATAAGTTACTTCGTGTCCCCGTTTGGAGGCTGGCTGGCCGACGCCTGCTTGGGCAGGTTCCCCACCATCCTCCTGAGTATGATCCTCTACTTGGCCGGGATGATGCTTTTTCCTTTTATTTCATGGGATCAATCTCGCCGTTACCTCTGTGGAGAATTGGAACTCTTTCCCATCTTGGACCCCCATTGTATCAACAACAGCTCCAGCGCTTGTTTACTTCACCGGAATAGTTACTGCACACCGGCCGTCTATACGGGACTGGTACTCATCGCGCTTGGCGTGGGATCTGTGAAGGCAAATATAACTCCTTTTGGTGCTGATCAGGTACAGTATCCATTTCAGGAGTTCTGGAGTAGAATTAAGTTGCACACAATGCAAAATACTTCAGTAGTGTCATTCCCACTATTTGCATTTTACATTTATGTTTAAAAAGCACCTCTGAACTCTGGTGTGGAAGGGTAATTGCCAGAACAACCAAAACTCTAGCCAAGTCTGCTGAGCGACTGTGGGACGAACTATAGGCTGCTGAGCGACTGTGGGACTAACTACAGGCCGCTCAACGACTGATAGATGAACTACAGGCCGTTGCGTGACTGTGGGAACAAGGGACTATACACAGACTGAGTGGCCTAATTACATGCTGCTGAGTAGTTGTGGGACTGTCGTACAGACTGCTGAGTGACCGTGGGACATACAGGCAGCTGGGCGACTGAGGGATGAGGTTACAGGCTGTTGAGTGACTGAGGGATCTAAGTACAGGCTGCTGAGTGCCTGAGGGACTAACCTACAGGATCTTGAGTGAGTGTGGTTGATAGTGGGGAAGAAAGCTGTAGACTGCAGGAAGATATCAATGGACTGGTCAGGTGGGCAGAAAAGTGGCAAATGGAATTCAATCTGGAGAAGTGTGAGGTAATGCATTTGGGGAGGGCAAACAAGGCAAGGGAGTACACAATAAATGGGAGGATACTGAAAGGTGTAGAGGAAGTGAGGGACCATGGAGTGCATGTCCACAGATCCTTGAAGGTAGCAGGACAGGTAGATAAGATGGTTGAGAAGGCATATGGAATAGTTCCCTTTATTAGCTGAGGCATAGAATATGAGCAGGGAGGTTATGCTGGAACTGTATAAAACACTGGTTAGGCCACAGCTCGAGTACTGCGTACAGTTCTGGTCACCACATTACAGGAAGGATGTAATTGCACTAGAGAGGGTGTGGAGGAGATTTACAAGGATGTTGCCAGGACTGGAGAATTTTAGCTATGAGGAAAGATTGGATAGGCTGGGGTTGTTCTCTTTGGATCAGAGGAGGCTGAGAGGTGATTTAATTGAGGTGTACAAAATTATGAGGAGCCTAGGTTCTTCCTATCCACTCTATTTCCCTTAGCAGAGAGGTCAATAACCAGGGGGCATAGATTTAAAGTGTTTGGTAGAATGATTAGCGGGGAGCTGAGGGAAAAAAAATTTCACCCAGAAGGTGGTTGGGGTCTGGAACTCACTGCCTGAAAGGGTGGTAGAGGCAGAAGCCCTCAACTCATTTTAAAAACTACCTGGATGTGCACCTACAAGGCTACGGACCAAGTGCTGGAAAGTGGGACTAGGCTGGGTGGCTCATTTTCGGCTGGTGCGGACACGATAGGCCGAATGGTCTCCTTCTGTGATGTAAATTTTCTGTGATTCTAAGTCCTTACTACCATTCGATGCGTTGCAGCTGCCAATGCCTTCCTAACTCCATGGCATTTATTTAAAAAGGAGTATTGTCTTATGGAATGTAGTGTTTTTCCCCTTAACATAATTTTGTTCCCGTAATAATATAATTTTGTTTTAAAGTGGAAGTAACTTTCAATATGGAATTGGCTAGACAATAAAAAGAAATGTATTACAAATTGTTTAACATAATATTGACTTCAGTTACAGACTTGTTAACTCTGGGAACTAATTGAGAGAATGCTGTTTTTTTTCTGAGTAAAGAACATTGAATCATAGAATGGTTACAGTACAGAAGGAGGCCGTTCAGCCCATCGAACCCATGCCAGTTCTTTGTAAGAGCAATCCAGTTAGTCCCATTTCTCCGCTCTTTCCCTGTAGCCCTGCAAATTTTTTCCCTTCAACTATTTATCCAATACCTTTTAGAAAGCCACGATTGAATCTGCTTCCACCACCCTTTCAGACAGCGCATTCCAGATCATAACTACTCGCTGCGTTTTAAAAAAAAGTTTTTTCTCGTGTTGCCTTTGTTTCTTTTGCCAATCACCTCAAATTTGTGTTCTCCTGTTCACGACCCCTCCGCCAATGGGAACAGTTTCTCATTTTTTATATTATACAGTAAATAAAATGTTTGGCTAGCCTATTTTTGTTTGAAAGCAGAAACCAAGAAGAGCATGTCATTTTGTCAGGTCATATGCAAGTAACCTGATAAACATCAGCACATTGGGTTTCACAAATCTTTGTTTACAAACATGTTTTTGTGAAGACTGCTTCCCATTAAGAAACAAAGAACACTGCTCATGAGTTTGGCATTCAACCAAATGCTTAGTTGCGTCCTTTAAAAAAAAATATTTTAAAAACTGAGTCATTGCTTCAGGCTGCTATTAAGACTTGAATGGTGAACTGAAGCATCTCGCTACTTTGCCAAAGATTTTTAGGGAAAAAATATCTTGGTAGCAACCCCTAACTGTTTTACAGTTCACATTGATTTTTATTTAAAGTTTTTTTCATATATCAGTTAGAGGTATTTTATAAATGCTGTTTAAATAGTGTTTAGCAGTTACATATGAAAAAGGACAGAAGCAAGACCTGCTGGTCCATTGAGCCTGTCCCAACCAGGCATGGTGTAATTCTGCACACAATCACTGCCAACCTCCTTCCCCCCCCCCCCCCCCCATCCCAGTTTAACTATGGATGTCACCTAATTCAAAATCTATACAAATATGCATTTGTACAAGGTTGGGTGTCACCAAACACTGCATGGCAGAAGTGGGCAAATCAGTCCTTCACTTTACTACATTTTGTTCAGTTACTGACCCTACCCCTTTGCCCCTGCTCTCCCAGTCCAATCCAGAATTGCTATGCTGAAATAAAGAATCAAGGTCACCAGAATGAGAAGACAATCAAAATTAAGTTTACAATTTTGTTTCTGAAATTCAGGGACTTATTGTAAGTGGGGGAAAAAAATAATTGAATAATGTGTCGGATTCAATAGGGGACCTGTGAATTCCAGGATATGTCTTTTCTGCTGCTGCAGCTACCCTATCAGCATTGTATAATTTCCAGCAGGGTTAAGAGCATTTATTTGGGGAGGGAAGAAGGAAAAAGAAGTGTTTTAAAATCCTCTATTTTCTACTCCAGTGAAGAAAGCTATCAAGTGACGTGTGCAGTAGTTTCAATTTAGAGATAACGTTGTTAAACAAAATAATGTGAAACAAAATAAACCATTCCTAATTTTAACTTCTAAGAATAACCTCTTGTTTCAGACACAACATTTAATTTGTATGTAAGTTTTCATATTGCACTTTGAATTAGTCATTAATACTAGTGTACTGTAGTGGAGCTAGCATTTCTGAGCCTGAATTCATGTTTTCTGTTTCTAGAATAGAAACTGGTCTTATGACTGTCATGTGTTCAACTTCTTCTTTGTCATGTGTTCAACTTCTTTACAGGCAGACAGTAAAACAGACTCCTTATTTATTCAATACAGAAATTGGCTTAAAAGTATGCATTTTCTGATTGATAAATGCATGACTGCAATATTCATGTCTTGCACTTGGAAGAAAAAAAGATTAGATGATTTTTGTTTGCATAAAATTTAATACTTTTTAATTGGAAATTTCTAGCATAAGCCAAAAGTTACATCAGCACCAGTGATGTTGTACAGCATTGCTCATTGATTAAAATGTGAATGGTTTAGTACTCGGCCCTGAAGTGCCTTCTCCTAGGCTTGTTTCTTGAACCCCAGGTATCATGCTGTGCGGCAGAGCCCTGGGGTATCTCCAACCTGTGTCATATTGGGGCTGTAGTGTTCGCCCAGACCTGCCACTCTCTCATCTAACTTCAGTACCCACAGATTTGATCCTGGTCCTGTACCTGATCATGTGCTGTGGCCATGCCTCCTTCTTGCTAACTGACATGGCTCTACGGAGTTTGGGGGGGTGGCTGCGGCAGCAAGGGAGGGAAGAAAATGTCAGAAGTAAAAATAAAAATACATTCATCTCTTTCTGCATTTTGTACAGACAAATTTACCCCTCTCGCTTCCCTTTTCCTAACGTGGAGTTGGGGGAGGGAGGGGGATGTTTCTGCCTCTTGAAAAGAGTCTTGTTTTCACTCATCCTCTCTTTTCCCACCCCAAAATGGTCTCCACTCATTTCTTTTTCTTCCCACTCAATTCTCTTTCATTTTCTTTCTCACATTCTCTCTTTGTTGCTCTCTTTCTCTTTGTGTCTTAGTTGCAGTTGCTGCTCACTTCCACTTTAACAGTTCTGGCTATTGGTTGCTGCTTAACTGTCATTTTGAACTTTGTGGTTCCCTTGTGGGCTCTTCACTTTGGCCTTCTTTGTAAAAAGAAAGAAAGACTTGCATTTATATTGTGCTTTTCACGACCTCAGGATGTGCTTTGCAGGCAGTGAGGTACTTTTGAAGTGTAGTGACTGTTGTAATGTAGGGAATTTGGCAACCTATTTGTGCATAGCAAGCTCCCACAAACACCAATGAAGGAAATGACCAGATCATTTGTTTTAGGAGTTGGTTGAGGGCTAAATGTTGGCCAGGACACTGAGAGAACTCCCCTGCTCTTCTTCGAATAGTGCCGCGGGATCTTTTATATCCACCTGAGAGGGCAGACGATGCCTTGATTTGATGCATCATCCAAAAGACAGCAGCTCCGACAGTGCAGCACTCCCTCAGTACTGCACTGAGGTGTCAGCCTAGATTGTATACACAAGTCTCTGGAATGGGACTTGAACCACAACCTTCTGACTGAGGCGAGAGTGATACCATTGAGCCAAAGTCTGACACCATACTTGTTGTCATGAGAGTCAAAGATGAGAAAAAGCCAATTCATAGAATCATAGAAGTTACAACATGGAAACAGGCCCTTCGGCCCAACATGTCCATGTCGCCCAGTTTATACCACTAAGCTAGTCCCAATTGTCTGCACTTGGCCCATATCCCTCTATACCCATCTTAATAGAATTGATCTGTCAAATTGCATTTCAAGAATAAATATTTTGTCATTTTCTGCTATGCAGTATATTCCTGTAATCAAGTGATACTACTTGTATAATATATAAAGAATTTGCATTTATGGAGCACCTTATATCTTAACTGTTATGTTGATGGATGCCAGCCTATGTGTATAAGATGGATAGTATGACTGAATGCAATTTTGGTATATAGTGGTTCTAAACGTTCTTTTTTTGCTTTAGGTGAAAGACAGAGGCCCTGAAGCTACGCGTCGTTTTTTCAACTGGTTCTATTGGTCGATTAATCTGGGTGCTATTGTCTCATTGGGTGGCATTTCATATATTCAACAAAACTGTAGTTTTCTCCTTGGATACATCATCCCAACTGTTTGCATGGGGATCTCTTTCATCATCTTTGTGTGTGGCAAATCCGTCTTTGTCTCAAAGCCACCCGATGGCAGTTCCTTCTCAGACCTGTTCAAGATTATTTTTGACTCCTGCTTTTCAAGGAAACCTAATAATGAAGAAAATACCAGGTAAAGATTGCTGAGTTTTTAAAAATTAAATTTTGGGGGGTATGCTGTGCAGTTAATGCTTCTATCTCTCAATAGCATTTTAATTGTCCCTTTCTGTTCTTGTTTTGTATTGCATGTTATACATATTTGTAACTACAGAAATGATGCATCGCGGGAAAGCATGTAACTAACAGTGCATACATATTTGTTTTTACATTCATTACACTCAACAAAAAATGTATTTAATTAACTTTATTAAAATAATCCTGCAAAGTTCTAGTCAGAATTTTTTAATTGGTAAGAGACATTGCTGCAAAGTGTCTATCATTACACTTCCTGACTAACAATTATTAGATTCTGAATGTATTTGCAAGTACAGTACACACTGAGGTTAATTTTGTTCACATTTATAAAACTCAAAATTTAGCTACTTGTATAATGTTATATAAAGAACTTGCATTCATATACCTTATGTCTCAACTGTTATGCAAATTTTACAAGGAAGATTGTTTATAAACATTGTTAATGCCATATTGACCTTTGTTTAAACTCCATCTTATCACTCCATTTTTAAACTGCTAAACTGAATTTGAAGTTTAAATTTATCAATATTTTCCATAAACGGTCATCAGGAGGCCACTCACTTTAACTTGTTTTGGTATTCCAGTGTTGCACCTTGTCTCTAGTTTAAGGTGATATATATAGTATGGATCTAGATATTGAATTTCTGGAAACTTTGTAATTTTTTTTGCATTAGCTGTCATTTCATCTTTTACTGGCTAGTTGCTCTAGTTTTAACACAATCTTAAGGCAGACCAGGTTTTATTTATCACTTCTATAAATAAAATGAATTATAAAATGTCATTTCATTTGCTGCCAGCCAGAGCATTGGGATCTACCCACCACCTACTGAACCAGGTTTTCTGGATCGAGCCAAGACTGTCTATGGTGGACGATTTCAAGATAGCAAAGTGGAGGATGTGAAGGCCCTTGCCAAAATTATCCCAGTATTCTTGGCACTCATTCCTTATTGGACAGTTTACTTCCAGGTCTGATGTCATCTTGTATGCTATTAATGGATAAAATATTGAATTGTTTGTATTGTATATTGTTTGGATATTCAAACTAACTGAGAACAGTGGGCCTGTCTTTCATGTTGAATTCTTTAATGCATAAATATAAACAACAGTTATAATTAGCATTGATGGCTTCTGTATTTGGGGAAGGAGCATTTTTTGTAGCTAATTTTCAAGTTTTCTTTTTGCATTTTAGATGCAAACAACGTACGTTCTACAGAGTCTGCACCTACAGATCCCAACATTTTTTGGCGGTCATAATAATAGCAATGTTAGCAATTCGTTTGCAAGCTGCAATCATCACATGGTAAGATACAATTAGAACTACTTTGTTTAATACTGTTTGAAAGAATACTAATGGGTTTAAGATGGTGACTTTGAATGCTGGCTATGTCAATTTTCAACAATGAGTGTCAGAAGGCAGTTTCCATATTATTTTCTATATTATTTTCTCAGTTATGCTACTGAGTAGGAGCAGCAAAGTTTATGCACGAACTAGGATTGATGCCCCATGCATGCGGAGAGGCCTCCATAAGAGGAATTGTGTCATGTATGTCGATATTTTGGGAGTGGAAGCCCAGGGAAGCATAAGGAATAGATGAGAATTCAAGTTGATAGCCTTAGAGATAGGGGTGGGCCTGTCCCAGAGAGAGGGTGAAATGAATTCTAAAATAGTGTGCAAGTTGATGCATGGTCTAGAGATTTTCTTTTTAAGAATTGTGATTTTCATGTGTTATGTTGTAACTTTTTAATTGTTAGGTGTATGTAATGCGGGGGTCAAAAATCATCTGGAATACTGTATCCAATTTTGGCCCTCTTTCCTGATGGGCGATGTAGAGGCCCTGGAAAAGGCTCAGAGGAGGACCACTAGAATGATCCCAGTTTAAAAACCCCAAGTTATCACAATAGGCTTAAAGAGCAGGGTCTTTTTTTTCTCTGGAAAAGCATAGACTTCGGACTGATATAATTGAAGTGTTTAAAATGATGAAGGGACTAGACTCTGCGTGGATAGACTCTTTGAACTAGACAGATTAGGGAAAACGAGGGGCTATGTGTACAATCTATGTAAGCAGAGAACTGGGTTCGATCATAGAATGGTTACAGCATGGAAGGAGGCCATTCACCTGTCGAGCCCATGCTGGCTCTCTGCAAGAGCAATCCAGCTAGTCCCACTACTCCGCCCTTTTCCTGTAGTCCTGCAAATTTTTTCCCTTCAAATACTTATCCAGTTCCCTTTTGAAAGCCATGTAAAAAAGTTTTTCCTCATGTTGCCTTTGGTTCTTTTGCCAATCACCTTAAATCTATGTCCTCTGGTTCTTGACCCTTCCGCCAATGGGAACTGTTTCTCTCTACCTACTCTGTTTAGACCCTTGATGATTTTGAATATCTCTATCACATCTCCTTGCAACCTTCTCTGCTCTAAAGAGAACAACCCCAGCTTCTCCAGTCTATCCCCGTAACTGAAGTCCTTTATCCCTGGAACCATTCTAGTAAATCTCTTCTGTACCCTCTCCGAGGCCTTCACATCCTTCCTAAAGTGTGGTGCCCAGAATTGGACGCAATGCTCCAGGTGTGGCCAACCCAATGCTTTATAAAGGTTTATCATAACCTCCTTGCTTTTGTACTCTATGCCTCTATTTATAAAGCCCAGGATCCCATATGCTTTCTCGACCTGCCCTGCCACCTTCAACGATTTGGTTACATATACCCCCAGATCTCTCTGTTCCTGCACCCCCTTTAGAATTGTACCCTTTAGTTTATATTGCCTCTCCTTGTTCTTCCTACCAAAATGTATCACTTTTGTCAGGAGCCTTTTCTTTTTGCAGAGGGTTATCAAAGCATGGAATAAGTCGCCGGCATGTGTGGTGAGCACAGACTCACTGCAACAGTCCAAAAAGGAACTAGATGAGTTTCTTGATGTGGCTAATATCACAGCATACAAAAGCTAGGCGAGATGTTTGGATATGTACCTCATGGTCATTGTGATCTCCTGAACTAATTTTGATTGCCTTAGGGAATCAGAGGAATTTCCCATATTTTTTTCTCTGAATTGGTTTAGAATTATTTTTATTTGGTTTATTGCCTCTCCCAGGAGATTACATGACTGCTGGTGAGAGGGCACACTGAGGATCATGGTGCTTAGTTGCATCAGAACTGTTTGGAACAGATGCGATGGACCAGCCAGTCTCTTTTCCTGCCTGTCTCTTTGTATGTTCATATGTAAATCAATGTGACGATTGTGGTGCTTCAATGGTAGTTCTTCCCTACCTGAACTAATTCATATTCAGTTAAGGGCTTTTTAATGCAATATTTTTGAGCCAGGATTTTTTTGCCTCACACATTTTGCATGTGTGATGGTGTGTGACAGTTTCAATACTCCTGTCGTACAATATTTATGTAGGAAAATGTATTGGTCAGTTATTTGTTGATGGTGGGGAATGAGGGGATACTTTATGTGAGAAAAATGGTTTAACCTCACCATTAGGTAGCTGACCTTCCAATTGAGATTACCGTTTCCTTAAATTTTCCAAGGGCAGGTGAGGAAATAGGAAACTCATTGATTAACCTGGGCTGTCAGCAACCTTACTTAACAAACAACCCCATGGTGCAGTTTTAATTTTAAAAAAAATTCTATTCAAATAATTGAATGTTTCAGTTTAAAATTGAAGATGAGGCTATTTTACCTTGGATATTTATTTAAAACTCAATCCTGTAACACATCTAATCTATAGAATGCTGCACATGTTCCTTCATCTATAACATAGTTAATGACACAAACTGTACATTAATGACTTGTGGACACTTGGGCTTTATCCCTGCACAAGCATAAACCTGTGAAAGAAGTGCATCTTTGGAATAAATTTAAATATACCATGTGTTCCACAATCAATGCGCCTTTATAGTCTATGGCATTCTGTGAATAATTAACACATCAAAAACAAAGTCCATTAAACTCAATTAAATGATGTATTCACCAGAATTTGGTGGTACACCACGGAAGAGATGATTTGGAAGTGCTGATGTCTTCTTTCTGTAACCTGTAGAGAGGATGCAATTGCAAAGTGAATTCAGTTAAGAATCTTGTTGTTTTAATCTTTCATGAGAACTTTGTTTACGTAACCAAACCCCACTCTCTTCCCCAATTTTCCTAAAAAAAGAACTGGCAACAGTATGCATGTCTGTACAAGTAGCATTATTGCTACTTTCTCTTCCCCTTCCCACTCCCAGCACTCTTGAAGGAGCAATTATGCACAGCTCCTCATTAATTTTAATGCAGGACAATTAGATGTTTTAATATATGCAACATTTTTTTTTAATCAGTGCATTACCTGATAGTAATCTAGTGCATCTAATTTAATATAATATAATCTGGGCCGACTTCATAATGTAGATGGGTTTGAAAGGAAGCTTTCTGATAGCTTATTTTCTTTTAGTGGCATATAAATTTTATTTGGGTTATGGTTTAGTAATTGGGATCTGAAAATAATCTGCTGTTCTTTTTACTTTTTTGTGTTAATAACTAATGTTTAGATGCATTTCAATTTGTCACTTCTAGAAAATTCTTTCAGTTTAAAATTATAGTATACTTGTTCTCTCTCTCAACATTTATGGTATGTGCAATCGTTACAGCACAGAAATAGTGATAACCAAGCCAGATTGATTCAGTGACCAATAAGGAAAGGGAAAAAAAATCTCCATAGTTTAGTGTAGTCAATAGTTATTTTCTACTTGGACAAGTGATGAGTTTAATAACTACTATAAAACCTGTGTTATTGATACGTTGTTCAATTTATTCTTTTGCTGTTTATTAACATTTTTTTGGCTATTAAAACCTAAGTCAAGGTCTAGTGTAGTTATTCTCCTGCCTTCTAAAGACGAGGAAGATCATGAGACCACATAATAAAACCAGTAAGCTGAAATAAAGTGCAGAGAGTTCTCTGTTCAATCCCTGGGCGCACTGTTTATTTGCCTAGATATCTGGGCAAGTAAAAAGGGTCTCGACAACATAGCGGGTGAAGGCTCACCTACAGGAACATTGAGAGTGAAGGCTGACCATTTGGAATGTTAGTAGATCCCTTACTTCTGCCAAAATAATATTTCATTTTTGAAAAAAGAGTCAAAATCCACAGTAGTTTTCACAGGAATCCATTCAAGGGGTAGTTAGCAAATGCAGCATGTTACATACATGACAAATGGTACTTAAAATGTTGAAATATTGCCATTATTTAATATACATTTTGTATATATGCTAAATGGTTAGAACAGTTATGTTTGTGAATCTGAAAGAAAATGCAAACAGCATAAAAAAACTGTTACAGTCCTTCCAGAATTTGATCATCCCTCTAGTTTGAAGGGAGGGTCTGAATAAAAGTCCTGAATTTAAATGTGTTTAAACAGGATCTTTTGGTGACATTAAATCTTGTTGCAGAGTTTTTGTAGTAAAGAGGGCAAGTTGCAAATTAGTTTAATATTTTCTTTTAGTTTTGTGTTTTGGTCCTCACTATAAAACTGCACCCTAAACTGATGGGGCAGTCAGCCTATGTGATGCTGTAAGTACAAAGTTGTTTATTGAATCTCCCTCAAATAAACTTTTGAAAAGAAATATAATTTGTATTATTTTTGATCAACGTACTTTATAATTCTAACCATGAAGGAAACATAGACAGAATTGTAAAGCAAAATATTACAAGTTTTAACCAACAGTTTTAAATGTTGTTTTGAACAGGGAGGCATAACTTAATTTGTGAGCTTTAACTAATACAGATCAGATTAGTGTAGACTTTTATATTATGTGACTTTTTCCTACTTGAGCAAATGCATAGTTTCAAAATAATGTGCACATTTGATATTGTATTTGGTAGTGATAGCCTGACCTCAATGAAATTGCTATTGTTATTTTAACCATACCTAGATAGATAGATAGAAGGAGATGCCTATATGCCAAAAAAATGAAGAGGGGCTACAGAAACATGACTCAATACCTGTGTGGAGGGTCACCACTAGTTTTTATAGTGAAATGTGGAAGTTTGTTCTCACTCATGTGACACATGCAGTTTTATTTATTATGTAACTGGAATGTGAGGGAATAAGTTTATTTATTGATCTGCAGTGAGCAAGGAACTTCTTTTAAGGAACCAATCAAAAATTGTTACATCTCCACTGAACGATTTGGAAATAAGTAACAGCATAACTTCTGACTTAAAATGAGTTAATCCTTACTAACATCACTTAGATGTCTATTTAATGTGTGAATGATAACATTGATTCGTGGTGTGAAAATATTGCTGTTAGGCTAGCTAAGATCTTTTAACCCTGGATGATAAATAACAATACGATGGCTGACTAGCATTTATTTTTAAGCTGTTCTCACAGGTTATACAATTTGGTTGAATGTATTCTCTGTTTACATGCCTTTAGCTCTCTTCTTGACTAGTTACAGTAAATGTTTTCCTTTTTCACGCCATTATTAGATTCTCAATAAAAGAATCAGCAATTTAAAAAAATCCTAATTAAGAGACTCTACGTTAAATGTGATCTTTGCATATGACTTCAGCATGATTGCAACCTCGGTACAGGGAAGTGCATTTCCAATCGTTTACATTTTTAAATTCCATTTCAACACAGAAGAAAAAGCTCCACTCTTGCATAATTGGCAGTTTACTGACCATAAGTCACTGCCCACCCTTTTAGATCTAGGAATGGCACAAAAGAGACTTTGGGAGGGGAGTAGGAAAATTGATTTAAAAATGTGGAAAAATAATGCATTTCGACAGTTCATATATCTCTCAATACTCGGTCAACTAAGAAATATTCTGAAATAGTTATGGCTCATTCTATTTGAAAGCTTTGAAATAGAAAGAGCCAAACCCAAGAAGCTTCAAATTGGACAGGGATGGATTTTCTCTGAAACCTACCAAACAATGCTCCAATGTTCCATCACCGTTGAATGCTGAAGTAGGTCTTCCATGTATTCCTAGAGATGGGGCGGAAGGCTTTACTTTCATATCCCCATATTGGTCTCCCTCTCCCCTTCCCCAAAATATAAGCCTTTCTGATTGTATATGATAGATAAAATGTCTTCAGAACACTCCTGTCATTGCCTTGAAATGCATCCGTTCGATTATTCTTTGGATGAATTCATTTGGTAATAGAGTTGTGTGGTAAGTTTGTTAATGGGAAACAAAATTAATAAATTTACGTGACCTAACCTGAAAAGTTAAATCATTTATTTGATTAATGGGAAATATCTTGTATCTATTGCAGGAATAAAAATGTATGTATATATTATATACACTTACTGCATTTTAGTTTTTGATATGCCTGTTTTAATATGTACCTATTCAGCTATTGGAAGGGGTACAAGGAAGCACTCCATGGTTGATCCTAGAATTAAGGGAATGAGTTATGAGGAAAGATTGGCTAGCCTGATGTTTTCTCTCTTGAAAAGAGAAGACTGAGAGGGGAAATGTTAGAATTGTTCAAAATGAAGACAGGTTTGGACAAATTGGATCCAAGTAAACTTTACTGCTGTGTACAGAATTAAAGCACAAGGAATCATATTTACAAATTAAAGGCAACAAAAGAAAATAGGAAATGCAGGAGGAACTTTTTCACTAAAAGGGTGGTTAAGTACGCAGAACAGATTACCAAGCGTAGTGGAACAAGAAAACCTAATGGCTTTCAAGGAGGAACTAGACCAGTTCTTGTCAACAAATGGGATTTGGGGTTAGTAGAAATGAATCAAGGGAATACTGTGGCTAGATGGGATGAACATCTCCTGCTGAAACTGGTACTAAATTACTGATATGCACAACCTATACAATAACACTGATTCTCCAGAAATGGTGAAAGTGTTCAACATTGAATGCTTTCTATAAAATGCACTGTATGCAGCATTCTGAAAATTGTAAAACTCCACTTCTGCAGGTGTGATAGAGTACTGGTACAAAGAGGGAAAATCTAGTGTGACTATTAAAAACATACTTCCCTTTTATATTAAATTTCATTTTCTGTTCCTTACTGTACCATACTCTTAAGCATTTGACCTCTTCCTTCCTCTTTTTTTTCCAAATTTGTGCTTTAGAATCAGCCTTCAGCTGAAGTGTTTGCAACCATCTTTACCCAGAAGTGCCGAGTGGATGATCCATCTCTGCCTCCTCCCGATATCCCCACCATCACAGAAGCCAGTCTTCAGCCAATTCACTCCACGTGATATCAAAAAATGGCTGAGTGCACTGGATACAGCAAAGGCTATGGGCCCCGACAGCATCCCGGCTGTAGTGCTAAAGAGTTGTGCTCCAGAACTAGCCGCGCCTCCAGCCAAACTGTTCCAGTACAGCTACAACACTGGCATCTATCCGCCAATGTGGAAAATTGCCCAGGTATGTCCTGTCCACAAGAAGCAGGACAAATCCAATCCGGCCAATTACCGCCCCATCAGCCTACTCTCAATCATCAGCAAAGTGATGGAAGGTGTTGTCGACAGTGCTATCAAGCGGCATTTACTCACCAATAACCTGCTCACCGATGCTCAGTTTGGGTTCCGCCAGGACCACTCAGCTCCAGACCTTATTACAGCCTTGGTCCAAACATGGACAAAAGAGCTGAATTCCAGCGGTGAGGTGAGAGTGACTGCCCTTGACACCAAGTCAGCATTTGACCGAGTGTGGCACCAAGGAGCCCTAGTAAAATTGAAGTCAATGGGAATCGGGGGGGGAAAACTCTCCAGTGACTGGAGTCATACCTAGCACAAAGGTAGATGGTAGTGGTTGTTGGAGGCCAATCATTTCAGCCTCAGGCCATTGCTGCAGGAGTTCCTCAGAGCAGTGTCCTTGGCCCAACCATCTTCAGCTGCTTCATCAATGACCTACCCTCCATCATAAGGTCAGAAATGGGGATGTTCACTGATGACTGCACAGTGTTCAGTTCCATTCGCAACCCCTCAGATAATGAAGCAGTCCATGCCCGCATGCAGCAAGACCTGGACAACATCCAGGCTTGGGCTGATAAGTGGTAAGTAACATTCACGCCAGACAAGTGCCAGGCAATGACCATCTCCAACAAGAGAGAGTCTAACCACCTCCTCTTAACATTTAACGGCATTACCATCGCCAAATCCCCCACCATCAACATCCTGGGGGTCACCATTGACCAGAAACTTAACTGGACCAGCTACGTAAATACTGTGGCTACAACAGCAGGTCAGAGGCTGGGTATTCTGCGGCGAGTGACTCACCTCCTGACTCCCCAAAGCCTTTCCACCATCTACAAGGCACAAGTCAGGAGTGTGATGGAATACTCTCCACTTGCCTGGATGAGTGCAGCTCCAACAACACTCAAGAAGCTCGACACCATCCAGGACAAAGCAGCCCGCTTGATTGGCACCCCATCCACCACCCTAAACATTCACTCCCTTCACCACTGGCGCACTGTGGCTGCAGTGTGTACCATCCACAGGAAGCACTGCAGCAAATCGCCATGGCTTCTTCGACAGCACCTCCCAAACCTGCGACCTCTACCACCTAGAAGTATAAGGGCAGCAGGCACATGGGAACAACACCATCTGCATGTTCCCCTCCAAGTCACACACCATCCCGACTTGGAAATATATCGCCGTTCCTTCATCGTCGCTGGGTCAAAATCCTGGAACTCCCTTCCTAACAGCACTGGGAGAACCTTCACCACACGGACTGCAGCGGTTCAAGAAGGCGGCTCACCACCACCTTCTCGAGGGCAATTAAGGATGGGCAATAAATGCTGGCCTTGGCAGCGACGCCCACATCCCATGAATGAATGAATTTTTTTTAAAAAGCCCTAAGTTCTGGAATTCCCTCCCTAAACCTCTCTGCCTTTTTACCCCTCTCTCATTTAAGATGCTCCTTAAAACCTACCTCTTTGCCCAAGCTTTTTGTTACCTGCCCTAATATCTCCTTACGTGGCTCCATGTCAAATTTTGTTTGCTAACGCTCCTGTGAAGCGCCTTGGCATGTTTTACTGCATTAAAGGTGCTGTATAAAAGCAAGTTGCTGTTTGTTTTGCAACTACATCAGCAACTTTAAAACTTGGATTTTCAGCTCAGATGGTTATACTTCTACTTGTGATGCTGGATGATTGATTTGAATGTTAAGGTTTACTGCAGAGCTTCTATCGGTTCAGTCTTTTGTGACTTCTCCAACTCCTCGGTAGCATGCAATATTCTATATAATTAGGATAGATAAACAGTACTTTTCCCAAATGGTCACTCTTCATGTATGTGTTGACAGGGTTTCACACCTGAGTCTGGTCCTGCCCTTGCCTGATATCTACAATCAAAGCTGCCAGTAGAAGTTACCAGATAGCAATCTGGAGATGGCTTCCCCAGCACAATTTGCTGAGCTAATTCTACTACCCTTATTGCCATCACGAGTGAATGAGCTAAATGAGCACTTTGGAAGATTGAAACAAAGACCTTCCTAGTTTGTATGGCTCTGTTCCATAGTGGCAACGCACTTACCGCATCAGTCAGCAGAGAGATGGTATATTTTTATTTAATAGAATTCACCACTTGATATGGAAAATTACATTCCACTCATGAGGAAGACTTGACTTGCACATGACCTAGCCACTTAAAAAGTCAGTGAATTTTTTTTTAAAGTACAGGAAATGCATAGTATGTTAATCAGATAAAAGGCAGGTTAGTATTCAGATACGGCTTTTAGTTGAAACTGGAAGATAAGTGATCTATTTAATGGAACTGAACAAAACAGAAAGGGGTGGGAGTACCAAACCAGTTTAATTGAGAAGATCGATAAAAGTGAAAACTCAGTACGTCTGAAGATTTTCTCAATGAGGCAGTGAAAAGGCATCAAAAGATTAAAAGGCCTTGAAATAACTAATGAGAAAAATGGCAAATCTGAATTAAAAAGACAATCCAGGAAATGCACAACAGGCTGTCAACATGCAAAAAGGGAAAAGACAGACTAACACAAATACAAATCCCTACCAGAACTATGCTCTGGCAAAGAGTCCACACGTGCAATGCCAACCCCTGCCCCCCAAATACCATAGAAAATAGGAGCAGGTGTAGGCCATTCGGCCCTTCGAGCCTACTCCGCCATTCAATATGATCATGGCTGATCCTCTATCTCAATACCATATTCCCCCTCTCTCCCCATACCCCTTGCTGCCTTTTGTGCACCTGCTGTGCATCTTCAGCCCCAGTCTCTAAGAAAGTTTGAGAGATAGCCAAGGAACCAAGGTCTGAAGTCGCTGAAGTCAATATTCAGACCAGGGGGCTGCAGGGTGCCTGACGAAGATGAGATACTGTTCCTGGAAAGTGTCAGTGAATCAATCAACACACATAAAAACAAACTGCGAATGCTGAAAATTTGAAATAAAAATTGAAGATGCTAGAAATTCACAGCAGGTTCATAACCTGCCGTTGCTCTTTACAGATGCTTAATATTTTGGATCTGCACCCTTTATTAGAACCAGAAATTGAAAGAGAAGTGAGCTAAACAGAACAAAAAAGTGGGAGATGGGAAGAGGAACAGTTTCATTGCTTTTGTTAGTTAATGCTCTCCCTACAAACAAACTTTCTTCTCTCAATTGGGTCATCTGAGGAAGGGTACTTGAACAGGCTTCCTTGTAGGTCCATGAAGAGTGACATTATGGCACCCATTGCTAAAGGCTAAGCTGTCCCATTCTTCTAATTGAAAAAGATGTGAATGATGGGGCTTACACTTCCACAACTTTATAATCCTTGCAAATCAGCATTCAAAGTAAACTAATATACAGTAGAAATATTTAAGAATTAATTGGGTTCTTCAAGTCTTTTGACCCCAGAGAATATCAGAAGCAACTTCAATGCAGAGAGCCATAAAATAAGGGTTCACGGTATAGAAAAATGTGGAGTGGTGTAAAGAATATGGCTGAATATCAGCATTTTATGACTGAGTAGTTAGAAAGTAAAAAGATTTTGTGGTTTTGTACATAGCTCTAACTCCGTAACATTTGGGTGGTGTTCTTGCAGATGCTGGTAATTTGAATAGATCAACATTTTGAAAGGTCCAGAGTTCTTTCAGTTTACAAGCATATTATTGGATAATTTTAATAGATGCTTTAACATGCACTGGGTGAGGTGGTGCATTAGAACATTATCCTTTCATAGCTAGACCTAGGTTTTAATCCAGCTCAGACTGATGGTATGAAAGTCTCTTCTGTGTTTGACTGTAAGTGTCTTACATCCTGCTCCCTAGTAAGCAGGAGTCCCTAGCACACAGATTTCTTAAATTTGTCGTGTTGCTCCATTTATATGGATGGCCATGAGAACTAGAATGTTGCACACATTCAGTAGGAAGTATTGCTCTGAGGGTGTGGTTGAGGCTCATTGGTGCAGAGTAAAGGGAGCAATAACGGACTTGGATGTATTTTATGTTGAAACTGTGCCAAAAATTGGAAAAGTGATCCATTCCATAGCACAGATATACGTTGCTTGGATCATTTTTTTAACGTCGGTCCCTTTCCTCTCCCTCCCTCTCCCCAAAAAATCAACTACGATACTGCTACTTTCCATAGTGCCATACAACACTGTTTTATGTAATTTACGAACAAAAATTGAGATTAGTGTTTTCTTTCATTTTCCTTATTTCAAAGTGCAAAGAGGAACCAAAAGAAGGCATTAGGATATGTGATAAAACAATGGTTTTAAATGATGACAGCAGCTATTTATAGTATAATATTATGAAGAGGTGCCGGATCCACTTTTTGCTTCATGTTTTCAATGCATCTCTGTAATAAATGGCATATTGCTTTGGATAAATACCTTTTTATTTATTTTTTGTACTTCAACTCATTTATTTCAACTGTAGAAAGCCGTCAATAGATTAAACCTTGGCCTATAATTACCGTGCTAGAAATCAATTACTGACCTCATCATTTTCAGTCAACAAAGTAAGTACAAAGACTGTTTCCTTTGGGATGGTTTTGATAGCCCAAAAGCTATGTAAACCCCTTGTAAGTAAATTGTTTTTAATAATACTGAGAATATTCAAGCTAAGTCAGCCAAGTCAAAAAGGGAAAAAAAAAATCCCAAAAGCGTAACACACCAAGCAAATTTATTTGCAGATGGTTGAAGTTATTTGGGCAGGAGCTCAAAGCAAATTGAAGTGGGAATTGGTTAAGTTAAGAATACTGAAACACATTCGTTGATAAGTGACATCAGTTGTTTAAGTAAGAGTGCAAAATAAATTAAGTTGGGACTGGTTGTTAAAGTGCACTGTAGAAGGATTAATAATAAACCATTTTGCTGACCTAATGTCTTTGTCCCTGAAGAGAGATGGGATTGAAATATTTCAAGTTCAATTAAACTTGAATTGGAGAAAAATTTATTGGGAGATTTTCTAACCTAAATATAGGATTTTGGAGCATGTTACTAATGAATTTATTTTAGAAAGAGAAGACCCGCAATCTTGACCCTTTGCAAATAAAATGATATGACAAATTTACTTAAAACTGATGTTCTTAGATCATTTATTGTGTATTTCAGAAATATTGAAAATTGGCATGAAGTAAGTGCTCAGTGTCTGGAGGCCCATGAAAATTGAGGCATTGGGATGTGCACTCATATGTTGCCAATTTGTTTTGTTTTTGCTATATTACTAGAGCACTGTATTTGCAGCTGATATGGTGAAACAACTTTTTCATTTTTTTTTCTGCTGTCATATGAATATTGAGTACTGTGAAAGCTCCATAGAATGTGAATTGTATGAATAATGATATCACCTGTAATCCTTTTTTTGTGGACACTGGTTCACCAGTATTATAAGTATTGGTAATGCTTGCATTGATCTGGTGCTTGTAGCATAACTATTGGTACAGCAGCAGGTTTGGTTAGAAACCAGGCCTTTAGTAATTTTTAAAAACTCAAATATTATGTATATTACTTTTTCTGCTAGCCTATGGCGCCCGTTTCCATTTTCCTCCCATATTTAAGGAGTTTTGTGTTATCAACCTTTTTAAAGTTGAGCAAAAGTCTGCATCCCACAGAACACTAACTAAACGTGTAATCTTTAGACATTGGCACCAGAACACTTAAATAGTGAAGAGTTTTTTTTTAAACTGAAAAATGTAGGTGAAAGGCCAAAGCCACCCACAGGTTGACAAGGATAGTGTGGAAGACAAAATAAATTGGGAATTAATGGTTAGGTGATATCAAGCTTGTGGTACAGATAGCATCCTACCATTTTAGTCACTATTTTTGATGCTTAATGATGTAGGTTTTTATAATTCAAACGCGCTCACTATTTGTGGCAGTAATACTAAATTATAGGTCTAGTTGTAAAAAAGAACTTAAAATATTAGATTGCAATATTTTGTATTGCCTTATATTGCAGCAGTTGCTATTTTAAGTAGTGCCTTAAGGCTTAAAGAATATGAAAACTGCATGTTACGTTAACATGGTACAAAGCAGTAGCTTACTGCACAAGATTCAATCTAGGTAAAGGAGACGGCAGGTGATGGAAGTTTAGTTCTGCTACTCCAGATCTTCTTTACCAGTGCTCCTTGGCATGGGTGAAACTGGACAAAAGGGTTTTCATCGATGTTAAGTGGCACGCATAAGTAGCATAGTCACTTTTTTGATGCGTACACTCAAGACAACTAGCATGATGTTTCAACAGCCTGTCTGTTTAAAAGAAACAGTGGGCTTGGCTGTGTTTGATTTCCACGCATAAAACCTTCTTGTTTTCAGCCTCCAGTGGGATAAAGCAAATAAGTAAACTGCAGTATTGAACTAACCTGAACATCTTGTCTTGGGATTTGAATATTTTTGACTGATTTTGGACTAGTGAACCTACAAGAAACTTCCATCACTATATCTTTAACAGCATCTAATCCTTTTGCAGTAATAGTTTTGGAAGTGGTCAAAAACTCCAAGAATAAATCGTGTTTGACAAACTTGATTGAGTTCTTTGATGAAGTAACGGAGAGGTTTGATGAGGGTGGTGTGGTTGATGTGTATATGGACTTTAAAAAGGAGTTTGATATATATATGCTAGACTTAGGTATACAGGGCATAATTTCAAAGTTTGCAGATGACACAAAACTTGGACATGCAGTAAATAGTGAGAAGCATAGTAACAGACTGCAGGAGAACATAGGCAGATGAAATTTAACACAGAAGTGTGAAGTGATGCATTTTGGTAGGAAGAATGAGGAGAGGCAATATAAATGAAATGGTACAATTTTAAAGGGGGTGCAGGAACAGAGACCTAGGGGTGTACATACACAAGTCTTTGAAGATGGCAGGACAAGTTGAGAAGGTCATTAAAAGGGTATATGGGATCCTTGGCTTTATTAATAGAGGCATAGAGTACGAAAGCAAGAAAGTTATGCTAAGCCTTTATAAAGCACTGGTTAGGCCTCAGCTGGATTATTGTGTCCAATTCTGGGCATCACACTTTAGGAAGGATGTCAAAGCCTTAGAGAAGGTGCAGAGGAGATTTACTAGACTGGTATTAGGGATGAAAGACTTCCGTTACACGGAGAGACTGGAGAATTTGGGGTTATTCTGCTTCGAGCAGAGAAGGTTAAGGGGAGATTTGATAGAGGTGTACAAAATCATAATGGGTTTTGATCAGAGTAAATAAGGAGAAACTGTTTCCAGTGGCAGAATGGTCAGTAACCAGAGGACACAAATTTAAGGTAATTGGCAAAAGAGCCAGAGGCGACATGAAGAAAAACATTTTTACGCTGCGAGTTGTTATGCTCTGGAATGCACTACCTGAAAGGGTGGTGGAAGCAGATTCACTAATAACTTTCAAAAGAGAATTAGATAAATGAAGTGGAAAAAATTGCAGGGCTATAGGGAAAGAGATGGCGAGTGGGACTAATTGGATCGCTCTTTCAAGAGCCGGTACAGGCACGATGGGCCGAATGGCCTCCTTCTACGCTGCCTACTGCACATGATTCTAAACTTAGTGTAGAACTGACTGCACGCATAGCTAGACAGATACAATATTAAATCTGTAGAAGCATACAAAAGCCCTGGGATCTGAGGGAGGAATTTATCAGGAAAGATAATGTAATTAATTAAAGAAGGAAATTAAACTGTTCAAAAAAAATGTCTTGGGATATTTTAGTAGTCGACAGCAGTTTCAATAGATGCATTCATTTTTTTCTAAAAAAAAGAAATTTAGTTTTTTAAAAAAAACTCCATCTAAGTTTTTGCAATTGCTAATAAATTGAACTTAGTCCCTGACCATATTCTTTGTCAAAGATAGACTGACGCCCTTATCACAAAGAACAGTAGGTCTTCTCTGTATTACAATCAGTGTGGCCTCATGACTTTTGCAAAGTTATGTAATTGAATAGGGAGATAAGTTCACTTGTGATTTAATGTAGGGCTATCACTAATTATGCCAAATTGGCAGGCTTTGAACAGGAGGAAAAGAGTGATTCCTTTCTGGAATCTGTAACTGCACCTTAGTCAACAAGCTGCGTTATGTCCAGGAACACTCTTATTGTGGACAATGAACACATTCCCCAAAGTATTTTTTGTAGCTTATTTAAGATTAAGATCACGCATATTCAATTTCCTCAACCCCTTCGAAGTAAAGGTCTGTCTGGTCTTAAATGCTTTGCATAATTAGCAAATGGGAGACCAATATTATGAGTTACAAGTTAATGCCAATATTTTGCTGCAGATTGTGAAATCAGTGAGCCATCTGCTGGTGATGTAGATGTTTTGTCACTTAGTATTTGTCAACCTTTCAACAGTCAACATCTTCTGCAAGATTTTATTTGATAATAGAAAACGGCACTAACCGACACAGAAAATTTACTAGTCTTAATTTTGTGTTTTTTAATTCTATTTTAACTCAGAATACCCAGAAATGTTTATCTATGAAACATAACTGATCTGTTGTTCTCTTGAATTGTGGTTTATGCATTTTGTATTTGTATGTGTGGACATAACTGTACTGACAAATAGTCATATTCCTTGACCTTACTGGAGCACATACATAATAGTCAAGGCTTTCATGAGGTGGGAGGAAGGACTTTTTGATATGTTTAAAAAATCAGTTTTCTTTTACAGTACATTGAGAGGGAATGGTGGGATGCAGCAAAAGAACACTACTTGCTTAAAAAAATAACATGGCCATTAACATAAGAAGTAACACCTCTAATACAAATATTTACTTTTTTAAGACAAAATAAAAAAGCTGTTTTTGTTACATAGAGTGCAGTTTCTAACAGAAAATTACAATGCATTGTTTATTATACTGTCAAAAGCAAAATACTGCAGATGCTGGAAATCTGAAGTAAAGACAGAAAATGCTGGAAAAGCTTAGCAAGTGAGGCAGCATCTGTGGAGAAAGAAACAGTTAATGGGCGTCATTTTAGCACCCGCTATCGGGTGCATTCCTGGTGGGGGGGGGCTCCGAAAATCGGAGAATCCCGGAGTGGGTCGGGAGCCCGACTCCAACCCGCCCACTTCCGGGTTCCCCACTGACGCGCCGGCGTGTGCGCGCAGCCCCCGCTGGTGGGAATCCTGCAGGCAATTAAAGCCAGCGGGATGCCACTTGAAGCTATTTACTTTGCTTGTTCAAGTCATTAACTGACCTGATTAAGGGATTATGTGAGGAGGGGTGGGATTTTAAAGCAAACTGGGACTGTTTCCTACACTGGGGGAAACACTCCCAGGTCAAATGGACCTGTTGCAGCTGCCAGCCTGTGGCAGCTGCAAAGGTCCATTTAACAGGGGGGGGAGACCCTCATTCATTGCAGGAGGCCACTCTGTCACTTGGGACAAAGTTTGGCCTCCACCACCCTCCTCTTGACAATCAAAGTCACCAACTTGCACACTTACCCCGGGATCCAGAGACTTGTACCTACCTTGCGGACCCCCTCAGATGTACATCTTCCCGGTGGGGGCCGCCGTAGCTGCAGTCATGACCTCCTCGGAGGGCGAACAGCATCACCAGCCTCACCATCCACGCCGTCCACCTCTGACACATGGAGCTCCACAACAGAGTGCTGTGACACATCCACCTGTACAGCAGAAGGGAGGGCTACCGCAGAGAGAGATGCGTCACAGAGAGCACTACCCTCGCCACAGGGTCCACAGACTGAGGCTCAGCTTCCTGGACCCCTCTGAGCAGCAGTGCACATGGAGGCTCAGAGTCACTCGACATGTAGTCGTGGACATCTGCAGCCTCCTTCATGCCAAGCTGCTCCTGGCTGGCCCGAGCACCATCTTCTTACCTGTCGCTGCCAAAGTCACCACTGCCCTCAACAACTTCTCCTCCGCATCCTTCCAGGGTGCAACCGGGGACATTGCCGACGTCTCTCAGCCGCCTGCACAAAAGAGCCCTGCAAATACACCTATACCCACTCTGCAGTGACACAATGGGTGGCATCAGTTGTGGGTCTTCATAGTGATCCTCAGGAAGGGGCATTATTGCACAAACCAGACAAGATTTGCGAAGACATGGCAGTAGTGGTGCCAATATAATATGTAATGTGAGTTGGTCAGAAATTCAATATAAGTAACAACCATGACAAACCCTCAAACGCCCTTGTGCATCCCCTTCATGCTCACGACACGTTTGCCTTACGCTGCCTACTGCACATATGTGATGCATGCCCTGTGGCTGCAGCACAGGTAGTGGCAGGTTGAGTGAGGCTGACCGTGAAAGAGATGCACGAGAGGGTGAGTATGAGATAGAGCCATGAGATTGTATGAGGATTGGGTTGAGTGGTAGTGGCGGGATGAGTACTGGCGAGGTGAGTAGGTGCAGGTAAGATGAGGATGAGGTTTGAGTGGGTATGAGGGGTGATGTGACAGAGTAGTGTTGGCAGTGCAGAAGGAGATGTGGGGTGGGGGCGGTGACGTGGCAGACGGAGTGTAGGGGAAAGACTACGTGTACTCACTTCGGCTGACCTACTGAGGTCATTGGAGCGCCTCCTGTATTGTATGCAGATGGGCGATATGTTGGTGCAGGTGACCTCCTCCGCTACCTCGAGCCAGGCCTTCCTGGTGGCAGAGGCAGGCTGCTTCCGCCCGCCGGGGGGAAGATCTCTGTCCTCCCCCTCCTCTTCACCCCATGTATTGATACCTGGAGTGAGGCATCATTAAACTGGGAGCAGCCTTCCCTCTGGGCTGCTCCATGCTGTAATTTTTTCTGTTTGTTGCAGCATCTGTCAGTGGAGGACTGCCCCTTTAAATAGAGCTCCTCCAGCTGACAGATCTTACTGCGCATGCGCAGCCCGCCCGACGCGCAGATCAGCAGTGGGGAACCCGGAGGACAAGGTAAGTGGATCCAATTGGGCTACGATCGCGCGGGTGGCTGACTAATTTCGCCGGGCGCGTTACCCCTCCCCCCCCACCGAGAACCCGCAGCCCTGGTAACATCGGGCCCAATGTTTCAGTTCGAAGACCTTTTTATTATACTGTTATGTCTTCACTTATTTTTATAATTTCTGATTTCACTTTTTAAAATTGTGTTCTGTTCCAACCATACTTTTCTACAGCTTCCAGCAGCTTGGTTCACCATGTTTGATGCAGTACTTATTCTGGTCTTGATCCCAGTGAAAGATAAAGTGGTAGATCCCATATTAAAGAGGAGAGGCCTGCTGCCTTCATCTTTGAAGAGAATCGCTGTTGGCATGTTTTTTGTCATGTGCTCTGCAGTGGCTGCTGGTAAGATTGTCTTGAATAAAGTTTCAAACATTTTTATCTTCAGAATTTAATATTGTAAAATGCAAGTCACTTTGAGATTATAAAAATGACTAGCTGTAACAAGAGTTTTTGTAAATTGGAGGACTAAACATCAAGTGCATTATAATAGTATTGTAATTTTTTATTATATTGTATAGCCCTATTGTATAGCCTTCTAGTGATTATTGAAGTGGTAGCCAGTCTTGGTTTCGTATATTCAATCAAACCTGAAGACTGTAGGATGAGGGAACATTGAAGAGCAAGTAAATGAGAACAGGGCCAGTGCGGATCTTGAATTGGAGTATCCCTTTAAATTCCTATTGAGATCATTGGCGAATTTAGAAACCTCTGCTATTTTTTGTTGCTCATCTGTGTAGACTATGCCTCCCTCTATCCAGAGGAGGAACTGCAGCTTGGAGGAAGGTTTTAGTACTGAGATTACCTGGTACTGATGGATCAAACTTGTTGGAATAAATAGCATTTGAATCGATGCCAAGATTGTTGCTGCACTTTCAAATTTCTTTACTGCAGTGACCATTGGGGTTGAGTAGCTCCTTATGACTGATGCTGGTAGTTCCAGTCGTTATCCTGACAATTATCATGAAGAGCAGATCAGGACCTCTATTTTAAATAAAGGCTTGCGCATCAAGGAACTATTCTGTCACGGGGGATAGCAGTGAAGACACCAAGGATATTCTGCTTTCCTTCCTTATTTAGGGTATATCACGTGAACTATGCATGACTGAGATCCTGGCAGAAAACTTGTGGGATGAGGAAATGGACCATATGTTTTAAATGACATTAGGTCTTGTTATGATGTCCTTTTTAATTAAGTTTAGGTATGATTTTCTTCCTCCTGTTGTAGTCCTAAGGTAGACTTATCAAAAGGACTCTAAATAGTAGTAAAAGTTAGTGTCCCACAATGGATTTGTAGGTCATAACCTTCAATCGCGCAACTAGACTGAGGTAAAGTGATGGGAATTATAATCTTTTAAAAGAAGCCTTAAGTAGTTTTTTTTTTAGTGTGTATTTCTAGCATTTGCTGTTTGTTTCAGATTTCCAACATCTTTAGTATTTTGCTTTTCACTGGTAAAATGAAGTAATTCCATGAGTCTTTCATTATTAAGTTTGATTTTATTCATTCTGGAATCCAACTATTAAGTGATGCCGCAATGAATTATTTTGCTAGGCAACAAATTTCATTGACCATCATGGAATGAATTTCATAAATTTATTTGAATTATTGAGCTAAGTGTAGCAATGGCTGCGGATTATTTCTCAATAAAGGAAACCACTGAACTTATATTAAATAGGATTTTGGAAATCTTTTTAAAGTTCAACTTTCGGTTTCTAAGAGTAAGTCTGTTACAGTTTTAATGAACTGACTCCCAAATTCCTCTCATTCCAGTACTGAACACTAATTTTGTGCCATCTGAATTCCTAGCTATTGCTGAAGGATAGATTTATTTTAGAATATTATGTTGTCACTGCTTGATTTCATTTGACTTGGAATTGTTTGGATAGGCTGCTGGAGGAATATGTGCTGTCATCACTTTATGATCAAACAAATAAACATCCAACTATTCCCATCTTTATTCATCATTACAATTCTCATAGTTGGTTAAAGAGGAAATAAATTCTACTGAACTGTCACAAAATACTTGTACTTTGTGTCTCTATCTATTCCAATTGCCCTGCTTTAGATTGTGCTTTATGTAGCCCAGAAGCAAATCCTTTGTGTAGGATTCCCTCCCATGTACCATCATGAAGTTCCCTTTATTCCTTAACCAACACCACCACAAATAAACAATCTAGTAATTTGTCTCATTGCTGTTTGTACACTGCACTTCCCTACATTATGACTGCATGTCAAAGATACTTCAGTGGCTGTGAAGTGCTTTGGGATGTCCTGAGGTTATGAAAGGTGCTACATAAATGCAAGCTTTTTCTTTTGTTTCTATGGCAGTAATAATGTGAATGAGAATTGTAGCCAACAATCCATTCATGTTGTCATATGAGGGGGAGTTGTGTGCAAAAAAATTTGCTTCTAATTGCTTCTAATTTGCCTCTAATCAGTAGTTCACAGGATAACAAGAATGACCTGAAACATGCCAGGTGGAGGTATTTTTCTCTCTTACAACACTTATGGGCCTGTTCAGTAGAATATTTTGATACCTGCTGGGCACACCAGTCCTTGCTAGAGCAACAGTTTATACTAGAACAGTGGAGCTACAACATGTTTCCACATTCAATATGCACCAGCAGCAGGGTCATTGGTACGAGTCTACTATGAAACATAGTTTGCTTGGAGGGTCCAATTCTCGTGCAAAATGGTGCCAATGCAGACGTGAGATGCCTCGGTGAACTGAAAGGCAAAACAACTTGCCATCTAGTAAGTAAATTAGTGTGTCCACCCACCTTTTTTTCTAAACTTTAATTTTCACTGCTGTATTAGTTTTCATTTGTTTGATGTTCAGTAACCTTTCTTAGTAAAAGGAATATTACTCTTGCAACCTCTACCAGCTTTATTTAGCAATCTCCTTCAGAATGACTAAAAGGATGACAAATTGAATGCTAATTCTGTATGATATGTACAGCTTGGGAACTGGTACTGCAACAACCAGACTTGCAACCAGTGGAGGAGAGAAGTGCAGTTCAGAAATCATAAGAGGAGCGGTGGTTAATTCAGGAGCTGCTAGAGAAGTGGAGAATTATACAGTAACCAGTAGAGTTTGATCTCAGAGGCCAATAGGGAAGTTGAGATTGATACTGGGAAATGGTTGAGGAGCACAGGTTGATTCAGGAGGCCAGCATTGGGGGAGTAGATTAAAATCCAGGAAATCCGAGGCTAATCCAGTTCAGGAGTCAGCAAGCAGTGGAGGTACAGCCAGGAAAGCAGCGGAGCAACAAACTTCAAACCAGAATTTAAAAGAGCTCCAGGAAAGGAAATAAGAATTCCATTTCAAATGCGTCTTCTGTTTGAGAGCCTAGTTATTGTGGATATGGAAATGTTCCACCTTTCTTCTTCTCTCCTCTCTTCTCTTTCTTCCCCCCCCCCCCCCACCCCAAACAAAAGATGTTTGAACTTCATTGGCTTCATTAACAGATAATTTTGCCGCTGCTGCTATGTGCCACACAGGACCTGGTATGGGAAAGGAAAGATTAATACTGTTATGGGATATTGGATTAAAAAATTCTTCCCTGGAGATTGTTCTATTATGGCACCCTTTAACGATAATTCATTATACAGTATTGAAAGATAAAAATGTAGGAAGACAGACATTGTGGTGGTGGTTGACCTTTTAAATAAAAATGTTTTCCTATCTCATAGTCTGTCAGAAATGGTGACAGGAAATTGTCCTACAATAGCCAGCAACCTTTGCGTCTGTCAGTGAGATCTTTTGTGTTCACAAGGCTGAAGGTAGATTCTGCCCATTATTAGAACAGTTATATCAGCTGAAGATTCAAAGGTCACAGCTGTTGACATTAGTCTTTTGATAAGATTGCCATTCTAAGCAGCTAGCAGTGGTGCAACTAAAATATAATGTATCTTGATGAGATTGTCTGATGTCCTAAACAATGATACAACTGAAGCCAGATCCATTGAAACAATAACATGACCGCAAGATGTGTGTCAAACAGTACAAATCAATTTGTACAGGTCTATTTTAAAAAGTGTTAGAAGTAGTCAGCATTATGTAGTATATATAGGTTCAAGTCATAGAAGTTGCATTTATTGATGGTTAGAAGTTGTGCTTTTTTTTTAGGACAATATGTTTAAGTTGTGAAAAGTGTATTTTGTAGGCACTTAATTCCATACTGGTACAGTATACCTGAATATATTGAAGAACGATTCCTTTTCTCAAAATCCATTTGTATTGCATCCTAGTAGGTCAAGCATTAGTATGCTTGCCACACTCATTTTGGACAGCAAGTTCATTCCAGTAAATAAAAAACAAAAGGTATTGGCTTATAATACTGGTGTTACAGCTTTGGAATATCAAAAAGTGGCAGATGTAGGTCTGTCCCCAAATAATTGGTTCAGTTGTTTTTGGCAAATTAGCGGTAAGTGTATACGGCAGAATTAAGCCAGCATTGCATGATGAGATGTGGCTTCAACATCAAGATGGAATACACCACTTGGCCGTAAGTTGGTGTAAAAATGATCAACACTCTCAAATAGGGGCAATATCTGAATTAACAAACTACAGCTTCTGTTTCCCCTCCCCAACCAGCTGTAGGATGCAGCACTTGAAGTAGTAGATATTCCATGTATGGTTTATTTTGATTTTACGAGATGAACTTTACAAATATATATGCAACTTTTCTATAAAGTGTCAATTTAAGAACTCAGTGGGTAACTGTACCACTTAGTGTGATCTTGAGCCATACAGCATGATCCCACGTTTCTATTGAACTAGCTGACCTCAGCTGGTGAGATCGCAGCTGCTTTTAAGCATCCCTGCTGAAGAAGAGAAATTCCTGCTACTGATTGCTGTACTGTAACTCCTGCTGAACATTGAGAGAAAATAAAGTCAGTGTTGGCTGTGTGATACTTCCTTCTCTCGTCCCATCACCACTCACTCTCTTGTTTCCACTTGAGCAAGGTACAGGAGAGCTACCAGCATCACTGTTTTAAAGAGAGGAATTGATTTTCAGCATTGTTTTTTCTTTTTTGTTTCTCTCTGACCTGGAACTGCAACCACATGAATTGCTATATGAGGATTCCAGTGTCTGTTTCTCCCCCCGCCCCCTACCTATTTGATATCTTTAACTTTTAGCTATACATGGCATATTTAATTCTAAAACAACTGAGAACCATTTATAGCTTTAAAATATTAACCTTCCAGTTTTACAAATCCATACAGTTCGGTTGCATGGTTTGAGCAACACATATATGCAACGTGGTATTCTTTACTTGGGAACAATTAAATAGTCTAAAATATTTTGAACCTAGTTAATTAAAACTGCAGCATTCCTTTCCCAACAATTCATTAAAATCGAAAGAATTAAACACTGCTCTCTCACTGCTTGAGTTAATTTAGAAGTTAGTTATCAGTAAATTAATTAACACACTAAAATTAAACTGACTTTAAAAATTGCTTATGATATAGAATATTACAAGTAAAAAAACTCTGGTTAAGTACCTCTAGGAAATGTTTTGAAAATGATTTTTATGATGTTTTGTTTAGTGGTGACATTGATGTATTTATATTAAATGTGCACCCATTCATTTACCTATCCATGCTTAGTACCAATGTATTATACATAAACAACAAGATGAAATAAAGCTGAAATATTTAATTTCCATTTCATAAAAAACTGATTTGTAGCATTTAGAATAAATTCTCTATTGGGCATCCTTCTAAAGGCCAGAACATTTAAACAGTCTCCAGTTTTTGATTTTTGAATAATTTGAATAAGGTTTGAGGAGTTTTTGTGTTTTCTGTGTAATGTAGAGAAAAGATATATTAGAAATGGTTTTATTCCCATCTTGAATGCAATTACATAGCATGAAGTTTATTATAGGATGTTCCGTTGATTGGTCAGTTTTCTATTAACATTTCCAACCTTGTTCAAACAACGTTTGGAAGATTTATATTTTCTATTTTCTATGATCTCTAACTATATGTATGCAGTTTGCAAATTAATCATTTTCATTTCATTTAGCCCTGTATGGAAAAATAAGCCTGGCCACCTTTTTCTGTTCAATGAAACAAAGATAATTACAGATGAGGAAGGCCATCTGGCCCATTTTAATTAATCCATCCAGAAAGACCCTACATTTCCCACATTGCAACATCAAAATGTTCCATGAATGATAGAATAGTACAGATGAAAACTCTACCTGGAAGTCCATTCACTCTTTTGTGTAAAGAAGCACTTCCTATTATCAGTCCTAATTATTAGATGTTGCATTCCATGAGTGTGATTGCAAAAGAGATTAAACTAAATGTGTGCCCAAATTTAAAATTTGCTTTTGAAAAGTTTTTTTGAAATAAAGAAAATATTCAAATGTTTAAATGAAAAAGACAGGCTTCAAATTATGTATGTTTAATAAATGAAATGTTCAATATCAAATTCCAACAGATTCTTTTCATACATTAGGCATCAGAGTGGACCCATTTAGCTGGCTCATAATTTTCCATGAGAGGGGTTGTGTCAGTTCTGGAGATGGTTGTCTTATCGTTTACTGCTGCTGACTTAATAAATGAGAAACTCTGAAATCAGCTGTTTTAATGGTGGAAATTTGATAACACGTGCAATTTAACAACTCACTAGAGACCCTAGTTCTGCACTCTTCCTGAACAACAGTAAAATAGGGATTTCAAATACACAAGATACTGGCTGGCTCTCTTCCAATAAAAATATCAGTATTCCTATGTAAGAAATTGGGAAGTAACTTTAAAAAAAAAAGAAATTGAGTCAGCATCTTGAGATTTTTTTTTCTCAGTTTAAGCAGTTGATTTTATTCAGGCTTTCTGTAAATAGAAATTGTACCTTGCTCAGACATTTAAATTTCAATTTCAGCACTTGAAAGTTTTGATGCGTGCTATAACTCATTTATCTGTATGCAAACTATGAAATTTCCCCCATTGAAATAGTTCCTCTACTTCGTGGTTTCCCCACATATTCAGTCGCCAGCAGTAAAATGCCCTAATTAAATCTGAATTACCTGTGAAGAACATTGTAATGACAGTTAATGGCAATAATGGATGATTCAAAGCTTTAACTTTGCATTCATTTGTTCTGTGAAGATGAAATGGCAAAACTGAATAATGGTTTAGAATTGGAATTGAATTTTGTTTTATTAAATGTAGTTTTGCCTATTTCATCATTTATATGATCTTGAAGATTGAAATTTCAGAAACAAAAATAAATCCATAAAACATGTAATGGTTTGATTAGAACAAGATATAAATGAAAACCTAACCAAAGACTTCAGGATTATCGGGCTGCACATATATTAGTTGCCAAATATTCTGTTTCACTGTTTGTGTACAAACCTATTCTGTTTTTTCTTGTCAGGAATTCTGGAAGATCAGCGTTTGAATAGCCTACGGAATGGTACAATTGAGCAACAGATTGGAAATGTGTGGTACAACGCTGCACCATTATCAATATGGTGGCAAATTCCACAGTATGTAATGATCGGGATTAGCGAAATATTTGCAAGTATAGCAGGTAAGTGTGGCAAACAGTACTATTAATTCTCATATGTAATTAGTATCAATTCTCTACATCCTGATGTTTTTCCAATGAAGATGCTGTTGAATATAAACCAGTATCCTTTAACTACAAGGCTATAAATCGACTAAGAAGTTCAGGTAACATTTTTAGACATGAAGATCATGGGCTCTATTTTTGCACCCGCTGTCGGGTGCGTTCCTGGCGGGGGGGGCTCTGAAAATCGGAGAATCCCGGCGCGGTACCGGAGCCCGCCCCGAACCTGCGCACTTCCGGGTTCCCCACTGACGCGCCGGCGTGCGAGCGCAGCCCCCGCTGGTGGGAATCCCGCAGGCAATTAAAGTCAGCGGGGTTCCACTTGAAGGTATTTATTTAGGTATTTCAGGTTAAAGGATTATATGGGATTTTAGAGCAAACTGGGACTGTTTCCCACACTGGGGGAAACACTCCCAGGTCAAATGGACGTGTTGCAGCTGTCAGCCTGTGGCAGCTGCAAAGGTCCATTTGACAGGTGGGGGTGGGGGAGACCCTCACCCATTGCAGGAGGCCACTCTGTCACTTGGGACAAAGTTTGGCCTCCACCACCCACCTCCTGACAGTCAAAGTCACCAACCTGCACACTTACCCCAGGGTCCGGAGACATGTACCTACCGTGCGGACCCCCTCAGATGTACATCTTGCAGATGGGGGCCGCCGTTGCTGCAGTCATGACCTCCTCGGAGGGCGAACAGCATCACCAGCCTCGCCATCCACGCCGTCCACCTCTGACACGTGGAGCTCCACAACAGAGTGCTGTGACACATCCACCTGTACAGCAGAAGGGAGGGCTACCGCAGAGAGAGATGCGTCGCAGAGGGCACTACCCTCGCCACAGGGTCCACAGACCGAGGCTCAGCTTCCTGGACCTCTCTGAGCAGCAGTGCACACGGAGGCTCAGAGTCACTCGACATGGAGTCGTGGACATCTGCAGCCTCTTTCATGCCGAGCTGCTCCTGGCTGGCCCGAGCACCATCTTCTTACCTGTCGCTGTCAAAGTCACCACTGCCCTCAACAACTTCTCCTCCGCATCCTTCCAGGGTGCAACCAGGGACGTCGCCGATGTCTCTCAGTCGTCTGCACAAAAGAGCCCTGCAAATACACCTACACCCACTCTGCAGTGACACAATGGGTGACATCAGTTGTGGGTCCTCATAGTGATCCTCAGGAGAGGGCATTATTGCACAAACCAGACAGGATTCGCGAAGACATGGCAGTAGTGGTGCCAATATAATATGTAATGTGAGTTGGTCAGAAATTCAATAGAAGTAACACCCATGACAAACCCTCACACCCTTGTGCATCCCCTTCATGCTCACGACACGTTTGCCTTACGCTGCCGACTGCACATATGTGATGCATGCCCTGTGGTTGAGTGAGACTGGCCGTGAAAGAGATGCACGAGAGGGTGAGTATGAGATAGAGCCATGAGATTGTATGAGGATTGGGTTGAGTGGTAGTGGCGGGATGAGTATTGGCGAGGTGAGTAGGTGCAGGTAAGATGAGGATGAGGTTTGAGTGGGTATGAGGGTTGATGTGACAGAGTAGTGTTGGCAGTGCTGAAGGAGATGAGTGGGGGCAGTGATGTGGCAGACGGAGTGTAGGGGAAAGACTACGTGTACTCACTTTGGCTGACCTACTGAGGTCGTTGGAGCGCCTCCTGCACTGTATGCAGGTGGGCGATATGTTGGTTGCGCTGGTGACCTCCTCTGCCACCTCGAGCCAGGCCTTCCTGGTGGCAGAGGCAGGCCGCTTCCTCCCGCACGCCGGGAGGAAGATCTCTGTCCTCCCCCTCCTCCTCACCCCATGTATTGATACCTGGAGTGAGGCATCATTAAACTGGGAGCAGCCTTCCCCCTGGGCTGCTCCATGCTGTAATTTTTTCTGTTTGTTGCAGCATCTGTCAGTGGAGGACTGCCCCTTTAAATAGAGCTCCTCCAGCTGACAGATCTCACTGCGCATGCGCAGCCCGCCCGACGCGCAGATCAGCAGTGGGGAACCCGGAGGAGCAGGTAAGTGGATCCAATTAGTGGATTGGATCCTACAATCGCGCAGGAAACTGACTAATTTCACCGGGCGCGTTACCCACGCGCCCGATAGCCCCCCCCCATCACTCACTCCCTCGTCTGTACTTTCTCCCCTTCTAGGAGAAGGGAGCTCAGAATGCTCGAGAGGACGAGCACCGAAGGGAGGCCTCCACAAATAGTGGTCCTCACAGATGTGGACGAGGAGGCGGCCCTGCAGATCAGCCGCACCCTCGAGTGCCTGTCCGTCGGGGATGCCGAGACTGCCACCCCACAAACATCTGGTGACACAACTTTAACATTCATCACACACAACATGAATTAATCTTAACAGTGATTGGCATGTTGAACACCTCATTATGCTCATCACAACATGACACATCTGTGATGATACTTAATATTGCTTTCTGTTCCCTTACAGGCCATTCAACGACTGCAGTGACGGCAGAGGGCGATTCCTAAGAGGACCTGCCGGCCTCTGAGGGTGCACCGTCACATCTAAGCAAGCTATCCACTAGCGCAGACACTCACACCTCCGTAGGTCCCGGTAGTCCGTTAGTTGGCAGCTGGTGAGTCACCACACGTGAGCATGAGCAGACACTGGTGGCAGAGGCAGCTGTGGAGGGTCTGCATTGGTGGGAGCACCCTTCTCCAGGCTCTGCTCAGCTCGACGCAGATGCTGAACCCCAGAGGCCATCCTTTAAAAGGAGAATGATCGAGGGACAGCAGCACATTTGTGAAGCTCTGGAACAGGTGCCATGCACACTCTCCACAACAATGCAGAGAATGAAGGGGTGCAACTCCTGCATGAGTGGAATGGTGGCAAAGGTATGTGAGCAACTGTCAGAGAGTGTCACACGTAACTGCTGAAATGTCTGAGATAGTGTCGCAGGTAAGTACAGGAATTTCTGCAATGGAGAGAAGGCTAGCCTCCGTTGAGCTTCAAGCGTGACTCACAAATTAGTCCATTCAGGCCCTGACAATGACCGTGTGGGCTCAGGGTGAACTACATTCTGCTGCCTTAGACAGGCAGATGGATACATTGGCACAGGCCTTACAAGACATCACACATGTCCTCCAAACTGTTGTCCAGCAGTGTGGTAGGAGTGATGTGCTCTTGGCCTAGGAGAGGGATGATGGCGAAAGGGGATAAGGAAGTGGGGACACCACTCAAAGCGCTCCCACGTCTCACCCGTTGCCCCCCCCCCCCCCCCCTCAACCAGTATCCGCAATGCTGCCTCCTCTCCAGGTGGCTGAGTCTGCCCCTGCACAAGTGCAGGTGGAGCAGTCTTTGGAGGGGCCCTTACGGGCTTCAAAACCCAGAGGGTGTAGGCCAAAAGCATCTAAGCTGTCAGGGCATGAACAAGAGCAACCTACCACTACCTCTGCTGCAGCCACAGTGGGTGCACCACTTAGAAGCATTGGAAGAGAAAGGCTAAGGATTTGTGATCAGAAAGGGTATGCACAAGGGTGTCTGACAGACAGATGTTTTTCTTTTATATTTGTTTTTTGTTAAAGTCACATTAAATCTTATCATTCTCACTGCTACTGCCACGTCTTGCCCATTCTTGACTGGCTTTTGTGATAGCACCATTTCATGTGCTTCACCATGAACGGCGACAGTTGATGCCACCCAGTGGGTCACTTTACAGTGGGTGTATGTGTAGTTACAGGATTGTTTTGTGTGGGGGGTGGGGGTGTGGCTGGCGCTGGTCTTTCCAAGTGGTGCGATGACTGCACTCTTCTCACTTTCTGATCTTACGAGAACCGTTCACATATGAATGACTCGCTGGCCTCACGAGCAGCCAGGTGAGCCGCTGCTCTGCCCATGGGTTCGTCCTCCTCCTGCTCCTACTCGATGTGGATGAGGGGATGGGGCCTCAACCGGTACCCCTCTCTTGCGCCATGTTGTGCAGGACACAACACACTACTGTAATGCAACCCACTCTCGCTGGTGCGTATTGAAGCGCTTCCCCCAGAACGATCGAGGCACCAAAATCGCATCTTGAGCTGCCCTATCGCATGTTCAAATATAGGCCTGGTGGCGATGTGGCTGTTGTTGTATTGACGCTGTTGCTCGCCGATGGGGTTCCTCAGAGGCATCATGAGCCATGTGTGCAGGGGGTATCCCTTGTCCCCGAGGAGCCAGCCCTTAAGGGTGTTTAGTGTGTGGAAGAGGCCTGGGTTGTTGGATTCCTTCAATGAAGGAATCGTGGCAGCTGCCAGGAAATCTGGCGCACGCGTGAAGGAATTTTTTGCGGTGGTCACAAACGAGCTGAGTGTTGATGGGGTGATGCCCCTTTCTGTTGATGAGCAGTCCTGCTTGTTTGGAGGTGCTCGGATTGCTATATGCGTGCAATCGATTGCACCCTGCACCCGTGGGAAGCCAGCCACAGAGTGGAATCCCACTGCCCTCTCCATCTGGCTGAGGTTATCCATGGGGAAGTTGACGTATTGCAAGGCAGTGAGCTGCCTTATGCACTTGCGTGCAGATGACTGAGAGACCCCGGCGATGTGACTTGTGGCACCCTGGAATGATCCGGAGGCGAAGAAATTGAGGGCAGTGGTGACTTCAACAACGATGGGTAATGAGATGTTGTGAGGCCCAGCCGAGAGCAGCTCGGCATGAAGGAGGCTGTAGATGTCTGTGACCACCTGGCGACTCACTTTCAGCCTCCGTATGCGCTGCTCCTCAGAGGCCCAGGAAGCTGAGCCTCAGACTGCAGACCCTCTGGCGAGGGTAGTGCCTCCTGCGACGTCGCTCCCTCTGTGATCTTGTGCAGATGCCTGTGGCGCAGCACTGCGTTGTGGAGCTCCAAGTGGCGGAAGTGCACACCGTGCCTGGCGAGGATGGTGATGTTCCTCGTCCTCTGATGTAGTGGTGAATGCAGCCATCGCGCCCCCTCCCCACCATCTAGATAGTGTCAGTTTGAGGGTGTGCAAACAGAAGAATTCTGAGTGGAAACCAAGAATTTTCAGTCTAAACCCAAAGATCTCCCAGCCAACAGTTTGTCTGAGAGAACTGAATGCCCTGCTGCAATAACTCACCTTTTATCCCCATCTGTCAAACAGGCATTTAAATATCCAAATGGCTGCCGGCTGAAACACAGCTCCTTCAACATGGCGTGTTTCACACAGCACAGGAAACATGCTGAGGCAGAATGAAAATCCTTTCCCTGCCTCAATCACCATAAAATTAAGTACTTTAACAAGTTTAAAAATCTTAATGACTGATTTAAAAATCAACAAAGCCAGCGGCCGCGCACGCACACACACAGACGCGTCTGTGTGAAATGCGGAAGTTGGCGGGTTGGAGCCGGCTTCCTTACCCGCTCTGGATGTTCGTTGCCCCCAACGCACCCGGACTTCTTTTTGAAAATTGAGCCCATTGCTTCAAATTGAGAGGTTTGAACAGAAGTACAGATAGATGTATATTGTTGCTTTTGCTAGCTGTTTACTGGTTTATGTACCAATATATTTTTGTGTTCTCTTTATATCGTTTGTATTTCCATCCTGGGATATGAGGGTTGTCCTATGAGGAGAGATTGAGTAGAATGGGCCTGTACTCTCTGGAGTTTAGAAGAATGAGGTGATCTCATTGAAACATATAAGATTCTGAAGGGGTTGACAGGGTAGATGCTGAGAGGCTGTTTCCCCTGGCTGGAGAGTCTAGTCTCAGGATAAGGGATCGGCCATTTAGGACTGAGATGAGGAGGAATTTCTTCACCTCGGGGTTGTGAATCTTTGGAATTCTCTACCCCAGAAGACTGTGGATACTCGATTGTTGAGCATGTTCAAGACTGAGATCGATAGATTTTTGGACTCTAGGGGAATTGAGGGATATGGGGATTCAGTGGGAAAATGGAGTTGAGGTCAAAGATCAACCATGATCTTATTGAATGGCGGAGCAGGCTCGAGGGACCATATGGCCTACTCCTGCCCCTATTTCTTGAGGTCTTATGCTCTTATCTCCTGACATTGCAAATAATAAAGACTGCCTTTATAAAAGCTCCTGCATTCACTGAATGCTATGCTTTTAAAAAGTTATCTACTTTCTCATGCCACTTGAGTAAATGGTATAAAAATCTGCTTCATTATTAAAGTGGAATTTATCAATACAATGTCAGTTTTCACAATCCTTCAACAGGAAAATAACTAAAATTACTATTTTTGGCCTGCTACAAATGTTTTCAGCTGTATTTCTCCTTGTGGACTGCTCAGCATGTATGATGCTGAAAGAGACCTCGGAGTCTTTGTAGATTCATTGCCATACATGTCCAACCTATGTAGAGTAGCAAAGCCAGTAGGCTGTTGAACTACATAGCCAAAGCAGTAGAATATAAGTTTAAAATCGGTAATGATCACACTTTATAATGCACTGGTCAGACTGCACCCTGTATACTGTGTCCAGTTCTGGTTCCCAAAAAAATAAGAGACATTCAAGCACTGGTGGTACCGCAGAGAAAAGTTGTGAGACTGATTTTTGTTAGGCAAGGTTATTAAGGGTTGCGGAACCAAAGAGGGTAGATGGAGCTAAGATACAGATCACCTATGATCCCCAGTGTCACGGGTCTGAGATAAACTGAAAGACCGGGGGAAAGTTCGGCTTATCAGACTAGAAAGGATGTGTCAGAGAGGTGATCTTAGAGGTATATAAGATTGTTAAGGATATAGAAAAAGTAAACTTGGAATAAAGGTAATTTTAGCACCGTTATCCTTCTTCACGCACAAAGAGATCAGCGTGTGGCATAAACTTACAGCCAGAGCGGTGGAAGCAAAAATCCTGGAATTATAATTGCTTTGGACTGCTTGCTTTCTAATGCATCATTATTGCTGTCCACGAGGATCAAAATTCAGGACAGTCTGCATGGGTGTTAGAGGCATAAAGAGAGAAGGAGAAAGACACAAAGAATTAGAGCTGGAGACAGTTACAGGAGGAGAGATGTAATCGTTTTCTAACTCTTATCTGTGAACAATGCCATAAGTTAATTTTTAAAAAAATATCTCTCAAATTACAATGTTGAAATATTTCTATTATAAAAAGGCAAGTCTTCTTACAGTGAGCAACATTACAGGGGATCTGCTTGTACTCTTTAATATTATTTGATATACTGCTGTTATGCTATCAATCATCTCATGCTGCTTCCACCAAACAACAATAACAGATTTATAACTCAAACTGCTTTCTCTATACATCAATTTGGAAGGCCAAAATCTGTAACTGCACCTCTGGGAAGTTTTCACTGTTCAAATGGATATAGCTCAATGATTTCACCCATCCACCAATGAGCATTACTGAAATCCTGGTGAAAACATTGTGTTGTCTACCCAGTACGTGGTGTTGAAGTAGAATTTTGTAAATTTTAAGCTTTCACTTTAGTTCTCATTCTGAATACTGTCGCATATATAGATTTTATTTCCAGTAAAAGGGTATTTTGCAAAACATAACTTTCCTTTTGTGGGAAACTACAGATAGAGGTTGCATCTGCAACTTCAAGTCTCAATTTGGTTTCTGTATGATGTGTATGTTTCACTGCCACTAATAAAAAAAAAAGCATCTACTAAATATAATGTAAATTATTTGTCTTATCTCAATGGGACCTGACTAAGTGCAGGACATTCTGAAGTTCTGAAGGGGGAGGGTGAACAGCCAGAGGTTGTGGTCCATGTCGGTACCAACGACATCAGTTTAAAAAAAGGGATGAGGTCCTGCAAGCAGGATATAGGGAGTTAGGAAATAAATTAAAAAGCAGGACCTCTAAGGGAGTAATCTCAGGATTACTCCCAGTGCCAGGTGCTAGCGAGAGCAGAAATAGGAGAATAGACTAGATGAATGTGTGGCTTGAGAGATGGTGTAGGAGAGAGGGGTTTAAATTCCTGAGGCATTGGGACCGATTTTGGGACAGATGGGGCCTGTACAAGCTGGACGGGTTGCACCCAAGCAGAACCAGGACAGACATACTCGCGGGGGCATTTGCTAGTTCTGTTGGGGAGGGTTTAAACTAGTATGGCAGAGGGATGGGAACCAAAGGGCAGGTTCAGATAGGACAAATTCAGACCAGGAAACAGGAAGTAGAAAAGCAGCTAGTGACGTAGTTAGCGACTCAAAGGCAAAAGAAGCAAAGGTTAAATAGTGTTCAGCACAGGAATTTGACTGGGTTAAAGGGTATATACTTCAATGCAAGGAGTATTACAAACAAAGCAGATGAGCTAAAGGCTCATGGCAGCACATTATCATTGCTAGAACGGAAACCTGGCTTAAAGAGGGGGATAATTGGCAGCTCAATATCCCTGGATATAGAGTTTTCAGGCAGGATAGAGTGGGTGATAAAAAAGGAGGGATGATATGCTAAATGGATCATCAATCAAGGCCATATGGGTTGAGATAAGAAATAAAGGGGCAGTCACACTACTCGGAGTGTACTATAGACCCCTGAATAGCGAAAGGGAGATGGAAGAACAATTATGTAGGCAAATTTCTGAGTGCAAAAATAAGAGGGCAATAATAGTAGGAGACTTCAACTACCCTAACATCAACTGGGATTCAAACAGTGTGAGGGACGCAGAGGGTGCAAAATTCTTGATCAGTGTCCAGGAGAACTTTTTTAGCCAGTACGTGACAAGCCCAACAAGAGGGGATGCAATTCTAGATTTAGTCCTGGGAAATGAAGATGGGCAAGCGGGTGAAGTGACGGTGGGTGAGCATATTGGGGATAGGGACCACAATTCAGTTAGTTTTAGCATTATTATGGAAAAGGACAGAGTTAAATCGACAGAGTTAAATCAGGAGTAAACGTTTTAAATTGGGGGAAGGCAAATTTTACAGAACTAAGAGGTGATTTGGCAGAAGTGGACTGGACACAACTACTTGAGGAGAAATCAGTGGCAAGCCAGTGGGAGGCAATAAAAAGTGAAATTCTACGGGTACAATGCAGACACGTCCCCTCAAAGAAAAAGGGTGGCACTGCCAAATTTAGACCTCTCCGGTTGTCTAGAAGTATACGGGGCAAGATAAAGCAGAAAAAGAAAGCATATCTCTGTCACAGAAAACTAAATACTGCTGAAAGCCTAGGGGAGTATAGAAAGTACAGGGATGATGTAAAAAGGAAATAAGGAAAGCAAAGAGAGGGCATGAAAAAATATTAGCTAGTAAGATTGAAGAAAACCCAAAGATGTTTTATCAGTACATTAAGAACAGGAGGATAGCTAAGGAAAAGGTGGGACCTATCAGGGATGATAAGGGTAACTTGTGTGTAGAAGCAGAGGATGTGAGTAGGGTTTTTAAATGAATATTTTGTCTCTATTCACAAGGGAAAGGGATGATCCTGATGTAGTAGTTAAAGAGGAGAGGTGTGAATTATTGGATAAGGTAAACATAACGAGAGAGGAAGTACTAGTGGGACTGGAATCCTTGAAAGTTGATAAGTCACCAGAGTCGGATGGATTGTTTCTTAGGCTATTGTAGGAATCCAGGGAGGAAATAGCGGATGCTCTGAGGATCATTTTCCAATCCTCACTATATACAGGGGAGGTACCGGAGGACTGGAAGACTGCAAACGTAGTACCATTGTTTAAAAAGGGTACGAGGGAAAGGCAGAACAGTTATCGGCTGGCCAGTCTTGCCTCGGTGGTGGGCAAACTATTAGAATTGATACTGAGCGATAGGATAAGTCACTTGGAAAGACATGGTTTAATCAGGTTTAGACAGCATGGATATGTTCAGCGAAGGTCATGCCTTACAAATCTGATTGAATTCTTTGAGGAAGTGACAAGGAGGATTGATGAGGGTAGTGCAATGGATGTTGTCTACATGGATTTTAGTAAGGCATTTGACAAGGTCCCACATGGCAGACTGGTCAGAAAGGTAAAAGCCCATGGGATACAGGGAAATGTGGCAAATTGGATCCAAAACTGGCTCAGTAATAGGAAACAAAGGGTAAAAGTTGATGGATGTCTTTGCGAATGGAAATCTGTTTCCAGTGGTGTGCCACAGGGCTCAGTGTTGGGTCCCTTGCTGTTTGTGGTATATATTAATGATTTGGACTTGAATGTAGGGGGCATGATTGGCAAATTTGCAGACGACACAAAAATTGGCCGTATAGTTGATAATGAAGAGGATAGCTGTAGACTCCAAAAAGATATCAATGGGTTGGTGGAGTGGGTGGAAAAGTGGCAAATGGAGTTCAACCCAGAGAAGTGTGAGGTAATGCACTTAGGGAGGGCAAACAGTAAAAGGGAATACGCAGTAAACGGGAATATATTGAGAGGGGTAGAGGAAGTGAGAGACCTTGGAGTGCATGTGAAGGTGGCAGTAGAGGTAGATAAGGTTGTGAAGAAGGCATACAGAATGATCTCCGTTATTAGCCGAGGTATAGAATACAAAAGCAGGGATGTAATGATGGAACTGTATAAAATGCTAGTAAGGCCACAGCTGGAGTATTGTGCGCAGTTCTGGTCACCACATTACAGGAAGGACGTAATTGCTCTGGAGAGAGTGCAGAGAAGATTTACAAGAATGTTGCCAGGGCTTGAAAATTGCAGCTACGAGGAGAGATTGGATAGGCTGGGGTTGTTTTCCTTGGAGCAGAGGAGGCTGAGGGGAGACTTGATTGAGGTGTACAAAATTATGAGGGGCCTAGATAGAATAGACAGGAAGTACCTGTTTCCCCTAGAGTAGAGTTCAAGAACTAGAGGACATACATTTAAGCTGATTGGTGGAAGGATTAGAGGGGACATGAGGAAAAACTTTTTTACCAGAGGGTGGTGGGTGTATGGAATTCGCTGCCCGAATTGGTGGTAGAGCAGGGACCCTCAACTCTTTTTTTTAAAAAAAAAGTACCAGGACCTGCACCTAAAGTGCTGTAAACTGCAGGGCTATGGACCGGGTGCTGGAAGTTGGGATTAGAATAGGCACCTGGTTGTTCTTCGAGCCGGCACGGACACGATGGGCCAAATGGCCCCATTCTGTGCTGTATCTTTTCTATGGTTCTAAGTGCCTTTTTGAAAGTCACACCGCAATAGAATTAAATTGTTTCTCTGACACTTCAACATTTTGATTCAAGCTGCAGTAAGCAAGTGCTTGATTTTTTTTGATACATCACATTATCAATCAAGCCAAAAGTTGACCCTTCGATTATCTCATTGCCAAATGAATTTAAATTCTTTCGGGGTCATGTTTTAGTTTGCCTCGCAATTAAGTGCATTTTTTTTCCTTTTAATGAAACTGCTAGGTAATGACTACATGGTGATATCAATCAGGTACAATTGATTTATAAGCCAATAAGACATTACTGAAATCAAGGTCACCATCAGGTATGTAGGGTATACATGGCCAAGTCCCAGCAGTTCACCCATCCCAGCCATAATATGATACATCTGGGGTCTTGTATGACACTTTGTGGATAGCCAGCGTCAGATACTGTAATCTGTAATATGTCATAGTTTTAATGAAATGTAACCATTTCCCACGGTTGGGCTTTTGTCCTTTGTTCTTTGTATTATGTATTAATTTCTAACTTTTTGCCTATCATAAATTATAGAGCCACTACAGTAAATATTGTTGAATTTGTGTTTTTTTTAAAACGTCTGCTCTGGCTGCCGCCCCTTAGCAGTTGTGCCCCAAGGGATTTTTTAATCAAATGTGCGCTGCGGTATGCTAGCTTTATTATCCTAAGCTATTTCTTCTGCATTCTACTGCAAGTATTTTCACTGTGCATTTCATCTATCAACATAGTGAATTTTTGAATGTGTCTTTTGCCAGAATGAGGGCAGATTAAAGCACTCTCCCATCGACTCTTCCACATTGAAACAAAAAGGTCATGATGCAATTACTAAATAGAAATACATAGTCATTGCCTCTTCAGGTAGTTCAACTTCTGGAGACACTCACAATTGACCCAAATTTAAAAGTTCCCAAAATGGTCTTTTGGGCTATATTTAGGCTAGTTTCGCTATCATGAAGTTTGCCCAAAATTTACCAGTGGGGAAAATCATATTATAACCCAGAATATATTAGAGGTAGTGCAAATCAGAAATGTGGGTGCACACTGCCCACAATTTTACACCATTCATTTTAGCTCATGCTGATGATGAAAGGAACTCCAATACAGTATTAAAGCTACTTGAATGCCAAGGATACCTTTTTATTACTGTAATAACCCAATACAAGTAAACAGTAAAATAACTTTCAGTGAACATTCTGAACGCCTCTACTCATCTTTTTCTTTTTTTTTTCCTTTCTTTTCCTTTTCTTTCTCTCTCTTGTTTGTCCATGGCCCAGGGAGCCCAATCGTGGTCTGATGAGATAACTTGACCATGGTGCGATATGGGTTAGAAGGTAAACTATCAGGCAGTAATTAATCGCGCACTTGTATTAAAGAAAACCCATGAGATGGAATGAAAAATACAAGTTTTCTTGATCACTAAAAGCTGTATATATTTATTTTTAAGGAACTTGTATTCTTGTCATTTTCTGGCACACAAACTGCAATACTTCAAAATTACATTCAGAACACTGAATGTATAACCTAAATGAACAGAAATAAATGTAACCTCTTCTGGATAAACAGTGCCACATTTGTCTGCTAATTTATGCTGTCTTGTATGTTGTTGCATGTCATCCTTAACCTAAAGCCTTTTTTATCCTACTGTATTAACATCGATTTTTACAGCCATCACTGTTATCTTAGCTAGAGGAGCTTCCGCTCCTTATCTTTATTATTGTACTTAGTAATGTAGCACTTTAATCCTGAAATTACTTTTTTGGTATTTGCAGTGCCAGCTGTATGCTCTCTTTCTCCCCCAATGAAAAAGCTAATTTTGATACTGGATTCATAATCTGCTCATTTTTAATTTTTTTTTTAAAAAAGCTTGCATATTATTGACAGGAATTCAAATTGCAATATTCAAGTTTCTGTGACCAACTTTGAAGTATAATTTTAATATGGGGAATATATGTTTAAAAACAATTTTTATGATGATACATTTTAAATAATTACAGAGCAGCTGCAAAATATACTGAAGAAGTTAAGTATAATAGAATCAAAGAAAGTAACGGTACAGAAGGAGGCCATTCAGCCCATCGTGTCTGTGCCAGCCAAAAAAGAGCTATCTAGCTTAATCCGACTTTCCATCACTTGGTCCGTAGCCCTGTAGGTTACGGCACTTCAAGTGCTCATCCAAGTACTTTTTAAATGAGTTGAGGGTTTCTGCCTCTACCACCCTTTCAGGCAGTGAGTTCCACTGGGTGAAAAAATTTCTCCTCCGCTCCCCTCTAATCCTTCTACCAATTACTTTAAATCTATGCCCACTGGTCACTGACCCCTCTGCTTAGGAAAATAGGTCCTCCCTGTCCACTCTATCTAGTCCTGTTGTAATTTTATATACCTCAATTAAATCTCCCCTCAGTCTCCTTTGTTCCAAAGAAAACAACCCCAGCCTACCCAATCTCTTCTCATAGCTAAATTTCTTCAGCCCTGGCAACATCCTCGTAAATCTCCTCTGTACCCTCTCTAGTACAATCACATCTTTCCTGTAATGTGGTGACCAGAACTGTATGCAGTACATTCAAGCTGTGGCCTAACTAGTGTTTTAGCATAACCTCCCTGCTCTTATATTCTATGCCTCGACTAATGAAGGAAAGTATCCCATATAATGCCACACAAAAACATGACTGTTTGCAAATGGATGGGTGGTCAACTATGGTATCTGGAGAAACTAAATAAATACTGATATATTATGCAAGAATTTACTGCTCGGGTCTCATAAATGGCCGGGATTATGACTAAGGCTCTGCTCAATTTTGTGAAATAAATTATATATTCTTATTACTTTCTCAAATTTTGTAAAAGTCAATATGCTTTAAAAAAATGGGCCCTGAAATTTCAATCAGCCTGCTCCTCCAGAACTGCTTCGGATTGAGCCGCTAGTACACAAATTTGAGCAGTCCATGTCATATCCCAAATTATGGGGCCGACAAGTTTATTTGCATACTCATGTATGCACATGGGGCTCGATTTTTCAAATCGAAGTCGAGGGGCTGGGAAAATTGGGAAAATCCCGAGCGGGTAAGGAACCCGGCTCCGACCCGCCGACTTCCGCGTCTCTCACAGACGCATCCATGTGCCTGCGCGGTTATGGAATCCGGAAGTTCCGCTGGCAGTTAAAGCCGGCGGGACGATATATAAAGAAGCAAATGTACCTCATTGAGATACTTAAGGCACTTTATTTGTTACATAGTTAAAACGATTTTCAACTTACCTGGGCGGCTTTCCAACGGCTTCCGATGAAACCAGGCATGAAGGGCCGGATCAGGCAAAAATAAACAAATAAATTAAATAAAATAACATTTCACAAAGTTTAGAAAAAATAAATTAAAACTACCTTTTAAAATGATCTCATCTGCACCCCTCTGCTCCAATGTCTCTTTCCCCACCCCCCCCCCAACTCTCTGTTCCAGAGATGTGTCTCTCTCTCTCTCTCTCTCTCTCTTTCCGACCACCATCTCCCATCCCCTGCCCCCCCCACCCAGGCATTGCAGCTCCTGTTGGCAGCCTGCTTGTCAACCAGGCCGGGCATGAAACCTGGAAACAAGATTAATGAGCATCAATGACCTTGCAATCGCGTGGAGAACGGTATGATTTTTATTATCTGGGTTTGCCGCACGCCTGTTGACCCTTCCCCCCCACATCATTTGAAAATTGAGCCCATTGTGTCAGTAAGGGCATCATACTTGGCGCCCATCCCAATCTACCTGCAACAAAGTCGAAATGGTAGCATGCAAAGGCCTAACACCTAGGTAAACTGTCGACACCTTCAACTCCCAATGGAACCAGTGGAGCATTTTGTTTAAGATAATCAATCCCTTCTGGGATCAATTACCTTTGGCTGGAAGACATACGAATTAAGAGCAGGAGTAGGCCATTTGGCCCTCGAGCCTGCTCTGCCATTTGATAAGATCATGGCTGATCTGATTGTGACCTCAACCCTACTTTCCTGCCTACCTATTATAACCTTTGACTCCCTGGTTAATCAGGAATCTATCTAACTCAGCCTTAAAAATATTCAATGACCCTGCCTCCACCGCTCTGGGGAAGGGAGTTCCACAGACTCACGACCCTCAGAGAAAAAATTTCTCCTCCGTCTTAAATGGGAGACCCCTTATTTTTAAACTGTGGCCCTAGTTCTAGTCTCTCCCACAAAGGGAAACATCCTCTCAGCAGCTACCCCTTCAAGTCCCCTCAGGATCTTCCTCATAAGATAACCCCTTCATCCCAGGAATCAGTCAAGTGAACCTTCTCTGAACTGCCTCTAAAGCAATTATGTTCTTAAATAAGGAGACCAAAACTGCACATAGTATTCTACATGTGGTCTCACCAGTGCCCTGTACAACTGTAGCAAAACATCTCTACTTTTATATTCCATTCCCCTTGCAATAAATGACAAGATTCCATGTACTAGGACACCCAGATCCCTCTGTACCTCAGAGTTCTGCAATCTCTCTCTATTTAAATAATATACTGCTTTTCTATTCCTCCTGCCAAAGTGGACAACTTCACATTTTCCCACATTATACTCCATCTGCCAATTTTTTGCCCACTCACTTAAACTATCTATATCCCTTTGCAGACTCCTTATGTCATCCTTCACAACTTACTTTCCTACCTACCTTTGTGTCATCAGCAAATTTAGCAAAGAGTTTAGGGGCCTTTCCTGCAGCTTTAGCAGGACATGCCAGTGCTCAATAGGCATTAGTTTTGCTGAGGCTGTTAAAGGGCATACTGAACAGAATTCCCAGGGAAGCCTGAGAACTCTCCAGACATACTCCCCTGGCATGGAGAGGCAGGCAGTAGATTTGCCCATTTCATGCTCCACCAAAATTTCTCCTAAAGGTTCAAATGGGAATCGTGGGGGAACTCAGTTTTGCCTCATTTTCTGGTTCCCAAATCAGAGATTCACCCCACTGATGCCTTGGCCCCAAGTAAATTTAGTGCCACCATATTGCATTTCTTTCTCATACAAAAGCAAATTATGAAAAATTAGGAAGGACAGTAATTGTCCAAAAAGCACGAAATGTCCACTGTGCTTGGCGTACACCATTTTGATAGTCAAAACCATAAAACCATACAGCACACAAGTAGCCCATTCGGCCCATCATGCCTGTGCTGGCTCTTTGAAACAGCAATAAATTAATCCCATTCCCCTGCTCTACTATAGACCTGTATATCTTTCCTTTTTAAGTAAATATCCAATTCCCTTTTGAAAGCTACTATTGAATTTGCTTCCACCGCCCTTTCAGGCAGTGCATTCCTGATCATCATAACTCACTGCGTTTTAAAAAAAAAAATTCTCCTAATTTCCCCTCTGGTTCTCTTGCCGATTATCTTAAATCTGTGTCCTCTGATTACCAACCCTCCTGCCAGAGGAAACAGTTTCTCCCTACATACTCTATCAAAACCCTTCATCATTTTGAACACCTCTATTAAATATCCCCTTAACCTTCTCTGCTCCAGGGAGAACAATCCCAGCTTCTCTATTCTCTCCATATAACTGAAGTCCCTCATTCCTGGTACCATTCTAATAAATCTACTCTGCACTCTCTCCAAGACATTGACATCCTTCCTACAGTGTGGTGCCCAGAATTGGACACGCTACTCTAGCTGAGGCATAGCCAGTGATTTATAAAGGTTAACCAGAACTTCCTTGCTTTTATACTCTATGCCTCTATTTATAAAGCCAAGGATCCCATATGTTTATTTTAATGGCTTTATGAACTTGTCCTGCCACCTTGAAAGATTTGTGTATGTGAACCTCAGGTCTCTCTGTTCCTGCACCCCTTTTAAAATTGTACCATTTAATTTATATTGTATCTACTCGTTCTTCCATCCAAAAGGTGTGCTTTGCTTAGTATCATCGAAATAATTTTCAAATGCATCATCTAAACTAGATGCCAGTCTGCTTGCTTGTAAGTACAACCGAGATTGCTAACGGTAAAGGGGGAAAAGGGTCAGGAGGAGCATGAGATTCAATCCGCAAGCCTCCATGCCCAATATCAGCTTCTTCAATGCCCTACCCCGAAGTTCGCAAACATTTTTTGCTGAGTGCCCCCTCTCCCCTTCAAAGATTCATGTCTCGCGGACGCCCTCCCCCCTTCGTAAGAAACAGTACAAGACTGCAAAAATACTATCAGTAATTTTGAGGCTATAATTAATAAAACATTTTCAATGTGTATTAAGTAGAAATGCAAATGATTAACCATAAACTTAATTAAGTATTTTTGCTTATGAGAGTGGGTAACACTTTCTGTTTCAGGCACACTGTCAGGATAAAGCACTTCCAGGTTAAGTAGAACAGAGCCTTTCTACTCTGCATCAATTCTAACCACTGAAGAGTATCCCCTGCTGCACCAGGATGAAATTTTGGCAATGCACACTCCAACCATCCTGCAGCCTCTGTAAAGGAAATTGCCAGTTGTTTTATGTTGGACCTATGCTGACTAGGAACTGAATTGAGTCTGTCCAAATTCACTTAACACCTTAAACTCAGCCATCAGTCTGGAATTTGAACCCATGTACCTGAAGTGAGAGACCAGTGTGTAATCCACTGAACCATCCCTGCTTCCTTCTCCCAATCAATTAACTTGTTACTTTGCCATGTATTCTTTACATGCATGGTACACAACTCATTACATTTAGTCAGAAGGGCGTTAACACTGCTATATTAAAATAAATAATTAAATCTGTATTGATCTGTAGTTCATTCACTTGGCTATTGGTGAAAAAGTAATCTGAATGAGTGAGCTGGCACTTGTACAGTACAAGTTTAGCATGTTACTGATAATCTACTCAGACCTCATTTTAGCAAGGAAGCGCCATGAGCTAGGGATAGTCTAATCATGTGAATATTCAGTAACTATTTTAATCTGTTTGATTGTCAAAATAATTGGTAGACAAACTCTTAATTGTTCACTTCAATGAATGCCACTTCAATCCTTTGCTCCTCCCATTCAGTCAAATTGGGGACATGCCGCTGGAGGAGGCAGAATGGGTGGACTTCAGCACTTTGCTTTTATCCCACCCCTTCCGCCTTATGCCTCTCCTGATAACCTCGTTTTGGAACTTCTGCCCTACCATAAATAAGATAGGGTAATTTATTAGGCTAACACACACCTTTTTAAATCTGGAACATTTTGGCTACTTTTCCAATCGGGAACTGATTTGTTTTCAATGACTGCTGGATGCAAAATCAGTTTTGGCACACATCAGTCTCTGATTTGAGAACAACTATTATTTTCTATCGATTAAACCTAGGTGAAGAGTCCAGGCCCATAATACAGATCACCACTAAGATTCAAAATGGCTATAATAGTTGATCTCTTTCACAGTCACATACAGAACCATTGTTTGCATTAACAATATAGCAGTGCTGAATGGTAAGGAACTGCATTGCAGTGCAATAAATCTTGAGCATTAGCTCTGGGATTAGATTGTGGATCATATCTATACAAGGTGTAATAGAATTGGATTAAAATAATCTAAATTCTATGAAAATTTTGTGTGTTAAGTTGTGATATTTTAAAAACAATTTTAGCATATACTGGACTTCGGTTGCTAAAATTCTAAAGGCTATCTTATCCAAACGTGAACTAATACTGTGTTCTTACTGCAGGTAACAGCACTGTCCGTTCCAGCCAGGAAGTACCCCATTTACACTGTCCGGCACCTGTATGGCTGGAACTCAAATTCTTCTGCCCGGGGAGATCCATATTCATTCTCTATTTAAATTAATTGCAGATAGGTTTAACAATTGTCCAGGTCCAAAGGACCTCTTGGGCACTTGTTAAACCCAGTTGGACGTTGCATCGTAATTACATGTGTTGTCAAACCCAAGTGATGCGAGACTACCACTCTAGGGAGTTTTGCGCTGCATCTCTACCGAGTAAGGTCGGTTCTGATCTGGATTTACACCACAATTTTAGCATAGATGTGAAGCAAAAATTGAGGTAGCTTTAGTGCACCAATATTAAATACATTCTGTAACAAGAATATATTTCAGAATTTAAATGCAATTGGTTCTTACTCTTTGTATATAACATTTTTTTTAGAAATTTGCAGAATTCTTTTGTGAATGTATTGTGTATATAATGAAAGATGTGCTGCTTGCAATTCTGTTCAAAGCTGGAAAGTAATTTCAGCAAACCACAGATTAATCTATATCCAGCTACTCACTCTTCGATGGAATTGTAAGATTGCACCTAAAACTGTGCTCTTTGTTTTATGGTTTTTCAGGTCTGGAGTTTGCCTACTCAGCTGCTCCCAAGTCCATGCAAAGTGCTATCATGGGTCTATTCTTTTTCTTTACTGGAGTTGGCTCCTTTGTTGGTTCAGGACTTCTGGCCCTAGTGTCTGTTGATTGGATTGGTTGGATGAACTGCAAGAGCGATTTTGGTGAGTAAATGTGGTTCTTTGTAATTAAATCAGAACGATGAAAAATCAGTACTTGATTGGGGAAAAAAAAAGATTGGTTAGATTTGGTTTTGATGGATATGTTACTAAAATCCAAACAAGCTATTCCCCTTGTTTTGTTTCCTTGACTTTGATTACTATGGGTAATTAACCCATTCATATTAATATTTAATTGTAAGTAAAGATATTAGTTGCTTTAATCTGTTAACTCTCTCTGATCTGTGTTAATACCAACTTTTCTTCAAAATGGTGGATAACGTAATGTAAGGCTGCATTAAATGCAATATTCAGATTACTGCAAATAGGATAATTGCTAATCTCTCAGATGCACATCTCTACAAAGGCTGAACACAGAAAAGGTACAGTTTCAGGAATTGCTGTTAGATCATTGAGAGAGGGAAGATAGTTCTATAAAAACAACAACTACTTGCATTTATATAGTGCCTTTAACGTAGTAATATGTTCCAAGGCACTTCACAGGAGGGATTATCAAACAAAATTTGACACCGAGCCACATAAGGAAATATTAGGACAGGTGACTAAAAGCTTGGTCAAAGAGGTAGGTTTTAAGGAGGGTCTTAAAGGAGGAGAGAGAAGTAGAGAGGTGGAGAGATTTAGGGAGGGAATTCCAGAGCTTAGGGCCTAGGCAGTTGATGGCGCGGTTGCCAATGGTAGAGCGATTCAAATCGGGGATACGAAAGGGGCCAGAATTGGAGGAGCGCTGAGATCTCGAACGGTTATAGGGCTCGAGAAGGTTACAGAGAATGGAGGGGGGCGGTGGGGTGAGGCCATGGAGGGATTTGAAAACAAGGATGAGAATTTTAAAATCGAAGCGTTCCCGGACCGGGAGCCAATGTAAGTCAGTGATTACAGGGGTGATGGGTGAGTGGGACTTTGTGCGAGTTAGGATACGGGCAGCAGAGTTTTGGATGAGCTCCAGTTTATGGAGGGTAGAAAATGGAGTCCTGCCAGAAGAACATTGGAATAGTCAAGTTTAGAGGTAGAAAAGGCATGGATGAGGATTTGAGCAGCAGATGAGCGGAGGCAGGGAGCGGAGATGTGCTTGAAATTGTGTACATGAACTTAGCTTTTCCGAACAATCAGTCTGAGTACATTAGCCCTACAACTGTAACAACCTTTGATATTTTGCAACTTGTATTATTGAAAACTAACATCACAATTTGTAAATGCCGCAAAGTTGTCTATGATAAGGATAATACCACTTGCAGATCTGAAAAATCCTCTTCTGGCAGTAATTAAATACTAGTGTAGCCTATTTAAATCTAAAAATTACATTATTTTGTTTCTCTACTTCAGTGAAATAGCTTTTTTAAAAAAAAATGCCAAAGCTGTTTTACAAAGGAACAGTAGAATTGTATCTGGTATATTCTGTGTACACAAACTTATTGCAAAAGCAGATGCTATAACCCCTTTTTTATTTAGCGTAAATGCGCAAAATGTTTTAAAATCTCAAATGGTAAAATTCTTATCTGCATATCTTGGGAAACCACAAACTAGATTAGGTCATTTCAGCCGACCACCCCTGCTCACCAATTGTATTTTTTAAAATTGCATTTTTCTGCCTTTTCTCCATATCCTTACTTCTTAGTTAAATATCTATCTTGTCTTTAAGCATCTATGGTCTTTAGGGGCCATGCACTCCACATTCTTGCAACCATTGTGTGCAACCTTTTTGCTGGATTTGTTTTTAACCATTTTTGGCTCCACTTCTAATATTATGACTTATTATTTGATTTCAGTGCTATTGGGAACTGAGTGCATTGCATGTGTCTGCATCAAGGTTTAAGCTCTTTCTACAACTTAATTTACACAAACGTGGGTATCTGATGGCCAATACCATCTATCTCTCTCTTTCTGCTTTGTCTCCCTCTCTCTAGAACTGAATTACTTATGGCTCACTTCCAAAGAAGTGTTGCTGTAGTATTATAGGCAGCTACTAGACTTGTAGTTAATGTATAAAACAGCTGTTTCTGCTAAGTCTCCAGTAGTAGTCTTTAATGCACTCGCACGCTCAGTCAAGAATCTTCAAGGCCAGTTGACTGTAGCTTTACGGGCCGAAAGGCCTCCTTCTGTGCTGTAACCATTCTATGGTGTTTGTCAGCCCATCTATCCAAATCTTTCACTATAAAACCAACAGCATTGTATCAGGAAGTCCCATCTTTAAAACATGGAGGAAATACACAAAAGAAAGAGGGAAACATTGAAATGGCGTTTGGGGGAGGAGAGGTGAAATGTTACTGCTTTGTACCAAGGTGAGCCCTATATGTCCCAATAGAAGATTCACACTGGCCACACCTGTATTGTTGGAAATCCATTATTGATTACTTATTTGGTTTAGTATTGAATAGAATTGTTTTGTAAAGTTGATCCTAGGCATTTGAGCTGTTAGTGTACATGGAGTAACTAAGCAGCTAAATGGAGATGTATCCTTTGCTACACAAATACTCAAAGAATAGTTTTCCAAAGCAATGGAATCGGTGGAATGAGTTTTTAAAAACAAAATCTAATTGCGTATCCAGTTAACGACAACATGTATAATGGAACAGTAAAGTATAAATATTTCAATATGCCATCTTTTTCAATATGCAAAATAAAATCACATTTACTGTCCTCTCCAGAGGAAATCATTCTGATGTCAAATACCAGCAGGTGGCATCCAGGGAACTTGGCTGCGACGCTCACTTATGAATCAACCAGTATCGGCACCACCAAATTATTGTGACAAATTATCTGTCCTCATGAAAAATAAATGAGACTGATCAGGAATTAGGATGATCTCAAAGTCTAACCTAGCTGAAATGTTTAATGCCTACTTTGGCAGGTTATCAAATGCCTTTTCATTCGTAATGATCAGCACTTTCAAATGACATAGAACTTTCATTGAGGCAGCCTGTCAGTCATATTGTGAAAAGCTGTATAAATTTATGCTTTCCCCATATCTTTCTTGTTTGTTTGGACCGCAGGGATAATTGATAGCAGGCCAATAAGTCTAGTAGATACAAATTTCTTTGTTTTGCACTATGGAGTTTGGCCTATTCAGCAGGGTTTGAACATTCTGCATTTCATTTGGCTGTGAAAAGTTGGAGTGGATTATTTTTATACATTATGAATATAATTAGTTGCTATTTATAGATGCAGTGAAGTGAATCCAGAGTAGATTAATTATTGTTTAGTTTCTACTGGTTCATGGATCCTTTTCATCCACCTATTAATTCTCATTGCAAAAAGGTTAAATGACTCCTTAAAGCTGGTGAGTCAGTAACACTGTGATTATGACTATTCTAACAGAGCAATGAGTTGGATTGATATCTGTTGTCTGATAGGTTCTATTTGGACATACTATTAGTCAACGGGGACAAAAAGATTTTAGTAGTCATGGAAAAACAAAAGATATTGGTTGGGATGCATATTAAAAGGACAGTTTAGCCCTGTTTTGTATTGAAGATCAAATGTGTATAAATTAAATATAATTGCTTGTTTCTAATATAAGCCATCTGTACTAAAGGACAACTACCCCACAGGACCCTGATTCAGTGGAAGATTAAGCTCAGCATAACTGCAGTGTAAGCAAATCAGCCTCCATATTTAGCTCTCAGACTAGCTATTATTCCACATTTTTGTGTTCCCATTTGGATTGAGGAAACATTAAATGTGTCTTATTTATGCCTTAATTTTTAAGGCTACTTTGAAATAATATTTCACTTATTTGAAATAACATACAAGTAAGAATTATGAAGGCTAGTGTAGAAGATAAACTAGTAGGATGTTGAATTAAGCTGTCTCTAGACTTTTTACTAAACCCAACTCCTTGCACCAATGATGTGATTCTGACCACTACCAACGGCCAATATTTACTAATCAATCTCTAAGAGATTAAATCCAACTAAATCAAAACAGATTAAAAGGGCCAATACATTGGGTTAGGTAAGGATGCAAAGAGTGGTACTAGGGATGAGTAAAATGCTTTCAGAACATATACGGACTCCAAGGCAGGAAAATTGAGTAAGTAACAAAATATGAAACAAGTGGGGAAAAATGAAGCCAAGAGAAAATATTGAATGCATGATTGCTGGGAACGTCTCAACTAATAAAGGGTTTGTCAAATTTATACATGGTAAACGAAGGATGAAGAAAAGTATTAGTTCACTTAAAAATGATAGTGGAAAGTTGAAATCTTCACATTTGCCTTTATACAAGAGGAGAAGGCAAAATTGTCCTATCAGACTTCCAGGAACAGCAGAGGGAGAGATAGTATATACAGATTAAAAAGGTTAGATATTCTTATAGTAACCCCTGGTTCAAACAACGCACACCATCAAGTTTTAGAGGATATGGAAGCTGAAATGAATGAGGATTTAACTGAAATTTTTATGTTTGCTAAATTCGGGAAAGACTTCTCAGGATTTGCCAACATGAATGCATTATTTATAATAGAGCTGAGACACACCTGGAATCTATAGACCAGTATGCTTAACATTCGTTGAAGTGAAAGCCTTTGAAAAAATCTTGAGATGTCACAGGTGAACGGTTTGGAAAGGAAAAACTTGTTAAGGAATTAAGCATTAATTCAGGAAAGGGAAATCCTGAACTTTAACTGAATTGCAAAGTTTTTCCAAAGGTATTATTGACAGAATGAACCACGAGCAATGCTGTTGATTTTATATACAGTACTTTGATTTTCAGATGGCTTGTGACAACAATTCAACCAGTTTTAGTAAGATTTAGATCTTTTTTAAATAACTGGACTAATAGGTGACAGACTCAAAATGAATAAGTGTAAAATGATTGCCTTTGGGGGCAAGGAACTAAAAGAGGGAACATGGGGTCGATTTTCGGATGGCCGAGCGGTGCGTTCGTGGCGAGGGGCCTGCTAAAATTCGGGATTCCCGGGGCGGGTCCGGAGACTGGCTCCAACCCGCCCACTTCCGGGTTCCCCAGTGACGCGCTTAGATGCGTGCACAGCCCCCGCATGCGGGACTCCCACCGGCAATTAAAGCCGGCAGGGTCCCACTTAAACCAATTAATTAGATAGTTCAGGTCGTTTGCAGACCTGATTGGAGGATGTTTTAGGAGGGGTGGGATTTTCATCTCAACTGAGCATGTTTCCCGTACTGGGGGAAACACTCCCAGTTGAAACAGACGTATTGCAGCCACCAGCCTGTGGGAGCTGCAAAGGTCCATTTGACAGGTGGGCGGGGGGGGGGGGGAGACCCTCACTCATTGCAGGAGGCCACTCTGTCACTTTGGACAAAGTTTGGCCTGCACCAACCTCCTCCAAACACAAAAATTCACAAACTTGGAACCTCAACTCCGGTGTGCAGACACATTTACCTACCTTGCGGACCCCCTCAAACGTACATCTTGCGGATGGGGTCCACCATAGCTGCAGTCATGACCTCATCGTAGGGCGAACAACATCACCAGCCTCGCAGGCCATGCCGTCCACCTCTGACACGTGGAGCTCCACAACACAGTGCTGTGACACATCCACCTGCACAGCAGGAGGGAGGGCAACCGCAGAGAGAGATGCGTCGCGGAGGGCACTACCCTCGTCACTGGGTCTACAGACAGAGGCTCAGCTTCCTGGACCTCTCTGAGGAACAGTGCACACGGAGGCTCAGAGTCATTCGACATGTAGTCGTGGACATCTGCAGCCTCCTTCATGCCGAGCTGCTCCCGGCTGGCCCGAGCACCATCTTCTTACCTGTCGCTGTCAAAGTCACCACTGCCCTCAACAACTTCTTCGGATCCTTCCAGGATGTCACCTTGCCTGAACTTACTCACCGCCCCAGTTCCCATTCGAACATTACCACGCAACCCAATCCTCATACAATCTCATGGCTATGTCTCACACGCACCCTCCCATGCATCTCCCTCATGGTCACCCCCACCCATACCAATGCATGCAGCGGGTCACTATGCAACCATCATTCAATCATACCTCTCTGTGTTTTGCCTTGATAGGAGAAGAGATGCCAGAAGGCCCAGGAGAGGGATGATGGCAAAAGGGGACATGGAGGTGGAGACGCCACTCAACGTTCTCCCACTTCTCACCCGTTGCCCCCTCTCAACCAGTACCCGCAATATTGCCTCCTCTCCAGGTGGATTTTCGCAGGCCCCCCGCCACGAACACACCCACTCGGCCATCCGAAAATCGACCCCATGTTCCCTTTTTTAGGGGACATCGCGGCGTTTCTCAGTCGTCTGCACAAAAGAGCCCTGCAAATACACCTACAACCACTCTGCAGCGACACAGTGGGTGGCATCAGGTGTGCGTCTCCATGGTGATCCTCAGGAAAGAGAATTATTGCACAAACCAGACAAGTTTTGCGACGACGTGGCAGTAGTGGTGATAACAAATTTTGAAGTGCTTGGCAAAACAAACAAAACTAAATGAAAATATGACATTCTGTCATACACCCTTGTGCATCCCCTTTGTGCTCACAAAACCTTTGTCTTACGTTTATGGGAGCCCCTACGTGGTGCTACCCCTGTGGCTTCAGCTGAGGTAGTGGCAGGTTGCTCTTGTCCACGCCCTGACCGATGAGATGCTTTGCGCAGATGCCCTCTGGGTTTCGGTGCCCATGAGGGCCCCTCCAAAGATTGCTCCACTTACACCTGTGCAGGGGCAGAATCGGCCACCTGGAGAGGAGGCAATATTGCGGGTACTGGTTGAGAGGGGGCAACGGGTGAGAAGTGGGAGCACTTTGAGTGGCGTCTCCACCTCCATGTCCCCTTTTGCCATCATCCCTCTCCTGGGCCTTCTGGCATCTCTCCTCCTATCAAGGCAAAACACAGAGAGGCGTGATTGAATGATGGTTGCATAGTGACCCGCTGCATGCATTGGTATGGGTGGGGGTGACCATGAGGGAGATGCATGGGAGGGTGCGTGTGAGACATAGCCATGAGATTGTATGAGGATTGGGTTGCGTGGTAATGTTCGAATGGGAACTGGGGCGGTGAGTAAGTTCAGGCAAGGTGAGGATGATGGTTGAGTGGATGTGAGGAGTGATGCGAGACAGTTGTGGTGGCAGTGCAGAAGGAGCTGTGTGGTGGTGGAGGTGATGTGGAAGAAGGAGTGTGGGAGAATGTGTAAGTATACTCATTTTGGCTGACCTGGTTAGGTCATTAAAGCGCTTCCTGCACTGGACCTAGGTTCGGGAGATGTTACTGCTGCTGCTGACCTCCTCTGCCACCTCAAGCCAGACCTTCTTGGTGGCAGAGGCAGACCACTTCCTCCCGTCCACTGGGGAAAAACGTTTCCCTCCTCCTGACCCCATCGAGCAGCACCTGGAGTGAGGAGTCTGAGAACCTTGGAGCAGCCTTGCCTCTGGGCCGCTCCATGCTGCCAATTTGGTTCTTTGCTGCAGGAGGAGCATTGGAGGACTGCCCCTTTAAATAGGGCTCCTCCTGCTGACAGCCTGTGATGCGGATGCGCAGTGCGCCCAGTCGACCCCCCCCCCCCCCCCCCCCAGTGCCAACTGGCCTCCATCCTAATATTGGGCCCTGTGTGTTAAACAGAATAGTGATAGTGTGCTGATCACGATAGTGATCTAGGGTTTATAGTAAAGAAAGAAAAAAAAACATCATTTACATGGCACAGTTCACATCCATAGGATATCCACAGTCAATTAAGTATTTTTAAGGTGTAGTCACCTGTAATATAGGCAAGCACAGTAAGGTCCCACAGAGAGATAAATGACCAGTTAATCAGTTACAGTGGGCAATTTTCCACATTGTCGGGTAGATGCCAGAGTTGTAGCTGTACTGGAACAGTTTGGCTGGAAGTGCGGCTAGTTCTAGAGCACAAGTCTTCAGCACTACAGCTGGGTTGTTGTCGGGGCCCATAGCCTTTGCACTCAGCCGTTTCTTGATATCACGTGGAGTGAATCGAATTGGCTGAAGACTGGCTTCTGTGATGGTGGGGATATTGGGAGGAGGCCGAGATCGATCATCCACTCGGCACTTCTGGCTGAAGATGGCTGCAAACGTTTCAGCTTTGTCTTTTGCACTCACGTGCTGGACTCCGCCATCATTGAGGATGTGGATGTTTACAGAGCCTCCTCCTCCTGTTAGTTGTTTAATTGTCCACCACCATTCACGACTGGATGTGGCAGGACTGCAGAGCTTTGATCTGATCCGTTGGTTGTGGAATCGCTTAGCTCAATCAATAGCATGTTGCTTCCGCTGTTTAGCATGCATGTAGTCCTGAGTTGTAGCTTCACCAGGTTGGTACCTCATTTTTCGGTACGCCTGGTGCTGTTCCTGGCATGCTCTTCTACACTTCTCATTGAACCAGGGTTGATCCCCTGGCTTGTTGGTAATGGTAGAGTGAGAAATATGCCAGGTTACAGATTGTGCTGGAATACAATTCTGCTGCTGCTGATGGCCCACAGTGCCTCATGGATGCCCTGTTTTGAGCTACCAGATCTGTTCTGAATCTATCCCATTTAGCACGGTGATAGTGCCGCACAACACGTTGGATGGTGTCCTCAGTGCGTCATCTCCACGAGGACTGTGCGGTGGTCACTCCTCCTACCAATACTGTCATGGACAGGTAGGTTGGTGAGGACGAGGTCAAGTAGGTTTTTCCCTCGTGTTAGTTCGCTCAGCACCTGCCGCAGGCCCAGACTGGCAGCTATGTCCTTCAGGACTCAGTGGTGCCATCGAGCCACTCTTGGTGTTGGACATTGAAATCCCCCACCCAGAGTACATTCTGTGCCCTTGCTACCCTCAGTGCTTCCTCCAAGTGGTGCTCAACATGGAAGAGGACTGATTCATCAGCTGAGGGAGGACGGTAGGTGGTAATCAGCAGGAGGTTTCCTTGCCCATGTTTGACCTGATGCCATGAGATTTCATGGGGTCCAGAGTCAATGTTGAGGACTCCCAGGGCCACTCCCTCCTGACTGTATATCACTGTACCGCCACCTCTGGTTGGTCTGTCCTGCCGGGGGTCATGACATACCCAGGGATGATGATGGAAGAGTCTGGCTGAAAGGTATGATTCTGTGAGTATGGCTATGTCAGGCTGTTGCTTGACTAGTCTGTGGGACAGCTCTCCCAATTTTGGCACAAGTCCCCAAATGTTCGTGAGGAGGACTTTGCAGGGTTGACTGGACTTGGTTTGCCTTTGTCGTATCCGGTGCCTTGTGGTCCAATGCCGGGTGGTCCGTCCGGTTTTATTCTTACTATGACTTTTTTTAGCGAGATTTTACAACTGAGTGGCTTGCGAGGCCATTTCAGAGGGCAATTAAGAATCAACCACGTTGCTGTGGGTCTGGAGTCATATATAGGCCAGACCAGGTAAGGATAGCAGGTTTCCTTCCCTAAAGGACATTATCGAACCAGATGGGTTTTTATGACAAACTGGTAGTTTCATGGCCACCATCACTGATACTAGTTTCTTTTAATTCCAGATTTTATTTAATTAATTGAATTTAAATTCCCCAGCTGCCATGGTGGGAATTGAACTCATTACTCCGGATTATTAGTCCAGTAACATAACCACTATGCTACCATACCCAGATGGGGTACGGTACATATGTAGCATCACCCACCTCCAACTTTACCTCATCCTCACTGCCAACAAAACACTCATTACATGTCTTTGTCCTTGCCAGGCTCAAATCCACATCTCCGCCTTTTTCACCTCTGAGATTAATTTCTCCAATGATCTCACCAGACTCTGGAACTCCAACCTACGTGAAATTGAACTCATCCAAAACTCCCCTACCCACTTCTTATTCCTCCCTCCTATCACTTAGATTGAAAAAATATCAGACAGCTCCACTGTAATTTAAGTAATGAAAATATTCAAGAGCTTGTGCATAAGGAATGATGGAATGCTTGAGGGTGTCTCTCTGCCAATACTTGCAAAGATTGAAAAACAAAACCACAATTTAAATAACATATAAAAGAGCAGCTAAATCCAGATAAAGGCCACATTGGAATGAAAAAATAGAAGTAACTTTTTATTCCATTCCAATATGATGTTTATCTGGCTCTAGTTGCTTCAGAAGCAGAGTAACAAATCTCTTTTTTTAAAATCCCATTCCAAAAAGAGTCCAAGACTAGAAGCATTTCTGTTTTATACATCAGTAATACTGTTTGGTAACAGAGAAGTTTATTGCAGTATTTTGCTTCTAGGCAAATGCTTTCGTTACATTTTAATATAATTTTACAACTGAGACAACAACTAACTTGACTTGGCAGCTTATAATTTTTTTAATAAGTCAAGCAAATGTTTTGTTTTTCTTGTTTTCAAAGCTGCTAATGTTTATCATTAGTGATTTTTGTTGATGGGTTATTCATGCAATTGTTGAATCACAGATGGAAAAGTACTGTACCAGTGATGAAAATTGATTTTTTTTATGCTGTATAACAGTATATATTTTCCAGCTTGGTGAATAGGAAAGTGATTTTACTACATGCAACAAGCCTAGGTAACCTAAAAATGTGTGCAGTACAAATAGAGAGGAAATGAAGAAAAAATTGTCAATGTTTTGACATGATCAGAGCATTTTGTATATTTTATATAATCAACACTCTGATTATGTTACAGCCTGAAACATTCACCCAGCCATTTTTACTATAAACTAAAAACAACTACTGTTTTTGTTTTGAGTTTTCCTCTTTCAATTTGGAGATTCTATTTTACTGCTAAAATTTGATTTCTGGTTTCACATTACATGAAAGGAAAAGATATAAATTGACCTGTCACTGTTTTTGCCATATTTTACTATCCTTCATGTATTCCATAGGTATGTTGTGTGTATGCCAAAGCTCTCTTGGGAGCCTGTATATGCATAAGTGCTCATGCACATGACCCAAACCAATATGCCAAAACCTTTAGTAATGCTCCATTAGCTCACTGGCGTAGCCTGAAGTACCACGTCAGCTATATCAAGCATTGTTTGACTCTCGCTATAATAGAGCCACAGTATAAAGCACATTTACTGATGCACTATTTCGGTAGATCCCAAAGACAGATGGAATACATAAAATAGTTCAAAGGTTCTACAAGCATTGTAGTCCTATCCTTACTAATTCATGCATATTTTTTCAGGTAGAATGCATTGCTCTAATTGGGTTACTTTCCTAACCAATAAATTTAAATAACTGAAATAATTGTCCCATAGTTTCATTGGTTTAATACATTATGTCAGGAGTTGAAGTTTGAATTAAGATATTCTATTTAATCAAATGTAGGTTAATTTGATTTGAATTTGCTCATTCATTTTTTGTATAAGTCAAGATGCTGCTTAATTTCAAAGTAATGCAGCTCAAATAATTACATGTCTGAACCTCTAAGACAATAGAACTTTGAATTTTAAATTTAGTCATGCTTCTGCATGGGTCACTAGACCTTGCAGAGCATTGGTGGGGGCAAGGAAACAATTAGAAAGCAGTCACACATCAGAGATGGCCATTTCAGTTGGATGAGGCAGACTGAATGGTAGCTACTGTAAGCACAATCTGCATGTACTGCACTAATTTGTTAAGAAAAGGGAGAAATAAGCATCTGTGAGACTTGTGATATGTGGTCATGTATGATTAGTTTTTTTTTACAAAGGTGTATATAATAGTATTCCTTTAATGTATAAAAGGTTGTCACCTGTGTGATCAGTCAGATATCATTTGGATTCAGAAAAGCCACTTGGCCTACCATAAGGAAACAAAATTAAGTTTTCTAGCCAGCACTCTAACTGCAAGTTGGGTTTATCTAGTGAGTAGTTGAGGTTCCAGGTTTGATCCCCAGTTTCTACTTCATTAGCTGAGCTCAGCTGAGGCAGCAGTCAGTGCGCTATGTTTAGTGTCAGCAACTCTGGATTTGGGACGTGGGTAAAAATCGACCAGGTCCCAGTCCTGATTGCTATCTAGTGCTTTCTGCTGGAACTGCACATAGGTTCACATTGGCTTGGCTGTGCTGCCCTTGAACAAATAGTCTATTGATACTCACTGTTAAGATGTACACAACAATAACCACTTGAGCAAGGGGTCAGATCAACCATTACCAGTGAAACTGTACCACAACAGAAAGTCGACAACTTACAGAGAGAAATAAATTAGAGGAGGAAAAAATAAATAAAAATGGATAATGGTACCCAAGACCAAAGTAGTTTAGAATCATTGCCTAAGAGCCATGGTATGTGGAAAATAATAGTGGTAACGTGGAAGGTTAAGTGGATTTACATGTCCTGTCAAAATTTGCATACATTTTCAATTCCTCACTGTTAGTAAGTCATTCACACTGTTTAACATATTGTATAGTGTGGTACAATAATATAATATCCAGTTTTATAATCTACCGTTGATCCTAACCAAGGACACTAAATTGCAAATAAACCAGTGCATCTCAGCCCACACATGGTCTAACTTGCCTGTTTACTGCTGAACATGAAAAATCAAACAAAATCCAAAAGCTTTTTACATTTCAAGCAGTGGTGTGGTGGTGAATAGGACTTTCATGGATTGCTAGACTTGGGTTGATGTAATTCAGGTAATTGGTTCTGACAAAAGCCACATGTCTGTACGTACCCAGAGGGCTCCATGTAATTGGACTTATTGTTATATGTGCCTGGCCTCAAATTTATCTCTGTTGCTTTCCTTCTAAATTTATTGCCTGATGTGAAAAAAAAATCTGCCTCATGTTGTTCCAATTTGCAGATGAACGCCATTATACCCACAGGCAAATAAATACTTATTGCTGTTTTATGTCTGAGAAGGGGTATCTTAAAATGTAAATTAAAGAAATGGATCTTGGTATCCAATTTTCTATAGATTTCCTTTATACACCAGGCACAGCTGTTGCCGTTAGACAAAAGTGGCAGCAATTTTGCACTCACTACGTCAGTGCTACAGCTTTCTTTTGTTATTTGAGCAGTTCCATTGTATGGTCCTGTTCTATTGCAGTTATTGTAGTCTTTTACCAGAAAGAGTGCTAAATTAAATAATGTGCTTGCTAACTTGCAAGCTTATACTTTGTATCAGAAAGATTGCACAACTGGGTGAAACCTACTCATCAGTGAGATACGGAGGCTGCTGCTCACTGTTCATGCCACATGTTGGTAGCCTTAAAGGGCTCCTGAATAAGTGGTGTTCATTTGCTTTTTAGTATTAAATCAATGCTTTCATCAAATTGATTAAACAGCAACAGTGTAGACAGTGCAGCTCTACATTACTGGCATTAGACCAACTGATTTTTGAAATCACCTTGGACTATATTATACTAGTGTTTTTCATTTGTTTAACCTCCAAGTACAAATAATATTATTTCTATCCCAGCGAGAGAAAAAAATAACCTGCACACACAGTCCAGCTTAGAGCTTCATGCCACATGAATCCTTATCCACTAAGTGATCTTCACCCATTCTGATATATAATAATTCCAACTCGATCCTGTTTTTTCCAATGATTGAGAATAGTTCTGTTGATTGACATGCCAGAAAAAAAAGTTTTATACCATTTATGGGTTCTGTTTGTTCAGTCATGTATTCTTGCCACAGTCTGGTAGTTAAGTTTTCAAATTCAATTGTTTTGTGAAGTTTTGTTTTTCAAAGAATGCACTAATAGCCAATGTTACGGTTATATTTTCGGCTTTCTTCCAATGGCTTCAGCTTGTGCTCACAAAGGAAACCTTCACTTTTGTGCATGCTTAGGCTAGGCCCAGAACACCCATCAAAGGTCCTTTGGCTATTGATGCACTGAGCTTTACCTTTTGGGGTACTGCTGGCTGAAGCCAATTTTTTTTTAAAAACTCATTTGCCCTGTCTATCCAAAGTCATATAAAAATATATTACAGAAATCTCCTAAATCGTTTGTTACAAAACTCCAACATCACCAGCATAAGATGTCTACTGTGACCAAAAGTGCCAATTATAGTGTCAGACAAAAAAATCAACAGTACATATTTTGCACATCACTGATATCAACTTTCATAGTGAATAAAGATCAATTAGGGAGTGTTGCCCCCTCTTCCCCACCCCCCCCCATGACAAACTTCTTTAGCTCATTCCTGCATATTAAAATAAATAAAGTACTCTAAGCTGTTTCCTATTTTTTCTCCTACTTTTATATGTCGAGCAAAGAAGGCATACTTACTTTCCAAATTATATTACACTAATTACAGCTTAAATCACCATGTTGAAAATGATTGGCATTCTAAATGGTATGCATATGTGCTTTATCTATGCTAATCTCTAAAAGGAAGGTGAATCTATTCCAAAGTGCTTTGTTAAAAGCTCTAATGGTGCTTTGACTTGAGTATTGTACATCAGAAATATACAGATGGTTAGATTTAATTGCACCATATTTCATGGCGCTGAACAATTACAGTTGCATCATCAAAAAGAGGAATAAAGCAACACCAATCTTAAATTTTACAATTGATAAGCCATTGTAGCATTAGCAGCGTTTTGCTCTATTTATAGTAGCAAATTTGAATTATCATTTTTTCTACTTGATAAATCATTGTGAGCTTCCTGTTGAATACATCATCCTCATTATAAGGCATGCAGTTGTAGCACTAACTTTGTTACAATGCTGCTGGAACTTAGTTCCCAAATTTTTAGTGGTGCATCTTGTATTATATTGTGCCTCAGTCTCTCTAATGCACTTAGTTAAAACAGTGAATACTGTATTTTGATATAAATGCATTAGCTATCGCACTAAAAATAATGCACACGGAGGAATTTCAATCCCTAGGTGTTTCAGTGGAAGGGAAGTGGAAAATTATTAGGCAATCACCCAACCAGCTTTTGTACATCTACCAGCAGCTGCTCAAGAGCAGCAGACACCTAGGAGCAAGACAGCTGGGAGCAAGACATCTGCCTTTCTGTTTGAGGAGGAGTGATGATGGGTGGCAGGGGAGACCTGAAAATAGAAAAAGATGAAATGGGAGGAATAATGTTAAAATGCTATCAATGATACTAAGTCAATTAAATGGCTAAAGTTACAGTATATTTCTCTAAACATTTACAGAATTTTTAAAAAAAAATGAAATCTGTATTTTGAAAGATTAAAGAAGTCTTTTAAGTACTTAAAATATTTCAGTATTCTAAATGTGTGTTTGTTTTGGGGAGATGTCCACTTAACAATAACTATGATTCACAGAAGTAGTCCGTCATTTTTAGATTGGATACAGTGATAGGTACAGCAGGTGCTTCCCCATGAAAAAGTGAAATGCAAAGCAGCAGTACTTTTTATCTTTAATTACCCAACAAGGAATTCCTAAGCAAACTTTCTAGGCAATTAAGTAAATGTGCAATGAGTATCCATTTTCAAAGAAAAGAATTTTCCCAGATATTTGAGTAATATGCAAATGTAAAGAAATTCCCACTTTGACTTTCAAATTATTTACAAATCATTTTCTTTTATATTTTAAAAACAAAAGGAATGAACTTGAATTCAGTATATGCCGCCGTTGTGAAACTGCTCAACTAATTGAAGTTAAACGTTCATAAATTCAGGAAGTGGAAAGTCCTATAGCTTCCAAGAGATGTCAACATCCACCAGGGCTGTGGAGAAAATTGAAAAGTGAAGTATCTGTTTTCTGCCATTGGGGGGAGCAGTACTATCTCCACAGACATTCTAATGACAGACCCCTAGCTACAATGCCTAGTGTAGCATATAATCTCAAATTTGAAATGTTAGTGATATGAGCATTCCCACTGTAAAATGGTAAAAATGTATGGAATTCTATTGCAGTAAAGAAAAAGCAAAAAAAGCTGCAGATGCTGGACTGAGTCGAAAACAGAAAATGCTGGAAACACTTATCAGGGCAGGCAGCCACTTCAATTTCCTGCCCTAATGCCACTCTTACCCCTATGTCTTTGGCCTTCTGCACTGTTGAAATGAAGCTCAACTCCTCTATTCTTTCCTTTTATAATAAATTTTGATTCTTTTGTAGAACCTGCCCCCTGGTTTGTATTTCCAAACTATTTCTAATCCTGAAGCTATTGTATGATTATCTTGGCCTCTTTTAAACCAGCCACTTTTAAAGTGTTGCTAATTATATTTTGTTTTTTCAAAAAAACCCAGGAGTAATTAGACTCTGAATGGAAGTAGGCTTTGGATGAGCAGAGGGATTTGGGGATATTCTAGGTTTTATCACAAGAGGCATAGAATATAAAAGCCAAGAGTTAACAATGAGCCTATATAAAACCTTAAGGCTGCAGTTGGAGTACTGCGTGCAGTATTGGGCTCCAATTGGAAGGATATTGAGGCTTGATAAAGGGTACAACGCAGATTCACTAGGATGCTGCCTGGTATGAGGAAATATAAATTGGAAGAAAGACTTGAAAAATTGGGGATTTTTCATTGGAACAATGTAGATTACAGGGCAGTATCATAGAAGTGATTACAATTTTGAAGGAATGGAAGAGGGTAGGTAGAAGCAGGCTGTTTCCAGTAGTTTTGGGTCTAGAACGAGGGCCATAGATAGAGGGTAAATGACATGGATTGGTTGGGCTAAATGGCCTGTTTCTTCAGTAGCTTCGATGTATTTCTATGTAATGGAGCTCTCAATAGGCTATATGTTGAGCCCATGTAACCAACAACAATCCTGAAGATGCTGTCATAAGTTGCCCTCCAGTAAACATTCATTTTTTTCTTGTACTGTGTTTTAGTTATTTTTATTTTTATTTATATAATATATATATATATATATATTATGTGTAGTCTTGTGGTGGTAAGAAGCTTTGGTGTGAGTGACTCATTAGTAATGAGACCTTTTGTGCAATTGTAGCAAAGGAGTAAATGTTACTTGTTTAACACAGTTCAAATTATCTGAATGCAAAACTGCTCTAGTTCTATACCTCCCATCAAAAAAGTGTACTATATAAAATTTGCTCTTGAATGTTAAAGCATTTCACACTGTGTTGTACTTGATATTGATCTAAATGGTTAAAGTTTAATAAAGAATCCTTTTATATGTTTATGCCTGTAAATATCAGAATGCTATAGAACTAGTAAAGCACTAGAATTCAGAGATAGTACAGAAGACTATGATGTAAAGGAGGCAAACTGCATCCCTCCAATAGTGTCGGTGACCCCTCCCGAGCACAGAATGTGGAGCTCTTCCTTTTTCCAACAGTGACTGGGATCACATGGGGAGGGGGGAGTGACGCTGTCCGGTTGTACGACTCTTGAGCACTGCTCTCTCTCAGTCCAAGAACCAGTATCAAAGTGCCTAAAATTTGGATGCATTCAGGCAACATTAAACCAGCATAATTTTGCTTATACATCATATAATCAGCATTTGACCAAATGATCATCTGGGTGTAAATTTTAACCCCCAAGAACGGGTGAGTTGGGGGCAGGTAGGGAGTAAAAATCCTACGTTTTCAGAGCGGGACCGCATTCTGGCTCCAACACGCCTACTTTTGAGTTTAACCCAGGCAGGTTTGTATGCGTGTGGCGAGCAGACACCAGGAATTCCCGCCCCCACTTAAAACCGGTGGGCCAATACTTGAAAGGACAATGTACCTCACTGAGATACTTAATATTTTGTGTATTGGACACTTAAAAAAAAAAAAAAAAAAATTTTGGGTTTCTCATCACTTCCCATTCACGTCAGGTGAAAACAAGCGGTAAGGGCCGGATCCACGAGGTGAGTGCCTTTTATTGCACTGCTTGTGGACCTGGAAGAGCAGGAGTGCCTCATCCAGGCCCAACAAGCTCACCTGTCCAACAGGACCACTCCCCCCCCCCCCCCCCCCCCCCCCCCCACCCTACTTCGGTATCGTGAACCCCACCTACCCCCAACCTCCAACGACCTCCGATTTACTTTCCTGCCCTCGGATCTTTTCCCCAGCCCACAATCCCTCCCTCCGATCCTGGCTGCGGCCTGCTGCAGCACGCCTTCCTGCCCGCCAGCCAGCCAGCCTGTCAGTCAGACATGAAACCCGGAAGTGTAATTGATTGGCCTCAGGATCACAACCCGCCCATTTGCCTTCCGGGTTTCGCACCATGAGATCCACCCCCCGCCCCCCGCTTTATAAATGCACATCTTTTCTTTCTTTCACCTGTATAACACATGACAATTTAGAGGTTTATTACTGGATTGTATCAGTCATGTCCACAAGTTGTACATTTTCCATACTACTAATTCCAATGTCTTTTCTGTATACATAGTAAAACTAGTATCAAAGTCATCCCAGTTGGTGTTCTTTCAGTGTAGTTCATTAAAAACACATTTTCTATGTTCAGTTTAATTGTGATGGCCTCTTAATTTGCATAAAGTCAATTTTATAAAGGTTAATTATTTCTTCTTTTCCCCCCAGGTAACATTAACAAATGCCATATGGACTACTATTTCTTCCTGCTAGCAGCCATCCAGTGTGTGACACTGATTATTTTTATTATTGTATCTGTGACATATGATCGCCACAAAGCCAAATCTGGTATGCTATCCATTAATGGAAGAAGGCAAAATGGAGAACTGAAGCATAATCAGACCAGGAAATAAAAATGAGAACCACTACCTGTGAAATATACCATTATTAGGCAAATACTTTTAAATCCTTTCTTCAGGCATGTGATGGATTGGGTAGTATTCCTGGGCTCACCAACTGCAGACGGAACCTTTAAGGCTAAGTGGTATTTTGCCTGAATGACTGTTGCATTTCAACAGCAGGAGAAATGGTACACTACAAGCAAGTTCAGAGTTTACTGGCAGGTAATGCAGACTGTTCAAACGTATTAGTATTGTTTCTGTTGGCAAGGCAGCATTTTTTTCAGTTCTACTTCAGCTGCTGATTGCCACTGAAAGAAATCCACGTGACATCCTGGTGTCTGGTAAAGTTCTAGTGTTCAGTAACAGGTCTGTAGTTCGTTTTGAAACTCATGGGTCAACGGTCATTTTTAGCATAAGTGAATATTAGAGTATTTCGATGAATTGGGTAGTCTTTTTACCCTGTTACATATGTTAGTTAGGTGTTAACAAGGTGATGTGGTTTATTATTTTTATCTTTGTTAATATAACTGGCAGTGATGCCCTTTTAAGCTTGTTCACCCCTCCTGTAAAACGACCAAAAATATAATTATGACCTTGGCACTTCTCTAAATCATGTTTACAACTAAAGGCCAAGGGAAATGCATCTTGCCAATAACCAGTTGACTGATAAATAAATAGATAACTGGATTATATGTTACAAAAATTGAAAGCTGTATAATAAATGCTAGCTGATCATCACTTGCCAAATGCATGTATAATACACTTGCACATTGTGGCCAGGCTATGATCTAACTTGTTTTTATGGCTCATTTGAATTCTGTACATTTTTTTTCTGACTAACAAAAACATTTTTTGCCTTACACAAAGCAGTTGAGCAAACCTGACCAATTGGTGACAATTTTTTTTCCTTCCTAACCTTGTGTTTTTAATTTTAATTTTAACAAAGAAATTGAAGGATACATGCCATTGGGAGATGAGCTTTTCAGAGGATTGTTCTGGACACACTATAAGATTGTTGTATAATACCAAATAAATGTAATTTGTTTTAAATGTAAAGCTGCTTCATTGCCCTGTTGCACAAATGGATGAAAAGATGCTGCCAAACTTGCTATGCGTGTTTTTATTTGAGGGTAGTTTTTATTTATTACAAACACATTAACATATGTAAAATGATTTTTTTTTTATTTTTGTTGTGCCGACAAATCTCTTATCCATATTCCTGTTATATGTACTCCTGATTGTCAGCAAGAATTGGGGGGGGGGGGTGGGGAAGTAGGGAAAACTGCAGGAATTCGGGTTTGGTTTTGGATAAACCAACCAAAAATGTAATTTGAGCATTTTAAATCAGTTTTTCCACAGATTCTCAGTTCTTGATCCAACACAATAAGTAGTTACCTGGATGACTAGCCGAGTTGGTAGAATTTACTATCTGTGTGGCTCTGATATTTAGCTTGGGGTCTAGGAGACCAGTGGGAATCTGGGCTTTGGGTTCAGGAAATCAGTGAGATCCAGACTGCCAGCATCTCTTTGAAGAATAGTTTATTTTAAAAATTGAAGAATGTGAGATCTTATCTGGGCACACTGTCAGTGTGATTACAGCAAACAAATTAATAAACAAACAACAAAAACAACTTGCATTAATATTTAACATAAAACAATATCTCAAGGACTGAGCCAAAGCAGCAGATTTTAGGAGGGGTGACCAAAAGCTTGATCAGAGGTAGGTTTTAAAGAGGGCCTTAAAGGATTAGATGGAGGTGGTAGAGGCTCCAGGGAGGGAATTCTAGAATATGGGGTCTGGGTGGCTGAAAGTATGGTCTACGGTGGTGGGGCGAAGGGGGGTGCAAAAGGGCTTGGAGTCAGGGGGTGGATTGTAGCACAAGGGGGTTACAGAGGGAGAGGGAGGGGTGAGGCCATAAAGGAATTTAAAGACAAGGATGAGAATTTTAAATTTGAGGCATTAGGGGATCAGGAACCAATGACTTGCTGCAGGATAGGATACAAAGTTTATAAAGCATAGAGGATGCGGGCCTCATCAGGTGGGCATTGGAATAGTTGAGACTGGAGCTGACAGGCTTGGATGAAGGTTTCAGCAGCAGATGAGCTGAAGTATGGGCAAAGGCAAACTACGTTACGGAGGTGGAAGTAGGCAGACTTTGTGATAGAGAGGACCTGGACTCAGAAGCTCATCTCAGAGTGGATCGTTTAAAGGCCTATCTTTGACTTGATCCACTGGGCAGATGTGGTGTAATGCCTCAAAGCATTTATGCTTAGATTTATTCTCCAAGAAAAATGTACTCTTTAGCCCATAAATTCTTAGACAAACTTCAGTAAGTGTCTGTCTGATGTTCAGTTGCATTTACTATTCCCATTATATATAAAAATAATTCTAGTTATTTTATGACCAGTACACTTCATTTTTGAAACTTTAGAATCCAGAAATGTTGTTGCTTGTAGTAGGGATCTTAGTGCAGTGAGCTCCATAGCACCATCTTATCCAATAACCTGTTTCTGAAAGTTAAAATGAAGTGCAGACACAGCCACAGGAACTATTAGTAACACAAGGATGTGGCCCTCTGTAGGAAATCCACTCCAATATGATGTGATGAATGGTACCCTTCAGCTAATTTACCCTTTAAGCAATACCATACATAACTTAACAGATTACAGATGCATGATCTTGTTCCTGGGGCTCTGCCAAGCAACAGGCCCAGAACTTTCCCTGAGCTCTTCTATGTTCTGTTAGTACTACATATTTTCAGAGACCAGGCAATGCATTTATATTGGCAACTGGATTTGTGAAAGGTAGGTCGTGCCTGACAAACCTGATTGAATTTTTTGAAGAGGTGACTAAAGTAGTGGACAGGGGAATGTCAATGTATATTATTTATATGGACTTCCAGAAGGCATTTGATAAGGTCCCAAATAAGAGACTGTTAGCTATGATTGAGGTCCATGGAATTGAGGGAAAAGTACGGACTTGGTTAGGAAGTTGGCTGAGCGAAAGGCGACAGAGAGTAGGGATAGTGGGTAGGTACTCACATTGGCAGGATGTGACGAGTGGAGTCCCGCAGGGATCTGTCTTGGGACCTCAATTATTCACAATATTTATTAACGACTTAAATGAAAGCATAGAAAGCCTCATATCTAAGTTTGCTGATGACGCAAAGGTTGGTGGCATTGTAAGCAGTGTAGATGAAAACATAAAATTACAAAGGGATACTGATAGATTAGGTGAATGGGCAAAACTGTGGCAAATGGAATTCAATGTAGACAAATGTGAGGTCATCCACTTTGGACCAAAAAAGGAAATAACAGGGTACTTTCTAAATGGTAAAAAGTTAATAACAGTGGATGTCCAAAGGGACTTAGGGGTTCAGGTACATAGATCATTGAAGTGTCATGAACAGGTGCAGAAAATAATCAGTAAGGCTAATGGAATGCTGGCCTTTATATCTAGAAGACTGGAGTACAAGGGGGCTGAAGTTATGCTGCAGCAATACAAAACCCTGGTTAGACCGCACCTGGAGTACTGTGAGCAGTTCTGGGCACCACACCTTCGGAAGGACATATTGGCCTTGGAGGGAGTGCAGGGTAGGTTTACTAGAATGATACCTGGACTTCAAGGGTTAAGTTACGAGGAGCGATTACACAAATTAGGGTTGTATTCTCTGAAGTTTAGAAGGTTAAGGGGTGATCTGATTGAAGTTTTTAAGATATTAAGGGGAACAGATAGGGTGGATAGAGAGAAACTATTTCCGCTGGTTGGGGATTCTAGGAGTAGGGGGCACAGTCTAAAAGTTAGAGCCAGCCCTTTCAGGAGTGAGATTAGAAAACACTTCTACACATAAAGGGTGGTCGAAGTTTGGAACTCTCTTCTGCAAACGGCAATTGATGCTAGCTTAATTGCTAATTTTAAATCTGAGATAAATAGCTTTTTGCCAACTAAAGGTATTAAGGGATATGGGCCAAAGGCAGGTATATGGAGTTGGGTCACAGATCAACCATGATCTTATCAAATGGCGGAGCGGGCTCGAGGGGCTGAATGTGCTACTCCTGTTCCTCCATTCCTAATTGTTCACCTCAAAGAAAGGCTTGTATTTATAGTGTTCTTCACGTCCATAGGACATTCCAAAGCGCTTCACTGCACAGTGGTTAGAAAATGGAACTACCTACCACATGGAGTATTTGAGGTGAATAACATAGATGCATTTAAGGGGGGAGCTAGATAAACACACATGGGAGAAAGGAATAGAAGGTTATACTGAAAGGGTTAGCTGAAGAGGGGTGGGAGGAGGCTCGTGTGGACCATAAACACCAGCAGTTGGGCTGAATGGCCTGTGTCTGTGCTGTACATTCTCTGTAACTGCCAATGAGGTACTTTTGAAGTGTCACCACTTGTTTTGTAGGCAAATATGGCAGCCAATTTGCACACAGCAAAGTCACACAAACAGCAATGACCAGTTAATCCGTTTTGGTAGGTCAGTTGGCAGATACTGGGAGAACTCCCTCCTCTTTGAAACAAAAAAATGCCGTAAGATCTTTTAGGTTCGCCTGAAAGATGGCCGCACTCTCTCGGTACTGCACTGAAATGTCACCCTAGATAATATGCTCAAGCTTCGGACTGGCGCTTAAACCCACAATCTTCAGACTTAACAGAGACCCGTGAAGTCCTTTCATCAGAGTGTGACCACAACTCCTCCCCAAAAATGTGAATCAAGTATTACCAGAGTGACGTGACCTCATATCCATTGTGAACAACTGTGGCTCGTTTTCCTACAGCAAGTGGCTATACATAGACATGACATGATATGCATATGCCCTGGAATGTAAAAAAAAACATTTTTTTTCAAACTGTATATACATCAATGCAAACCAAAAGAAATATGAAAAATCTTACTGATGTGGGGACAGGAACTTATTCACCTGTAGCCACAACAAAATAATGTTGTAAAATAACGGCATCGCTACAACAGTCTCAGTACTCAACACCAACAACAGCCAATCTCCAGACACCATCCTACAACTCATCCGCTTCATCCTGGATCACAATGTCTTCACCTTCGATAACCAGTTCTTTACCCAAACACACGGAACAGCCATGGGGACCAAATTCGCACCCCAATACGCCAACATTTTCATACACAAGTTCGAGCACGACTTCTTCACTGCACAGGACCTCCAACCAACGCTATACACTAGATACATCGACGACATTTTCTTCCTATGGACCCACGGCAAAGAATCACTGAAGAGACTACACGATAACATCAACAAGTTCCATCCCACCATCAAACTCACCGTGGACTGCTCCTCAGAATCGGTTTCTTTCTTGGACACACAAATCTCCATCAAAGACGGGCACCTCAGCACCTCACTCTACCGCAAGCCCATGGACAACCTCACGATGCTCCACTTTTCCAGCTTCCACCCGAACCACGTCAAAGAGGCCATTCCCTATGGACAGGCCCTGCGAATACACAGGATCTGCTCAGACGAGGAGGAACGCAATGGACACCTACAGACGCTGAAAGACGCCCTCGTAAGAATGGGATATGACGCTCGACTCGTCGATCGACAGTTCCGACGGGCCACAGCGAAGAATCACATAGACCTCCTCAGAAGACAAACACAGGATGCAACCAACAGAGCACCCTTCGTCGTCCAGTACTTCCCCGGAGCGGAGAAACTACGCCATGTTCTCCGCAGCGTTCAACATGTCATCGATGACGACGAACACCTCGCTAAGGCCATCCCCACGCCTCCACTACTCGCCTTCAAACAGCCACCCAACCTCAAACAGACCATCGTTCACAGCAAATTACCCAGCTTTCAGGAGAACAGCGTCCACGACACCACGCAACCCTGCCACGGCAACCTCTGCAAGACATGCCAGATCATCGACACATACCACCATCACACGAGAGGATACCACCCACCAGGTGCACGGTTCATACTCCTGTGACTCGGCCAACGTTGTCTACCTCATACGTTGCAGGAAAGGATGGTACATTGGCGAGACCATACAGACACTGCGACAACGGATGAACGGACACCGCGCAACAATCGTCAGACAGGAGGGTTCCCTCCCAGTCGGGGAACACTTTAGCATTCAAGGACATTCAGCCACCGATCTTCAGGTAAGCGTTCTCCAAGGCGGCCTTCGAGACACACGACAACGCAAAATCATCGAGCAGAAATTGATAGCCAAGTTCCGCACCCACGAGGACGGCCTCAACCGGGATCTTAGGTTCATGTCACGCTACACGTAACCCCACCAGCAAGGGGGGAAAAAAAGTTATCTGTTTATAATATTCTCTCTCTCTCTCTCTGCCTTTTGGGTCTCTTTCTCTCTGTCTGTGTAATTTGACACAATGTGTATTCAGTATACTGGGACCTACTGTTTTCCGTGGCTAACCTGTCTGAACACCAACGACACCTTTTGATTGATGTGATGGTGTCCCAGCCTAATCTAAGATATGCGATTTGAGAACCTCTGATTTACTCACTCACCTGACGAAGGGGATAATCTCCGAAAGCTTGTGATTTTAAAATAAAATTGTTGGACTATAACCTGGTGTTGTAAGGTTCCTTACATTTGTCCACCCCAGTCCATCACCGGCATCTCCACATCATGTAAAATAACTAGGCAAATTATGTATTTAGATTGCTGGTGTGTGGGTGTGAAATATCTTTTAAAGTGAGTTTGTAGTACAATCTATTGGAAGCCATTGTTATTGAGAGAAAATTATATGAACATGTTTAATAGTGGCTATGCTTAATATTCATTCCTATTGTAGAATGAATTTTTCTACATCAAAAGTCATTAGTCTGGTTCCCTAACGTCCTTAAACTTCACTCTGGGAGAATCTCCTTCTTAATGTCAATTTCTTTACTCATGTGAGCAAACAGTAAATACCCTGATGGCTAAAAATGTTGCACTGAACTAAGTCTGTTTGCAGCACTCAGAAGCACATGTTGCCAGTTTCAGTTATTTAATTTTCATGTGCAATGACTTGGCACTTTGTAATTGTGCCATTGAAAAAGATTAATCTTGCACTTTTCATCAGATACAGCAAGCCATTAACAGTCGCTGGACTGAGCAAACTGCTTTCTACCAAGCATTCGTGAGACCTTATCTCGCACAATTCCCGGGCATTTGAGACACTTGCATTAGTCATTCACTCTGTGACTGAGTACCGTAGCTAATTACAGACTCCCCTAATGTGCGTGCCTTTAAATGAATGAGCAGTCACTGCGCCAGAAAATAAGCTGTCCTTTCTTTTGGCAATGTTTTGCCCTTTCCTATTTATGAACTTTGTTTGAAGCAAGATAGCAGATGAAATGGCTTTTACATTACATTGAGTCTACAGCATAGGAATAGGCCATTCGGCCCAACTGGTCTATGCCAGCGTTTATGCTCCACACGAGCCTCCTCCCTCCCTACTTCATCTGCCCCTATCAGCATACCCTTCTATTCCTTTTTCCCTCATGTGTTTATCTAGCTTCCCCTTAAATGCATCTATGCTATTTGTCTCAACTCCTTGTGGTAGCGTGTTCCACATCCTTACCACTCTTTGGGTAAAGAAGTTTAGTTTTTGCCAGAGCTACAAAAGGGGAAAGCAAAAGCATTCACAATGCAAATCACTAAAATTAATGAGATTGCTTCAGTGTGTAGCAGAGAAGAAAAGAAAGGCCTGTTTCTACTTGACTTTTTTTACACATCCCAAATAAAAGCTTCATGGTACCAAATTAATTAATGTTGTTCTCCAGGTCTGCTGTAACTGAAAGGATGACAGACAAGTATGAACATAAGACTTCATATTTGTTACTGCAGGAAGTGCATTTGTTACAACAGGAAGTACAAGCCGTGGCAAAGGCCATCTGGAGCTGGTAATAGCCACAAACTGCACATTTAATCCAACTGTTCTAAGATCGACAGCCAGTGCCAGATCAAATGAAAATTTAGAAAACTGAATATTGTCCATCTTTCATCGAAGAAACCTATCCCTATTGAGAAAAATGTATTTTTTGCAATTATATTCATAACATTTGAGATTATTCTCTGTGGAGTAGGGTCTTGTTCATCTAATTTTTGTTGGGGGGAAAGCTCTTCTTTAGCTAGCACAGTTTTACAGAACATCTTTGTCATTTTCTGTGCAAGTTTGGGATGAATATCATTGTGAATCTAAAACCACACACCTTGGGTGGTGTGCAGTTAGTATGTTGCCTTTTATATCTGGGATCTGAGTTTGAATCCAAGCCAGAAAGTTTCCTCTCGGCTGGTTGTAAGGGTCCTATGCAGAATTAATCATCTCAATCCCTCGTGCAGGCCTACTGTATGAAATGGCTCACAATTTAGCACAAAGTGGCAATCTCAATCACAAGGGTTAAGGTTGATCCAGTATAGAGGAGCTTTAATCTGGCCTGTAGTAGCCAAGTTGGGAGTGCTTGTTGCTGACACTGCATGCCCAAAAGTATAAAAGTATTCCAATTCCCAGCATTGATATTGCTCATCAAAATGAAGATAAATAGAAAAAAAATAAAATTATCCTCAGCAAATGGGATATCTATCGACTCTCCACTGCCATTGTTAAAGGGCTATTGCATTCAGGAAAAGTGTTTAACAAATCAATTGGGGGGAAAACGAGTTATTTTCATCACAATGAGATCACACACATGACGATGCAATTCATGTTTCTGTAAACAAATGAAAAAAGGTTTTGTGAAACACGTTTTCATAAGAATAGTGAAAATAAGGCTTTCAGAGAACATCAGAGATGTCCAATTGTTCAAATCATAAAATGATGATATGTCCTAGGAGCTTCAATTGACCAATATCAGCACATCAACTGAATTATCTATTGAAATCTTTTTTCAAAGACCCAATATTATTCTTACAATTATATTTACGTGTATCCTCGGGGCTGAAAAAGCATTTTTATTGTTCTTTTCAAATTGTAGAGACATCATTTTGGATGAAAATTCTTCTGTAGATCAGAAGTGTTTTTGGTCTGGAATTTGAACACTAATTCACCTGGTAGCCATGATAAAGGAATACAGCTTGAATGTACTTTTTACTGCCTCTCAGGCCAGGCTGTATTCAACTTAGTTGATAAGAATAAATGAGAAATTCTACCTACGGGAAATTCTAATTACATTATTTGCCTGAGGTTCACAGCAAACATTTACTTGGTGAATGTTACATCTAACACAGTTGAAATTTAAAGCTTTTTGATCTCGTACATTGCTATGAATGTATGGAAATTTCATTTCTTCCAGCTATCTTAATATTCCAGCTGCTATTTAGTGGCTTCAACCAAATTCTTAGTCAGAGATACTGTCATTATCTTTAATTTATTGTCGGTTGCAGATTTACAGCTGTTACATTTTTATTATTAACTAACGCAAGTTAAAATTAGCTGACTAAACTAGTAACTAGGCCACCAGCAAGACAACCATTTAAATTCCAAGTGTCAGTTTGCATGCACTTTCAAAAAATGATTTTGGTTGGCTGGATAAATTAAAACCATATTTACTTTCTGAAAGTGTCTGTCCATTTGGAGTTCTCTGTCCATTTATATTGCAATACATTTCACTAAAAGGACTGGTGAATATCATTGCTACCACCTGTCTTCTGCGATCATACTTCTCTCCTGGTCATCATTCTAGTTGCAATGACATTAACCTTTATAGAAGATTGGAAACAAAATATGATGTGCCAATTTTTCCACTTGCTTTTTGAGCCATGAGCCATGTTGAGAGTAAATAAAATCAAAGTGTTGCAGTGTCTTGACTATTATTTGTATGTTTTATGGAGGAGATTTTTCAGTATATAATCATAAAAAAAGAATCCATAGTTTGTCATGGCGAATCCATATGTTCCATCTAAATATATAATCTTGGATCAGAATTCTTTCCAGGTACTATAATAGCTATTTGCGGAATATCTCTCTCATCCTCTCTGCAGCCTTCAACACAGTTCGTCAGACCGTCCTCCTCCAATGCGTCAGGTTGGTGGAATTGCCCTCATTTAGTTTCACTCTTACCTATCTGATTGTAGCCAGTGGATCTCTATCAACGGCTTCTCTTTCCACACTTGCACTGTCACCTTGTGAATCCCCTAACGATCCATTATTGGTCCCTTCCGCTTCAAGCTGGCCCTTGGCAACATCATTTGTAGACCTGGGATCAGTTTCCATTTTTATTGCAATACATTGACACCCAGCACTAACTCCACCACCTCAGTTGACCCCTCCAATGCTTCTGTGTTATCAGACTGCTTGTTCAACATCCAATCTTGGATGAGCTGCAATTTCCTCCAGCTAAACATTAGTAAGACTGAAGCCATCATCTTCCTGCATCACAAATTACGTACCCTTACTACCAACTCCATCCCCCTCCCCAACCATTGTTTTTGGCTCAACCAGACCGTTCATAACCTTCACATCCTATTTGATGCCAAGCAGAGCTTCTAACTCCATTTGGTTATGGTAGTGTAGTGGTTATGTTGCTGGACTAGTAATCTAGAGAATATGTGTTCAAATCCCACCATGGTAGTTTGAGAATTTGAACTCAATTTTTAAAAATCTGTAAATAAAAAAAACTGGTATCAGTAAAAGTGACCATGAGGCTGTCGGATTGTCATAAAAACGCAACTGGTTCACTAATATCCTTCAGGGAAGGAGACCTCCCATCCTTACCCACTCTGGCCTATTTGTTACTCCAGTCCCACACTAACACGGTTGACTCTTAACTGCCCTAGCAAGCCACTCAGTTGTATCAATCCACTATCAAGGGCAACTAGGGATGAGCAATAAATGCTGTCATTTTCTACGATGGCCACATCCCAAGAATATATTTTTTTATAAATCCTTTCCATTACAAAAATAATCTACCTCTGCCTCCATAACGTCATTCGCCTCCATCCCTACCTCAGCCTATCTGCTGCTGAAACCCTCACCCATGCCATTGGCGCCTCCAGACTGATAACTCCAGTGGTCTCCTGGCTGACTTTCAATCCTTCACTCCCATAAACTTCAGCTTATCCAAACCTCTGCTGCCCATATCTTATCCTGCACTGTGCCTCATGCCCTTCACCCCTGTCCTTGCTGATCTACATTGGCTACTCAACTTTAAAATTCTCATCTTTGTATTAAATTTCCATTACGGCCTTGAGCCTCCCTATCTGTAACCTCATCCAGTGCTATACCTCACTCCCAAACTCCTCTGATTTGGGCCTCTTAAGCAGGTGTACACCTCTGTGAAATGCCTTGGTCTGATGTTCAAATTAAAGCAAGATTTTGCTTTGTTGTATTATTTACTACAGCTAGGGGAAATATTTGCTATTCTGGTAAATACTCATTTGTTATTTTCTTTAGTTGCAAAATATTCTGATTCATAAAGCATTGAGTTCTAACAATCCAGCTAAACAACTTAGGGCTTCTGGAGTGTAATTCATTGTGTGATGTTTATGCGTGTGTGTGTGTGTGATTAAATATTGAACATTCCATGCCCTAGGCCATGTAAAGCACAGTGTTGTCAGCGAGATTTACAGAGTAACAGTGGCAGATGTTAAATGTCTTGAGTAAACTCACTGCGGATCTGACATGACAGTTATACAATAAAGAAATTCAATTTTTTTAATACCCCAAAGTGCAGACTTTGCCAAGCGATACAGCTGAGTAAAATTTATAACTTATGCTATAACATTATGTGAAAATATCCACTGCTTTTACCTATCATTTTTTTACTCCAGCAAACATTCTCTCATTATATTGTATTGAACTGTTATATTTTCAATACCGTCTTTAGTTCTTAATATTAAACTTGAAGGTCTTGTGTTCATCTTTAGCAGCACTGATCAAATGAAATTCACCAAGATGTATCTTCAAGCCTTTATCTGTTAAAATATGAATTGACTCTGTCCACGTATATATCCACATCCCACAACCCCACTCCCGGTTCACCTTGCACCCCCAACACCGCATAAAACTAGTGAACAGTGCCATGTGCAATCCGCTAGTAATATAATAAAAACAATCCATAGGCACTGATTTCCTGTTCATTACATCACATTCCTGTGACATCTATTCATAAGAAAATTTATTCTAGACCTATTTTTTGCAGCTCATTTGCCCAAGTGCAATTTTTTTCCAACAATCTTTTTAAAATAAAAAGAGAAAATGAAAGCCAGTTGTTCCATCCTGGATTCTGACTTGCAGCCTGAACAGCAATTAAACTCTTATTGACCTGAGGCTCTGTTTACTTAGCATCAGATAAACTTTCTAGCCTTAAATGGAGATGTGTATCACACTACAGGTGTCACGCAAATTCTTTGTAACAGTTTTAAAAAGTACAAAAAAGAAACAATTCGGGTACTTCTTGCTATGTTTTTTTTATGACCTGCAATGACTTGGAGAGTTTGTTGAGATAACAAGGGTTGGGGTGAAGCAGCTGCCAATCTAATGAGACTTTTGACATCAATAATTGGACTATAATTGACCCCAGAACTTATTTAGACTACTCTCCACATGAAGTAGTTGAGCAGTGGCCTCAATAGAACAAGACAGATGATCAACTAAACATTACAATGTGTTCCAGGCCCCAGATTAACCATGAGCAACAGTGTGGAAGATGAGCTGATATATATAACTGACATTTATGTAGCACTCTTTACACAATCATAAGATAATTACAGACAGGGAAGGCCATTCAGCTCATCTTAATTCATCCACTCAGAAATATTCTATAGTCCCCTCTCCATGGTAGCAGCCAATTGTTTCTTAAATGATCCCAGCGATTTTACCTCCATTACTCAATCTGGAAGTTTATTCTACAAGTTGATCACTCTTTGTGTAAAGGAGAATTTCCTGCTACCAGTCATAAAATTACCTTTTATTTGAACCTGAGTCCTTCTACTCAATTTAATTTCCAGGTTAACTTTTTGCATTCCTTTAACAATCTTATATACCAGTATAAAATTGCCTCTCAGCCAATGAAGTATTTTGAAGCGTAGTCACTGTTGCAATGTAGGGAAACATGGTAGCCAATTTGTGCACAGCAAGGTTCCTCAAATAGCAATGAGTTAACTGGCCAGACAATTTGCTTTTGGTGGTGTTGGTTGAGGGATAAATGTTGGCCAGGACAACTCCTCTTCAAATAGTGCCATAGGATCATTTACATTCACCTGAGAGGGCAGATGTGTACTGGGTTTAAACATCTCATCTGAGGGTCAGCACCTCCAACAATGCAGCACTCCCTCAGTACAGACAGCCTAGATTAGATTAAGTGCTCATGTCTCTGAAATGGTGCTTGAACACACAACCTACCAACTCAGAAGCAGGAGAGCTACCATTGAGCCAAGGCTGACACTTACTTTAAAAGTAATTCATTGGCTGGGAAGCACTTTGGGAAATTCTGAGGATAGGAAAGATGCAATATAAATGCAAGTTCTTTTTCTTTCATGGATGTGATAAGTTTGCTGTTCTATTTTAATTAAAAGACTCACCGAAAGAAGTTTTCTATTTTTGACATGGGAAAAAATAGAGTAATATAAACCTTTAAGGTAACATTAGAACAGTTGGAGCCAGATCACAAATTGGAACTGAAAAAGACAGGAAGATAGATCTTTTTTTCAAATATATGGGAATTTGTTCCAAACTTCCTCTATTTTGTGGGGGGAAAGTTTTCTCTAATTTTGATGCTCACTAATGTTAAGCCTGTGTGTCCTCTGATTCTGTTATCACAGTCTTAAGTCAGATATCCAACATAGATCTACATCATTTATGCATTTTAAAGTCTTGGATCATAGTGCTTCTCAATCCTTTTTGCTCTGTAAAAACAAGTTCAACTATTCACAACTATTCTCATTTTAGAGCCCTTATTCCTGAAATTATCCTTGTCATTTTTCTCTGAACCTTCACCAAGGCATCATTGCTTCTTTGAAGGGTCAGAGGCCCAACATTGCACACAATATTCCAAATGTAGCCTCACCAGTGATCTGTACAAAGTCAGAGTAATTTTAAAGCTCTAGAGCCATGCACTGAGATGTAATTTAATATTTGATTATATTTAACAGCTTCAAATTGACTGAAAACTTTTAGTCAATGATCAGTAATTACACCCAAATCTTCTTCCACCTTTGCTAATACAACCCTTTCACCACATACATGTTTCTCGTTATGAGGTTTTTGTGAACTTTATCAAGGTGAGACAGGTCATTGCTGGGAAATGGAATGTTTTCGTTTCAGGCACCCAATGAGAGCATCAAGCACTTCCAGGTCAACAATACCATGTCCAGATGCAGAGTAAAACTCCCTCTACTCTAACCTAACAATGTGCCCTAGCCCTTACTGCACCAGTATGACATGTTTCCATTTTTCACTCGAGCTATCCTCTGACCTTGAAGAGAGATTGCCATATTAGAGGGCCATGGCTACTAGGAACTGAGTTGAGATTTCTCAAACTTATTGATAGGACCAACAGTCAAAATATTTTCATCCCATCAGTCCATACTAAATTGCATGTCCCAGGGATGAAAGGCCAATGTTGTGACCAGTCCCCTGAGTGCATGTTCCATGTTTCAATATGCACTACCTCACTTATGCCTACATTAACACCCATTTGCCATTCCTTAGCCATTTGCTAATTGGTTGAGATATTTTTGAATGCTCTGTTTCTTGATTATATTTGTTAGTTAAGTACCCACTAACCAGCACTGCATTTTGAACAGCTACCATTTAATTGTTCCATGCCTTTTAATTTACAATAGTTTTGATATTAAGACAACAACTTGTAGTTAAGCTTCTTTAACATACCAAAATGTTCCAAAATGCTTCACAAGGAGTGATGGGAGGGAACAGATATGTAGTAGGAGTTAGGAAAACAGTTATTGGAGGTTACTGAGGGCAAGGTTGAAGAGATTTCTTTTGGAGATTGGTAATGATGGAGCAAGGCACTTTCACCAATGGTGGAGCACAGAGAGGGGATGGCACAGAGTTGACTGACTGGAGGGACTTTGGGCTAGAGAAGGTTACAGAGGTCATTGGCCATGGAGAAATTTATAAATTAGGGTGAGGATATTGAGATCAATGGAATGACCATAAGAGATAGGAGCAGGAGTAGGCCATTCGGCCCCTCGAGCCTGCTCTGCCATTTAATGAGATCATGGCTGATCTGATTTTTACCTCAACTCCACTTTCTTGCCCTTTCCCCATATCCTTTGACTCCCTTGCTGATCAAAAATTTGTCTAATTCAGCCTTGAATGTATTCAATGACTCAGCCTCCACAGCTTTTTGTGGTAAAGAATTCCAAAGATTCACGAACCTCTGGGAGAAGAAATTCTTCCTCATTTCCATCTTAAACGGGTGACCCCTTATTCTGAGACAATGCCCCCTAGTTTTAGATTCCCCCATGAGGGGTAATATCCTCTCAGCATCTACCCTATGGAGTCCCCTCAGAATCTTGTATGTTTCAATAAGATCTCCTCTCATTCTTCTAAACTCCAATGAGTATAGACCCAACCTGTTCAATCTTTCCTCATAAGACAACCCTTCCATACCCGGAATCAACCTAGTGAACCTTCTCTGAACTGCCTCCAATGCAAGTATGTATTTCCTTAAATAAGGGCCCCAGAACTGTATGCAGTACTCCAGGTGTGGTCTCACCAGCACTCTATACAGTTGTAGCATGACTTCCCTGCTTTTATACTCCATCCCCCTAGAAATAAAGGCCAATATTCCGTTTGCCTTCCGAATTACCTGCTGCACCTGTATGTTGACTGTGTTTCATGTACGAGGACACCCAGATCCCTCTGTACCGCAGCATTTTGTAATATTTCTCCATTCAAATAATATTTTGCTTTTTTATTTTCCTCCCAAAATTGATGACCTCACATTTTCCCACATTATGTTCCATCTGCCAAATTTTTGCCCATTTGCTTCACCTGTCAATATTCCTTTGCAGCCACTTTGTATCCTCATCACAACTTGCTTTTCCACCTATCTTTGTATCATCAGCAAATTTAGCCACAAGACACTCTGTTCCTTCATCCAAGTCATTGATATATATTGTAAATAGTTGAGGCCCCAGCACTGATCCCTGTGGCACCCCACTAGTTACAGATTGCCATTTTGAAAAATGACCCTTTTATCCCGACTCTTTGTTTTCTGTTAGTTAGCCAATCCTCTATCCATGCCAGTATATTACCCCCAACACCACGAGCTCTTATCTTGTGCGGTAATCTTTTATGTAGCACCTTATTGAATGTCTTTTGGAAATCCAAATATACTGCATCCATTGGTTGCCCTTTATCCACCCTGCCCATTACTTCCTCAAAGAACTCTAATAAATTTGTCAGACATGATTTCCCCTTCATGAAACCATGTTGACTCTCCTTGATTGTATTATGAGTCTCCAAATGTCCTGCTACTACTTCCTTAATAATGGATTCTAGCATTTTCCCAATGACAAATGTTAGGCTAACTGATCTATAGTTACCTGCTTTCTGTCTCACTCCCTTCTTGAATAGGGGTGTTACGTTTGCGGTTTTCCAATCTGCTGGGACCTTTCCAGAATTCTGGAAGATTACAACCAATGCATCCACTATCTCTGTAGCCACTTCCTTTAAGACCTTCGGATGCAAGGATCAGGTCCAGGGGACTTGTCAGCCTTTAGACCCATTAGTTTACCTAGTACTTTTTCTCTAGTGATTGTTTTTAGTTCCTCCCCTTTGCCCCTTGATTTTCTACTATTATTGGTATGTTATTAGTGTCTTCTACTGTGAAGACAGATACAAAATATCTGTTCAATTCCTCTGCCATTTCCTTGTTTTCCATTATTATTTCCCCAGTCTCATCCTCTAAGGGACCAATGTTTATTTTAGCTACCCTTTTCCTTTTTATATACTTGTAGAAGGTTTTACTGTCAGTTTTTATATTTCTTGCTAGTTTACTCTAATAATTTATTTTCTCCATCTTTATTATTCTTTTAGTCATTCTTCGCTGGTTTTTAAAGTTTTCCCAATCTTCGAGCTTACCAGTAATCTTTGCCATGTTGTATGCTTTTTCTTTTAACCTGATACCATCCTTGACTTCCTTAGTTAGCCATGGTTGGTTCACCCTTTTTGCGGAGTCTTTCCTCCTCACAGGGATATATTTTTGTTGCGAGTCTTAAAATATCTTTTTAAATGTTTGCCACTGCTTATCCACCATCATACCATCTAATCTGTTTACCCAGTTCACTTTAGACAATTCCGCCCTCATTCCTTTATAATTGCCCTTATTTAAGTTTAATACAGTAGTTTCAGACCCAAGATCCTTGCTCTCAAGCTGGATGTGAAATTCTATCATGTTATGATCACTGCTTCCCAAGGAATCCTTTACTGTGAGATCATTAATTAATCTTGTTTTGTTACCCATTACCAGATCTGAAATGGCCTGTTCCCTGGTTGGTTCCCCGACGTATTGGTCTAAGAAACAGTCCCTGATACATTCTGTGAACTCCTCCTCAGGGCTATTTTTGCCAATTTGATTTGTCCAATCTATGTGAAAGTTAAAATCGCCCATGATTATTGCATTACCTTTTTTACAAGCCCCTCTTATTTATATTTTGCCCTACAGTGTAGCTACTGTTCGGGGGCCTATATACTACTCCCATGAATGATTTCTTTCCCATCCTATTTCTTACCTCCACCCAAATTGATTCGACATCTTGATCTTCTGAGCCAAGATCATTTCTCACTATTATACCAATTTCATCCTTTATTAACAGAGCTACCCCACCACCTTTACCTTTTTTCCTATCCTTCCAAAATGTTAAATTACCCTGAATATTTAGCTCCCAATGGGGTACAGGAAGCCAGTGGAGACAAAAGAGGTAATTTAGCGAGACTTACTACAGGTTAGAAGGTGGATGGTGGAGTTTTGGTTGAGTTGGAGTTTGTTTATGGTGGAATTTGGGGTATCGGGAAAAGAGCATTAAATAAAACAAATGTGACAAAGGCACAGTTTAAAGTTTTAGCATCAGTGGAAGTGAGTTGGGGAAGTATATGGGCAATGTGATGGAATTGGAAGTAGAAGTTCACTTGGTGAATAGGATGTCGGGGGTTTGAACCTCATCTCACCTCAGGATGAAAAAGGACACAGAGATTGTTAGGTTCTGCCTGTTCTAGGAGCCCAGAAGTGGCAGTCTCAGCTACATAAAATTCTGGCTGATCCATGACTTGATGCCAGACAAGCAGTTCAACAGTACAATAACAGTGATAGAGCTGACGGTGATGGTGGAGAGGTAGAACAGGGTGTTGTCAGCATATATATGGAAGCTGGTACCCTTATGGTAATACTACCAAAGGACAGCATGCAAATGACGAAAATAAGACAGTCAAGGATGGAACCTGGGGGCATGCTGGAGGTAACTGTGTGAGCATGGCAGGAGAAGCCATTGGAGAAAATGTGCTGGCTACTTGGAGAAATGTAGAAGTGAAACAGTGAGCAGATGGTGCCATGGAGGAGAGGCAATGGAGGTGGATTAACATTAGCCTTAAAACTACAGAAGGTTACAGCAAAAAAGGTGCCAGCTCTTTGCTAGAGAAATTCAAAACTAATCTCGCTTCCCTGCCCTCTTCCCATAGTTTTGAATCTTCCTCTGATAAATGATATTTATTATATGATTCAGTTACATTATACTTTAGATTTGTCATGCCTTAGCTTAATAATGGTGATTGACAGGCCCCCAATTTTAGATGAGAAAAAAATTAATTTATTGTCATTTCGGGAGTGAGCCGAGTGGAATTATAGTAAAGGATCTCTCCCAGAAAATAGTGACAGGAGAGTAAATAATGTGACCATCTGGTGGCTCATTTACAGAAAAATTGTATAAGTAGAAAGTAGGTTTAATTAGTCATGCAATGAAATATGTATGGTAAGCTGTAAACTAAGTTATTATGATTTTATGTCATTGAACGCAAGATCCATCCTATGAAAACCTATGCTTTCAACATCGAGGGAAAAATATGGATTCAAATTTCAAACAGGTTTCAGTTTTTGTACTGGAATGAAATATAGAGATACAATTTTTGTAACTAATGTAACACTCCCTCAGGTTCTATTTAACTTTATCTACAGTGTGAAGCACTTCTGAAAATGAATGCTTTCATCTGCTTGATAATATTAACTACTTTGGAAAAATCCATAGCAACATTTTGTCACCTGAGGATGATACCACATTGCTTGCATTTAGTAGCCAAAACATGTAGATATTAGGGAACTAGCACTAACTCTTGTTGTTGAATAGCTATCTTAAAAATAGGATTTTGCTGGTGAGCAAATAAAACAGGATCAATTAATGGGCATCATGGACTCCAACATGAATGATTCCCTCAGCTTCTTTAATTTATTATAATTTAACCAGCAGCAAGTGCTGCGTTATTATCACCTGCTGACAAAAGACTTTATTGATCTCTCCAAAGTAATTAATGTCTGCTAGAAAATCTTCAATTTCTAACCTGATTTTAACAATGATGATCCAATAACAAATAAATTAATAGTTGCAATTAGATACCGAAGGAGTGTTCTACGACCATAAAGTTGTTCCATTCAAATATTAAATATGAAATACAGTAAATATCCCATATTTGACTGATTTTTTTCCCTGCCCCATTTTTGGATTCTTGAATCTTTTTTTAAGACCTGCTTCATGCTGTACACAACACCCCAACAGATGGAATAGGCAGGCAACAAGCCAACGGCACTGTATAACTAGCCACCAGAAAGTGCATGCAAGCAGCTTGTGTTGGTTTCTCCTTGATTCTTTCCTCTTTACCTATGGGTTAGTACCTCATCTGTATGCTGTGTTTTCTTTCTGCTGGCGGTCTCCTCTGCTTTTGGTTGAAGTATTGCTGTTATGGATGCTAACAAGATAAAGGCATAAAGTTCTTTATTCTTGATGGAAAGAAATCTTTATTGTAGAATGCTACATTTCTTTTTGGAGATTGAAAGGAGTGACAGTGTTGGTGAATGTATTTTTTCTAGTATGTATCCAGTGACATTATGAATTACTTACAGTCAGTTATAGTTTGAATAATACCTTTTACAAGATGCTATCAACCCTCATCTGCCTGAACCTGGAGCTAAAAGAATACCCAATAATTAGGTCATACACAACCTTCTGCTTTGATCAGAAGACTATAACATTGTACCTAATTTTTAAAAAAGGGAATTAAACAAAGGAATAAATAAGATTTGCCATTTGGTGGTGGCCACTCAGTGGGAGATGCTATCTTCTTGCCATTTCTATGGCTAGGTTTAGAAACATTGGAGGTAATTTCAATCTAACTCGCTGGGCAGGAAACCCACAGGATTGGGTGGAACAGTGGCTTTACACCCTGCCCGATATTGACTTCAATGAACAGTAAAATCGTGCGGGGTGTAAGACCAGCTTCCTGATGGGCGGGTTCGGTTAAAATTGCTGCCGTAGGCTTGGAGTTTCTTCCATTATCCTGCCTCAAATTGGGATCACCACTGGCTACCCCTTCCCCGCTCACCGGAGGCCTGCAAGGATAGGGACTGAATTGAAGGGAAAAGCGACCACTAAAAGGCGCTCTTCCTGAGAATTTACCATTCAGTGGGATATTGGTTGGCTGACTTGTCAATGAGGCCAGCTGTGTATAATCTGAAAATCTAATTCCACATCCAACAGAGCCAGACTATATTATTATTGTGACTTCATTGTTGTGTGCATGCATTAATACATTTTTTCGACATCATTGTGTTTAAGGTGTACTAATTAACAGGTTTCAGAAATAGTTCCCTTTTAAGGTACTTTGTGGCTTACTGCCTGCAGTGCACAGGTGAATTAGTTTTAATTTGCCTTAAAACTGAACTTGATTATATGTTAAGGTTCCAATTCTTATACAGATCAGCCATGATCTAATTGAATGGCGGAACGGGCTCGAGGGGCCAAATGGCCTACTCCAGTTCCTATGTTCCTATTTTCCGAATTAAACTACTGATGGATTCAGTTGCTTTCATTTGTATTTCTTTTACAATTCAACGATCAAATGTATTTTAAGTATGGATAAATTAAAACTCACCTGCATGTTCCTCCCCAGTGAGAAAATCTTGACTAGTTAAACTGGTGAATTTTCAGCAATTTTGACAAGTTAAATTAAGAGGATAGTCAAAGTAGTGATGGGTGGAGGGCTGCTAACAGATGCAGGAGACAAGCTTATAGTGGAGGGTGAGGGACCAGCAGGGATACTCTTAGTACATTGCCTCAGTTGTTACAGAGGAGCTGGATATTAAAACTGTACAATCACCAGAGGTGGGTGTAGAACTGTTAGTGGAGGTTATTATTCAAAGAGAAATGGCACTAAAGAGGTTAAACAAACTTAAGGTTGATAAATCAGAGGGACCTAATGGTTTACATTCAAGAATCCTGAGGGGTGCTAAGGAAAGAATAGCGAAAGCTCTGACTATAATTTTCTGAAAACGTGTGGAAAGAAACGATGTGCCTAAGTGTGGAAGGTGGAAAATCTGATGCCTCTCTTTAAAAAAGAGGTGGAGATAAGCCAGGAAATTATAAGGACAGTTAGTTTTACTAAATTGTTGGTAGATTGCTCTAGCATCTCATAGATACAACTTCTTGACGCTCAGATGTACAATACAGTCAAGTACCAGCAGAGGGTATGGGACCTGTTCACTCCCACATCTGACTGTAGAAATCCACCTTTCACGGGGAGGGAAAAAACAGCCAATTAAAATATAAAATTGTTGCCATTGCCAAACCAGTCTAACAAAAACATTATTGTCTTCAAGGAAGGGGCAGGAGCAATTTATTTTTTCTGTCTAGTTGGGTAGTTTTTAAAAAACGTTTTCAGCCAATTGCCACATGAGGAGCCTTGATTCAATCTGCATAATATTAAAATATAACAAAATAGAACAGGGTAGAATTAGAGTTTTTAGAGGATGTAACTAGCAGGGTAGATAAAGGAGAACCAATGGATGTAGTATATTTGGATTTTCAAAAGGCATTCGATAAGGTGCCACATAAAAGGCTGTCACACAAGGTAAGGGCTCATGGGTTTGGGGGTAACATATTAGCATGGATAGAGGATTGGTTAAAGGACGGAAAACAGAGAGTAGGGATAAATGGGTCATTCTCAGGTTGGAAGGCTGTAACTAGTGGGGTGCCGCAAGGATCGGTGTTTGGGCCTCAGCTATGTGCAATCTATATTAATGGCTTAGATGAAGGGATCGAGTGTAATGTGTCCAAGTTTGCTGACGATACAAAGCTAGGTGGGAAAGTAAGCTGTGAGGAGGACACAAAGAGTCTGCAAAGGGATATAGACAGATTAAGTGAGTGGGCAAGAAGGTGGCAGATGGAGTATAATGTGGGGAAATGTGAGATTGTTCACTTTGGTAGGAAGAATAGAAAAACAGAATATTTTTTAAATGGTGAGAAACTATTAAATGTTGGTGTTCAGAGAAACTTGGGTGTCCTCATACAAGAAACACAAAAAGTTAGTATGCAGATACAGCAGGCAATTAGGAAAGCAAATGGCATGTTGGCCTTTATTGCAGGGGGTTGGACGACAAGAGTAAGGAAGTCTTACCACAGTTGTACAGGGCTTTAGTGAGACCTCGCCTGAAGAACTGTGTACAGTTTTGGTCTCCTTAGCTAAGGAAGGATAAACTTGCCTTGGAGGCAGTGCAATGAAGGTTCTCTAGATTAATTCCTGGGATGAGAGGGTTGTCCTACGAAGAGAGGTTGAGTAGAATGAGCCTATACTCTCTGGAGTTTAGAAGAATGAGAGGTGATCTCATTGAAACCAATAAGATTATGAGGGGGCTTGACAGGGTCGATGCTGAGAGATTGTTTCCCCCGGCTAGAGAGTCTAGAACTAGGGGGTATAGTCACAGGATAAGGGGTTGGCCATTCAATACTGAGATGAGGAGGAATTTCTTCACGCAGAGGGTTGTGAATCTTTGGAATTCTATTCTCCAGAGGGCTGTGGATGCTCAGTCGTTGAATATGTTCAAGACTGAGATCGATGGATATTTGAACACTAAGGGAATCAAGGAATATGGGGATCGGGCGGGAAAGTGAAGTTGAGGTCAAAGATCAGCCATGATCTGATTGAATGGCAGAGCAGGCTCGAGGGGCCGATTGGCTCCTAGTTCTTATGTTCTTACATTTGTGATATGAACCCATTTTAAGGACAAGGAACAGGTGCAATGAGGCCCAATTTCAGAGACCAGTGTCCCGCACCCACAGATGCTTGAAAAACGTCCAACCTTAAAACTGGTCAGACTATTTTCCAAGTGTCCCTGGCAGTCGCCTAAAACAGGTGTTAGGCCATTTATCTATGGAAATGATGGGCATAATGCCTGTTTCAGGCCCCCTTACAGAAATTGGATATTGAAGAGATGAGCAGACGCCAGGCCTGCCCCACTCCAGATTCTCCAGTGGCCTAAACAGGGGCCACTAACGTTGCTGTGGAGCTAGGGGGAGTAGGAGTGCTCCCCAACTCCACAGTACCCCAACTGACCCACCCCTTGCCGTTCCAGCCCTCCCGGGACTTAACAGTGGGCTTCTGCCGGCAAGGCAAGCGGCTGATATTCAATTCTTAAAGTGGCCGAGCTGCCTGGGGGCAGTGGTGGTGTGACAGGGTGCTGGGAGGTTGCCAAAATTATTGAAATGAGGCCCGAGGCTCAATTTCAAGCCAGTTTTGGGCCTCCCCTTTGGGGCATGCACTGCCCACACTGCTCCGATTCTGGGTTCGGAGAAAGGGCCCAGAAGTATTTCTACCCCAACAGCCGTTGGCGTGCTTAACAACAGGAAAACAAACTCATGGTTAGAGGTCATTCAAAGTGACACCACAGGTCGCAATGAAGTGAAACAACTTCCACATTTTCCCCTGGGTTGCGCGCAACAGTGCCCAGGAGATTCATCTTTCATTCCGGGATACTTCCGGATAGTCCGGGAGGCTTGGTAACCCTAGATAAGGTGCTGTGTAATGTCTTTCTTTCAATAATATCTGGATTTATTCTGATACAAGGGAAGACTATAGCTTTAATACAGTACATATCACCATTAATTATTTCATATTTACTTCTACTTTTTGCAGCATTGTATGTTGCTAATGAACACCTGAATACAAAGAATAGAATGCTGCAGATTTTCCATAAACTAAATGGCCAAGGTCAGTAGAGGGAGGATGTCAGTCAGTAAATGTCATTTCAGTGCAATTATTATGGCTGGTCTAAAATAATAAGTAGTTTCTCTTATCTCATACTAATGACAGTTGATGCCAGTCGGGATCTCTCCTTAGGCTTAATTGCCCAAAACTTTTGACAGGAAGCCTACATACTGACAACTGTGGTGATCCAACTACAAACATATCTGTGTCAGAACTCACTTGTAAAAGGTCTTTTTATGTATTGTTAATACTTGGGTTAGCCTTTGATAACATTCATTCTGCCTGACTGTTCAATGTAGCTTTAAAAGCAAGATAAGTTCCATTCAAGATTGTAAACAGATTCATACAGTAACATACTGCTTATTGTAGCGTGTTTGTTATTTAGTTATGTTGTTTATTAGTGTGTAGTTGTAGTTCTGTGGTAAGTATTGGTTAAAAACATTTAGCTTAGCAACACCCCTGACCTGGGCTGTGTTCTCCACAGTCCCTTTGTTATGAGGGCTGACCAAGGCATTTTTAAAGAAAAAAAACCTGCCCTTTCTTTGGGAACCGGCATTTTTATTGCCCATCCCTAGCTGCCTCGAGAAGTTGGTGGTGGTCTTTCTATTTGAACTGCTGCGGTCTGTGTGGTGAAGGCACTCCCATCGTGCTGTTAGGTAGGGTGTTCCAGGATTTGACCCAGCGACAATGAACGAACGGAGATATATGTCCAAGTCAGGGTGGTGCGCGAATTGATGGGAAACTTGAAGGTGATGGTCTTCCCATGACCTACTGCCCTTGTCCTTCCAGGAAGTGGAGGTCGTGGGCTTGCTGGAACCAAGGAAAAGATAGTTTAATGCAAAAAAGTTATAACATGCTATTGAAAATAAATTTCCACTGTATAAATTACAGCTGTAAGAAGTAGCGATATCAAATGTAGCAATGGACTAACTTAAATCATATAATAATTCACATAATGTTAGAAACAATAATGAGCTTATTGACTTTGATAGATGGAGAATGAAAATAAGGTTAAAAACTTGCTACTTGCATAAAATAGTAACTTAAATGAAGGTCATTGTGTGTAGAGTTCACTGGGCTGTATGATAGCTTTTCTCAGCTTCAAGAAATTAATACAAATTTAGACAAATGAGTGCGCAAAATAATTTTATTTAAGAGGTTTAGGCATTTAAGAATTCAGATTATCTACTACAAATCTTTTATGCTAGAGTTTTGTGCATTAAAGTCTAATAAGTGGAAAAGGGAATGTGAACGCATGGATAAAGAACCTCTACTCATTCAAGTTTAGACCAATACAGTTCTTTTGGTCACCTGTCCTAATACCTCCTTATGTGGCTCGGTGTGAAATTTTGTTTGAACGCTCCTGTGAAGCGCCTTGTGACATTTTACTATGTTAAAGGCGCTATATAAATGCAAGTTGTTGTTGTTGTTATGTACTCCCAGTGGCTATTAGAAAAGCATTTCTTCTTTAAAAATACCAATTTATATGTGTAGTAATAGGAGACATTTTCATTTATGATCAGCTTACATTAAAATATTAAAAGTAATACACGCCCGTACAATTCTGTTCGTACATTTTTTTAAAAATTGGGTTTTTTTAATAGCCTATTGCCATTCCCAGTCCTTCAAGAAGCACCAGAGTCAGTTCCATTAAATTATACTAATGTATGAAATATGTAGTTTGATAGCTCAGTGACCAATAGCTGCCCTGGAATGCTTTACAATAATACCGTACTGGCTGTTGAGAGTGTAATTCATTCTTACTGGTACTCTGCAAGCAGTGAATGATCTCCTGATGATGCTTTGTTAATGCCATTCACCTTCAATAGTAAAAAAAAGGTGTAACATATCCAGTCATTTATATATGTAATGTACTTATTATCCATGTATAGGGTAAAGATCCCTTGGTTTTATCGATGGATATGAATTGCATCTCCTACAATATCATTTCATTATTGTGGCATGAACTGCAGGTATTTATTTTTTACCTCAAGTGCAGAAATGTATTATAACCTCCATTAAAACAGGTGTGTCAGAGCATTTAAAGTAGGCTGATTCCAAAGTAAACAGCGGTAGCTTCAAACTATTAAATTCAGCAGTGGGTAATACAGCCTTGGTGGTGTAAACAAACCCATTATTGCATGTAAAACTGTTCTTTAGAATCTTACATTGATAATTCTGTTACATAGATTAAAACTGATGTGGAATATATAGACCAAGAGTGATGTGCAAAGCACTGTGCTGATCAAAAATAATCTCTGATTAATAAATGTCTCTAGCCTGCTATAATGGTCTGTTTAAAAATGCTGCCAGACAGATTTACATAAGAAAATGTTTACACCTCCTGCCCAAAGAAATGTTTGCTTTTTCTTATTGCATTCTACATCACAATCCTCTTAATGCCACGGTCCTATCTCTGGGTGTTACATCGAGTTACATCGAAACTACATCACAGAAACAGGCCATTCGGCCCAACTGGCCCGTGTCAGCATTTATGCTCCACATGAGCCTCGTCCCTCCCTACTTCATCTAACCCTATCAGCCCCCATGTGCTTATCTAGCCTCCCCTTAAATGCATCTATACTATTTGCCTCAACTATTCCTTTGGGTAAAGAAGTTTCTCTTGAATTCTCTATTGGATTTGTTAGCGACTCTTTTATATTTATGACCTCTAGCTTTGGACTCTCCCACCAGTGGAAACATTTTCTTTACGTCTACCCTATCAAACCCCTTCATTATCTTAAAGACTTCTATCAGGTTACCCCTTAGCCTTCTCTTTTCTAGAGAAGCAAGCCCCAGCCTGTTCGGCCTTTCCTGATAAGGATATCCTCTCAGTCCCGGTATTATGCTTGTGAATCTTGTTTGCACCCTCTTCAATGCCTCTATATCCTTTCTATAATATGGAGACCAGGAATCGGTCTGGTAAACCTTCGTTGCACTCCCTCCATGGCAAGGACATCCTTCCTCAGATAAGGAGAACAAAACTGTACACAATACTCCAGATGTGGTCTCACCAAGGCCCTGTATAACTGCAGTAAGACATCCCTGCTTCTGTACTCAAATCCTCTTGCAATGTAGGCCAACATACCATTCGCCTTCCTAACTTCTTGTTGCACCTGAATGCTCGCTTTCAGCGACTGGTGTACAAGTACTCCCAGGTCTCATTGCACCTCCCCTCTTCCCAATCTATCACCATTCAGATAATAATCTGATTTTCTGTTTTTACAACCAAAGTGGATAACCTCACATTTATCCACATTATACTGCATCTGCCATGTTCTTGCCCACTCACCCAACTTGTCTAAATCACATTGGAGCCTCTTTGTATCCTCCTCACAGCTCACATTCCACCCCAGCTTTGTGTCGTCTGCAAACTTGGAAATGTTACATTCCGTTCCCTCATCCAAATCATTGATATATATTGTGAATAGCTGGGGCCCAAGCACTAATCCCTGCGATACCCCCTAGTCACTGCCTGCCACCCGGAAAAAGACCCGTTTATTCCTACTCTCTGTTTCCTGTCTGTCAACCAATTCTCAATCCATGCCAGTATATTACCACCAATCCCATGTGCTTTAATTTTGCACACTGACCTCTTGTGTGGGACCTTATCAAAAGCCTTATGAAAATCCAAATACACCACATCCACTGGTTCTCCCCTATCTATTCTACTAGTTACATCCTCAAAAAACTCCAGTAGATTTGTTAAGCATGATTTCCCTTTCATAAACCCATGCTGACTTTGTCCAATCCCGTTAATGCCTTCCAAGTGTTCTGTTATCACATCTTTTATAATAGACTCTAGCATTTTCCCCACTACAGATGTTAGGCTAACTGGTCTGTAATTCCCTGATTTTTCTCTCCCTCCTTTTTTAAATAGTGGGGTTACCTTCGCCACCCTCCAATCTGTAGGAATTGTTCCAGAGTCTATAGAATTTTGGAAGATGATCACCAATGCATCCACTATTTCCAGGGCCACTTCCTTTAGTACTCTGGGATGTAGATTATCAGGCCCTGGGGATTTGTCAGCCTTTAGCCCCATTAATTTCCCTAGCACTATTTTTTTACTAATACTGGTTTCCTTCAGTTCCTCCCTCTCACTAGATCCTTGGTTCCCTAACATTTCTGGCAGGTTATTTGTGTCCTCCTTTGTGAAGACAGAACCAAAGTATGCGTTTAATTGTTCTGCCATTTCTTTGTTCCCCATTATAATTTCCCCATTTCTGACTGCAAGGGCCCTACATTTGTCTACACTAATCTTTTTCTCTTGACATATTTATAGAAGCTTTTACAGTTACAAACTGGATAAGGGTCCGTTCTGGGCGATGGTAGCGCGACGCGCTAACACCCCTTGCCTGACGGACCCTGAGCAGGCAAGACGCAAGTTTGGTCTCAAGGGAGCACTTACCTGCAATCGGCGCTACTTTCCAGGCCTTGCACGTGGAATCAATGCAATTCGTACTTTCCACCACCAGAGGGAGTTCCATCTCTTAAAGGGAAGAGGGTTTCTTAGAAATCTCTTAAAGGTAACTTGTACCTGTTATTTGCTGAAAATAACAGTCTACTGTCTGCATGGAGTCTGAACAGACATCAGACATCGCACACGTAAAACACAGATGCCATCCCTATGTTTACACACTGTCTGGGTGGGGACTTCAATGTCCATCACCAAGACTGGCTTGGTAGCACCATTACTGATTGCAGGCAGGTGACTGCGGCAGGTGGTGAGCGAACCAGCATGAAGGAAAAACCTACTTGACCTCGTTCTCACCAAGCTACCTGTCACTGATGCATCTGTCCATGACAGTATTGGTAGGAGTGACCACCACACAGTCCTTGTGGAGACAAAGTCCCGTCTTCACACTGAGGACACCATCCAAGTGTTGTGTGGCACTATCACCATGCTAAATGGGATAGATTCAGAACAGATCTACCAGCTTAAAACTGGGCATCCATGAGGCGCTGTGGGCTATCAGCAGCAGAATTGTATCCCAGCACAATCTGTAACCTCATGGCATGGTATATTCCTCACTCTACCATTACCAACAAGCCAGGGGATCAACCCTAGTTCAATGAAGAGTGTAGAAGAGCATGCCAGGAGCAGCACCAGGCGTACCTAAAAATGAGGTGCCAACCTGGTGAAGCTACAACACAGGACTACATGCATGCTAAACAGCGGAAGCAACATGCTACCGACAGGGCTAAGCGATTCTACACCAATGGATCAGATCAAAGCTCTGCAGTCCTGCCACATCTCGTCGTGAATGGTGATGGAAAATTAAACAACTAACGGGAGGAGGAGGCTCTGTAAACATCCCCATCCTCAACGATGGCGGAGTCCAGCACGTGAGTGCAAAAGACAAGGCTGAAGCGTTTGCAACCATCTTCAGCCAGAAGTGCCGAGTGGATGATCCATTTCGGCCTCCTCCCGATATCCCCACCATCACAGAAGCCAGTCTTCAGCCAATTCGATTCACACCAGGTGATATCAAGAAATGGCTGAGTGCACTGGATACAGCAAAGGCTATGGGCCCTGACAACATCCCGGCTGTGGTGCTGAAGTCTTGTGCTCCAGAACTAGCCGCACCTCTAGCCAAGCTGTTCCAGTACAGCTACAACACTGGCATCTACCCAACAATGTGGAAAATTGCCCAGGTATGTCCTGTCCACAAAAAGCAGGACAAATCCAATCCGGCCAATTACCGCCCCATCAGTCGACTCTTAATCATCAGCAAAGTGATGGAAGGTGTCGTCGACAGTGCTATCAAGCTGCACTTACTCACCAATAACCTGATCACCGATGCTCAGTTTGGGTTCTGCCAGGACAACCCGGCTCCAGACCTCATTACAGCCTTGGTCCAAACATGGACAAAAGAGCTGAATTCCAGAGGTGAGGTGAGAGCGACTGCCCTTGATGTCAAGGCAGCATTTGACCGAGTGTGGCACCAAGGAGCCCTCGTAAAATTGAAGTCAATGGGAATCAGGGGGAAAACTCTCCAGTGGCTGGAGTCATACCCAGTACAAAGGAAGATGGTAGTGGTTGTTGGAGGCCAGTCATCTCAGCCCCAGGACATTGTTGCTGGAGTTCCTCAGGGCAGTGTCCTAGGCCCAACCATCTTCAGCTGCTTCATCAATGATCTTCCCTCCATCATAAGGTCAGAAATGGGGATGTTCGCTGATGATTGCACAGTGTTCAGTTTCATTCGCAACCACTCAGATAATGAAGTAGTCCGAGCCCGCATGCAGCAAGACCTGGACAACATCCAGGCTTGGGCTCATAAGTGGCAAGTAACATTCGCACCAGACATGTGCCAGGCAATGACCATCTCCAACAAGAGAGAGTCTAACCACCTCCCCTTGACATTCAACAGCATTACCATCGCCAAATCCCCCACCATCAACATCCTGGGGGTCACCATTGACCAGAAACTTAACTGGACCAGCCATATAAATACTGTGGCTACAAGAGCAGGTCAGAGGCTGGGTATTCTGTGGCGAATGACTCACCTCCTGACTCCCCAAAGCCTTTCCACCATCTACAAGGCACAAGTCAGGAGTGTGATGGAATACTCTCCACTCGCCTGGATGAGTGCAGCTCCAACAACATTCAAGAAGTTCGACACCATCCAGGACAAAGCAGCCCGCTTGATTGGCATCCCATCCATCACCGTAAACATTCACTCCCTTCACCACCGGTGCACTGTGGCTGCAGTGTGAACCATCCACAGGATGCAATGTAGCAACTCGCCAAGGCTTCTTCGACAGTACCACCCAAAGCCGCGACCTCTACCACCTAGAAGTACAAAGGCAGCAGGCACATGGGAACAACACCACCTGCACCTTCCCCTCCAAGTCACACACCATCTTGGAAATATATCGCTGTTCCTTCATCGTTGCTGGGTCAAAATCCTGGAACTCCCTTCCTAACAGCACTTTGGTAGAACCTTCACCACACGGACTGCAGCGGTTCAAGAAGGCGGCTCACCACCACCTTCTCAAGGGCAATTCGGGATGGGTAATAAATGCTGGCCTCGCCAGCGATGCCTACATCCCATGAACGGATTTAAAAAAAACACTGATGAGTTATATTAAAACACTGAATAAGGGTTGCACATTACTAAATCCCACATCCTCCAATCTGCACGCCAGACCTCACCAATCTGCCGATTTGAGTTGGTAGCAGGCCTGTGAGAGTGCGTGCACCAAGGTTCACTGCTGATACTGCAAGAGGTGGACAGAAGGAGGAACATCCTATATCTGCAGTGGGGGGGTGGTTGGGGGCTGGCAAGAGGCCCTCCAGACATATACTCAAAAGACAGTGGGAGGCAGTGGGGACGATGTCAATGCCAGGCACACAGCATCATGAACATGGATGCAGTGCAGGAAGAAGTTCAATGCTTTGACATGAGTGGTCAAGGTGAGTGAGGTCAATTGCACCACCCACTACATCCCTCATCCCCCACATACCAATAAACTCTTTCCATCAGTACTCAATTCTTCCAATCAGATGCTTCCTCCCACCCTTACACATTACCACTGTTTCAAGCCGCCCACCCACAACTCACAGGCCACACACACTGGCAGCTATTCTACCAAGACAGGCACATCACCCAGGCACATGCCTCGCTTTCTTGCAGGAGAAGGTGGCACATATCAAGAGGCAGCAAGTGGCAGTGGCATTTCGCCCCTCGAGCCTGTTCCACCATTCAGTGAGATCATGGTGGACCTGTGACCTAACTCCATATACCCGCCTTAGCCCCATATCCCTTAATACCCTTGGTTCACAGAAATCTATCAATCTCAGATTTAACATTCACAAGTGAGCTAGCATCAACTGCCGTCTGCAGAAGAGCGTTCCAACGTCTCCCACCCTTTGCGTGTGGAAGCATTTCCTAACTTCATTCCTGCACTTCCTGCCTCTAAATGTTAGGCTATGTCCCCTAGTCCTCGTATTGAAGTCTAGGAGGCATCCAAAAACGGTTACAAATGTCTCGGCAGCCAGAAGCAATAATCCAGCCACTAACCTGTAAAACCTGCATGATCCCTTTAAATAGCGCGGTGGGGGGTGTTCCAGGCACTCTAAGACACATTCAGATGGTCGGGGTTACAACTGTGCATTGAGTTGAGCATTAAGTCCCAAAATGGTGTCTATCACTTTAAATCAGCGTTGCACACTGATTGAAGCCATTTTCTGCCTACTTTACATGATTCCAGCATTTCTTATCTGTGCCTGCATAAACTCCCATACCAAGATGGTGTCTGGCGCACATCACGCAGGAAACATGCGTGTGCATCCAAGACGCCATCTTGGATGTCGGAGAGGCCGTGTGGCGCCGAAACAACGGGTGCTACACGGCCCAATTTAGCGCCCTCTGTTCCTTCATCCAAATCATTGATATATATTGTAAATAGTTGAGGCCCCAGCACTGATCCCTGCGGCACCCCACTAGTTACAGATTGCCATTTTGAAAATGACCCTTTTATCCCGACTCTTTGTTTTCTGTTAGTTAGCCAATCCTCTATCCATGCCAGTATATTACCCCCAACACCATGAGCTCTTATCTTGTGCAGTAATCTTTTATGTGGCACCTTATTGAATGTCTTTTGGAAATCCAAATCTACTGCATCCATTGGTTCCCCTTTATCCACCCTGCCCGTTACTTCCTCAAAGAACTCTAATAAATTTATCAGACATGATTTCCCCTTCATAAAACCATGTTGACTCTTCTTGATTGTATTATGAGTCTCCAAATGTCCTGCTACTACTTCCTTAATAATGGATTCTAGCATTTTCCCATTGACAGATGTTAGGCTAACTGGTCTATAGTTACCTGCTTTCTGGCTCACTCCCTTCTTGAATAGGGGTGTTACGTTTGCGGTTTTCCAATCTGCTGGGACTTTTCCAGAATCTAGTGAATTCTGGAAGATTACAACCAATCTCTATATCTCTAGCCACTACCTTTAAGACCCGCGGATGCCAGCCATCAGGTCCAGGGGACTTGTCAGCCTTTAGACCCATTAGTTTACCTAGTACTTTTTCTCTAGTGATAGTGATTGTTTTTAGTTCCTCCCTCCCCTTTGCCCCTTGATTTTCTACTATTATTGGTATGTTATTAGTGTCTTCCACCGTGAAGACAGATACAAAATATCTGTTCAATTCCTCTGCCATTTCCTTGTTTTCTATTATTATTTCCCCAGTCTCATCCTCTAAGGGACCAATGTTTACTTTAGCTACCCTCTTCCTTTTTATATACTTGTAGAAGCTTTTACTGTCAGTTTTTATATTTCTTGCTAGTTTACTCTCATAATATATTTTCTCCCTCTTTATTATTCTTTTAGTCATCCTTTGCTGGATTTTAAAGTTTTCCCAATCCTTGCCATGTTGTATGCTTTTTCTTTTAACCTGATACCATTTCTCTCTAATCACCATCAAAACTGACTTGGCTGGTCAGGAGAGGGAACACATTTATCTGGTGGAACTTTTTTTGTATATCAGCATGAGATTGAGCACAAAATTGACATCCAGTATTCTACCTAGAGAGAAACAATTGCAGATTTTGGAAGTACCATAATCCTAACTACAGATAAAATGTTCTACTTGCAGCAGTGTTTTTTTTATTAAGCCAATGCTTTGGGCATATTACCATGTGACCAATTTGGATGTAAATCCTAATTAATTAAATTAGAAGCTTGTTGCTTCTGAGTAAATAAACTGGACTGCATGGATGTTTGAGTGGAGGTTAGTAATAAGCAGCAGCAAAAGAAGCTGCACAATTTCTGTTTGATAGCCAAACTGAGTTTGTTTACAGTGCAGGCACCAGAACATCTCATGCAAAACAAGGAATCACAGAACTTTACAGCACAAAAATAGGCCAACTGTCCATCAAGTTTGGTGCCAATCCATTTCTTTAAAAGTTACCTAATCTAATCCCTCTCTCCTGCTCGCTCTGCATACAACAACAATAACTTGCATTTATATAGCGCCTTTTGCGTAATAAAACATCCCAAGGTGCTTCACAGGAGCGTAATCAGACAAAAAATAACACCAAGCCAAAGAAGGAGCTATTCAGATAGGTGACTAAAAGCTTGGTCGAAGAAGCAGGCTTTAAGTAGCATCATAAGGGAGGAGAACATAGGAGAAAGGTGGAGAGGCTTGGGAAGGAAATTCCAGAGCTTAGGACCGCGATAGCTGAAGGTGCGGCCACCAATGGTGGGGCGAAGGAAGTGGGGGATGCACAAAAGGCCAGAGTTGGAGGAACGCAAAGTTCTGGGAGGGTTACAGAGATAGGGAGGGGTGATGCCATGGAGGGATTTGAACACAAGGATGAGAATTCTAAAATTGAGATGTTGGTGAACTGGGACCTAATGTAGGTCAGTGAGCACAGGGTTGATGGATGAACGAGACTCGGTGTGACCTTTAGTAATTCTCTTCTTCAAACAAAATAATTTATTGACTTTATTTCAGCAATGATTTGTGGCAGAGCATACGACATTAGGACCAGAAATCCCTATTTGTGCCAAAATTACTGAATGGCAGTAAAAGCAGTACCAGAAAATATATTCCTCTCTGTAAAAATACTGGGGGATAAATTCAAGTAAATTGGACGTAAAGTAAACGCTAAGGGGATCAAATTTCAGGTCCCGATCTCCCATGGCCCATCTCCTGTCCGTGTCTGCACCCTCTGATAGTGCGAGAGCTTGTCTTGCAAGAAGAAAGGGAGTGTGTTACTTTGTGGCCTAGTGAAAAGTTGTGAAGATGTGGCTGTCAGAGCAGAATAGTGTTGTTGGTATGTGAAAGATGGCACAGATGTGGGGAAGTGACGGGGGTAATTGAGAGGTATAGCGTGTGCCAGTAGCAGCAGATGGAAGTTGAGTGAAGTGTGCTGCTGTGATCGGAGGAGAGTGATGGGAAATAGGGGAGGGTTGGCTTGTGAGTGCTGGAGCCACAGGTGGTGCAGGACCAAGGAGAGGATAAGAGAGATGTAAGTAGAAGTCTTACCTTAGCAGCTCTGGTGAGGTCATTTAATTTCTTGCGGCATTGCAATCAGGTCTTGGATGCAATATCGTGGTATCGTAGTATGGTACAGCATAGAAGTAGAGCACTCGGCCCATCTTGCCTGTGCCGGGTCTTTGAAAGAGCTGTCCAATTTAGTCCTACTCCCTTGTTCTGTCCCCATAGCCCTGTAATTTTTTTTCCTTTTATGTATTTATCCAATTCCCTTTTGAAAGTTACTATTGAATCTGTTTCCACCACCCTTTCAGGCAGTGCATTCCAAGACATAACAACTCATTGCGCAAAAAAATGTTTTCTCATGTCGCTTCTGATTCTTTTGCCAATCACCTTAAATCTGTTTCCTTTGGTTACTGACCCTTCTGCAACTGGAAACAATTTTTCCTTATTTACTCTATCAGTTCATGATTTTGAACACCTCTATCAAATCTCCTCTTAACTTTCTCTGCTTTAAGGAGAACAACCCCAACTTCTTCAGTCTCTCCACATAACTGAAGTCCCTCATCCCTGGTACCATTCCAGTACCCTCTCTAAGGCCTTGACATCCTTCCTAAGGTGTGGTGCCCAGGATTGGACACAATACTCCAACTGAGGCCTAACCAGTGTTTTATAAAGGTTTAGCATAACTTCCTTGCTTTTGTATTCTATGCTTCTATTAATAAAGCCCAGGATCCCATATACCTTCTTAACGGCCTTCTCAGCTTCAAAGATTTGTGTACATACACCCCCCAGGTCTCACTGTTTATGCACTCGCTTTAAAATTGTACCATTTAGTTTATATTGCCACTCCTCTTCCTACCAAAATGTATCACTTTGCACTTCTTTGCGTCAAATTTAATTTGCTATGAGTCTGCCCATTTCACCAGTCTGCCTATGTTCTCCTGAGGTATGTTACTATCGTCGACAATACTCCTTGCATTAATCTGCTCCCCCACTTCTGCCCACTGGTACCGGGCAACTTGCCTTGGCACCCTTCTGCCATCTGAAAGGAAGAATAACTCCCTCCTCCTGGTCACCTTCAAAGCAGAATCAGAAAAGTAGGGGTGCTTCCAGCAGAACCTCTGCCTGCCATTTTATCTACTCAACTTTAATTCAGTTCAATGCAGCCAAAGTGCACCTCTCCTTTAAGAGGTGCAGGCTGCTTTAAATTGGCACAATTGATGCCAACTTCCCATCCCCAATCAGTGAGCTGCCAATAAACAGGGCGAGTAGTGCAGGGTGCTTGCCGACCTTAATCAAATGAGGCACAGGCGCCAATGTTGCTCGTGCCTTTCCCTCACGTGATCGGGTGTGTGTTCACTTTGTGCCACCCATTTCACGCCGGAAATTCTCCCCTACTGTCTGAATCTGAAAATCAAGGATAGCAGTGGAAAATTCAAATCTGATTTTGAAGTATTTTAGGAGAATTATGATTTTCATAACAAACGCTTCCTGGGGAGACCAGGGGGCCAATTTTCACCTTGGGTGTTAGCAGTAAACTGATTGTTGCAGGCCATCCGCCTGTTATATGTCCTGGTGATTTTTAGATTAATTGAAGTCAATGGACAGGTAAGTCGGGCAGGGGTATAATGGGCAGCCCATCTCCAACCATCAGTTTACCACCCGCACTGAAAGTGAAAATTACAGCCACATGTATAAATTCACTGAAGTGAGATCTTTGAATGTATTGGTAATGGTAATAAGTTGGACTGGTCCAAGTTGTTACAATAATCCTGCTATTCTCTCCACATTAAGTTAAGATGATGAGGATGCTCAGCATTTCATTTTACCTTCTCTGTAACATAAGAACATGGGAACGTACAGGATCAATAGAGACCATTTCAGTCCATCTAGATGTCTCCAGAGTTCAAAAGCAGAATACATAGTTCACTGCCTATGTCCCTCAATTGATTTTCTAAGCAGATGCCTGTCCAACTCGCTCTTAAAGTTACTCATATTACCAGCCTCGATCATCTCCTTGAGCAGTCTGTTCCAAATATTCACCATGCTCTGTGAAATAGTTATATCTGATCTCTCCATTCACCTTCCCTCTTCTTCACTTCATTCCAAACTCCCTCACTTTTGTTCTCAGGGCAATGGTAAACACAGGGGTCAATTTGTCAATACCCATAAATATCTTGGAGACCTCATGGATCTTGAAATAACAGCAGTGCTACACATGTCACTCTGCTATTTAAGAAAGGTGAGAGAGGGAAAGCAGGGAATTATAGATCAGTTAGCCTAACACCTGTTGTTGGGAAATTACTAGAGTCTATAATTAAGGATAGAGTGACTTGAAAATTTTCAGCTGATTAGAGAAAGCCAGCATGGATTTGTAAAGGGTAGGTCATGCCTGGTGAACCTGATTGAATTTTTTGAAGAGGTGACTAAAGTAGTAGACAGGGGAATGTCGATGGATGTCGTTTATATGGACTTCCAGAAGGCATTCAATTAAAGTCCCTCATAGCTAAAGTTGAAGCTCATGGAATTGAGGGCAAATTATTGACCTGATTAGGAAATTGGCTGAGCATCAGGAGACAGAGAGTAGAGATAATGGACAGGTACTCAAATTGGCAGGATGTGACTAATGGTGTCCCACAGAGATCTGTGTTGGGGCCTCAACTATTCACTGTATTTATTAACGACTTAGATCATGGGATAGAGAGCCACATATCCAAATTTGCTGATGACACAAAGGTAGGCAGCATTGTAAACAGTGTAAATGGAAGCATAAAATTACAGAGAGATATTAATAGATTAAGTGAATGGGCAAAACTGTGGCAAATGGATTTCCATGTAGGCAAGTGTGAGGTTATCCACTTTGGACCTAAAAGGATAGATTAGAGTACTTTCTAAATAGTGAAAAGCTCGAAACAGTGGAGGTCGAAAGAGACTTAGGGGTCCATGTACATAAATCATTAAAATATCATGGATAGGTACAGAAAATAATCAAAAAGGCTAATGGAATGCTGGCCTTTATATCTAGAGGACTAGAATACAAGGGGATAGAAGTTAGGCTACAGCTATACAAAACTGTGGTTAGACCACACCTGGAGTACTATGTTCAGTTCTGGGCACTGTACCTTAGGAAGGATATATTGGCCTTGGAGGGAGTGCAGTGTAGATTTACTAGAATGGTACCTGGACTCCAAGAGTTAAATTACGAGGAGAGATTACAAAAACTAAGATTGTATTCTCTGGAACTTAGAAGGTTATTTGATTGAAGTTTTCAAGATATTAAGGGGAACCGATAGGGTAGATAGAGAGAAACTATTTCCGCTGGTTGCGGAGTCTAGAATTAGGGGCAAAGCCTAAAAATTAGAGCCAGGACTTTCAGGAGTGAAGTTAGGAAACACTTCTACACGCAAAGGGTGGTAGAAGTTTGGAACTCTCTTCCACAAACGGCAGTTGATGCTAGCTCAATTGTTAATTTTAAATCTGAGATTGATAGATTTTTGTTGACTAAAGGTATTAAGGAATATGGGGCTAAGGGGGGTATATGGAGTTAGGTCACAGATCAGCCATGATCTCATTGAATGGCGGAACAGGCTCGAGGGGCTAAATGGCCTACTCCTGTTCCTGTGTTCCTATGTTGCTACCTATCACACAAACTTACACTGAACATCTGCTTGTCTGCCAAAGGCACTTAGATTTTTAGATCGTTTAATCTAGATTGATTTTATTCCCTCTCTGGAAAGTGTCTACATCATAGATGCTATTTAACTGAAAGTTGTTGTTGTTGAGAAGTCATTTTTCACCAGACCAAAGACCAAACTTGTCTACTGAATAGTTGTAAGCTACTATTCTACTGCTGCAACAAGCAATTTAACAAAGAGAAGAGCAATGGGATTGCTCTAGCAAAGAGTCAGCACAGACTGATGGTTGGCATGTCCTCCTTCGGTGCTGTGAACTTCTATGGTTCTAAGTCAGCCCTAGTTCCTAATTTCACCTGACAGCAGAGCATGCTTCTCTGAACCTTAGGGGGTAATTTTAACCTAACTAGCCGGGCGGGAAACCCACATTGCACTCGATCTCATCAGTTTCCCAACAGGCGGGATAGTTTAACATTGCTCCCTAAGTTTCTTTCTGCAAACTATCAAATTTGAAAGAGGAGCTTGTAGGAGCTTGTAGGAGCTTTCAAGAGTTTCGGTGCAGTGATTGCTTCTGCACTCAAGTAGATTGGTGCCAAACCATCGATAGCGTGTAGCCTAAGAAATGTCAAAAACATATAAATAAAATAAACTGACATGGAGTTCAGTCCACACTGTTTATATTAGAAAATGTCAATGCCTATTTGAAATCAATCATTTAACATAACAATAATCTCCTATAAAAATTCTCCTCTACTCTATACATTGCCTCTCTGCCTTAGTTATGATGCGATTAATAATTTATTCCAGCTCCATTCTTTGCTGATATTCCCCAAATACCAGCAATGATACCTTCTTTGCCAAAAGTATTGGTTTTAAGAAACAAAAACATTTTTCTCAGCATGAAATGGTTGTTCAGTCACCCTCATATATCTTTTGTATCAATTGGTATTTGAGCGTTCAATCTGTGCTTTTTGGCGCAGATTAGTTATTTTCTGGTTTCACAGAATAATATATACAAATACCCATGGACCCAATAAAGAATGCTTACAGAGTTATTACTCACAGCAAGATTTCATGTCCATAATAAATAGATTCAAAGCCTTCCACTGTGTTAATGCCATTATCTGTGACTATCATACCAACTGTCAAGTCATTGAAATGGATCCAGACATCCCACAAGGACTCTTAAAATCTCAGAATAGGGATAGCTTTGTTTCCCTTCCATTGCAGCAACAACTAGGAGTGCCAACCTTCAGTAACTATGAGTTTATAATAGATTAGGCTGCTTAGCAACAGTGATGATCCAGAAAAAATAGGGAAAGATTTCAGGTGGACACCATAAATGAGTATCACTGCTGACTTGCAAAAACAACCTCACACACATTAGAGAAGTACAATACTTCAGTACCTAAGTGAACTTATATGTAACTGGCTGAACAGAGTTAAATGTTATATGGAGCTTAAAACAATTTTTAAAATACTAAAGGTCAATATTTTCACTCCAGGGAGCACTAAATGTGATGTCCCAGTCCATTCTAAATGACATCATATAATGGCTTCAGATGGAGAAGATGATACTGATCAATATTCTTTATTAAGGAAGTGACATTCCAAGTGAACAATGAAAAGCCCTACAATGTATGGTCATAGCCTTCCAAAAAGCTTTTGACAAAGTTCTGCAAAAAGGGTGCTATCTAAGCTGGTAAGGAAATGGTAAATCTGAAGCATTACTTCAAGTTAAACTGCGAAAGTAGGACAAAAGGGATAGGTTCAAATTAATGAAAAACAAACTTGGACTGATGTCAAGAAGCCCTTCTTCACACGAAGAGTAATCAACATGTGCTTCAGGTAGGTTAGTGGAAACTTTGGAACCATTTCAGAGACAGTCGGATGCTGTGATAGATTTTTCTAGGTGGATGAACTAAGATGCGCCAAATGGCTTTCCTCATCTGTCTGCATTCCTCCAATTCTGGCCTCTTGCATATTCCCAGCTTCCTTCACTCCACCATTGGCGGCCATGCCTTCAGCTGTCTAGGCCCTGCTCTGGAATTCCCTACCTAAACTTCTCTGCCTCTTCACCTTTCTGTCCTCCTTTAAGATGCTCCTTAAAACCTACCTCTTTGACCAAGATTTTGGTCAGCTGTCCTAATGTCTCCTTCTTTAGCTCGGTGTCAATTTTTTTGTCTGGTTATGTTCCTTTGAAGCGCTTTGGGATGTCTTACTACGTTAAAGGCGCTATATAAATGCAAATTGTTGTTGTTGATCATATAGTGTTGTACATGTAATAAATAGACCTAGTGGGCTCGATTTTAGGGTCGGGTTACCTGCGGGTTTCCAGCGGGGGGGCCCCGAAAATCCCGATCTCCGATCACGTGACCGGATTCGGACGAAATCCCGGCCACTTCCGGGTACCGCGCTGACGTGCGGGGCTGCGCGCGAAAGCCCCGCTGGTGGGAATCCCGCAGGCAATTAAAGCCAGCGGGGTTCCACTTGAGAGCACTTAACTTGCTCGTTGTGGTCAGTTAATGAGCTGAAGCAGCTGTCAAAAGAGGAAGTGTGGGATTTTAGTTTCAACGCAGTCAGTTTCCCACACTGGGGGAAACAGGACCCTTCAAACCAGACGTGTTGCAGCCAGCAGCCTGTGGCAGGTGCCAAGGTGCGCTCCACGGGGGAGAGCCCTCACCCACGCAGGAGGCCACCGCGTCACATAGGGCAACCCCTGCCCTCCACCAACCCCCGCCAAGCCAGAGGACAGACCGACACGAAACCGCAGCCCCAGTCCGAGGACCCACCCACCTACCCTGCACAACCCCTCACACCAACACCTGCCAGATGGGTGGTGCGTTGACATCGTCGGAGGACGAACAGGATGACCAGCCCCAGCAGCCTCGCAGTCCACGCCGTCCGCCTCGGAGAGGTGGGGCCCCCCAACACGGTGCTGTGGCACACCCACCTGCACAGCAGGAGGGAGGGCAACCGCAGAGAGAGATGCGTCGCAGGAGGCACTACCCTCCGCACAGGGTGTACAGAGCGAGGCTCAGCTTCATGGACCTCTCCGAGGAGCAGTGCATACGGAGGCTCAGAGTCAATCGCCAGGTAGTCGCCGACATCTGCAGCCTCCTTAACGACGAGCTGCTCCCTGATGGACCAAGCAGCATCTTCTTACCTGTCGCCGTCAAAGTCACCACTGCCCTCAACTTCTTCGCATCCGGTTCCTTCCAGGGTGCCACCGGGGACATCACCGGGGTCTGTCAGTCCTCTGCACACAAGTGCATAAGGCAGGTCACCGATGGGTTGTTCCGCAGGGCCTCCCACTACATCAACTTCGCCATGGACGAGCGCAGCCAGATGGAGAGGGCGGTTGGATTCCATGCCATGGCCGGCTTCCCACGGGTGCAGGGTGTAATCGACTGCACACACATCGCAATACGGGCACCTCCGCATGAGCCAGGGCTGTTCATCAACAGGAAGGGGTATCACTCCATGAACGCCCAGCTCATCTGTGACCACCGCCAGAGATTCCTACACGTGTGCGCCAGATACCCCGGCAGCTGCCACGATGCCTTCGTCCTCAGGGAGTCCGCCGTCCCGCCCATCCTGCAGGCACCCAACGCCGGCAACGGCTGGCTCCTCGGCGACAAGGGGTATCCCCTCCACACGTGGCTCATGACACCTCTGAGGAACCCCATCACCGAGCCGGAGCGTCGGTACAATGACAGCCACACTGCTACCAGGTCTACAATTGAGCAGACCATAGGGCTTCTCAAGATGCGCTTCAGGTGCCTTGATCGTTCTGGGGGAGCGCTCCAATACACACCATTCAGAGTGGGACGAATCATAGTTGTCTGCTGTGCCCTGCACAACATGGCCCAACAGAGAGGGGTGCCGCTGGAGGAGGCCCCATCCACACCCGCCACCCACATTGAGGAAGACGAGGGCGAGGAGGAGGAGGAGGCGGAGGAGGAGGCGGAGGAGGAGGAGGAGGAGGCGGAGGCGGAGGAGGAGGACGCGCCAGAGGATGTTGGACGACCCATGCGCCGAGCCACGACTCACCGGGATGGTCGCCGGGCCAGGGACGCACTCATACGTCAACGGTTCTCCTAGAGTCACACACTGCGAGGCGCTCGCATCTCCTCACCTGCACAGGCGAGCGGCCATACCAGCCCCCTCCACTGAAGAGTGCTGCCAGTAATCCTGCACCCACAGCAGTGTGCCCAATGGGTGGCAGCAGGTGTTCGCCGTCATGATGGCCTCCACGGAACGCAACTATTGCACAAGCCGCGGAAGAATGGACGAGAGGTGGCAGGAGTGGTGAGAATAGACTATTTAATATCTGGAATGTGACATCATATAAGAAACAAAGTACAAAATAATAAACACCCTGGTGTATTCCCTTTGTGATTATAAGGCCTTTGCAATTCTTCTCCGGGAACCCCTACGTGGTGCTACCCCTGTGGCTCCAGCAGAGGTAGTGGCAGGTTGCTCGTCTTCTTGCCTTGACCGGGTAGATGCTTTTGGCGGACGGCCCCTGGGTTTCGGTGCCCGTGAGGGCACCTCCACAGACTGCTCCTCCTGCACCGGGGCAGGGGCAGACTCGGCCACCTGGAGAGGAGGCACCATTGCGGGTACTGGTTGAGAGGTGGGCGACGGGTGGGACGTGGGGACGCCTTGAGAGGCGTCCCCGCTTCCATGTCCCCGGTCACCATCATCCCTCTCTTGGCCTCGGCCCACATCACCCCTTCCACCCTGCTGGACGGCAGTTTGGATGGCATGTGTGAGGCCTTGCAAGGCCACCCCTAGTGTATCCCTCAGCCTGTTGGTGGCGTCGGAATGTTGCTCACCCTGAATCCGTACAGACGTTGTGAGGGCCTGCAAGGACTCGAAGTGGAGCTGTGCGTGACGCTCGAGGGAGGCCAGCCTGTCCTCCACCGCAGACAGTCCCGCACCTACCCGCGACACTGTGTCGCCGGTACCCTCCTGTGCCTGCGCCACCAATGCCCACATGCAGGAGGTGGACTCCTCCATCACCTGCGCTATTGTGGACAATGCGCACGGCACCTCTGCCAGCACCTCAGCAATTAGCTGGTGGCCCTCGACGACTCTCCTTTTCTCTGGTGGCCCCCTGGGTTCAGCATCTGGGTCCGGCTGAGCAGAGCCTGGAGATGAGTGCTCCCTCCGTCGCGGACCCTCCGCGGCTGCCCCTGCCACCAGGGTCTGCTCATGCTCACTCGTGCGCAGTGACTCACCAAGTGCTACCCCAACTAGTTGGCGAGGGGGACCCACCGAGGTGCGTGTCTCTGCGCTGGTGGATGGTTGGCTCTGATGTGACGATGCACCCTCAGAGACCGCCATGTCCTCTGAGGAATCGCCCTCCATGCTCGCTTGACCCAAAGACGGACCTGCAAGAGAACAGAGGGCACTTTGAGGCATGTGGACCAACTTGACAGTGCGCCTGATGGCAGGTGATGAGACGGTAACTCGCGATCATGGGTGTTGAGTGTCAGCTTTCCCTTACCGGCCGTTTCGGCAGCGACACACTCGCCATCGGCCACCGACAGGCAATGTCGCGTGCGGGCGAGGTCGAGCGCCTCCACCTCTGCGTCGGTGAGCTCCACCACTTGCGGCGGGCCACCTCCGGTGCGTGCCCTTTCGCGGTTGTTCTTGCTCCTCTTCTCCTGTGAAGGCAAAACACAGATGTGTGAGTGGGTGCGTCTTGCATCGTGAGACGCATCGAGCATCGGTGTGGTTGGGTTGAGCGTGGCGCGGAACGGATGGGAGGAAGCGTGGGCCACGTGCCCATCCCATTGCATGGGGATTGGGGTGTGTGGTAGTGTTCGGGTGGGGTCAGGGACGGTGGGTACTTGCGTGCACGGCGAGGATGGTGAATGAGTGGCTGTGAGGATTGCTGATGGAGCGCAGTGGTGGCTGTGCAGGAGGGGGTTGTGATCTGCTTGGCGTGATGGTGGGGACGGGATGTGGGAGGGTGCGTTGGTGTACTCACCTTTCCAGACCTAGTCAGGTCATTGAAGCGCTTGCGGCACTGCTCCCAAGTCCTTGGGGTGTTGCCCCTGCTGCTCACCTCCGCCGCCACCTCTGCCCATGCCTTCCTGGTTGCGGCGGCAGGGAACTTGCGCCCATCTTCTGGGAAGAGTGTTTCCCTCCTCCTCCTCACGCCCTCCAGCATCAGCTGCAGTGCCAGATCTAAAAAACGGGGCGCAGCCTTTCCCCTTTGTTGAGCCATTCTCCCAGACCTCTTGCTTGCAGCAGGAGGGGCTTTGGGAGACTGCCCCTTTAACTGGAGCTCCTACATCGCGTCGACGGTACTGCGCATGCGCAGCCGGCCAGCACGCAGCTGGGGAGCGCAGAACCCGGAAGCAGGGCTTAATGGGTCCAATTATCCCGCGATCGCGTGGGGGACGCGCACAATTACCCGTCCGCGTTTTCCACGCTCCCGGAGGACCACCCGCTGGGAACCCGCAGGCCTGCTAAATTCGAGCCCAGTGTCTCTGAAATCCAATTCATATTTGTTCAAGTTGTTTGAGTTCAAGCTAAATAAAGCCCATTAGTGAGTCAACACAGACAAATTGACCAAACTCTGATTAGTGTAGGCGTCTGGTCCTAATATGTACACGTCTCCTAATGGTATACAACAGGTTACTGCCTAATGCATTGCAGAAAATGATGATAATTTTCCACATTAAATCTCTACCCCCTCACAAACAACATTTAGCACTACTCTTTAATGACATCTCTTTGTTTAATGTGGTATTAGATCCTCTCTGAAAGACTTTGGGTTTAGTTTTTTAAAAATCATGACAATTAATGTTAAGCAAATTCCAAGCACAGGGAGATCTTGACTCCCACAGAACTCAATATATTGAACAAATACATTAGGATAACAAACACATTGGCACTTTTCACTGCATAATCACAGCTCAGTTCTGCTTGTCCATTGGCTTGTAACAAACACAAATTCCAACTTTGGGATTATTTTTAAAACAAATTTGACTCCATTGTTGTTTATTTCTTAGCTTCCTGAGGAAAATTGCTGACAGCGGCAGAAAAGATCGACAACATTCCTTCACAGATTACATCAATCAACTATTTACATTCTGTCATTAAGCTCCCCCTTAGGACTGTCTTACAGAGTTTTAAGTAAAGTCCCTGAACACAAGATTACCTGTGTTTAAGTTTGATTAAAATTTCCCTTACTGGTATAATGTTTCATAACGCATGTCCTGATCACTGTTCAAAGCAATGGTGGTAGAATTTTATATTGAATGGGGATGAGCTTAGCATGCTAGTACAACCAGATCCAAAGACAAAAGCTTTGTCTTGACACCAAAGAATTACTGCAAGAATAATATGTATATACATCAATCAGAAAATACAGATAGTGTTTAGTTTCTAATAACTGAAGGACACACTCAAGCACAGTAACATGACTGTTTAATGCAAACATTTATTCACCTATTGTGTATACTTTTAGAACTGGAACTCATACCAAATAGTCAGAAAAAGTTTCAGAGAAAACTCTCTAATACAATATTAGCTGGAAAACATTTTAAAAAATGAACTAACGACAATTCTTTTTCAGGGCAATTATAATTTGTCAAGTATAAAATTAATTTCCATTTGAAGTTGCTTCCACCAGCATTTTGCCCTTCAATGGAAACAAATTGTTTTACAATTCGATAATTAAAGATGCTTCTTCTTAAGTTATTTGCATTTAAGTAGCAAAATACATTACAATGAGGTAAACTTTTTTAGAAATATGAGTAGTAAGTAGCGTGTATCTTTTATTGGGCAGTTGACTGACATTGTAGAAAAGTAAGTTGGCAAATTAGCTTCTCGTTCAGTTTTATGAATAGGCTGTAAACATATTTGGGGTCAGAAATTAGACTTGCAGCCAAAATGGGCAGCCAGTTGGTGGAGTGATTACTCTGTGTGCCAGTCTGTGCCAGCCTGAGGCCCGAGCCAAATTCAGCATCAGGCATCATTTAGATGGAAGCGACGGGTTGCGGGTAACAAACGGGATGCAGCTCACCGGATGGGGCCTGACGAACTCCAGCCAGCTCCGATGCCGAGCCAGCCCATGGGTAGGCCCTGGGGAGGGGGAGGCAAAGCCAAGGTGGGGGATGAAGCCCGGGCTGACAGCAGCCAGCTGAATTTTCATGGAGTCTAGAGGAGCACTCCTGCTCCTTCTGGCTCCACAAAAATATAACTTTAAAAAACGTTTTCTGGCCGTTTTTCTGAGTGGCATCCAATGGTCCCTTTAAGGATAACTAATTAAGCTGCTTAAGACCTGGTACAACTATGCAGACTGTAACTGAGTCATTAAATAGAGAAAGGGTACTCAGTGGGTAATGTAGTTAATAGTGTTTAATTAATGACTGAGAAGACCACTTAATCTTGGCCTTGGGAGAGTCTTAAGAAAAAAATTATAGTGCCTTTCATGTCCCCAGCGCATTCCAAAGCATTTCAGAGCCAATTACCTTTGAAGTGTAATCACTGTTGTTTTGTAGGCAACCGTGGAACCATTTTTGCAGAGCAAAGAGATATGTTAGATGGTGTTTGTTGAGGGAAGAATATTGGCCAGTGCACCAGGTGAATTCCATAATCTTCTTTCAATGTCTTGAGAGATTTAAGCCCTGACATTAACCCAGCCCGCCCGGTGTGATTGAGGCGAGTGGGTAGTTAAAATGACTGAGTAGGTTTACTCCAAGTCATTTTAACTGTTGGGATTCTGGCAGCATGGAGCCCCCGCATGCCAGGCAGACGAGAGCCTAATTAAAATGGGAAAGTCGCATCCCTATGATGTAATCGACACTGCGATACAATTTTAACTCCTGCGATTGGGAGGCTTGCACTGCGATAACCAGCCAGCAAAAACTGGTAGTAAACAGCAACAGGGCAGAAATCGGCCAGGTAAGTTTTTTTTTACATAGTCTTAAAGTTCCCTGTGGCCCAAGAGGAGCAGGAGTTGTTCCCTTTTCCCCTTCTCTGGCTTGGAACCCCACCCCCTCAGTTACCTTAGTGGGGACCGTTCCCTTGGGTCCCCGGTGGCATCAACCTCCCACACAATTTCCCGCTTCCGCCCATCGGCTCCTTGTGTCATTCTCACTGGCTTCGGATGAAGACAGTCCAGAAAAGTGTAATTGAGCTCAGGGAATTAACATGGCCCAGGCCAAATGCTCAGCTGTCCATGGGGGTTTCCCACCTGCCCCTGAGTTAAAATTGGGCCTTTAATGTTCAAATGAACCACCTGAACAGGACCTTCGTTTAACATCTTATCTCAAGGATGACACCTCCAACAATGCAATCTGTGCCCTAAAACAATAACCAGAGGGCAATCAAATGAACCAAGCTAACATTAATGCTGGACATCATTCAAATGAAAAGATTTAGACTCAACAGTTTAAAAAAATGTAATAATCATTACAAAGTAGTCCTGGTTTTCAAAGAGAAATATGAGTGTTTTAACAGTTCAAGACTTTTAACAGTTACTAGTCAATCTCCCATAGCATTGCACACAGGGAGTCAAGATCAAGTGACTCATCAGGTGAAGCAGTGTTAGAGGGCAGGGGATAATTAGAACAGAGTGTGCAGACATAAGATGTTTAATAATATATAGTATTAAAGTAATACACTCTGTCCGTATTTTATATAATAGTTTGACTTGATATTATTATTTATAGTTAAATAGCAAACTGAAGACTAGGGAGCAGAGAAATAGAGTTGGTTGGAGGAACTCTACAGTTCAGGCTGAGGAGCTGGGAGATGCTGAACTGAGATGCTACAGTGCACGCTGCTGGTGGAAATGTTCGATTACAGTGTGACAAGTTTACATACACTGTTTCAATTATAAATATGAACATACAAATCTATAATGGAAAAAAGTTGATGGGAAGTAATGCTTTGAAGGCAGGCAGTGCGCACAGACCTAAAGTTTTAATATAGGTAGGGGATTCAGCTGTGAGAAAGTATGTTAAATAATAATTTACACTGCTATACATATTACATAAATGTTATTGACATGAAATTTATCTTGTAGCATTATGGTGAAAAATATAAAGTTTAATAGTAATGTAGGACACTATATAATTTAAAATACAAGCATCTTAAAGCACGATGGTGGTATTACAGGGAACTAGGAAAATGTTTTGGTTTACAGGAACAAATTTAACAAGTATGGTCAAAAGTGCTTTTTTTAAATTTACAAGTGAAGTGTAATAATTTGCCCAAATCGGGGTAATGTGCCCCTAAGATTTAACTCACAACTTGACCTTCTGCTAAGGAGGCATATGCTCAAGGTATTAAGCTACCTGAATTCCAAGCAATTAATATTCAGTTTTGTTTAATTCCAACCCATGGGTGCTGGAACTTTTTTCAATCCATGCAGAATTTTGAAAAGCCTTTTACTAGAGCTGAAATAACATACCTGAGGACAGGAAGTTCCCTTTGCCAAAAATTTGTGTGGTATGAAAAGTTTACTTTATCATAAAGTTTACTTGTGCAGCCGTTGAATTCAAATTTCAAAGTTGAAAAAGTCTATGATTTGGATTTGATATTCTAATTATATTTTGATAGAACTTTCTGTCCACTGTTATATCCTGTTCCAAGACCTTTGGTGGGTTGCGTGCAGATTCTGGCACTAAAAGCATCATTAAGGCAAATGCTAAACAGAGATGAAAGTAAGGTTGCTAATGGCTCTATAGTCAATCAGTGAGTGGCTGAGCTTTCAGGCCAGAAAGGTCCTCTGTTGGATCCTCAGTCTTTGCTGAGTAACCTGATTTCAGCCAGGGTGACAGTAAAAGCATTACAATTGTCTTCAGTGCCCTTCCATTGGGGAGGGGGAAGTTGTCCAGTATTCCTATTCCTGATCACCATTCAGTGACCTCTGGTGGAAGGGCACTTGTGTGATCATCAGTTTTCACCATAGTATCCCTCATGGTCCACTAGCATGTTGTAACGCAAGGTTGCTTGGGCAAGGCATTAGAGGTTGCTTCCAGTAAACACCTTCAGGAGAGGAGGAGAGAAAATTGGCAAGAAAGAAGAAATGAAAATAATCTTCCTGTAAATCCACCATTTAGGTTGTTCTTTACAGGGCTATATGATAAACTTTATAAGTGGCATGCATTCTATTTCTTTGCATTTATGTATTGAGATGTTCAATTATTTGACATCTGTGAATGGTATATCTCAGTTTGCAGTATTTACTCTGCAACCAAGGCTTGTCTTCAATCTATTAAAAAGCAAGCTACAAATATACATTTATGTACTGAATATGTACTTAAGTCAGCAAATGAAGTTAAACAAATGTTTGAAGGCATCTACTCGACAATGTGGAAAATTGCCCAGGTATGTCCTGTCCACAAAAAGCAGGACAAATCCAATCCGGCCAATTACCGCCCCATCAGTCTACTCTCAATCAGCAAAGTGATGGAAGGTGTCGTCAACAGTGCTATCAAGCGGCACTTACTCACCAATAACCTGATCACCGATGCTCAGTTTGGGTTCTGCCAGGACCACATGGCTCCAGACCTCATTACAGCTTTGGTCCAAACATGGACAAAAGAGCTGAATTCCAGAGGTGAGGTGAGAGTGACTGCCCTTGATGTCAAGGCAGCATTTGACCGAGTGTGGCACCAAGGAGCCCTAGTAAAATTGAAGTCAATGGCAATCAGGGGGAAAACTCTCCAGTGGCTGGAATCATACCTAGCACTAAGGAAGATGGCAGTGGTTGTTGGAGGCCAATCATCTCAGCCCCAGGACATTGCTGCAGGAGTTCCTCTGGGCAGTGTCCTAGGCCCAACCATCTTCAGCTGCTTCATCAATAATCTTCCCTCCATCATAAGGTCAGAAATGGGGATGTTCGCTGATGATTGCACAGTGTTCAGTTCCATTCGCAACCCCTCAGATAATGAAGCAGTCCATGCCCGCATGCAGCAAGACCTGGACAACATCCAGGCTTGGGCTGATAAGTGGCAAGTAACATTCGCACCAGACAAGTGCGAGACAATGACCATCTCCAACAAGAGAGAGTCTAACCACCTCCCCTTGACATTCAACGGCATTACCATCGCCAAATCCCCCACCATCAACATCCTGGGGGTCACCATTGACCAGAATCTTAACTGGACCAGCCATATAAATACTGTGGCTACAAGAGCAGGTCAGAGGCTGGGTATTCTGCGGCGAGTGACTCATTTCCTGACTCCCCAAAGCCTTTCCACCATCTACAAGGCACAAGTCTGGAGTGTGATGAAATACTCTCCACTTGCCTGGATGAGTGCAGCTCCAACAACACTCAAGAAGCTCGACACCATCCAGGACAAAGCAGCCCACTTGATTGGCACCCCATCCACCACCCTAAACATTCATTCCCTTCACCACCGGCGGACTGTGGCTGCAGTGTGTACCATCCACAGGATGCACTGCAGCAACTCGCCAAGGCTTCTTCGACAGTACCTCCCAAACCTGCGATCTCTACCACCTAGAAGGACAAGAGCAGCAGGTACATGGGAACAACACCACCTGCATGTTCCCCTCCAAGTCACACACCATCCTGACTTGGAAATATATCACCGTTCCTTCATCGTCGCTGGGTCAAAATCCTGGAACTCCCTTCCTAACAGCACTGTGGGAGAACCTTCATCACATGGACTGCAGTGGTTCAAGAAGGCGGCTCACCACCACCTTCTCAAGGGCAATTAGGGTTGGGCAATAAATGCTGGCCTCGCCAGCGACGCCCACATCCCATGAACAAATAAAAAATATATACTTATTGACTGGTTTATAGCAATGTTAAAAATGGTACAGCAACTTCAAAACGAGGAGCGGATGCAAATTTAAATGTAAAATATCCAAAAGTTGATGTCCGAGTTGCGCTGCTCCACCGTTAGCTTCACGAAAACAGTATCTCACCGTCTGCCTCACCATTGAAATGCATTGAACGGCGTGAAGTTGCTGTATTTGCGCGGTAGATACAAACTAAACTCGTCACAGAAAGTTAAGTCTTGTCCATTCCAGTCAAATTACCCCTTTTAACAACATGATAAGTGTTAATTACTGCCGGTCAACCTCTCTGGCACTGAAAATTAACTATTACAAGTGTGGAGTCTCATTCCTTCAGGTTTTGATTGTTGTTGGAGTTTTAAAAATGTAAAATTTAAAATTAAAATTTGTTTTTACTTTTCCTTACTATCTCTCTCTCTCTTAATCCAATCTTTCTTTTCCCCCCTTTGTTCTCTTTTTGCACCTGATTTGACATTGAATTCACCCAGTCTAATTTACACTTCCTTCTCGGTCCTTGTGCTGTTAATTTCACAATCCTTCAAACTGATTGGTTAAGGAGATACCCAGTTGCTTTCCCTGTTCACTCAGGTCCCAGATGCCCAGTTTCCCTCGCTGTGAACGTTATCAGCTCGCACTTTCAGCAACTTGACATGCAAAAAATTAAAAAACTTAAAAAAGCAAGGGCAAGTCTAACTAACTGCAGTCGCAAATTATGGCCCAATACCTTTATGGCCCCAGTTACCTTTAACAGATTTTGTTGAACGATTTGCACCACACATTACATTTATCAAACAAACTAAGTTGATGTTTTGAGACAGTTCCATCTCCACCTTGTTCTAGCTGGTGATTATGTGGCAGAGATAATCACATGTAGTGGAGTGTAAAAGAGCAAAGAACAAAATCTCAGGGGACAGAATAACTTCATAATCATTGCACGCAACAGTGCTGAGAATTACATTAATGATAAGTTTTGTGATCAAAAGAGAATGGCTCCCATACTGATGCCCCACATAGCACTTAATTCAAATCTATCAAAATTCAAAGATGAATAACAAATCCTTTTAAATGATCCAGGCTCTACGAAAGGTAAAGGGCAGTTTCTGTAATGAATGTCTTTAAATCTCACAAGTGACATTTCATTTGGAACAATGGCTACTAAAAAGTTTGGCTTTTTCAATCAGTCCTTGAGAAACAATGGACACCAAAACAATGAATAGAGACCCAGTAAACAAAGTTAGAAGATGTTAAATCGCTGAAAGTAGCATGATTTGTAAACATGGTGCCAATGATACTCAAAGTATCTCTATGGGTGAATGAAGTGATAGTTGTCAATATGAACATCAATGTCACTGTAGCTGATTACACTGAAAATGGCTGAGATGAAAGATGTAACAAAGTAGGCAACAAATCTTCATTTTGTAACATAGAGATTGTTGTTAAAAGTGTTTAAAAATTGTAAAAATTGACCTTTATACACTAGGGGCTCGATTTTAAAACGGAGCCGGGAAGGGGGCGGAGGGGTCAAATTGAGGACGGGAAACCCATTAGTACAGGTTTCTCGGACGTCCATATGATTTTGATGTAAGGACACCTTTTTTTTTGTTGGTTTCCCGTCCGACTGACTGGCCTGATTGTCACTCTGGTCTCAGTCAGATGGGAGAGCAGCCAGGGAGAGGACATGTTCAGGTAAGTCTTCAGGTAAGTCTTTGGGCATAGGTTGGCACGGGGTTTGTGCATCATGGGGGGAGAGATCGAGGATCAGTCACGGGGGTGGGGGGGGGTATCGGGATTGGGAGTCATCGCTGGGGTTCGCGATCGTTGAGGGGGAGGATGGGGGTCGGGGGTAGGAGGATCAGAGTGGGGGGGGAGGACCAGGGTCGGGGGGAGGATTGGGGTCGGGAATCGGAGGATCGGAGTCGAGGCTCAGGGGGAGAATCAGGGTCAGGGATTGAAGGATTGGAGTGAGGGGGGAGGATCGGGGTCGAGGATCGGAGGATCGGAGTAGGGAGGGAGCATCGGGGTCAGGGGTCGGGAGGACCGGGGTCAGGGATCGGGGGTCCACGATCGGGGGTCTGCGATCGTTGTGGGACGGTGCAGGTAGGCTTGTTGGGCCTGGGGGAAGCACTCTTGCTCCTCTGGGCCCACAAACAGTGCCTTTCTAGGCACCTACCTGTTAGTTTCAGGCCTTTTCGCCTCCTTTCATGAGGTGTAAAACGGAAGGCTCGGGAATCCCGGCCCCCCGGGGATGAAATTGGAAAGTCCAGAAAAATGGAGGCCCAAAGCCTCCTTGAAAAGTTTTAAGGCCTGACCCGCCTCCTGGGAGTGGGTCGGTCGCCTGCCCCTCTTCCCGCCCTCGTGAAAAGCGGAAATGGGCGGGTTGGGATGGGTCTGAAATCGTGGCAATTTTCAATGCCCCCCCGCCTGCAACCCACCCGTTTTTCACTTTTAAAATTGAGCCCTGGGAAACAGGCACATAATTTTGAAAGTTCATAAATATAAAATTTGACCAGATAGGAAGACTGAAATCCAGCATGAGACTTAAGAAAGACTGAAGACAATGGACTAAGTATCCCAGAAAGATTTTCTTACAGTAATGAAGATAAAAATAAAGAGCAACCCAATTTATTCCATTTCATTTTCCGCCATCAAAACAGATTGAACTGGTTATTTATGTCATTTGCTGTTTGTGAGACTTTGCAAAACAACAGTGACTGCACTTCAAATGTAATTCATTGGCTGTGAAATGCTTTGGGACGTCCAGATGCCTCTTCAAATGCAAATTCTTCTGTCTAAATGTCAGTGCTTTTTGAAAAATACAACTTCAGTATGAACTTTTGCTACAGAAATCTAGCATTATGAAACTTACTTCCTCAGGCCCAGTCAGTTGAGTGGTTATGAGGGCAAGGTCAGTGTCAGGGGTGGAGCTTGCCCAGAGAACATGAAATTGGGCATGGAACCTCATGAATTAAATTGACATGTTTCAATGAGGCTGACACTGGCCACCAGTGCTGGCCTCACTTTACCTGACATTTTTCTTTACTGTGAGATGTGGCATATTGCGTGTGGGCCTGCAGGCCTGATTTCCTGATCAGGGCTCGCCGTGAGAGGCTCCAATGTCAGCATGGAGCCAAGCAAAATCAGCGCTTCAACATTTTGTTTCCAATTTCCTGATGCTCATGCGTTTTTTCAGAAAAATGCCTTTTTAAATTCTAGTCATTGAAGGACCAGCTGGTTTTCTCCTGCCCGTCATTTCGTATGTTCGTAACTTTCTCCTTAACATTTTCCATGCACCTTATTGGAATGTTAAACAGTACGAAATGGCAGATTCACCTTTTATAACCTTTAGATACACTTTTCTGACCAGTAAGTGAAGGGTGTAACTAAACACAAAGAATAAAAATTAAGCTCAGCACCTGTTTAATAATGGTGATTTGCAACTGAAATAAGAAAAATTTTACAAATTCATTAATTAATTTTAAAACTCAATTTGTGACCAAGATTTATAGCCAACTAAATTCACCTCAGAAAGCCATTGTCAATATTATTTTCCTGTTATTATTGATGGACCTATGTTTACTGTATAAGGATTGAAACCTCTAACATTCAACACAGATTGGAGGTATAACACATCTATCACACATCTATCACCCTCTCAAAAGGCTTAGTGTGTACAATCAACATGGTCTATGGTTTGTGCATATACAGTCCCCACCTCTTATAGCAGAGCTCTGTCTGTCCATGTTATGGCAGACTTCCAATTCCCATAATGGCACGTTTCCAAGCTGAGTTATGCAAAGCCAAGGAGGTAAAGTTCAGAGACTAGTCATGTTACATCAAAACTACAGCACAGAAACAGGCCATTTGGCCCAGCTGGTCTATGCCAGCGTTTATGCATCACATGAACCTCCTTCCTATTTCATCTAACCCTATCAGCATAACCTTCTATTCCTTTCTCCCTCATGTGCTTATCTGGCTTCCCTTTAAATGCATCTATGCCATTTGCCTCAACTACTCCTTATGGTAGCGTGTTCCACATTCTTACCACTCATTGGGTAAAGAAGTTTCTTCTGAATTTCCCATTGAATTTATTAGTGGCTGTTTTATATTGATGACCTCTAGTTTTGGACTCCCCCCACAAGTGGAAACATTTTCTCTACATCTACCCTATCAAACCCTTTCATTATCTTAAAGACCTCTATCAGGTCACCCCTCAGTCTTCTCTTTTCTCGAAAAAAGAGCCCCAGTCTGTTCAGCCTATCCTGATAAGTATATCCTCTCAGTTCTGGTATCATCCTTGTCCCCAATAGGAAAAGGTGATTGTCCTGGAGATCACCTCTTAGTAGCAGCACTTACAACTTGGATCATGATTTTTTTGAATTTTTACACTATTATTGTTTAATGTATGTCATGGAGCTCCATCCCTCCATATTCAGCTATGGAGAGCTTAATGGGGCTGAAGTACACAGTGGTCTGGTCAGTTTCACCACAACAGCAGATAAATGCAGCTTGAGTTTCAGCAGGCTGTGATAGAAGATGTCTTTCATCCTTGTTACTTGTTTGTGATCAGCAATAGCAGGAGTTCTAAAGGCCATGGGCGGTGACTAAAGACGGTGGGTGCCTGAAAGGACATAATGACAGGTAATCACACTTTAACGAGGTGCGAGCAGCTGCTTGAACTGCCCAAAATAGTCTGCAGTCTTAATACGGTTTAAGCGGTATCTTTGTAATTGATGCCTATGGTAATGGCAAATGGTTAGCGCCATTTGCCAATCTAGGCAACTGTCTGGGATAAGTGGGGATGGTGTAAGTGGTGGGGACTGTACTGGGTATTAGGCATGAGTTAATTCAAACAGAATTAAATGGAACCAAACAGGGAATGTGCTGCGTGTGTCTGTGTGTGATCACAGTGTAATGAATGTTAGCATTATCTTGACGTGACTTTATACTCAATTTGCTTACTTTGAATGTCTTGAATTCCAACAAATTTTCCTGAAACTGCAAATTTTAAACCTTGCAGGCACCCACTCCACATTTTACAATGGTCAACTTGATTGGTTTAATTCTTATGTAGATTCACTCATTAATTTCTGTCCTTATTGAACATACAAGGGGTCCTTGCACTTGTTTCTCTATGGTCACCAGTGAGATTCAGAGATTGCCTTTAGCTCTCATCCAGTCTCAATTTCATGGCTTATCCAGCACTGATCAGTATCCAGCTCCAGTTTGTGCCGCCTCCTTAAGATCTGTATCCAAGTTAATAATAAATATCTACATTTTCAAGATGATTTAGAATTTTCAAGACATCCACCATCCATTTCAGGTCCATAGTTTTGATATATTTTTGATATGGTGTGACATTCTTTGAAAAGGAGACAAAGAGGAATCTAGCTCTCGGTACTTTAGAGACGAAGGGCGCTAAATTGGGCCGTGTAGCGCCCGTTGTTTCGGTGCTACACGACCCCTCTGACATCCAATATGGCGTCTTGGATGCGCACGCACGTTTCCTGCATGACGTGCGCCAGACGCCATCTTGGTATAGGAGTTAGAGCTAACCCCGAACGCTGGAAGCATGTAAAGTAGGGAGAAAACGACTGCAATCAGTGTGCAACGCTGATTTAAAGTGATACACACAATTTTGGACCTTAACGCTCAACTCAACGCACAGCCTTATCCCCGACCATCTAAACGTTTCTAACAGTGTCTGAAGGACCCCCCCCACCCCCACCACCAGCGCTATTTAAAGGGCCATGCAGGTGTTGCAGGGTTAGTTGCTGGGTTATTGTTTCTGGCTGCTGGAGGAGTAGGAAGTGTTTTTTGAAGCTCCCTATTCTTATTCAGAGTTCCTACTTTTGAGAGTGCTTTTGCAGGTATTGTCTTATGGGTCGGGAAACTACAACCCTGGTGGAACAACATTCCTGGCAACCATGGGCAGTCTGCTAGGCTCCTGTTGGGCATTGAGCATGACTGGGAGCATGCAGAGAGGCCACGCCTAGCGGGTCAAGCTGTGAGGAGACGGAGGAAGGGGAGGAAGGGCACTGAACAGGAGGCCCTACCCAATGAGGGCCTTCAGGGGTCAATTCTCTTACCTCAACATGATCGAGGAGGATTGCATCCGACGCCTGAGGTTCACCAAGGAAGCTGTCACTGAGATCTGTCAACTGGTGCGGCCACAACTGCAGCCTCAGAGCAGGGCGAGGACAGCATTGCCTGTGGCTGTGAAGGTCACTGTGGCGCTGAATTTCCACGGCTCAGGAGCATTTCAGGCCTCTGCTGGCAACATGTGCAACATCTCGCAGTGTGCAGTGCACTGCTGCATAAGGGAAGTCACAGACGCACTGTACCACATGAGGAACAGGTTCATAACCTTTCCTCTCGACAGAGACAATCAGAACGAGCGAGCACGGGGCTTCGCCCGCATTGCTGGCTTCCCCATGGTGCAGGGTGCCATGGACTGCACACGTATTGCCCTGCATGCCCCGCACATGAACTCGGCTGTCTTCATCAACCGAAAGGGCTTCCACTCCCTCAACATGCAGCTGGTGTGCGACCACATGCATCGCATCTTGGAGGTCGATGCCCGCTACCCTGGGAGTAGTCACAACGCCTTCGTTGTGCGGCAGTCCAACGTGCCAGCTATCTTTTATCTGACACGGCAAGTCAAAGGCTGGCTAGTGGGCGACAAGGGCTATCCCCTCACAACGTGGCTCATGACACCGCTCAGGAATCCACGCACATGTACATAGCAGGCCTAATGAGAGCCATGCTGCCACACTCAACATCGTGGAGCTCACCATAGGCCTCCTCAAACAACGCTTCTGCTGCCTAGACCAGTCTGGAGGAGCCCTGCAGTACTCCCCTGAGCGGGTGGGCAGATTCGTGGTGGTCTGCTGCATGCTGCACAACCTCACCATCTTGAGGGACCAACCTTTGCCACCAATGACTGCAGAAGATCCTGAGCCAGAGGTGGAGGAGGAGGAGGCTGAGGAGGAAGAGGCGGAGGTGCAGGAGGAGGAAGAGGCTGAGGAGGAGCAGGAGGAGGGGGTGGAGCCAGAAGAGGAGGTGGAGGAGGACGCAAGGGTGCAGCAGGAACAACATGCCTTGTCTGCAAGGGCTCTGCGTGCTCGCCTGATCTGTGCCTGGTATCAATAATTGGAACTACATCCCCCAACTCACCAACAGTCCTACATTCCCCACCTTTCTCCTCCCACAAGACAATCAAATCACCCTCCATCACATTACACATTGGTGACCCTCTCAGCTCATTGCATGAATAAAAACCACCACCAAATGCAAAATCAAACTCTCATTTATGGATTAATAAATCAAAATATGCAAACATAACAGAACTATTCACCCTTGTGCATTCCCATGTGCCTTTACCTATCCTAGTGCTCCTATGAGGTGCTTCCCCAGTGGCTGGAGCATGGGTGGTGGAAGCTGCTGGCTTTCAATGGAGGAACGTCCAGATGGCCTTGGAGGACGACCTCGAGCAGCTCTGGGCCTGGACAGCCCGGCTTCAGATTGCACCATCTCAGCATGGGCTGCAGCAGTCTGGCCTGGCAGGCTGACAGGCAACAACATGGGCACTGGTGGAGTGGCAGGGGTGGAAGCAGGAATGCTGTTGTCCTGAGAGAGGACAGGAGGTCCGACTGACATGGCGCTACTGCCACTCTCCCGGGGCGGCGCCTCAGCAATCCTGGTGATCGGCTGGAGAACGGATTGCTGGAGTGCTGTGATGCCCTAGAAGCCCCGTCCCACAGTGGTCCCCACAGCCATGATAGCAGCAGTCTGAGCTTCCAATGCAGCAGTCAGAGCTGCAAATGCAGCAGTCAGACCTTGGATGGCAGATGTTTGTGCTGCAATGGATGCTGTGACATCAGTCATCAGATGCTGCATCATGGTGGGTTCCATAGGTGCGCAGATGGAGGTGACCACCTGTTCCATGTCGGAAAGGATGGGCTCCAAGCTCTGCGCAAAGCCCTGCGCCAAGTTGGAGCTGGACTCCTCCATGCCCCTTCTCATTATGCGCAGGCTTTCTGGCAGGCTTTCCAGTGCCCCAAGCATTTGTTGGTGTACACCATTAGCCGTCTTCTGTAGCCTGGCCCATCGATGCATCGATGTCCACATCCGACTCCTCTACAGCAGAACTAGTGAGCGACTTCGCCCTCTGGCGAGCTGACACCTGTGGTATCCGTTCACCCCGCCCCGGCTCCTGCGCACTTGTGCCCGGTGTCTCACCACGTGCAGATCCCTCCTCTAACCTAACCTCTAAAGGACGCGCAGTGTCAGTCTCTGAGCTGGTGGAAGCAAGTGTCAGATCGAGTGACGGTGTGGCTTCAGTGTCCCCCTCCTCCTCCTCCTCCTTCTCGGGTGCCACCACGTGTTCTTGGGTATCTGCAATGACAAAGGGAAACAGGTTGAGTTGTGGAGTGGGGAGAGGAGCAAGTAAGAGGTGTGTGTTGGTAGCATGTGCAGCACATGAGTCAGAAAAGATTATGGGGAAAAGGAGAAGGATCATTAGATATGCAGAGACTCCCTTGACCGGGACCTCCAGCGCGGCACGTTGTAACGGCTGCAGCGACGGCCCGCCCAATGATTCCGAGCACCGCCTCCTCTAGCGGGGTGAGGACATGTAGACGTGCCCGTCCAGCCTCAGGCCCCTCCTGCTGGCAGGTGTTATACGCCACCTTCTCCTGCAAGACAGAGGAAAGTGTGTCAGTGAGTGTCCTGCAAGGTGTGTGGGTGATGTGCCTGTCATGGTTGAATAGCTGCCAGTTTGCGTGACTTGAGTGGTGGTTGTGTGGCCTGCAAGTGTGGTATTATGTGCGTGTGAGATGCAGCATTGTGTATGGATGGGCAGTGTTTGTTGGTGGGTGGGTGGGTGACGGGAGGTGTCGTGCATGGAGTATTGGTGCAGTTGGTAGAATGTGCCACTTGACACTTGCATTCACTCACCTTGACCACTCGTGTCAAGTCATTAAATTTCTTGCGGCACTGCACCCACGTGCATGCTGCAATGCTCCTCGCATTCGCCTCCTGTGCCACGGCCTGCCAATGTCTATGCAGCTGTGGTCTGGACGGTCCCCGGCCACCCTGCGGGTACAATATTGCCCTCCTCTGGTCCACCCCTTCCAGCAGGGCCTCCAGAGCATCATCTGAGAATCGTGGTGCCCGCTCTCTTGCTGGTGCAGCTACTCGTGATGCCATTCTCCCTTCTCCTCCTTGGCTGTGTATCTGCCATTCGAAATGTGCCTGCACCTTTAAGTAGTGCAGGCAGCTGGTGACGTGCGCTGTCCACGCCCCATTTTCAACTTCTTCATTCTCCGTGCAGCCTCTCAGCAGCGAGGGCTGCGCTTGCTGCACGGAGATTTCAGGGTAAGTAGCGGGCAGCACGAATTTCACGTGCTGCCTGCGGAGGGTCCGTTCGGCGTGGGGTGGGTGCTACCATCGCACAGAACGGACCCTCATCCAATTTTTCCCCCGAAGAATCATGTCATTGTTAAAATTGTAAATTTGTAAAGAAAGAAAGGCTTGCATCTACTCTTCATCACACCACTCTGAAACATCTCAACATTGAGGCTAGCTAGTTGCATGAAATTTGTCTTTTCTGACCATCCAAAGGCCATGAAAAGACCAAAACGCTTGTGAAAATAGCCATTATAACATAATAGATCACTATCTAGCTTATCTCAGTTGTCTCTGATTCAGAAGGTAAGTGGATTTAAGCCCCATTCAAGAATTTGATGATATAATCTAGATTGACACTCCAGTGAAGTATTGAGGGAGTGCTGCATTATCAGAGGTGCCATGTTTCAGATGAGGTGTATTCAAGGCTCCATTTGTTTATTCAGGTGGATATAAAAGATCCCATGGCACTAGTCTAGGAAGAGAAGAGAGTTCTTCTGATGCTCTCCCTCAGCCAGCACTGCCAAAAACAGATTAACTTATGATTTATTTCATTTTCTGTTTGTGGGACTATGTTGTGCACAGATTGACTGCCATGCTTGCTTCCATAACAAAAGTGATTCAAAAGTAATTCATCGCTTGTAAAGTACTTTGGGAAATTCTGAGAATGTGAAAGGGTGTAATATAAATTTAAGTTCTTTTTTTCTATACAATAAATCAGATCTGGTACAACAATTTTGGTACTACAAATGGCCTCTTGGGTAGAGAAAGAAACATCAATTACAATTCCTGCCCTGATTACTATCAAAGCTTTTAGGAAAGAACATAAGAACAGGACTAGGCCATTCAGCCCCTCGAGACTGTTCTGCCATTCCATTTGATCATAGCTGATCTATACCTCAACTCCATTTACCTGCCTTTGTTCCATATCCCTTGATACAATCATCAAACAAAAATCTATCATCTCAGTCTTAAAAATTTCAATTGATTCAGCATCTACAGCCTTTTGGGGGAGAGTTCCAGATTTCCACTATCCTTTGTGTGAATAAATGCTTCTTGAATTCATTCTTGACTGGCCTAGCTCTAATTTTAAGATTTTGCCCCATTCTTCTGGACTCCCCCACCAGACGAAATAGTTTCTCCTTGTCTAGTGCTCCCTTTATCCTACAATTTCTGTCCACTCATTCAGCCACCACACTCCTGCTCTCTAGAACTTCCTGTATAGTTCCCCTTTGCCTTTACACCCCCCATCCTGCTTAAAAAAAAATCCTCAAACCCCTATTTTTGCCCATGCCTTTATCTACTACCTCAACTCGTCCCATTTTTCACGTTTCCCCTACCTGCTTGATGTTCATTGTTTTGTCCCCTTAATGTAAAACACTTTAAAATATCTTTCTGTATATGAGAGAGTACAAAAGAAATGCAAATGGTTGTGAGCCAATGACCCTGCTGGAAAGTATGCATGTGTGGACATCTGGTGAGAACAAGATCGGGCTCGATATGGTGCCCTCCACACATAAATAGCCTGCTAACACTTCCTGTCTAGGTTCACAATTGAAAAATGGCCACTTCCATGAAGTACAGAGAGTTGCCAGGGTCTGTGGAACTGCTGTCCAGTAACTGGAAATGAAAGCCAGGCGGTTTCTATAATGGGCAGCTGATCCATGACACCAGCTTTATGCTGCTGAAACTGGTACTGCAACTTAACAAAGAATGGGTTTGACAGAGCCCAGTCGCCTCAGTGAGTCTTGAGTTTACTATTAATTCAGATATGGACTGCAATGGGTTTGATACTCACACATTATTTGTCCAAGGATGAAATGCTAATTAAAAATCACACAAAATAAAATTGCTTTCTTATTTGTAATTCCTGCTTGAATATTCAAGCCAGAAAATCAACTTTGTAAAAGTCCTGGAAGTCCCTAGTTTGGTTTGGTCAGGTCTGCAGGTGAAGTACTGAAGCCAGGATATATAGTGGATCACCAGGGTCTTAATTCTGAACCCTGGAACATAGGAGCATAGGAACAGGAGTAGGCCATTCAGCCCCTCGTGCCTGCTCCGCCATTTGATAAGATCATGGCTGATCTGTGATCTAACTCCATATACCTGCCTTTGGCCCATATTCCTTAATACCAGGTTCTAAGAGAAGAATAAAAGGCAATGTAATATTATAACTATTGCTTCATTTCAAAAATGCTTGGAATTTTACAAAATGTTCTACGATGCAAAACATTTTAGAACAATTTGTAAAAATCAATTGTAGAAATGTATTTCTTCGAGACATTCTGACAAGGTGTGCATTTTTAAAATTATATAAAGTGTATTCAGGATACAAAGGGCTGATCAATTAAAAAAAAAGTAAAAACTTAAGGATGTGCAATAAACTCACTGTGCAGCCAGTGATACCATTATTGAAATGCTCTGCCCTCTATTTACACACCACAATGTTAATGAGGAATTGTAGGTTTGACAGTGACATATAAGCATCAGTCCTTTGTGACTGATACTTCGATTTTGATCAGGCCTTAGGCGACTTAATCAGTAAAATCAATAAGCACCAACCACAACATGGAAGAAAAAGTAGAGAGAGCAAGTGAGTGAAAGGACAAAAAAAACCTTACCTCACAAAAACTTATACCTCTGGCTTAAGTTACAGTGGTGTTAATATAATATAAAGATTTCAGTAGATCACAAGATAGGTTCAGATGAAGAAGAATCTTCGATTAATTTGATCTCACACCTTCCAGAATACCAACCCTAAAGTCTTCCCATTACAGCAGCTACCTGGTTCTAATTTAGTATAGTCCAATGGACAGTCAATGAATTTGGAACATAGGAGGTGTTATCTAAAGCTATAACACTTTTATCACACAGTGTATTTCAAATTTTACTTGGCTCACATATTTTCAAAGAATTCTAAAACTTTAAAATAGATGGCATCATGATGTAATGACTAAAGTTAATAGAATATACTTAGTGACAGTCCAGCCAAGCATTAAAAGTGTGGTAGATGGCATCTAACATATATACGATAGACTAAATGTGCACACATTCATTTTGATTGGATCCTTTAGGCTGGAAGGCAATCTAAGTACAACCGTTCTGCATTACGACACTGTTGCCTAGATATCTATTAAGAAGTTCCTTAAATGCATCATCAGACCTTCTTCTTTAATAAAAATATCTATATAGCAACTCCCACCTGGTTGTCACAGCAGCTGATGCTTTTCCCCAGTAAAAAAGATGCTAGGGTCGATCTTAACTCACAAGGGCGGAATGTGCGCAGGTGCGAATCTGCCCTTGTGTCTCTTCAAATTGCAATCGGGGTCCCAACCACATCATTAGGACCCTGATTAGCATGGGCAAGAGGTCTGCCACCTCTTTCAGGCTGGGGACGCCTAGGAGTAGAACATAACAACATAGAAATAGGAGCAGGAGTAGGCCATACGGCCCCTCGAGCCTGCTCCGCCATTCAATAAGATCATGGCTGATCTTCGACCTCAACTCCACTTTCCCGCCCGATCCCCGGATCCCTTGTTTCCCCTAGAGCCCCTTTCAAAATGGCGTCAGACGGAGCGTCGGCTTTAATTGTGCGATAAGTCGACCGACCCCATTTTGAGGCCCTCTCTGATCCGTCCACACCGGTTCCAGCGAGTTAAAAACGATTCAATCGTGTGACCTCTTGTGGTCCCAGTCAAACAAGTAAGGATGTAAGAAAGAGAAAAGCAAAGTAGATTAAAGCTACAGGAATGAAGTTCCTGCAAATTATTTGAAAGAACGAGCTGATGAGAAGGCGAAAGCAAAGCATTCTAAAGCTTTGATTACAGCAGCTCCATTCAAAAGTGTGATTGCTTGACAACTGAGATAGATTTAACATGATAAACCTAGCTGACTGTAAGTGAAATTCACGAACCTGTGTTAATTACAGGGGGCCTCAATCAATCACTCTCCATGCCTGACATTTAAATTCTTATACGCACAGTCAGGCTGCTTTGCCCTTCACAGATCAGGGCCTGCGTCAGGCCTTCTCAACCCAGCTACTTAGCAGTTCCATCAGTTCCACATTGGTTAGGTTACAATAGGAAAAAAGGAACCAAATCACCTGTCAACGCCCGCAATGTTATTTTCATTAAATGCAAAACAAGAGATCGATAAGGAAACACCATAGAACTGTGAAAACGGGGAATTTTAAAAAAATTCTACTGCCAGAAAGTATCCCTCAAATAGGGAAATTAAATAGCATAAGTCAAAGTGACTGACACCATCAATCTTGCAGTATTTGCAGAACACTGGAGACAGAGCTGTTAGTTAGGAATTGGCTTAAAATACAAACAGAAGCATTTTACCTCGGAGCCATTAGTGTTTGCTGGCAGATTAGAAACTGCAGCAGGGGGCAGATTCATCAATTTGTAGGTTGTGAATACTGGAAAACCTCTGCTGCGCTGTGCGATTAAAAAATTATTCCTCAAGGAAGGAAGATCAAATAACATGACAGATGGAGTCACCAGAGAGTTAGTCTCTCCTCTGCTGAATGAAATTAACATTTCCAGCATAGTGGGATTACTTAGTTTGTACTTTGTAATTGCAAATTAATACATCGAATAAGACATAATAAGCAAAAGCTACTGAATTATCTTATTGATAATTAATTACCAAATTCTTATTTATAAAAAGGATAATCATTCTACATTCCAAGATTAAAAATGAATAACTGTGAAACTTTTTTGTTCTATGAATAAGGAATGCAGATTACATAGAATTACATAGAATGTACTGCATAGAAACATGCCATTCGGCCCAACAGGTCCATGCCGGTATTTATGCAGCACACGAGCCTTCTCCCACCTTACTTCATCTCACCCTATCAGCATATTCTTCTATTCCTTTCTCTCTCATGTATTTATCCAGCTTCCCCTTAAAGGAATCTATGCTATTCGCCTCAAATACTCCTTATGGTGGCAAGTTCCACATTCTAACCATCCTCTGGGTAAAGAAGTTTCTCCTGAATTCGAATAAGCACAAAGCCTCTGACTGGCTTGTGTGTCACATACAGATTACTGGGTAATCCATTTATAACTAGTCAAGAGATAGACAGTGAGAGAGTTCGATTATACTCAACACGTAGGTGTAGTCTATTCTTGTAAGGGTCTTTGATATACCATGTTGTCCAATAAAATACACATTATTCTCAGCTCTCCCAGAGGCTCAGCTGATGAATAACTTGAGCCATACAAACCAGAAAGGGCCCAAGTCTCTGATGATCTCAGCTAAGCCTCTGGGTTGGAGAAGGGGTGGATTAGTCTGAGGTTCTTGCTCCTGATCACCAACCAGTGACTCCTTCTGAAAGAGCACATGCAAGTCACTGGGTGGTGATCAGGATTGGGGTTGGCTGTGATGCCCCTGTGGTCAAATAGCCTTTAGACACTCACTAACTTGGGTCACATATGAAGACTAGCCCCTGGAACTCTGCCCCAGCAAGGAACAAATAGTATCAGGAAAGGACAGATGATGGGCAGAAAAAAAAACATTGTTTACTTAGTTTTTCCGGGTTTTCCGGGGCTCTTTGGTTGAGGTTATGGTGGACGAGCGGGAGAATCCTCATGGAAATTCACCCCCAGTATTTATGGCACTCACTTATTGAAACTATGGAGAACACCTCTCATAGAGTGTACCTTTATAATGGTATAGAGATACAAATATCAACCAGACTTAAATTACAATGTGAGGAAATCTTTGAATAACAAAATGCTGACTGGATGCTGACAGTACATTTGAATATGAGGACACCTAATTACCAAACCTAAGATAAATCAAATAAAATGTAGGAGTACAATTGGCAGAAATAAATATAAGAACTGACTTTGGGAACAGGTACAGTATATTAGATACCTGAGCAAAGTGGGAAAAAGTTTTAATTAGATATATGGCAATTATACAGTTTGAAATCCTTATTTTAACAGTGTTAATTATTCATTGTTTGTCTATCTGCTCTTCAGTCAACAATGTATTTCTCAAGTGCATAGAGACTATGAGCTTCTCTCTCGCTCTCTCTCACCACAAGGGAGAGTCTGTGTATTGTCATGAAAACGTCTGATTTATTTTGCACCTGCATGCTGCTATAAATGTTAATATATTAGTTAACTCTTTGAGGTCAATAAGTCTAAGAGGAACCCAGCTATTTCATTTATAATGCAAAATACATTCCATTTAAAAACTGAAATACAAAAATTAAAAGTTGCAGAAAATAATCAATAAGGCTAATGGAATGCTGGCCTTTATATCTGGAGGACTAGAGTACAAGGGGCAGCTGTACAAAACCTTGGTTAGACCACACCTAGAGTACTGTGAGCAGTTCTGGGCACTGCACCTTCAGAAGGACATATTGGCCTTGGAGGGAGTGCAGCGTAGGTTTACAAGAATGATACCCGGACTTCAAGGGTTAAGTTACGAGGAGAGATTATACAAATTGGGGTTGTATTCTCTGGAGTTTCGAAGGTTAAGGGGTGATCTGATCGAAGTTTATAAGGGGAACAGATAGGGTGGATAGAGAGAAACTATTTCCGCTGGTTGGGGATTCTAGAAGTAGGGGGCACAGTCTAAAAATTAGAGCCAGACCTTTCAGGAGTGAGATTAGAAAACATTTCTACACACAAAGGGTTGTAGAAGTTTGGAACTCTCTTCCGCAAACGGCAATTGATACTAGCTCAATTGCTAAACTTAAATCGGAGATAGATAGCTTTTTGGCAACCAAAGGTATTAAGGGATTTGGGCCAAAGGCAGGTATATGGAGTTAGATCACAGATCAGCCATGATCTTTTCAAATGGAAGACCAGGCACGAGGGGCTGAATGGCCTACTCCAGTTCCTATGTTCCGATGTTAATTGAACCACTTTCACATTTTACTACATCTTCTAGATATCTTAATGTTAGTGGTCTAATGTAGTGGGAGATGATATTTTACTACCTGTTCTACCTCATTCCTATTTTTATTCTACCATCTACTGTGCCCACTCACAACAACAACAACTTGCATTTATATACTGCCTTTAACATAGTAAAATGTCTCAAGGCGCTTCACAGGAGCATTATCAAACAAAATTTGACACCGAGCCTCATAAGGAGATATTAGGACAGTTAAGAGGTAGATTTTAAGAAGCATCTGAAAGGAGGAGAGAAAGAGAGACGGAGAGGTTTAAGGACGGAATTCCAGAGCTTAAGGCCTAGGCAGCTGAAGGCACGGCAGCCAATGGTGGAGCAATGAAAATCGGGGATGCACAAGAGGCCAGGTTTGGAGGAGCGCAGAGATCTTGAAGGGTTGTAGGGCTGGAGGGGGTTACAGAGATAGGGAGGGGCGAGTCCATGAAGGGATTTGAAAACAAGGACGAGAATTTCAAAATCGAGGGGGTCAATTTTCAGATGGCCGAGCGGGTGCGTTCGTGGCGGGGGGGCTCCTAAAATTGGGGATTCCTGGAGCGGTCCGGAGCCCGGCTCCAACCCGCCCACTTCCAGGTTCCCCAATGACGCAAATCGGTGCGCACGCAGCCCCCGCATGCGGGACTCCCACCGGCAATCAAAGCCGGCAGGATCCCACTTAAGATCATTATCTGGGTACTTGAGGTAGTTTACAGACCTCATTAGTTGGAGATTTTAGGAGGATTCCGATTTTGGACTACCCAGAGCATGTTTCCCATGCTGTTTAAACAGACAGTAGCAGCTTCAAGGGTCCATTTAACAGGTGCGGGGTAAACCCTCATTCATTGCAGCAGGGCACTCTGTCACCTCAGACAAAGTTTTGCCTGCCACACTGTTGTCTCCACACTCCAAATTATTAAATCATACCCTAAACTCTGCTGTACAAACACATTTACCTACTTTGTGGACCCCCTCACACTCACACCGTCAGGATGCGGGGTGGGGTGGGGGGTGTCCATTGCTGCATTCATCACTCCATTGGAGGACGAGCAACATCACCAGCCTCGCCAGGTATGCCGTCCACCTCCGCCACGTGGAGCTGCACAACACAGTGCTTCGCAACAGGCACCTGCACAAAGTAGTCGTGCAACTACACATACACCCACTGTAGGGTGATCCAATGGGTGGCATCAAGGGTGTTCATGGAGAACCTCATGAAAGGGCATTATTGCACAAACCAGTCAAGAATGGCCAAGACGTGGCAGTAGTGGTGACAATATAATATGTAATGTGAGTTGATTAGAAATCAAATATAAGTAAAAACCATGACAAACCCTCAACCATCCTTGTGCATCCCCTTTATGCTCACAACACGTTTGCCTTACGCTTCCTACTAAATATACATGATGCATGCCCTGTGGCTGCAGCACTCGGTAGTGGCAGGTGGGGTGAGGCTGACCGTGAAAGAGATGCACAAGAGGGTAAGTATGAGACAGAGCCATGAGATTGTATGAGGATTGGGTTGAGTGGTAGTGGTGGGATGAGTACTGGCGAGGTGAGTAAGTGCAGGTAAGAAGAGGATGAGTTTTGAGTGGGTGTGAGGAGTGATGTGATAGAGTAGTGTTGGCAGTGCAGAAAGAGATGTGGGGTGGGGGCGGTGATGTGGCAGACGGAGTGTAGGGGAATGAGTAAGTGTACTCATTTCGGCTGACCTACTTAGGTCATTGAAGCGCCTCCTGCACTGTATGCAGGTGCGTGATATGTTGATGGTGCTGGTGACCTCCTCTGCCACCTCGAGCCAGGCCTTCTTGGTGGCAGAGGCAGGCCACTTCCTCCCGTCCACCGGGGGGAAGATCTCTGTCCTCCCCCTCCTCCTCACCCCATCCAGTCGGACCTAGAGTGAGGCATCATTAAACCTGAGAGCAGCCTTCCCCCTGGGCTGCTCCATGCTGTAATTTTGGCTCCTTTCTGCAGTTTCAGTCAGTGGAGGACTGCCCCTTTAAATAGGGCTCCTCAAGCTGACAGCCTATGGTGCGGGTGCACAGTCCACCCGCTGCGCAGCTTTCCAGTGCGAAACCCGAAAGCCAAGGTAAGTGGCTTCAATTTACTTACGATCACGTGGGGAACCCACCGATTTTAATGGGCGGGTTACCTATGCGCTCAGTCGAACCCCCGCTGGCAACCCGCCTCCCTCCTAATATCGGGCCCGAGGTGTTGCCAGACCAGAAGCCAATGTAGATCAGCGAGCACAGACACCTAACAAATTAAAGATGGAAGGTCCACTAACTTTACCCATTATGTATATTGCAGAACTTTGATTATTTCTCCTGAGAGCTTCTGATGGCACCAATAATTCAATTAATTACAAAGTTGGCTATACTGGGTTAACAGCCAGAAACTGTGTTGTACAAACTGATTAGTGCTTAAAGGATGAGCAAGTAATGACCAGGTTTCTTGGATGAATGAAATTCTCCCATCACATTACCTGACAGCACGTGTTTGTTTTATTCATGTAATTTAGTTTTATTTAGAAATATCAGTACTACCAGAGGAAAAAAAAACCTCTCTTTGTTCAATTGTACACAATATAAAACAGTTTGTTTCTTTTTTTCATTTCGCATTCTTTTTCACCCCGTAACTTGAGCTGGCAGCAGATTCTTATTTACATATCCAATCAATTGGTCAAAGCCAAATCTCGTTTCGTTTGATGTCCAGATCAGGCTGTTACAGATCACTGTGTTTTTCTTTCCTAAAAGCCCAGTTGGGAGCAGCAGACACTAATTTTAAAATGTAGTTCCCACTCAAGATAACAGAGTTAATGAAGTTAAAAAAAAGCTGCCATATCTGTTAGCAGTTAAAAGTTGTGAGTCAAAACTAATTGAACTAAAATGAATTTGTAAGAACTGCAATTTTCCAATGTAAAGGATCTTACAACACCAGGTTATAGTCCACATCATGCAATTTTCCAGACATTCTCCTCAATTTTTTTACATTTTATTTATTTTGAATTTCCTCCATTTTCCTTTCATATTCAGTCTTCAGCTTTTATTTACCTGTCTTCATTCTCTTTGTATTGATTACTTTACTTATCTTGCATTCCCTTCTTTCAAATCCTTTTTCAGATCCAGTTTGAAACCTAAGTTTTAACGTGACTTTATCTTTCTACCTTTCTCTTACTATTGTAACCTTTAGCTGGTTTTATAAAAACTTGCATGACCTGCAGTCTAGCACATCTCCCCTACCAAAGGGACTGCTCACCATGGTCAGTAAGTAAACATCCAGTTGTCTCCAGCAAGTCTATGCTCAGCTGTCATAAAGGCTTTAATTCCTAGATAACATTATGACAAATACTTAAGAGTGTTTACTATTCCCAAAATCAATAATTCAAATTAAATGGTTCTTATGGTGAAGTGGGCCTGTAATGACCATTTTTGGAGCTAACTTAAGCATTTTTGTAGACTGATGCTCTCCTAATTCTGGGCCAAGTTTGATTCAGTAAGCTCTTGTGGCTCAAGTCTGGTTGGCCTCTTCCTCTACAGTTGAGTATTAAAATAGGTTTCACTATGTTGATCAATCAGTCGGCCAAACTTAATCCACGTAGCTGAGATATTGTGGGTGTTAATATCATTTAGAGACTGGTAGACTTACAGTAGTAATAGTTACACCAGTCTAATTAAACATGGACCTTTATATTGTTGTCATTTATATTCAAGCTTCCAATTTGTATAATGCTGTATGTAACTATTTTTAGATTAGACATATCCAAATACGTTACACAGACCATAGTCTGTGTAAAATAGACTGGACCTACCTGAGATCAGCCACAGACCATATACCATGGTCCTAAGGCAAAGTAATCAGGCATAACAGAAAAGAACTAGTGTGGTTCGTGGTCTGTTAATGCATCATGATTAACTAATAGAGAAGCTTGCACTTGGCTTCCTTTTGAAGCTGTAGAAAATGGTTTAATGGACAGTTAAATGGAAGTTAATTAAGGAGGATGGGAAGCAGAATTTAATGCATTGGGTGCTCCTTTGAGCTCTAGTGAAATATATGTTAATCCAAAAAGGGTAGAATATAACATATAATATTGGTAGTCATCTCAGCTCAACATTTCTAACTTGTGGTAGTCAACTTGATTTGACCTGATTCCTATCATATTCCTATCTTAACAGTGGCATAACATAAACTCTTTTAAACAGCTTAACTGTATGAATTTTAATCTAACATGCTGGTAATTCCACTGAGACCTTTACAGACAACTGAACATCTACTGCATTAAAATACATGTCAGTTTTTAAGTCTACAGAAAGCAATCTACACATAAAAATATTTCTACAACAACAACTTGCATTTATATAACTGCATGGTCAAAGATATGTGTTTTTAGCAAGCTTTTGGCAGCAAAGGAGACTAAACAAGTGTGATCTAAATTAAAAGCAAAATAATGCAGATTTAAATTAATATTATACAAAATACAAATTTAGTTGCCAATTTAAAACAATTTGATGCTTGTCATATTCTGCAAACTGGCATGGAACAAATTGTACATTTCTCCTTATACGTCAAGGATGTTCATTTGGGAAATGGCAGATTGTCTCTTCAGATATCTTTGATATGACATTCATAAACTGATTTTACTGACAAAGATCCTTCTGTTATATAGGTTGGAGATATAATTATGGCACATTGGCAGTTTATATGCACTTCAGTATGCACGTCTTCTCCAATGGGCAAGAATCACACTCAAATTTGACAGATTATTTCCTTTGTGGTTCTTGAATTGTAATTTTTAAAATTTGTATTCTATTATGCTGTTCTCACTTTTAAGTTGTTACTGTAATGTCCCCCAATACCATTTCCAATATCTCAGTGAAAGTGTGGACAGGTGCTCTGTTCTGATGCATTTCCCAAAGCTTCAGTTGATCTAGCCACTAGAAGGTGTCAGAGAGCTGCATAGCTTGAATCAGCCTTTGATTTTCCCTCTCTCACGATGGCTACGATTGTGTGAGATATTGCAAACATGAGCCTGCAGATCATTCCACACTGGAAAGCATTAGTATCCCAGTGCGTTGTGTTACCAGTACATCTATGTGACTATAATTTAATAGAATCTTTTTCCTTTGTTTTATTCCTTAATATTTGCAGGACTTGCAGTGATCAATGTGAAGCCCAATTAATGTGCTGAATACACGGCACTGCTTTTGCACTCTGGGTGTGGTAGACTGAGATAAATGAGGCGCAGCACTTGGCAGTTGATTACCTGATCAAAGGTGGAAGTGAGGAGTTTGTGAGCAGGAAGAATCAGAAACTTTATACAGCTTGGAGACACTTGTTGAACCAGTATATTTTTTTGCATTTTTTTTCTACAAAGATCTGCACTTGAGTCTGACTGCCCAGCCCACAGAACCAGCCCACTGGAAGATTTATGGACTCTCCCATCCACAGTCAGGGCATCTCAGGAGCCGATATGGCTTTTTCTAAGGGCATACCTCCTCCTCCTCCTGTGTCTTCCTCGTACACCCCCCCCCACGCCCCCCCCCACCACCCCCACGTTGCTGTGGTGGATGTACAATTCTGTAGCCCTGTCTCTGACCTGCACTCCCTGGGAGGGCGGGATCACTCAATATACCTCATGCTCTCATTTCTCTAAATAATAGAGGAGACAATCACAATATTTCACAAACTCTTTCTATATCCCCTAACAATTCACCTGCTCATAGGGACCTTTACTCCAAATATTGAAATGGAATTAAAAGTATTGGCATGTCATGGATAGTTTAGATTAGTACTGTACCCCCATTTGAGAGACATTGTGGGGTGCTGACCTATTAATTCTCTTCAACAGAACTAACCTACTTGAGAGTTTGGAATGCTGATCTACTATGCTCATTTCTGTTTGATATAAAAAGAAGGCACTGAATCTTAATAAGACTTTGATAGATAGTGTTGGAGCAGTTGCTACAGTTTTTGAAAGTCCAATGTGCACAATTGTATTTCTGCTCTATTTGTGAATCAAACTGTCATTTGACTTTTGGGAAAAAGATGTCGTGACATTTGGTACCGAGTCTATTGTTTTTTTTTCCCCTCTTCTAAAAATAAGGCTTTGAAAATTTCTTCCAATATATACCTTCATTGTTTACAGATTTATTGTCTGAGGGCACTATGTACTGTCAAAGATAAAGATGGATGAATTTCCATCTCGAAGAATTGTGAGAAAGAAGCATGAGCCTGACAGCATCGCCCATTGCAAATACATTTTTCCTGTGCCTCAGTTGGCTTCCAGTCACAGACATTTGACACCTCTTTAAAAGAATGCTGTAGTACTACGACTATTCATCTTCATCCCTTTGATTTATGCTACTTGCTAGTACATAAACTAGACTTTTCCTCATCTTCGCCTCATGCAAAGTCAATGCACTTTGTGTACATGCTCCAAAAAATAACTATCCATAGCATAAATGAAATGTGCACTGCTGCACCGGGGTCTAAACAAACAGCAAGTACAGGATTAACCTTTCCGCTCAAATAGTTGCTTTGCTGACTATATAAACATTCAAAACCAAAACACTTGCCTCTCAGCTCTCACTGATAATGTATTTTCCACCACTGGTGTGTAACTTAGACCCGAATACTAGCGGCAGGTTTTAAACAGATTCAAATGAAAATGTGCTCTTTCACATTCTTGGGACATCCCAAAGCACTTTGCAACAGTCAATGCTACTTTCATAGGCAAATGCAGCAGCTAATTTGTGCACAGCAAAGTCTCAGAAACAACAATGACCAGATAAATCTGGTTTTGGTGGTGGTTGAAGAACACCAGGACAAATCCTTGCTCGTGTTCAAAAAAGAGTCATTAGATCTTTTACGTCCATTTGAAGTGTGAAATGCTCTGAAGAACCATTCCGGCCTACCATTTGGTCAAGTCTTCACATGTATCTGTCCCATTAAGCCAGTCAGAACTTATCTTGAGAGTTGGAGATACTGCTTGCACTACTCGTCTGCCAAACCCGGTCTGGTCACCTCTGTCTGCAGGCCAAGTTTGTGGGTATCAATGGGTTGGCACAGAGCAACTCTCGTGCATTGTGACTTGCCTACCATCCATTTGGGGTTATCGTCTTCTACACAACATCTTACATTGGGGATTCCCACTGGGAAACCTATTGTGCTGCAGCAAAGGTGCTGCAGAAAAAAAAAAGACCAATTTAAATAAAACAACTGGCACAAAGGCTTGTGAGAAGCTATGCCCCTTAAGAAATAACAAGTAAGAAAAGTGGGCCAGAAATAGACTCAAACAAGTAAATAGAAGTTTTCTGTGATCCTTTGAACATAGGAACAAAGGAACAGGAGTAGGCCATTTAGCCCCTCAAGCCTGTTCCGCCATTTAATGAGATCATGGCTGATCTGTGACCTAACTTGATATACCTGCCTTAGCCCCATATCCTTTAATACCTGTGGTTAACAAAAATCTATCAATCTCAGATTTGAGCTAGCATCAATTGCCATTTGCAGAAGAGAGTTCCAAACTTCTACCACCTTTTATGTGTAGAAGTGTTTCCTAACTTCACTTGCTTCCTTGCTCTAATTTTTAGGCCATATCCCCTTGTCCTAGACTCCCCAACCAGCAGAAATAGTTTCTCTCTATCTACCCCATCAGTTCCTCTTAATATCTTGAAAACTTCGATCAAATCACCCCTTAATCTTCTAAATTCCAGGGAATATAACCCTAGTTTGTGTAATCGCTCCTCGTAATTTAACCCTTGGAGTCCAGGTATCATTCTAGTAAATCTACACTGCACTCCCTCCAAGGCCAATATATCCTTCCTAAGGTGCGGTGCCAAGAACTGAACGCAATACTCCAGGTGTGGTCCAGGGCTTTGTATAGCTGTAGCATAACTTCTATCCCCTTGTATTCTAGTCCTCTAGATATAAAAGACCAGAGTTCCATTAGCCTTTTTGATTATTTTCTGTACCTGTCCATGACATTTTAATGATCTGTGTACATGGACCCCTAAGTCTCTTTCGACCTCCACTGTTTCAAGCTTTTTGCCATTTAGAAAGTACTCTGATCTATCCTTTTTAAGTTCAAAGTGGATGACCTCACACTTGCTTATATTAAAATCCATTTGCCACAGTATTGCCCATTCACTTAATCTATTAATATCTCTCTGTAATTTTATGCTTCCAAAAAAAACAGTGCTTACAATGCTGCCGATCTTTGTGTCATCAGCAAACTTGGATATATGGTTCTCCATCCCATCATCTATTAAATTCGGTCAAATCACCCCTTAATCTTCTAAATTCCAGGGAATACAACCCTAGTTTGTGTAATCGCTAATAAATACAGTGAATAGTTGAGGCCCCAACACAGATCCCTGTGGGACACCACGAGTCACATTCTGCCAATTTGAGTACCTGCCCATTATCCCTACTCTCTTTCTCCTGCCGCTCAGCCAATTTCTTAGCCAGGTCACTAATTTGCCCTCAATTCCTTGCGCTTCAACTTTAGCTAACAGTCTGTTATGAGGGACTTTATTGAATACCTTCTGTAAGTCCGTATAGATAACATCCATAGACATTTCCCTCTCCACTACTTTAGTCACCTCTTCAAAAAATTCAATACTGACGCAAAGTAATTATTTAACATGTCTGCCATTTCCTTATTTTCATTTACAGTAGTACTATTATCAGTTTTTAAGGGGCTCACATTTCTCTTGACCACCCTCTTTTTCCTAATATAATTGTAAACAATTATTGTGTTGATTTTGATATCCCTTGCAAGTTTATTTTCTTACTCCTTTTTTGTAGCTCTTATTATCTGTTTTGTCACCCTTTGCTGTTCTTTGTATCTCTCCCAGTCATCAGGATCTGTGCTATTTTTTGCTTTTTGTATGTTTTTTCTTCTAGTTTTATATTGTCCCTTACCTCTTTTGTCATTCGTGGCTGTTTTTTTTGGCCAGTGGAGCTCTTGCCCCTTAGGGGTATAAACTGGTTTTAGGTAATACGTTAAATTCTTTTTTGAACACCTCCCATTGATCTTCTGTCATTTTACCCATTAACAGATTTGTCCAGTTTACTGTGGACAGTCTCTGTCTCATCCTGTTGAAGTTGGCCTTACCTAAATTTAGAATCTTAGTAGCTGATATGAGATTCCCCCTTTCAAACACAACATTGAACTCGATTATATTATGATTGCTATTAGATAAATGTTCACGTACCGTTAGGCTGTTAACTAAATCTGGCTCATTACTCGTTATTAAATCTAATATGACCCGCCCCCTTGTTGGTTTAGGACATATTGTTGCAGAAATCTGTCTTGAACACACTCAAGAAATTCACTACCTTTCTAACATGTGCTCGTCTGCTCATCCCAATCAATATGAAAGTTAAAATCCCCATTAAAACCACTCTGCCTTTACTACATGCTTATCTAATCTCTGCATTTATACATTCTGCCACGTCACAGCTGCTACCTTATACACAACTCCTACTACAGTCTTAAATCCTTTTCTATTTCTTAATTCTACCCATAAAGTCTCCACTACCTGCTTACCACTCCTTATATCCTCTCTTATCATTGAAGTAATTTCATCCTTACTCCTCCTCCTCTACCAGTTTCCCTATCCTTCCTGTGGACCTTATAACCTGGTATATTCAGTTCCCAGTCCTGACCATCTTGGAGCCATGTCTCAGTATGGCTACCATGTCGTACCCTCAAAGTTGAATTTACGCCTGCAATTCATTCAATTTGTTCCTTATACTCCAAGCATTTGTATAAAGAATGTTTATTTGGGCCACACACCCTAACCTGTCCTTCTGCTCTAATGTTGTTTTTCTCTCACATTTCTTATTTCTCTCTCCTAATTTGATTACTTTACATCTTTTAGTTTTCCCTTTTACCAGTAGCGCCCAAAGCATAATTTCTGACTATTACTCTACTCTCTTCCTTTTCGTTTGTTTTAGAATTATTATTTATACTGCCTTTTCCACCCGAGCCTTCATTCCACCTGAATTTATTGGCCTGTACTGCTCATCGCCTGGCAACCTGGATACCAGTTAGATTGGGTATTCATTTCTGTATCCTTAGAAATGATGTAAAGGTAGGAAAGTGATGCAGAAGCCCTCAAATCATTACTTCGCCATCAACTGTTTCAAGTGGGACCTTTGACTGCCTGCCTCCGGCCCAGCCAGGAAATCGCCTTATGCAATTCTGGAGCTGCGACCCAGCGTTGTGGATCTCTGCCAATTTTCCTAATCAGAACACCTTGGAATCTGGGGCTAGTGGGACATTACAATGAGGAAAATCAGCCCCAAATTTACATCTAGTTATTAACATACGGCCACATTTTTCACTCATTTGTCATGCTTTTGAGTTTTCCTTGCCTGCTATTTTTCCAATTATTACGAAATATCAAAATTCAAATCTTCTGTTACTGCACCCCCAGACAAAACTGTGTCATCCCAAGGTGTTTCTGTGATAGGAGGTCACATTTGAACTCTGGGGTTAAATAATTGGGAAAATTAAAAAACATTGGTGTCAATTGATTATTAGTTTAGGTAACTATAACTGGAACGGAGGAGTTGGGTGGTTTTCAAACTGAGTTTAAGCTTATAATGGAGGTAGCTGCAACAGATATGGTAGTATGTCAGGGTTAGGGAGAGCACAGAGATATAATTAGTAATCTAAAATTAATATTCAAGTTGCATATTCCAGGCATTTTAAAATACTGTGACAGCCAATCACAGGCAGCACAGGTTACTTTTATTGTTTCTAATTTATCATATTGCACACTACTTAAAACTGAAATAAATTCCAGACACTTCCAATATGTGTGATAAATACAAGACAACACCTCGTTCGTGGCGGGGGGGCTGCTAAAATTCGGGATTCCCGGGGCGGGTCCGGAGACTGGCTCCAACCCGCCCACTTCCAGGTTCCCCAATGACGCGCTTAGATGCACGCGCAGCCCCCGCATGTGGGACTCCCACCGGCAATTAAAGCTGGCGGGATCCCACTTAAACCAATTAATTAGATAGTTCAGGTAGTTTGCAGACCTGATTGGGAGGATATTTTAGGAGGGGTGGGATTTTCATCTCAACTGAGCGTGTTTCCCGTACTGGGGGAAACACTCCCAGTTGAAACAGACATGTTGCAGCCACCAGCCTGTGGGAGCTGCAAAGGTCCATTGACAGGTGCGGGGGGGGAGACCCTCACTCATTGCAGGAGGCCACTCTGTCACTTTGGACAAAGTTTGGCCTGCTCTACCCTCCTCCTAACACAAAAATTCACAAACTTGGAACCCCAACTCCAGTGTGCAGACATATTTACCTACCTTGCGGACCCCCTCAAATGTACATCTTGCGGATGGGGGCCGCCACAGCTGCAGTCATGACCTCATCGGAGGACAAACAGCGTCACCAGCCTTGCCAGCCACGCAGTCCACCTCTGACACGTGGAGCTCCACAACACAGTGCTGTGACACATCCACCTGCACAGCAGGAGGGAGAGCAACTGCAGAGAGAGATGCATCGCAGAAGGCACTACCCTCGCCACAGGGTCTACAGACCGAGGCTCAGCTTCCTGGACCTCTCTGAGGAGCAGTGCACATGGAGGCTCAGAGTCACTCGACATGTAGTTGTGGACATCTGCAGCCTCCTTGATGCCGAGCTGCTCCCGGCTGGCCCGAGCACCATCTTACCTGTCGCTGTCAAAGTCACCATTGCCCTCAACAACTTCTCCTCTGGATCCTTCCAGGGTGCCACCAGGGACATCGCTGGCATCTCTCAGTCGTCTGCACAAAAGAGCCCTGCAAATACACCTACCCCCACTCTGCAGTGACCCAATGGGTGGCATCAGGTGCAGGTCTTCATGGTGATCCTCAGGAAAGGGAATTATTGCACAAACCAGACAAGATTTGCAAAGACGTGGCAGTAGTGGTGATAACAAATTTAAATGTGCTTGGCAAAACAAACAAAACTAAATGAAAAACATGACATTCCATCATACACCCTTGTGCATCCCCTTTGTGCTCACAAAACCTTAGCCTTACGTTTACGGGGACCCCTACGTGGTGCTACCCCTGTGGCTTCAGCAGAGGTAGTGGCAGGTTGCTCTTGACCATGCCCTGACCGATGAGATGCTTTGTGCGGACGCCCTCCGGGTTTCGGTGCCCGTGAGGGCCCCTCCAAAGACTGCTCCACCTGCACCTGTGCAGGGGCAGATTCGGCCACCTGGAGAGGAGGCAGCATTGCGGTGGCAGAGGCAGGCCACTTCTTCCCATCCGCTGGGAAAAACATTTCCCTCCTCCTCCTGACCGGCATCGAGCAGCACCTGGAGTGAGGAGTCTGAGAACCTTGGAGCAGCCTTGCCTCTGGCCTGCTCCATGCTGCCAATTTGGTTCTTTGCTGCAGGAGGAGCATTGGAGGACTGCCCCTTTAAATAGGGCTCCTCCTGCTGACAGCCTGTGATGCGCGTGCGCAGTGCGCCCGCTGTGCAAATCTGGAACGGGAAACCCGGAAGCACGCGTAAGTACATTCAATTAGTCTGCGATCGCGTGCGGAGCACACTGATTTCACTGGGCGCGTTACCCAGTGGGCTCTGCCAACCCGCCTCCCTCCTAATATCGGGCCCATTATATCTTAGAAATAGACGTAATGAACATTTTTATTAAATCATTTATCTGTAAGTTGACTAAATCTTATTTCATACGTTAAAAACCAAATCAATTTTGATTTTACAAAGCTCTGCTGGATCATTCTAATTGTCCACAAAATTACAATTACGCATATTATGTAGTGATTACTCCAATTAATTCATCATGTACTTTTAAACATTTGGCAAAGTACTAAATGTAATTACTGCGAGGAGAAAAGAAATTTACCGTCAATTGCTTTTCTTACAAAGCTGAGTGACTAAGAACTCCAACTACGTTCAGAGCTCAAGATATTTGCCTGGAGAGGTATTTCTTGTTAGTGCCACTTAAATGCATTACTGGTCCACATAGCACACTCATCCACGCGAGTGCTCCAGTGTCATTACATGAACTGTTATGCACTTGTGCAGAATTAGTGTGTACACTGATTGTGGGCCAATAACACATTGTCTGATGACGCATAATGGGTGCTGGCGCTCTCTATTATTGGCCTTCTCCAAGCCCTGACAAATCTCCATGCGGCCTGCCAGTAGGTAACGCACTGTGCACAAACAGCACAAGGCATATTAGAGCCCCCAAGATTATATAATTTAGAGGGCCACCTCATAATGCAAACTGGAGTATTTGAGCAGCACTCGAGATCTGCTTCCCATAGAGGCCAACCTTCTTCCTTTTCTGTTGTTTCCGTGGCCTCTAATGGCCATAGAAGGAAAGGGTTGATCTGCCTTGAACCTATTCTGTTGCACAAAAAATGATGGTGCTCCATGGGCAGCCAGAACCCTCCCCTCGAGTGACTATTAGTGCCTGGCATTCCAGTGCTTGATCTATGTTGCCCTCCTGGTGCATCATGTGCAATGCCCCGGGAGCACCATCAAATTATGTCTATGAGCTGACCATGCATTGTGAGGTGAGGTTAGTTCATTTGGGCACGGGCTTGGCCAGCATTTCAGAAGCAGCATTCCTGGAGCAGCATTTATGATCCCATAATATTCCATCTGTTCTCTTCACAAAACAAAGGGAACCTGGTGGAACAAAGAGGAATAACCATCAGCACCTCCACTTGAAACAGGCCCCAGCACAGATACACACAACGTGGGAGAAGTCGATAGTGAGGATAATTCGGCAGCACAGAGTGAGGCACAAAGTATTGGTGGGGAAGAGATGGCATTGGTGGTGGTTGATGAGGGGCTAGCTGGCACACAGTGAAGGCTCAGCATACTGTGTTACTGTACTGAGTTGTATGAGGATAGTAACCTCAATGGAGCTGATCTGAAATAGAGATTTGTACAGCACTAGGAGTGTACGCAGCCACTTGCCTTTTGCACATGATGTTAGAAGGTACTCGAGCGGGTTCTACAATGGGCGGGCGATCTGCTCCACTCGATTATCGCCCAGGCAGTGAAGGTGAAAACCACCCCATTTACAGTAGACTTGCTGCCTGTAGTAGTAGCTGTTGTGACTCGGGTTGAGGACTACTTGTAATGCCATTGGATTAATCAGCACAAGTTAAGGAGTGTAGTTTATAGGGGACATTTTCCGTTTCAAATTAATGGTTGGGAAATCATGGGCTGGTCGGTGGGCGGGAACAATTTCCTGATGTGTGTTCCTCATGTGCACAAGGAGTGTTGAAGCATAAAATCTCCTCTTGTAATCCTGTAATGACATTTACAATTTAGCATTGTGCGCGACACTTTGTGAAATGACTTCTTTTGGATCTTATCATAAGTTCAGTGAACAGCATCGAACTGAATGTTCTCGAAGCTTTGCTTCTTAGCAAATTGTGTCAGTGTTTCGGTGAGGTCCATCTCATTCCTTAACTTTCACACATCAAAGACTCAATATAGGATTGTAGAATCATAGAACATCCATTGTAAATTGCCATCTAATTTAATCTTCAATCCCAAATCGCCCCGAGGGGTCATAAAAATATATCTTTCATTTTCAAAGAATCAAAAAGTAGGTTGTTAGAATTGTTGAATTCATTTTATGAAAGATTACATGAAATCAATAAAGTAGTGTACTGGCATTGCCAACGAATTAGATTGTTTGAAATATTGAGGTATAGAATTACACATTGCACTTTGAAACTGATTATTTATCTGTACATAGAACCTTTTTAGCCTTTAATAATCTGACAAATTCCAAATGTTACCACTTTAATACTAACTATACTTTTGCAAAGTCATTTTAATGGATTCTGTAATTAAATGATGGCAATGAATAATTGCAACATTTATTAACACCACCTTCATTTGTAATGACATTTTAATAATTCAATAATTTTAATAAAATATTTATTTTTGACTTGGATGACATTTTATGGGAAATCATACAGATAAGGTTATAATGTAATGTGTGTGTGAGACAGACATGGGGGAGGGATTAAGAGGACAGTGTATCAAAATGCTGTGAAAAGGAAATGCCTTGTCAGTAGGATTTGAATCTTGTTCTGAAAGGAGATGTAAGGGTTACATTATCTGCTGACTATCAAGCAACGTTGGCAAATGACCTGTGGACATCTCAATCACATTTTGAGTAGACCAGATACAAAATTAGTCTGCATTAAGCACTTAATTTAGCAGTCTCAGCCCAAAGACATTGAAGGAGAAGGTTAATATTGGGCAGAGGATGTAATTTTAATGTAAATTATCCCCATGTGTCTCACACAGGTTATGTTTGGTCATTAACTCCTTTATGTGAACATGAATTTCTTCAGCAAAAAAGGTGATATGTATGATGCAGAGGCTCAACGAGCTCGTTTACCAGACAGATTGGAATGGTTTGCAATCCTGGAGGCTGATTGGGAGCCAAGATTCATTTAGTCAAAGGAAAACAATACGCTGGGAGTGCGAGTTCGATGGGTCAGTGATTTTGATCTAAACTAATTCCCTAATAAACACTGAAAAAAAATGAAAAATGTCTCTTAGCTGAGAGGAGAAATAACTTGTTTTAAAAATGAAAAAGCAGCAATGCTGCAATCTAGCTATGCCGGGGGTGGTCTTTCCCTGGCTTTTGCTACATTAAGTACAAGTCACGTTTCTTCCAGGTCTTGGATTTCAACCTTGACACTATAACGGAACTCTAACATTCAGCCCCGACTGACAAAACATGCCCAGTACTCTTAACAAAACAAACTGCAGCCGCCAATCACTGTTCAAGAATGGAAACTATTGCCAGTTTCAATTTTGTCCAGTGGCCTTGATCGGTGAAAGCATCGATGATTGGTGCCTGCTGAATGTGTCAGGTCTTGTGGAATGTTATTTTACTCTGAGCTGTACAGCAGACTTTTATTAAAAAATTCAAGTTCACAGTCAAAAAATTAATGATGAAACCTAACTTGTGCGAGTCATGAGGGACTAAACTGGGCCACCTTTCAATTGAAGGTGAGCCATGAAAGTGGTGTCCATGGACTGTGTAAATGATTGTTGGTTGTCATTTAATTTAACTGAACCTTTTTTAAGTCTTGAATTTTAGCAATTTTGAAAATAAAAACTTCATTTTTTATTGATTTTCTCTGAAGTTTTGGGTTCCAGATTTCCAACCCCCCACCCCACCACTGATTTTCTCCTGTTTTTGTTTACACTAAAAATAAAACTTGGGTTTTTTAACTGGCAATAAAAACTGACTTTAATGACCCTTCAGTATAGAACAATGTGGTCGTCGACACGGCAACTGAGATCTCCTTTTATCCCTCCCCTAGTAATAGCTGCTATAGTGCTTGAGGCCAAAAGTCTGTGGCTTTCTGGCCTATTCCCCTCATAACTTTGGTAGTAGTATGCAGGAACATCCAGAAACTTTAAATTGGGGTTTTTGTAATGGCCTGTTGGAGCGGAGCCTGTGCCTGCCCATTTGTTAAAAGGGGAGGGGCCAGTAGTGGGGACTCCCTAAGTTACTGGTCTCCAGGCATAATAACATAAGAAATAGGAGCAGGAGTAGGCCATACGGCTCCGCCATTCAATCAGATCATGGCCGATCTTCGACCTCAACTCCACTTGCCTGCCCGATCCCCATATCCCTTGATTCCCTTTGAGTCCAAAAATCTATTGATCTCGGTCATGAATATACTCAATGACTGAGCATCCACAGCCCTCTGGGGTGGAGAATTCCAAATATTCACAACCCTCTGAGTGAAGAAATTTCTCCTCATCTCAGTCCTAAATGTCCGACCCCTTAGCCTAAGACTATGTCCCCTAGTTCTAGATTCTTCAGCCAGGGGAAATATCCTCTCAGCATCTACCCTGACAAGCCCTCTTAGAATCTTAAATGTTTCAATGAGATCACCTCTCATTCTTCTAAACTCCAGAGAGTATAGGCCCATTCTACTCAATCTTTCCTCATAGTACAACCCTCTCATCCCAGGAATCAATCTAGGACCTTTAATTCGATTAGACGTATGGTTGGCCGAGGTCTGCATGGTGGTGATTATGGGAGGCACCCTCAATTTGTTTCTGGGAGGATGGGACCCAACACCCTCCTTCCATTAGACCTTGTCAATGGCAGACACCCCAGATGCACCCCTAATGGTGCACTCACCTGTAATTGCTGTGATAATTAAGGAACCTTCCTCTGACCCCACAGACTTAGACAGGGGAGGTCCCAGGCACAAAAATTATTATATAGGCTGGATTTACCATTCTGCACCAACATCCATCAACAACAGTGACTTTACTTAAAAAGTACTTCATTGGCTGTAAAGCACTTTGGGACGCCTTGAGGTCATGAAAGGTGCTATGTAAATACAAATTTTTTAATGTAAAAAAAAATGTCTGTCAGGAACCTTAAATACGGATAAAGAAATAGTTTGATCTAACTTTCAGCATTTTTTAATCAATTTTTTTTTCTTTTTGACAATTTTTTTCATTTAACGAATTGTCATCCCTCTCTTCCTCTCTTGACAACAATCATTCCTTGATGAAGGACAGTTCTGTGGACAGTTAGCAACCTCCAAGTGGCTATTATTGACCTGTAAGCCTTGACAATGAGTCCAATTAGGCTGTTTGACAGCAGGAGATATCACATCCAAACCCATTCCATTTTTCACCCAAGATCCACATGTGCACTTGTAACAGGAGCTAGCGAATAGCGATCAGGATCACGAACACTGGATGTTTTTTCTCGCTGTGGTCAATTGTGGAATCCTTACCACTGCCTGGCTGAGATCAGCTAACTAAACACCGACTGGGATTAAACCCTAGATCTTTAATCAAATGGTTTAAACTTTCCACATTGAATTCTTCTTAGAGAACATGTAGAATATTTCCAAGAAAAAACTTGCGCCTGGGACAATTGAGTGGCACAGTGGGTTATCACTTTGATCTTTCACTTCCGGGGTTTAGGTCCAAATCCAATCCAAATTGATGGGATAAAATTTTCCTCTCTGTTGACCATAACAATCCTATGTGGAATGAGATTGTGTACATTCATTGCAAAAATACCAATAGTTCAATGTGAAAGACTACAAAGATGGCTGGAATGGGAAATGGAAATGTCACATTGGTGCAGGAAGAGTTGCCTTAGGTTGGGGATAAAGTTTCTTGTAGATGGAGCTTCAATCTACATTTCAATCTTATAGTAAAGTTATTGATGAAACCTTACATGTGTGAATGATGAGTTCACTCTTAATGGAGATTCAAAATTTGGTTAGCTCTACTAATGAGCTTCCAGGCCTTTTACATTTAGTTTAAAATTCCAGCAGCAAAGTGTTTTTTTCTGCAAGTTTTAACAATATTTTTACATTAAAATGATACCTCCGGATTCACTTTTCGCTATAGGAAGACTAAGATGAGACACTGCGGTATACCTTACAAATTGAGGAGTGTTGAGTGACACACTCAACATACAGGATCAAAAAATGGGCAAGAAGTCTTTACATCACGAGGGGGTGGAATGTCTTTTAAAATGGGAAATTGGCTATTTTTCTTCACAACGAACAACCCACTAACTAAGTCACATTCTTGGAAACTGCATGTTTCAAATTTTCTCAATTTTGAGGTGTCCTTCCATTATTTTGTTAAAAAAGGAATTTCACCTCCTAAATATATTGTTCTTCACCAGAACTTAGTGTCATGGGATTGATGGAGTACAAAATATAAAACAAGCTGGTGGAACTCACTTTTACCTGTATATTTGTCCTAACAATGCTTTTTTTTTTATTCGTTCACGGGATGTGGGCGTCGCTGGCAAGGCCGGCATTTATTGCCCATCCCTAATTGCCCTCGAGAAGGTGGTGGTGAGCCGCCTTCTTGAACCGCTGCAGTCCGTGTGGTGACGGTTCTCCCACAGTGCTGTTAGGAAGGGAGTTCCAGGATTTTGACCCAGCGACAATGAAGGAACGGCGATATATTTCCAAGTCAGGATGGTGTGTGACTTGGAGGGGAACGTGCAGGTGGTGTTGTTCCCATGCGCCTGCTGCCCTTGTCCTTCTAGGTGGTAGAGGTCGCGGGTTTGGGAGGTGCTGTCGAAGAAGCCTTGGCGAGTTGCTGCAGTGCATCCTGTGGATGGTGCACACTGCAGCCACAGTGCGCCGGTGGTGAAGGGAGTGAATGTTTAGGGTGGTGGATGGGGTGCCAATCAAGCGGGCTGCTTTATCTTGGATGGTGTCGAGCTTCTTGAGTGTTGTTGGAGCTGCACTCATCCAGGCAAGTGGAGAGTATTCCATCACACTCCTGACTTGTGCCTTGTAGATGGTGGAAAGGCTTTGGGGAGTCAGGAGGTGAGTCACTCGCCGCAGAATACCCAGCCTCTGACCTGCTCTCGTAGCCACAGTATTTATATGGCTGGTCCAGTTAAGTTTCTGGTCAATGGTGACCCCCAGGATGTTGATGGTGGGGGATTCGGCGATGGTAATGCCGTTGAATGTCAAGGGGAGGTGGTTAGATTCTCTCTTGTTGGAGATGGTCATTGCCTGGCACTTATCTGGCGCGAATGTTACTTGCCACTTATGAGCCCAAGCCTGGATGTTGTCCAGGTCTTGCTGCATGCAGGCTCGGACTGCTTCATTATCTGAGGGGTTGTGAATGGAACTGAACACTGTGCAGTCATCAGCGAACATCCCCATTTCTGACCTTATGATGGAGGGAAGGTCATTGATGAAGCAGCTGAAGATGGTTGGGCCTAGGACACTGCCCTGAGGAACTCCTGCAGCAATGCCCTGGGGCTGAGATGATTGGCCTCCAACAACCACTACCATCTTCCTTTGTGCTAGGTATGACTCCAGCCACTGGAGAGTTTTCCCCCTAATTCCCATTGACTTCAATTTTACTAGGGCTCCTTGGTGCCACACTCGGTCAAATGCTGCCTTGATGTCAAGGGCAGTCACTCTCACCTCACCTCTGGAATTCAGCTCTTTTGTCCATGTTTGGACCAAGGCTGTAATGAGGTCTGGAGCCGAGTGGTCCTGGCGGAACCCAAACTGAGCATCGGTGAGCAGGTTATTGGTGAGTAAGTGCCGCTTGATAGCACTGTCGACGACACCTTCCATCACTTTGCTGATGATTGAGAGTAGACTGATGGGGCGGTAATTGGCCGGATTGGATTTGTCCTGCTTTTTGTGGACAGGACATATCTGGGCAATTTTCCACATTGTCGGGTGGATGCCAGTGTTGTAGCTGTACTGGAACAGCTTGGCTAGAGGCGCAGCTAGTTTTGGAGCACAAGTCTTCAGCACTACAGCTGGGATGTTGTCGGGGCCCATAGCCTTTGCTGCATCCAGTGCACTCAGCCGTTTCTTGATATCACGTGGAGTGAATCGAATTGGCCGAAGACTGGCTTCCGTGATGGTGGGGATATCGGGAGGAGGCTGAGATGGATCATCCACTCGGCACTTGTGGCTGAAGATGGTTGCAAACGCTTCAGCCTTGTCTTTTGCACTCACGTGCTGGACTCCGCCATCATTGAGAATGGGGATGTTTGCAGAGCCTCCTCCTCCCGTTAGTTGTTTAATTGTCCACCACCATTCACGACTGGATGTGGCAGGACTGCAGAGCTTTGATCTGATCCGTTGGTTGTGGAATCGCTTAGCTCTGTCTATAGCATGTTGCTTCCGCTGTTTAGCATGCATGTAGTCCTGAGTTGTAGCTTCACCAGGTTGGCACCTCATTTTTCGGTACGCCTGGTGCTGCTCCTGGCATGCTCTTCTACACTCCTCATTGAACCAGGGTTGATCCCCTGGCTTGTTGGTAATGGTAGAGTGAGGAATATGCCAGGCCATGAGGTTACAGATTGTGCTGGAATACAATTCTGCTGCTGCTGATGGCCCACAGCGCCTCATGGATGCCCAGTTTTGAGTTGCCAGATCTGTTCTGAATCTATCCCATTTAGCACGGTGGTAGTGCCACACAACACGTTGGATGGTGTCCTCAGTGCGAAGACGGGATTTCATCTCCACGAGGACTGTGCGGTGGTCACTCCTACCAATACTGTCATGGACAGATGCATTTGCGACAGGTAGATTGGTGAGGACGAGGTCAAGTAAGTTTTTCCCTCGTGTTGGTTCGCTCACCACCTGCCGCAGGCCCAGTCCAGCAGCTATGTCCTTCAGGACTTGGCCAGCTCGGTCAGTAGTGGTGCTACCGAGCCACTCTTGGTGATGGACATTGAAGTCCCCCACCCAGAGTACATTTTGTGCCCTTGCTACCCTCAGTGCTTCCTCCAAGTGGTGTTCAACATGGAGGAGGACTGATTCATCAGCTGAGGGAGGACGGTAGGTGGTAATCAGCAGGAGGTTTCCTTGCCCATGTTTGACCTGATGCCATGAGATTTCATGGGGTCCAGAGTCAATGTTGAGGACTCCCAGGGCCACTCCCTCCTGACTGTAAATCACTGTACCGCCACCTCTGGTGGGTCTGTCCTGCCGGTGGGACAGGACATACCCAGGGATGGTGATGGAAGAGTCTGGGACGTTGGCTGAAAGATATGATTCTGTGAGTATGGCTATGTCAGGCTGTTGCTTGACTAGTCTGTGGGACAGCTCTCCCAATTTTGGCACAAGTCCCCAGATGTTAGTAAGGAGGACCTTGCAGGGTCGACTGGGCTTGGTGTAATTGCCGTTGTCGTGTCCGGTGCCTAGTGGTCCGATGCCAGGTGGTCTGTCCGGTTTTATTCTTATTATGACTTTTCGTAGCGAGATTTTACAACTGAGTGGCTTGCTAGGCCATTTCAGAGGGCAATTAAGAATCAACCACATTGCTGTGGGTCTGGAGTCACATATAGGCTGGACCGGGTAAGGGTGGCAGGCTTCCTTCCCTAAAGGACATTAGTGAACCAGATGGGTTTTTACGACAATCCGGTGGTTTCATGGCTATCATTACTGATACTAGTATTTTAATTCCAGATTTTATTTTAATTAATTGAATTTAATTAATTAATTGAATTTAAATTCACCAGCTGCTGTGGCGGCATTTGAACTCATGACTCTGGATTTTAGTCCAGGCCTCTGGATTACTAGCCCAGTAACATAACCACTATGCTACCGTACCCCATAATGCTGCATTAAGCGATTGTGGATTAACTTTGTTTTTTTGAAAAGTGACTGCCCCTTGTGTGGAAAAGAAAGCACCTGGCAAATTCGGAGGACAGCACATCCAAGGGCCCACCCCTTAATATACCAAATTAAACTTGTGTTTCACTTATCTAGAACACTTAATTACATACCCTGTTTATTTTGATAAATGTTATGAATTATTCATACTACATAGGATTTTACACTTAATAACAGGAGCATTATCAGCCTTGTGCACCTTCAGCTTTGGGTTCCAATATGTCCCTCTTCACATTGCCTAAGGGAACACTAAGATTATTTAACAATAACCAGTGATACAGTCATAGAAGTTAGTGCTATTTTCTGAACACAGCCATAGAATTTTCTTGATGGTTGACGGAGAGATAATTCAGATCTTATGCTAAAGGAAGTTGGGCCAAAACACAGACAATTTTTTTTAAAAAGTGGGTCCTGACCCGACCAACTCTAAGAATATTTCCACCTGTAGTCTGTTAAATTGGACAACTGCCATCTCTATTCTATGCTTTATACATTTATGTGGACATATTTAGCAATTCATAAGACACTAAAGCATTTCTTGAAAAAATTCACGTGGAAGATTTTCTTTCAAGTTGATTTGTATTTACCAAATATTATTTTGTGAAGCATCACCTATGCACGCACACACACCACACACGCACGCACACACACACACACCACACACACAAGCACATGCACACACACACGCACATCTGAAGGTGAGTTCCTGAATTTCTGACAACCTGTTGTATGACTTATTGCTTCAGGGATTGCATTCAAAATGTCAACCGTTCAAATTCTAACAGTTCCATACCCAACATTAACATGTTTGTATGTTTTCATTATTAAAGCCATGATGTGGAGATGCCGGTGATGGACTGGGGTTGACAATTGTAAACAATTTTACAACACCAAGTTATAGTCCAACGATTTTTATTTGAAATCTACAAGCTTTCGGAGGCTTCCTCCTTCCTCCTTCCTCTACCTAAGGAAGGAGGAAGCCTCCGAAAGCTTGTAGATTTCAAATAAAAATCGTTGGACTATAACTTGGTGTTGTAAAATTGTTTACAATTCATTATTAAAGGTAAAAGATAGCCTATTACTTAGACATGGGTGTATTTTGTATTGTATCTTATGTATAAAAAGTACTCCCTAACTATCTAAGTGAAACAAATACAGTTAACATATACAGTTTTTAATTGAAAAAGAAATCAAATCTGTTGCTTCACTGCCCTGATAGCTCAGTGAGCATCTCCAATGGGGAGTCGAGCAGTACATACCAGAAAGGCCCAGGCTGAATTCCCAGCCTGTGTTGAGATTGCTGATCTCAGTCACTGCACTGATAGGGATGCTACAATTGGTATTAGTGGCCTTTGGGTAAGGAAGAGGAAAATAAGTCAGGGTTCCAGCTCCTGATTGCCATCCAGCCACCCCTGCTGGAAGTGCTCATTTGTGAACTCTGGGTGAAGACAGGATCAGGCTTGGCTGTGATGCCCCTGTGGACAAATAGCCAGGTGATACTGTCCAGAGTCACATAAATAATAGTGATTTGCATGAGGCTCTGGAGGGCAACTGCTGCCCATAGTACCACACCACAGCAAGTAGTTAACGGAAGGAGAGCAACCCGGTGAGGAAAAAATGAGATCCTGTCATTTTGGGATCTCCATCCCCCCAGAGTTACTCTGGTAATGTTCCATTCAACAAGGCAGGTGGCACTTTAGATTTGTCCGGGAGCTGATTATGAGCTACCTGACTCTGGAAAGCTCTCTAGTGGAGTATGAAGCAGCAACCACCTAATAGTGTGTATTTTTCCAGGGACAAGTGGCGCTGGGTTGGCTTCTGGATCAGTCCAAAGCATCGGCCCCCACTGAAACAAAAGAAGCCACTCTGGGATGCTGGGGACCCTTCTCACAATTGATTCTACAGGTAGTTAGAGACTTGGATTGTCAGGTTTCCACTGAGCAGCATATTCCCTCGGTTTCTCTGCTCCTCTAACACCAAGATATCCTTGTCCCATGCTCCCTCCATTCCACCACTGATGACCAGTCATTCTAATCACTATGCTCCTGCCCTCTGAAATGTTGCTCCACATTGTCACTCATCTTCCTGCTTTCCAAATCACCTCAAAACTCTTCTCTTTGATTGTACCTTTGGACCACCCTCTTCACTCTAACATCCACTGTTAACTTAATGTAAAGCTCTTAAAGACATTTTCTGGCTCATGAAGAGCACTATGGAAATGTAAGTTTTTGTTCATAGTATCATAGTAGGTACAGCACAGGAGGAGGCCATTCATCCCATCGTGCCTGTGCCCATTGTTGTTTATTATATAATTTAAAAGAAAACAAAGATATGGATTAATAAGAACATAAGAACATAAGAAATAGGAGCAGGAGTAGGTCAATCGGCCCCTCGAGCCTGCTCCGCCATTCAATAAGATCATGGCTGATCTGATCCTAACCTCAAATTTAAATTCATGTCCAATTTCCTGCCTGCTCCCCGTAACCCCTAATTCCCTTTACTTCTAGGAAACTGTCTATTTCTGTTTTGAATTTATTTAATGATGTAGCTTCCACAGCTTCCTGGGGCAGCAAATTCCACAGACCTACTACCCTCTGAGTGAAGAAGTTTCTCCTCATCTCAGTTTTGAAAGAGCAGCCCCTTATTCTAAGATTATGCCCCCTAGTTCTAGTTTCACCCATCCTTGGGAACATCCTTACCGCATCCACCCGATCAAGCCCCTTCACAATCTTATATGTTTCAATAAGATTGCCTCTCATTCTTCTGAACTCCAATGAGTAGAGTCCCAATCCACTCAACCTCTCCTCATATGTCCACCCCCTCATCCCCGGGATTAGCCGAGTGAACCTTCTTTGTACTGCCTCGAGAGCAAGTATGTCTTTTCTTAAGTATGGACACCAAAACTGTATGCAGTATTCCAGGTGCGTTCTCATCAATACCTTATATAACTGCAGCAATACCTCCCTGTTTTTATATTCTATCCCCCGAGCAATAAAAGCCAACATTCCATTGGCCTTCTTGATCACCTGCTGCACCTGCATACTAACTTTTTGATTTTCTTGCACTAGGACCCCCAGATCCCTTTGTACTGCAGTACTTTCCAGTTTCTCGCCATTAAGATAATAACTTGCTCTCTGATTTTTCCTGCCAAAGTGCATAACCTCACATTTTCCAATATTGTATTGCATCTGCCAAATCTCCGCCCACTCACCCAGCCTGTCTATATCCCCTTGTAGGTTTCTCACTCTCTACTTTCCCTCCCATCTTTGTATCATCTGCAAACTTTGATATGTTACACTCAGTCCCCTCCTCCAAATCATTAATATAGATTGTAAAGAGTTGGGGACCCAGCACCGACCCCTGCGGAACACCACTGGCTACAGGTTGCCAGTCCGAGAATGAACCGTTTATCCCAACTCTCTGCTTCCTGTTAGATAACCAATCCTCCACCCATGCCAGAATATTACCCCCAATCCAGTGATTCTTTATCTTGAGCAATAATCTTTTATGTGGTACCTTGTCGAATGCTTTCTGGAAGTCTAAATACACTACGTCCACTGGTTCCCCTTTATCCACCCTGTACATTATGTCCTCAAAGAACTCAAGCAAATTTGTCAGACATGACTTCCCCTTCATAAAGCCATGCTGACTTTGTCCTATTAAATTATGTTTATCCAAATGTTCCGCTACTGTCTCCTTAATAATAGACTCCAAAATTTTACCCACCACAGATGTTAGGCTAACTGGTCTATAATTTCCAGCTTTCTGCCTACTACCCTTTTTAAATAAGGGTGTTACATTAGCAGTTTTCCAATCTGCCGGGACCTTTGCCGAGTCCAGAGAATTTTGGAAAATTATTACTGAAGCATCCACAATCCCTACTGCCACTTCCCACATTACCATATTTTTTCCCACATAGACCGTGCAGGAGTACTTTGAGCAGACAGTGTTTCCCTAGATTTTCCTACCTTGTCAAGCATTTAGAGGATTCTGAATGGGAATGCTCACAGAACAGTATTTTCATGAGTTGTGAGGTTCTTTTCACTGGTGGAACGAGCATGGCATTCCACCATTGAGTTTTCTATTTAAACCGTGAAACCTCTTACCAAATTAAAAATCCCCCAAAATAGGGATCAAGGTGAAATCTTATTAATTGATCACACAGCTGTACAAAACTTAAAGTCCTGTGGCTGACCAAAAGTTGATGTCAACGTCGATTCTGCATTTTGTGCGAAAGTTGGATGGTGTAAACTGCATTATTGAGAGTAATGTTATTTACAGTAAGAACTTTTTACAGCTTTGTGTGGTCACTGTAAACACTGGGATTAGTCTCACTCGCTTTCAACTAATGTACTTTTTTGATTCACTGTTATGTCCTGCAGCTAAAGGTTTTCAGTGGTCTTTATTAAATGACTATTTAATATTCTAATAGTCCATACTGTTTCACTTAAAATGCCTCATTGAATAATGTGGTTACAATGTCATTATTGTATTAAACTCTATGGGGTGAAATGCCATCCAAGTGGTATAGTACAACATATACCAATGTGTTCAGTGCCGAGTGGATCAACTCAAGTTAAAAGATAAGAGAAACCACAAATCTGAAATATGAACAAAAAATACAGGAATGCATAGCAGGGAAATTAGCGGCTGAAAGAGAAAGATAGGCTAAGTGATGTTCTCCATTGACAGGTTCCACCCAAAAGGTTGCCTTGCCTTTCTCTCTCCTCGATGCTGACTGACCTGCTGTGCATTTTCTTTTTTTTTCAGTCTCAGTCAGAAGGTTAATTCCCTTTAGTTAAAGTCTTTGCTTTTCGGTATACTTTTGTTTTTCTGTTTTTAGAGCTGCGATGTGCAACTCTTCGAATTGGCTGGGTTTTCTGTTGACTTGCTGCAGATTTTCCTGGTTAATTAAAAGTAGAGACATAACTGTTCCAAACTGAAGTCTTGTGATTTTTTTCGAACGTAACGAAACAAAATAATGAAAGGTTTTGAGAGGCTAAACAGCGCAAGATTGTTTTCACTGGTTGGTGAGTTGGTAACAAGGGGGCACAGATTGAGAATTATCATGAGAAGAGTGAAAGGGGAAGTTAGAGGGATCTTTTTCACACAAGGGGGTATTATAACATGCAATGGATTACCATAAATGGCAGGTGAGGTAGAGACTATAACATTATTTAAAATAGAATTGGATAGATACTTGAAACTGATGAATATATAATGGCCCGGATTTTCCTCTGAGTAGCAAACGAACGATGCCCACCGTTTGTTAAACTTGTACTTACCCATAAAGTTTTCTTTTTTCATGGTAAGTTGCTCTCATGAGGCGCTGAATCCAAAATGTTGTCCTCTCCCGGGCATCTGGGACCTTTGTGAACGGAGCAAGCAACTGTCTATCCCCTTAACCAATCAGATGTTAATAAGCAGTGAAGAGACTGAACCAGGAAGTGTAAGTTAGAATAGTGAATTCAATGTCAGATTCAGGTACAGAAAGCGAAATAAAGAGAGACAAAAGAGACAGAAAGAAAAAGTAAAAAAATAAAAAATTATTTTTTTAAATGCCCAACAACAATTAAAATCTGAAGGAATGAGACTCCACACTTGCAAAAGTTAATGTTCAGTGCCAGAGAGGTTCTTTGGCAGTCATTAAGACTTACATCGTTATCAGGGTGCTTAGACTTAAATGACTTGATGTACCTTTTTTTGGCGAGATTAGTTTGTATCCATCAGGTCAGTGCAGGAACTACGCAGTGTTCCATTCATTTGAATGGGGAGTCAGCCAGCGAGATATCATTCTCACAAAGCTTACGGAGGAGCAGGGCATCTGGAAGAGCAATTTCCTGATTTCTGCAACTGACTGCGCATGTGCGGTGGCTGGAAGTTGCTGTATCTGGTGCACAGAAATAACGATGAGCCCTGTTAGCCTCGCTGTTAGTTTCAGAGCAAAATCCGGCCCAACGGTACGGGGAAAGGGCAGGGAGATGAGATTACAGTAGATAGTTTCAGTTGAAGAGCTGGTGCCAGCATTATTGTATTGGGCCAAATGGCCTCCTGGTGGTGTAATTTCTATGATTCTATGAAGGTGAGGACAATAATTGGAGCACCATATGCATGAAACAATATGTTGTAAGATATAATAGGAGATCGCTCTCCTTGTACTTTGATAATAAATCACACAGTCGACCAGCATAGAGCCTGATTGTTTGCTCTTTTATGCATTGATATTCCTATCAGCTTTTGAAATATACTCCCTTCCTATGCCCCCCATCAAATTCATATTATTACTTTTACTGTTATTAACATTTTATTGATTTTTTCAACAGTGCTTCACAAAATTTAATTTGTTTTGGCACCTTACTTTCGTCACTGAATCTTACAGCATTTTATTAGTTGCCTGAAATCAGGAGGCAAATAACCATTGTTCGTATTTACATTAACTGAATTAAAGTAGAACTGAATTTCTCATCAAGAATAAAACTAAATTAAAACAAGAGTAAAATCCGAGCTAAAGAGACAAATTAAAATTAAATTTAAATTATCTTTAGGACTAAAATAGTAGTCGCTGGTCTGTGACATTTGAAACAGATGTTGGCAGCGGGTGGTCAGTCGGACTCGAGGAAAACGCGCCGTGCGAATTGAGTGCGTTCCGCGCGCGATCACGGGATGATTGATGTAATTAGCCGGCAGTTACGGGTTCCGCGCTTCTCAGCTGCGTGCCGGCGGCCTGCGCATGCGCATTGACGTCTGAGCGATGGTGGAGCTCTATTTAAAGGGGCAGTCCACCAAAGCCCCTCCAGCCACAAACTATACTCCATGAAGGATGGAGGAGCGCAGGGGTAAGGCTGCTCCCCGTTTCACGGACCACGCACCAATCCTCACAGCCACCCAACTATCATCCTCACAGTGCCTGCACGTACCCACCGTCCCTGTCCCCACTCGACCACTACTACACACCCCAATGCCCATACAATGGGATGGCCATGTGGCACACGCATCCTCCCATCCATCTGGCACACGCTCAACCCACTCACACCAATGCTTGAAGCGTCTCACATTGTAATCATCACTCAATAACGTTTTTGTGTTTTGCCCTCACAGGAGAAGAGGGCCAGGAACGCACGCGATAGGGCACGCACCGGAGGGGTCCCGCCACACGAGGTGGCTCTGACAGACGCCGAGGTCGAGGCACTGGAGATCAGCCGCACGCTGCATTGCCTGTCGGTGGCAGATGGCAAGTCTGGTTCTGGCGAAACGTCCGGTAAGGGAAAGCTGGCACTCATGACTCATGAGCGCGAATGATCTTAGCATCACATGGCATATGCCGCACCGCCACATTTGGTCACATGCCTGATATTTCCCTCTGTTCTCTTGCAGGACCGTTTGTGATCGACGTTTCGGTTGAGGGCGATTCCTCAGAGGACATGCCCGTCTCTGAGGGTGCATCGTCACACATGAGCCTTGCATCCACCAGCGCAGATACACACACCTCGGTGGGTCCCCCCCCTCAGTTAGTTGGGATTGCACATGGTAAGTCACCGCGCACACGTGAGCATGAGCAGACCCTGGTGGCAGGGTCAGCCGCGGAGGGTCCGCGTCGGTGGGAGCACTCATCTCCAGGCTCTGCTCAGCCGGACCCAGATGCTGAACCCAGGGGGCCACCAGTCAAAAGGAGAGTCGTCGAGGGGCACCAGCACATTGCTGAGGTACTGGGAGAGGTGCCACGCGCACTCTCCACAATTGCACGGAGGATGGAGGAGTCCAACTCCTGCATGAGGGGAATGGTGGCACAGGTGCAGGAGGGTATCGCCGAGATAGTGTCGCAGGGACGTGAAGGCATCTCTGAGATAGTGTCGCGGGTAGGTGTGGGAACGTCTGCGGTGGAGGACAGGCTAGCCTCCCTCGAGCGTCACGCACAGCTCACCAATGAGTCCATCCAGGCCCTCACAACGGCTGTTCGGATTCAGGGTGAGCAACATTCTGCCGTCATCAACAGGTTGACAGATACATTGGAGGTGGCCTTGCAAGGTCTCACCCACGTCATCCAAACTGCCGTCCAGCAGGGTGGAAGGGGTGATGTGGGCCTTGGCCATGAGAGGGAAGATGGTGAACGGGGAAATGGAAGTGTGGACGCTACTCAAGGCGCCCCCACGTCTCACCCGTTGCCCCCCTCTCAACCAGTGCCCGCAATAGTCCATCCTCTCCAGGTGGCCGAGTCTGCCCCTGCACAGATGCAGGAGGAGCAGTCTGTGGAGGTGCCCTCATGGGCACCGAAACCCAGGGGGCGTCGGCCCAAAGCATCTACCAGGTCAGTGCACGAACAGGAGCAACCTGCCACCACCTCTGCTGGAGCCACAGAGGTAGCACCACGTAGGGGTACCCGGAAACGAAAGCCTAAAGTTCCGTGAGCACACAGGGATTGCACCAGGGTGTTTGTCTATTTGTTTTTTTAAAATTTCCACTCTTTGAATGTCACCACAAAATAAACTCACTTTTTCTCACCAATGCAATCACCTCTTGTCCATAATTCTACGGCTTGTGCAATATGTCCCTTCCGTGCGCCTCATCATGACGATGACCACCCCGTCCCACCCATTGGGCATAATACAGTGGGTGCAGGTGTACAGGTACCACTCTTCTGTGGAGGGAGCCTGTATGGACCCTCGTCTGTGCACATTATGACATGTGAACGCCTCACACAGTGTGATGTTAGGAGAACCGTTGGCATATGAGTGCCTCCCTGGCCTGACGAGCACGCAGGTGAGCTGGTGTTCGGCCCATGGGTCGTTCCTCCTCCTCTCCCTCCTCCTCCTCCTCCTCCTCCTCCTCATTGTCGTCCTCAATGTGGGTGGCGGGTGTGCATGGGGCCTCCTCCAGCGGCACCCCTCTCTGTAGTGCCATGTTATGCAGGGCACAGCAGACAACTATAATTCGTCCCACTCGGAGTGGCGTGTATTGGAGCGCTCCCCCGGAACGATCAAGGCACCTGAAGCGCATCTTGAGCAGCCCTATAGCCAGCTCAATTGTAGACCTGGTAGCAATGTGGCTGTCATTATACCGACGCTGCGGCTCGGTGATGGGGTTCCTCAGAGGTGTCATAAGCCACGTGTGCAGGGGATATCCCTTGTCACCGAGGAGCCAGCCGTTGCCGGCGTTGGGTGCGTGGAAGAGGGGCGGGACGGTGGACTCCCTGAGGACGAAGGCATCGTGGCAGCTGCCAGGGTATCTGGCGCACACGTGTAGGAATCTCTGGCGGTGGTCACAAATGAGCTGGGCGTTCATGGAGTGATACCCCTTCCTGTTGATGAACAGCCCTAGCTCATGTGGAGGTGCCCGTATTGCTATGTGGGTGCAATCGATTACACCCTGCACCCGTGGGAAGCCAGCCATAGCATGGAATCCAACCGCCCTCTCTGTCTGGCTGCGCTCATCCATGGCGAAGTTGAGGTAGGTCGAGGCCCTGCGGAACAACCCATCGGTGACCTGCCTTATGCACTTGTGTGCAGACGACTGACAGACCCCGGTGATGTCCCCCGTGGCACCCTGGAAGGATCCGGAGGCGAAGAAGTTGAGGCCAGTGGTGACTTTGACGGCGACGGGTAAGAAGATGCTGCTTGGTCCATCCGGGAGCAGCTCGTCATTAAGGAGGCTGCAGATGTCGGCGACTACCTGGCGAGTGACTCTGAGCCTACGTATGCACTGCTGCTCAGAGAGGTCCATGAAGCTGAGCCTCAGTCTGTAGACCCTGTGTGGAGGGTAGTGCCTCCTGCGACGCATCTCTCTCTGCGGATGCCCTCCATCCTGCTGTGCAGGTGGATGTGCCACAGCACCGTGTTGTGGGGATGCACGTCTCTGAGGCGGATGGCGTGGACTGCGAGGCTGCTGAGGCTGGTCATGCTGTTCGTCCTCCGAGGATGTCAACGCAGCACCCATCTGGCAGGTGTCGGTCTGAGGGGTTGTGCACGCTAGAAAAGTGTGTCCTCGCACAGGGGTTGCACTTCCACGCCGGTGAATCTTCTTGCTTGGAGGAGGGTGGTGGAGGGCAAGCGTTGCCCAATGTTACGGAGTGTCCTCCTGCGTTGGTGAAGGCTCTCCCCCCCCCCACCTGTGGAATGCACCTTGGCAGCTGCCACAGGCTGCTGGCTGCAACACGTCCGTTGGGAGTGTGAGTGTTTCCCCCAGTATGGGAAACAGTCTCATTTCACCGTAAAATCCCACACTTGTTAAATAAACAGCTCAATCAGGTCATTTAATAACCTGAAATACCTCGATAAATACACTCAAGTGGAACCCCGCTGGCTTTAATTGCCTGCGGGATTCCCACCAGCGGGGGCTACGCACGCACCCCCGCACGTCAGCGCGGAACCTGGAAGTGGGCGGGATTGAGGCGCGATCCGGTCCCGCTCCTCGAAATCGGGATTTTAGAGGCCCCCCCGCCGAGAATGCACCCGGGACCGGGTGCTAAAATCGGGCCCCATCTTGCTGGTGCTGCACTATTCTGACTGTTGCAACAACTTCAACCTTTTTGCAGACAGGTCAAACTCTTACTCTTTTATCAAACTGTGCCATTCCTGGGGCTGGGGGAATTTTCATGTTTGTGGCCAGTGAGTTAGTTTCAGTGACGGCCCTCCTGCTTTTTCCCCATAGCCCTGCAAATTTATCCTTTTCAAGTATATATCCAATTCCTTTTTGACAGTTGCCCTTGAAAGTTACTATTATATACTGGTTAACCATTTTAGCAGTATTGTTGCTAAGATTTCAAAAGTTTAAGGAGTTATATGCTTTAATTGGTATTCTTGGGAACCTTTAATATTGTCTTACTACTTCTGACAATCTATACAAAACATATTAGAAGAACAAGCATAATATGAATTTAAATCAGAATAGTCATTCCTGTTCCTCATGGCACATATTTTCCAATTGAGTGACCTGGGAAGATTCTGGCCATGGATTCATGATCTGGTGACTGAGCCAGATTGTTTAGGCGACCAATTCCTTAACTATTTCAAAATAAGAATATTTTTTGAATTTAAATATGTTTAAAATGGCTATCAGGGTACATGAAATTTCCACGAAAAATTTATATAAATGAAATGTGCAGTTCTTTTAACGTTGGGATTTATAAAGGATGCTCTGAAATGGAATTCTTTTTTCTAAACTTTAAAGGACTTCTACTGTCTTCTGTTGCTTGGAGGTCACTGTGTGCTGAGCTTGCTGCTGAGACAGCAGTCCGCTGACTGGTATAAAGATGGTCGAAGACAGGATAGAATCAGTCATGAGTTTTATATTAAATATTGTTTGGTTAGTCTCAAGAGTGGCATCTTCATAAAAGAGCATTCATATGTACACCCTCTTTTAAAGCTATCCAAGATGTCAACTTTAATGAAATACGGAAAATAGGAATGTTGGACTTGCAAGCTAGATGTTCCTGATGAAAAAGTGATTGACAGCAAAGGGGATTTGGTCATTTTTCCTACAGCAAGAACTTATGCGGCATTATTTATTGTATTTGTATTTTAGTATAGCTAAAGATAGATATGTTATAGTTCTAGGTAAAAAAAAACATACACATTACTTGAACAAACAAAAGCTACAAAATAAAATTTAAGTTGTGCATTGAGTGAAGCAGTATTTTTCTGCATAAGCTCTGCTGCTGTTGCTCCTGGGGTTTCTGTTTATACTTCTCTTTGCCTATTTTCTATTGAGAGCCAATTAGGATAGATTTTAAGCTAATGGTGCACAAAGCAAACCTTTGCCTTGTTACCTTTGGATTCCTTAAAAGCCAATTCTATCTTTGGACACGAATATGGGCTAAGAACTGCTTCAGCAGCTACGCATAGTGACATTTTATGAATGCTTCTGGAAACACATTCTAAAAGAATGGGGTAGAGATTGGTATGAATTGCACCCGTTTTTCGGGCATACAGTGGCGCAAAGCGTACCAATTTAGCCTGTGTCCAATCTGCACAGATATTGGTCCCACCGCTAAATTTGTTGGGCACGATTTTTATGTGTCTTGGGACGCCTGCCAAGCTCATCAGAGACAAATTTCCAAAAGGGATCTTCAACAGGCGGTAGACTCCTTGAATATGTAAACGAGAGACCTAACTAACGCCTGTTAGAAATTTGTCTCTGATGAGTGTGGCAGGCGTCCGGGCCTGGTCCACCCTGGATTCTTCAGCGGCCGCCATCCAAAGGTTTTGAAAACATTTCTGTTTAAAAAGAGCCATTCCTGTGGAGCGGGAGTGCTCCCCTTGATTCCACAAGTGTTGCAATCTGCCCCCTCCAGTAGCCCTCAACAATTTCCCTCCACCCTCCTCAGACTTACTTGAGGGCCACTGCTGGGGAAGTAGGTGGCCCGAAATTAAAGTCTCCGCTCGGGCAACCTACCTACCGAGGCATGACCAACGCCGGCAGCTGGCGCCGAGTATACTGATAACGCCTGAGGGTCAGTGTCTATCAATCCTCAAGCCTCTTGCTTCTGGCTCGCTGGTCATGCAGCGCCGAGTCGGACCCGAACTCGGGTCCAGATTAATTTCTACCCCAATGTGTTTTTGACTTAACCACAAGTATCGAATGGAGGAAATCAGGAACACATTTGCAATGTTGCTATTTGTAGCAACCAGAGGAATTCTTAATCCTGCGGTTTGCAAAAATTGCCCCTTCAGGCGGAATTCTACAGTTTAGTGTTTAAGAATAAATTACAATACAAGAAACTCCACCAACACTGATATTTTCATGAGCTCACTGGGCTCAGCTCAAATCCCAGAAGTTTGACAAGTAGTAAATGTGACTCCTGTTTTTAAAAAGGAGCTTATGCCATGAAATTAGAAATCTGTAAACCTCACCTTGATTGTGGGGAAAGTATCGGAAATTATGATGATGGATAGTTTTAAGGAATATTTTGAGGGATGGGTTCTTGATCTTTGGATTTGTTATATATCTTTGAAGAGGTAATGCATCTAGTGGATAGGGGTGAGACAGTGGATCCTTACATGTATCAGAAAGGCATTTTTACCTGTATTTCAGAAAGGCATTTGACACTGCTGCACATAACACACTGCTGCATATGGTTCACGGTAGGGAATACTGAATAGGATAGATGGCAATGAATTGGACTGGATAAGAAACTGGTTGTTTGGTGAACAAGCAGCAAGTTTTGATGCATGGGGAGGTACCTGAGTGGAAGCTGGTTATCAGTAGAAGAAGCGCAAAGGAGGGCAACTAGAATAATTCCAGATCTAATTTGCCCTACCTTGGACTCTACTCAAATTATTCAGTCTCCCCAAGGGGGATTACTAATTACAGGATACGAATGATAAGAATTGACAACCTTCGGTAATCAAGTGAAACTCCAGGATACCAATCCAACAATACAAACTATGTTATTTAATCCTGATTAGTTGCATTCCACAGATGATCCCTTTATGCAGCCAGTAGAACAGGAACCATTATGCTCCATGGAGTGTTTGATCATCTCTGTCCGATAGTTATAATTTTTATTCCCTTTCTTAAACAGATATTTATTCAGTTCCATTTTGAAGGAGTCCAGCTAAATAGCATCAATTCTGTTTTTCCTGAGGGGGTTATTCTGTATATCAACTACTCAGTAGGAAAGAAGAATGTTTCTAATCTCTAGCCTTGCTTGAGGCTTGGTAATATTGTAGTTACATTCCTTCCTTTGTTTCTCTGCGCACAGTCTAAATTAAATATACATCTTGCATCCTGCCTCTCAGAATTCTAAAGACCTGGATAATGTCCTCTCTCAATCTTTTTCCAATGAAAACAAGTTTAATTCCACTTCATTGAACCTCACCGGTGCTAGGGACAATTCCTGGGAGTCATCCTGGGTAATTCTCATACATTTCCTCACACACATCTCAAAAGCAATAATGATAGAAGCCTTAGAATCAGTTTGCTTGCTCTTCTTTCAGTCATGGAATAGCATAAAACTTCACCCTACAATTCAAAAATGTACATGATCTCTCTAAATCTTGAGCATAATTGTTGTGCTAACTGGATCAAATTTACATATGCAAATCAAATGGATTGGCAAAATTGACTTGTTCCAAAATGCAAACAATGCTGTCTCTTAAAATTTGGAGGTAGCATTTACTATGTTTAGAAACCGGTTCAGGTTGACTGATGGTCCTGCTTCATTAACAACAGGGAGATGCAATGGCTCTGTGCAGGTTCCTTACTTTTGTACTTTCTTTGGATTAATTTAATGCAGTCATCTTTACTTTCACGAACAATGAATTGTTTTTTATTTGGTAATAAGTGTGAGTCTTGATGATGGATTATTGTTCCTGTCGTTCTGTTCTCATCTTTGCTTGCAGGTTTGCCATGTTTCCTGCTGCTACTCAGCAAGGTATGCGTACGCAGATAGGATAAAGAATCACACGTGCTCATAAGGGAAACACAGTCTGAGATGCCACCAACATTGGTAAAAGTAAGAGAGAAGACAAAGTTAATCAAAGAGACTAGTGGTTAGGTAACACCAAGCTTGACTTTTAAAAGCAGTGATAAACATTAGAGGCGGTAGGTAGGGAGAAGGGAAGGAGTGAAGAAAAAGGTTTAATAACCACTTCAGGACACTGAACGATCATTGCAGGACTTAGAAGTATCTGTGAGAGATGGCAGTAGAATTACTCTAGGTGATGTACCAGATATATGTGAATTGCCTTTTACGTGATGTGTTGAAAACATAAGAGAAAGGCAATGATAATAAAAGGCCATTCGGTCCATCAAAGTACATCTCTCTAGAACTTGAAGTACTAAAATGTAATTACATTAATAAAATATTTAAATTTCCAAGAAGCATGCCATGCAGGCTGGACAAGGATAACCATTAATGATAGAAGCTAGGAACCATCAATAAGTCTGTTTGTCTGTTCTACTTGTTAATGAGGATGTGAGAATCACCATGGTCAGGAGGATAACATAATACAGACTGTGAGTACCAACTAGAAAACTTTCTTTGAACTAAGTGAAGCAAATGTTGCTATGAGAAGCAAAGTGACAAAACCTTTAATTGCTTTTGATCTGTGCAGTAGGAGGAGAGACTGAAGCATTGTTCCGTCATGAAGAACAGCATTTGTGTTTCTCATTGCATTAAGCAAGTGGTTATTATACATTTAAATCAGTTTTGAAGGGTCAGATTAGATTTGTAAATGCTTTGAACGCAAACAGCAGTCAATTGACATCAATATGCCACGGCAAGCAAAAAGCTGTACAAGATTAGTTTGCATGAGACTTATAACCTAAATTTACTGTTGGGTCTTTCATGGCAAAACACCAAATGACGTCTAAAATTGGAACGATAAAGTTGGGAATTTTTAGCAGCGAAGCTGGCCTGATTTATAGATAAACCTGTAATTTTGTCTCAGGTCACGGAGCTCATCAATCAGGCAGGTTCTCTGAGACTTCTCTTTCTAACCAAATAGGAATAATTTATTACTGCACAAGTGTGACGAAAATTATATTCTACTTGAAAAGATATTCAATTTTAAAGTGATTTGCATTAGAACAGAGCAGCTGGAAAGAGCAACAGACAGACTAGCACAAACCAAAATGCTGTCTAACAGAGTAGTGGGACGAGTAGTGATCCTGAAGCCTGTACTGACTTGTGTCCCTTCGGGACCGTAGGTTGTTTGTTCTTCTCATTCCCCATCATTTCAAACTTAGGAATTGCCTGAATGTTGCAAAAACGGAGAGACTGCAGCATGTTCTGTTAAGCAGCTTGTTTGATTTGGTGTTTTGCAGTGGTACAAAATTTCACTTTGTATCATTTCTAGGCTCTAAATGTATTCAAAATTATTAGCACCAGATGTGAATATATATAAGAAGTGTTGTTGATGCTGCGTTTCCTTCCTGCTGGTGTAGAGTGAGGGCAGGACCATCAGTAATTTAAACCAGGGATTCTATTTATAGTGTACACTACAATTGAGTCTGTAATATCAGGAATTAGGTTCTGAATGTTCCAAATTGATAGTTTATTAGATTTTCCTCAGTCACAGTTCAGTGCGTTGTGCTACATCATAAGGAAATCAGGATTTTTTTATTTACAGCAGCATCACTTATCTATTAGATGCAGAATACATCAGAGCAAACAATTCTGTATCAGAGTTTCAGGACATTGGGGGAAGTGGAGAAAAGTATCCTATGTGTTGAAACAGAAAAAAAGGAAAGGGAAGGGAAGTTGATGGTGAGGTTCTGAATTCTGTTCCTTCCTGTAGGTTTACTGGAGACATCAGCAGCTAAGGAGCAACCAAATCAAGTAGGCGGCAGCCATCTTTTTTCTTTTTGGCGAAGAACATTTTGTAAAATTGATCTGTCCTTCTCTGAAGCTGCATTTCTCACCTCCAGTCAGCTGATCTAGCACAGCTCAAGCTGCACAGGCTGTGGAGAATGGTTTTAAGAACAGCTAGTATGCCTGCAAGGAGTGGATGGGTGTTATATATTGCATCACACATCAAATCAGGATCACCTAGTACTGTCAGAGCAGCTGATGAAATGGAATGCATTTTAGCACTTCTATTGGGTATACGGAGACCTCCCTATTGTACTGTAACAGCCTTTTGGCTGCATATTGTTCCCAATAAGTTCAGCAAATTTCCATCTAGACTAATTTCCCCCTTCCAGGAAACTGTATTCATTAGGGGTTACACATGGAAAGTTAGTTAATAGCTTCTCCAAGTACATGCTCCTACTTTCAATCTAAGAGGAACAACACTTGGCATTCTGGATGGTTTAAAACAAACTTGTGAACGTTTATGTTTGGGCGCATCATTGTTCCATCACTAAGGTGAAAAGTTTCTACAAAAGTATTAGAGTTCTAATTCTAGATTGTGTAACCAATTTGTTGTTATGGGCAATAATTTATTACTAATTAATGATCATTGCTTCTTTTATCTATAGTCTCTTTTATCCGGCAGTCCCACATTTTATGTTAATATTCCCCATCAAAACCTGAGATGTTGGTATGTAACAGCATGGAGTTAGAAAATATATCTGCTTGACAATACCAGTGAAATTAAATACCTTCATTAAAGATTAGTCACTGAAGCGTAGTCCAGTCGTATTGTGGTTTTTTGATTGATTCAACGATAATTATGTACTTAAAAATAAAGGACTTGAATGCGAGCTACATCATAAAACAATCAACAGGAAAACCACCTTTAGTCCTTTTCCTGGATGAAGGTGTGGGCAAGAATGTATTGGACTTCTCCCCACAACTGGACAGACGAAGATATCCATCTTCATTTTATTTACTGGTGAATCAAAAACATTCATGAACGCTTACAGAATGTTCCACTGATAAGATTTTAAATAATTTGAATGTGTGGGCCTTGGCACTAATAGGATTAAATTATCACAAATATGTTATTTGAGATAATTGTTAGGGCATGCATTACATCCTATGCCACAGCTACATTTATTACATGCAAGGTTTACTGCTTGAGTACCACAATTTTGACATAAAAAGTCCTGTAGGCAGTGAAAATGTTGTCTTCCAATTGATGAACCCTTGCCCTACACTGAGTTAGAACTTGAATTTCACATGATTTTGAGTTTAAGGCCCTGAATTGCCTCAGAGGTTATCCCAATCTCCTGCTGCAACTTTGGTGGGAGATCAGAGGAGCCCCTAGAAAAATGCCATAAACACAGAAAACGGTGGGAGATTGGGACAACTGTTGTGGAAATTCAGGGTCAAAAGAACTTTGAACAGTTCTGGACATTCACGAAAGGTAATAACAGAGACAGTTGGAGAACCACCACTGACTGAGCTGGTCAAAGCCTGAAAGATATGTGTCAGACTGGGCTTGTGCCAAGTGGTGATGGAACCAACACAAAGAGGTAACCTACTTGATCTCATCCTCATCACAATCTGTCCATAGTGACAACACCATTGTGTAGTGTGGCACAACGGCCACGCTAAGTGAGACAGATCCACAGCCCAAAGCTGAGTATCATGAGGTGCCATGGGCCATTAACGACAGCAGAATTGTACGTCAATCCAATCTGACAACACATAGCCCAGAATATCCCTCACTCCTTGATCATCCTCAAGGGAAACCAACCTAGGTTAACAGGGAGTGTAGAAAGTATGCCAGGAGCAACACTAGGCATACTTTAGAATAAGGCACCAACCTAGTGAAACTAAAATACACGGCTACCTGCGTGCTGAACACCAAAGACAGCAAGCAATAGCCAGAGCTGAGTGATCCCACAGCCAATGTATCTGAGCCAAATTCTGTAGTCCTACCATAGTAGACAGAATGGCAGTCAGGCAACTAACAGGAGGAGCAAGCTCCATGAACATCCCCACCCTAAACTATGGCAGAGCCCAGCATGTCAACGCATGGTACAAAGATGATGTTTTTTCAAGGTCTTCAACCAAAAGTGCCATGTTGGCGATCCTGTTTGGCCCCCTCCCGAGGTCCCCGCTCTCATAGATGCCAGTTACGTCAATGGAAATAAAAATGGGGAGAGATGTAAAACGGGCTGCCTACTGGCTATCACCCATTTTACACTATCGCACAAAGTCAAGATCTACCTCAACTAGCTAAGAACTGGCCAAAGAGTCAGTTTTCAGCAAATCGGAGACATTTTTTTTCACTATGGGTCCCACCTCCACAATGGGCAGTGGAACCTAACAAACAGAAAGAAAACACATAAAAAAAAGTATAGAATAAATACAAAAGCAAAATACTGTGGATGCTGGAATTCTGAAATAAAAGCAGAAAATGCTAGAAACATTCAGCAGGTCAGGAGGATGATCTGATGAACGGTCATCGACATGAAACGTTAACTTTGTTTCTCTCCCCACAGATGCTGCCTGACCTGTTGAGTGCTTCCAGCATTTTCTGTTTTATTATAGAATAACTACAATAGGTTTGTTAGATAGAAACAAACTGAAAATAAAGTAACATGAAAACAATAAAAATAGAATGAGGATGGGGAAGAGAAAATAAGAGGGAAGACAGGGCAAGCAAAAGTGAAGTGTTTTAGAATATTTTACACGAGAAAGAAAGAGACTGACTAATTCCCAACTAAGAGCAGGCAGGGCCTTGGTTTAACATCTCATCTGAAAGACAGCACCTCCAACAGTGCAGCATTCCCTTGATACTGCATTGGAGCCTCAGCCTAGGATTTTGTATTCAAGTCTCTGGACTGGGAATTGAACCCACAACCTTCTGATATAGAGGTGGGTATGCTACCTACTGAGCCACAGCTGATACATGAACAATAAGGGTCTCTTATTATTATTTTATGGTATTTCATAGACATTGGAAAAGAATCAAAGCAGTCTGCAGTATGACACTGAGAAGTGGACTGGAATTTTTATTGACTAACTGGTTTTTATATACAACGGTCTTAGGATTCAGTGAATCAAACAATGCGATGATTTTTTTGTTCTTTTTTAAAATTACATTTTTTAATTACTTCCTTTGGCACTAGTTTCCATTTCTAGTCCTATATCATTTAAAGTAAAAATGCACAACCAAATCAGGAGATTGATTGATAAGAGATGCAGGAGGCAATGAATTTTGCCTCAAAAATTTATGGAGAATCAGGGAGAATTGATAAATATGGCAAGTTAGATCATATGTGTATAATTGTTGCCTGCTTATATCCAAACTGTAATCTAATCGTGTGGTTAGATCACTCATATAAACCACTTCATCTTCACTCTCATGGTTCGGGGCATCATCAGTATTGTTACAATCAGTTTGAATTTATAACACTTGCACACAGATCTGGTATAAAACCCATGGTCTGATATTTGTCAGAGGAACTTAACAGCCTCACCATGATTTCCCAGTAGTCCATGTTGTCAAATAACAAGATCTCACACAATAACAAAGCTCCCCATATAGACTGTGATGTCTACACAGGGGGACAAAACATGCATCTTACATTAGACCAACACGCTTATGTGGAACACACAACATATTTGTATGCATCGTGCATAGATGATAATCTGCTGCAGACAGGACATATGATTGATTCCAAACCCTGCTATCCAATGTGGTTACCAGACAAGGCAGAAAGATGTCAAAGTTTCCTACAAAAAATGTGAACACTGCTGCTTAATAAAGGATAAGCACACATACCCCATCAATAATGGAGATGTAGATAACTTAATCAGTAAACAGGGCACAATGAACAAACAGAGAATGAGGAGTAAAAACAAACAGCACGGACACTACAAACCTGAAAGAAAGACAATCAGCAAACATCAACAACGCACACTCCTCAAACAAAAACTTGTGGCTAAATGATTGTCATAAGAAAATATTCAGACCTTCCAGCAAAATCAGATGAGGCAGCGAGATAAGAATGACAAAGAACATCAAACACAGAGCTGCAACTAATAAGTGTGTATGCTCTGAGCCCACAGATCTATCTCCCACAATGCACTGTTTGGCTTCTGACAACCAAGGGCTCCTCTTGAATGTTAAAGATCAACAACTCCAAAACATCTCAAGTGTTACCCCCCCCACAATCAGGATTTGACCCGGTCCATGTACCTCATGGGCAAATCTGAGTGTCGACAAGCAAGACTCACCGAAACATCTTTTTCTCTGCTAAAAACTTCTGTGTTACAAAAACAGTAGATTGCACTCTATCCTTGCTGCTATAAAAAAGCACTGGTAATCTCTGGGTTTATATCAACGGCAGGTTATCATTTGATAAACTTGCAGTGACTGTGTCATAATGGTAATTCCTTCAGTGGCAATGTTATTGCTACATGGTGGTCTGGCTGTTGGTGTCTGCCCATGGGAAAAAGGGAGGCTAAGAAGAAAATTGCTTCACTGATTTCAAGGCAGACACATCTCATTCAAGTATTCAGCTAACAGTTAGAAACCACTCGCATTTTGCTGTTGTGGTTTACGATGTCATTTGAACCCCTCAATAAGATTGTGATCACTGCTGGATGTCCAATATTCTAAATGGACATCCACATACATAGACTAGGGAGTAATGCTTTTATCTATTATTGTGAGAACTACAATACACTAAACCAAGCAGCAACCAACCGCAGGGTTGAAGCTATGCATTGATTCCATTGATATAGAAGCATAGCTGAAAATATAAAATGAATTTTAAATAGTACTGACATAAACAAAATATCCTCAGTACATATTGTAAAAACCAAAAGAGTGAATTTAAGGCTGTAATATAACCTAAGGATTCATTTCACTTGCATAAATCAGAGAGCTTCTCGCTCATGGATGAGGGAAGACCTCTTTTGAACCCCTCAATCAAATTGCATCCTCCGAATCATTCCACATTACCCACTGTTCTATATTTACTTTAGTTACATAATCAACGGGGGGAGAAATTCAACTTTCCTTCATCATTTCTCGGGTCTAAAATGGTCGCTATGCCTGCAAATTTCAGGTCGCGACCTCTTGCCCCTGATCTGCCCTGCAGGTGAATCGGTTGTCACATCAGAAGAGGGAGCCTTAGAGGTGTCCAGGGCGCCCGCCTGAAACAGGCATTAGACGCCTTGCATATGCAAATCAGGCTCCTTACACCGGTTATAGGACCCATGGTGCAAAATTCAGGCACAAATGGGCGGAGCTTGCTTAAAGGGACCGCTGGAAGCCACTCAAGAAATAGCTGCAAATTTTTTAAAAGATATGTTTCTGTGGGGCAAGGAGCAGCAGGAGTTTGCTGCCCTCTGATTCGCTTACCACCCCCTCCCAGGACCTACCTGCGGACCTACTGGCCGGAATTCACCAGGCCCCGATCGGCAAGCAACATTGGGACACCCAGTTGGCGCCCGCAGCTCACCGTTTTTATTTAAATGTGCCCCTTCATTTGGCTTGAGCCTTGGGACCGGCAAGTGAAGCAATCGCCTTGACGACTTGCCGCCCGTTTTGGGCCCAAGTCCAATTTCTGCCCCAAATATGTTTTTTAAATCACATTTTGTAAAAATTGAGCGTCATAAGTAGAATGAATGGTCACCGGCAACCTTCACCAATTTAAGTTTCGCTGCTCAAGGGTTATGCAGGTGAAATGATTGTCAAAAAATTCAATACTCTAAGAGCCCTAAATGTGCCTTTTGCTACACAGCAAGTCATGTGGGCCTTGGTAAAATCCAATGTCAAAACTGTCTATAAAACACAATAGGGTGCCTCTGTAAAACCCAACATTGCAAATGCACCAAACCACATTCAGAGTTCTTCCAACCGACAGCTCCACCTCTGATATTTCTCTCACTCAGTGGGCAGCATCATACACTGGGTATATTCCACACTAGTAGGGATACATTTCATTTGTCCACCATATTATTCAAACAATCCAGCACTCTCCAGCCACTTACTGATATTTTTTTCTTATTATGCCAGCTCACTGCAGGAAATAGGTTTGTAGTATCATTGTCTCAGTTGTATATTTCCTATTCAGCGACATCCTCAGCATTTAGCTGCCGAATTATTGTGACACTTTACTGAAAGTGCAGAACGAGGAAGATTGAGGGACATTTGATGTAAGACTCCATACAGTAGCCTTCCTGGGAGCAGAATCCTTTATAAAAGGCCTTAGCTGTTCTATTATTGAATTTTATTTTGGCAATGGATTGGTCAAAGGCCAGTTTTTCCATTAAAGATACACGGGAATGATATTTCATTAGTTATAATAGAGTATTAGACGGAATAGAAATAAGAAACTCAAAATATATTATATTTATTTCATCAAACTGAAAAATTTGGTCCTCACGTTTCCTGAAAAAGTACAACAATAATAGCACCATTGTTTGAAGGAAAGATATATTTTTGTAGATGGAACTTAGGGGTAGAAATTGGTTATGGCCCATTTTTGGGCCCATAACCAATGGTGGCCAGACAGCACGCACCCCAACTGGGAGGCTCGAGGCTCACCTGAAATTGGGCCTCAGGCTTCATTTCAATCTTTGGGAGAGCTGCTGGTGCCTGTTGCGCCTCCAGACGCTGCTCGCCGATTTCAAAAGGTTCAATTTCGGGCCACTTGCCTCACCAGCAGTGGCTTTCAGGTAAGGCTCATATGTAAGGGGCCTAACGCCTGTTTTAGACGGCCACTAGAGATGTCTCTACAGCTCCTGAACCAATATGGAGGCGGATGTGTTTCCGATGCTGTTCGGGCAAGGGAAGTTGGCTCCCTAAATTGGATCTCTGGGCCCAACGGGCGCAACAAGGTCCAATTTTGCTCCCATAGAGTCTCAAAATTGAAGGGGTGAATGAACAAAAATAACTTCAGTGTGCCATCGTCTTTGGCCCGCCTCAAACTCCGTTCCCTTGCCACTGAACACTCTCTCAGCCAGAACCATTGAAAATGTTGCCATCCTTTCTATCCTGAGCTGAGCTTCCAACTCCACATCCTACCCATCAGCAAAACTGTTTACTTCCTCCTCTGTAACACCTCCGTCTGTCTTCTCCTCTCTCACCCGTTCCACCGCTGAAATCTGTACACATTTATGCATTTGTCATTTCCTGATTTGGCTAATTTAATGCTTTTTTTTGTTGGCCTCACATCTCCAAGTCCAAGTTGACCAAAACTCCTCTGCACTTATCCTGTCCTGTAATGACTCCTGTTTTCTCATCGCTCCCCGTCCTCACCAACTTTCATTGGTTCCTGTCCCCAGTGCAATAAATTCAAAATCTTCATCCTCATCTATAAATCCCTCCATGGCCTTACCTCACCCTATCTCTGTAATCTCCTACTGCCCTATATCCCCTTCCCAACACTCTATTCCACTGATTTAGGACTTCTGTGCCCCTCCCTCCTCCCTTCACCCACCTCCATGCACAGCTTTCAGTCACCTCAGTCCTTCTCTCTAGAACTCCCTTCCTAAACCTATTTGCCCTTCTACCTCTTTTTCCACCTTTAATAACCCCTGAAACCCAACTATTCTACCAAGCTTTTGGTCAACTATCTTAGGAGGTAATTTTCACCACTGCCTGGGTGGTAAACTACGGGATAAAAACTGGGCGGGCTCTACAACGGGTGGCCGGGCGATCTACTCCACCAGGCGGTGGAAATTAGCCCCCTAATCTCTGCATTCCTGGCTTGCAGTCAGTCTCCTTATCAAATTTGTGAAGTGCCTTGGGATGGTTCCCTATTTTAAAGGCTATATAAATGCAACTTGTTGTGCAATCATAGGATCATAGAATCAGACAAAGTTATGGCATAGAAGGAGGCTATTCGGCCCATCGTGTCTATGCTGGCCGAAAAAGAGCTATCCAGCTTAATCCCACTTTCCAGGACTTGGTCCGTAGCCCTGTGGTTTACGGCATTCCAAGTGCTCATCCAAGTACTTTTTAAATGAGTTGAGGGTTTCTGCCTCTACCACCTTTTCAGGCAGTGAGTTCCAGACCCCCACCACCCTCTGGGTGAAAACATTTCTCCTCAGCTCCCGTCTAATCCTTCTACCAATTACTTTAAATCTATGCCCCCTGGTCACTGACCCCTCTGCTAAGGGAAATAGGTCCTCCCTCGCCACTCTACTTTAATTTTATATACCTCAATTAAATCTTCCCTCAGCTTCCTTTGTTCCAAAGAAAACAACCCCAGCCTATCCAATCTTTTCTCATAGTTAAAATTCTCCAGTCCTGGCAACATCCTCCTAAATCTCCTTTGTACCCTCTCTAGTGCAATCACATCTTTCCTGTAATGTAGTGACCAGAACTGTACGCAGTACTCAAGCTGTGGCCTAACCAATGTTTTATACAGTTCTAGCATAACCTCCCTGCTCTTATATTCTATGCCTCGGCTAATAAAATATCAGTTTTATGGTGCAGCAGTAATTTATCCGCATCAGACTTCATAACTTGAAGTTTGTTTGACTGCAGTACATCTTTGCAGAAGCTGAAGGTGGAAACTGGTGCCTTCCCTCCCTCCATCCTTCCCTCCCTCCTTCCCTTCATCACCATCCTGATAGAATGATCAGGTATCAGAAGAAAACTCTACCAAATCGGCCTGCTTCTGCTGTCTTTTCCTGGATTTACCCAGTTTGGCAGAATTTTCACTTAGGATCCAAACTTCTGATTATCTGAATCTAGATTTTATTTGTGGAGACCTGAACGACTGATTCTGATATTGTTGACAAAACTCATTCCAATATCTCAGGACCTAATTAATTAATTAATGCACTGCCTGAAAGGGCGGAGGAAGCAGATTCAGTCGTAACTTTCAAAAGGGAGTTGGATATATAATTGAAAAGGAAACATTTGCAGGGCTATGGGGAAAGAGCAGGCAAGTGGGACTAATTGGATAGCTCTTTTAAAGAGCCAGTACAGGCACGATGGCCTGGTTGGACTCCTTCTGTCCTGTATGATTCTATGATCTAATATGCTTTGGCTGTACCTCAACATTCTGTATCAAATCAGTAAACCCACATGGAATACCAATGGAAAAGCTTCACATGCCACTTGTGGCTGTTGAACTCTCACCGACAGTGTCATCACCTGGAAATCAAACTTAAATGATCTATATCCGAATCAGTCGTTCAGGTCTCCACAAATAAAATCTAGATTCAGATAATCAGAAGTTTGGATCCTAAGTGAAAATTCTGCCAAACTGGGTAAATTCAGGAAAAGACAGCAGAAGCAGGCCGATTTGGACTGAGTGAGAAGTTCACAGTTGAGGAACCCTCAAAGGCAAACAAAAAGAAAAAAAACAGATGAACAGCATTTAAAAAGGAACTGAACAAAGGGAAGGGGGGGGGGAAATATACACAAATATGGATACACACACTCGCACACACACACACACTCTTGCACATGCACATACATGCATGCACACAACCTCTAAAGTAGCTAACTGGAAAACAGGAGATGGTTAAATGGCTGATGTTATATTAGCAGGAGACAAGCGTCGGACTATTCCCCCCTCCTGAAATGAGTTTGGAACAACATCTTGTCAGGCACTTTGCAACCTTAATATTGACTTCAATAACTTCAGATCTTAACTAGACCATCCACTTTCTCTTTGGCAGGAGATGCTGGTGGTATGGATGGGCGTGTCAGGGATTTGAGAGGAGGGGAAGGTTGGTGCTAGGAGTAGAGTGTTTCCATCAGAACAGCATGCTGGCAGGTGGTCTGGACCTCTGGTATCGACCTGCTTAATTCTTCATCTTGGCTCCTGGGCTGCTGGAGCCTGTTCTGCTTTGCCACACTTTCCTGTTTCCATTTCTACCTGCCTCAGCCCTCACACGTCCTTTGTGTTTCTTAAATGGCTCTGAATTTCCTAGCAACTCACGCCAAAGTAATGGCACATCTACATCGCAGGGTCCGTTTTATGGCACAAATGTCCCAGGAAATTATAGCATAAGTGAGTTGCACCACGCCATAATATCCTCGGACTTTTGACAGTTCCTTCACCAAAACATCTGAACAGTTAATTATCATAGCTCCGCCCCTATTACAATCAATGGCCATCACGAATTTGCTGAATTAACGCTGCTGTGATCACTGCTGCCACTTGGATGTTACAGAGTTGCGCCGATGGGCTCAGAATGTTTGTAATATGTTTGCACAAAACGTGCAGATATTTAAAAAAACCATGAGATTATTTTTAACATAGACTTCTCCCACTGATAATGTTAAAAGTTAATTGCGTAATTAACATTTGCAAATACTATTAGCTCTGATGGAATTCTGAATGTTTGCCCAGTGTCAGAAACCAAAGCTTCTTTGGCAATTACCATTCTAAAGACTAAACCTTAAAGCTAGAGTATATTCATCTGGAAACAAGGCATGCTAACCGTGTTGTGCCAGTGTTCATACTTTCATTGGTGGGAAAAGCTCGAATGTTAGCAATAACACACTTACTGGCATTCCCTTTGGAATGTTTTCCTTACCATTTATTCCAATCATTGAGGAAGAATTCGCTTGAAATACACGTCTCCCATTCACTGATTTATTTATTAACTGCTTTTAGCCCACAACCAATTACATTAATGTTTGAAGTAATGTAAGCGCATTATAGGATTATGTTGTGTGGTTTCGATGTCGGAATGCACGAATTACAGCTCCAGACTAAACGCCTAATTATAAGTATGTAGTCATCTATATAGGATAATTACATTAAATTCGTGGTTTACCTGACTTTGTTTGTAATGGATCGATGTTTTGATAGCTGCTTAATTTTTTAAAATTAAATTCTAATGAAATATACTGCAGTGCATGAAGTATCAAATTCGGCTTGAAGTCATAGTGCACACACGACAAAATGAATTATCCAGAACCTGCGTGTATATAACTGTGTATATATCTACATGGAGTATATAAGTGGAATAAATTCAATGAAATGTCACTGTAATAACATTTGCACTGTGAATTCCGTAAAGCAACTGTATAATGTGGGCATTTAGCTTGGACAGTGCCCCATTGTGTACCACCCTGCAGACTCCCTCCAGATCTTGGTTCTTGCTGTCGAACTGGGACATGTCAAATCCAAACTAATCAAACAGGTGCATTTTTTCAGCTCCCATGGTGGCAGCTTTATTTATTAATTGCGGGGTGGTGGGGGTCGGGGAGACCCTCTATTCTCTAAAATAGGTACCGACCCCCGACACCAAAATGCATGTGGTGGGGAATATGTGTGTGTGTGTGTGTGAGCGTACCCTCCCCCTTCCCTTTGTTCTGTTCCTTTTTAAACATTCGTCTCTAATGTCTTCCAGTTCTGACAAAGGATCCCCAGCTGAAACATGAACTCATCTGTTCTCTCTACAGATGCTGACTGACTTACTGTGTGCTTTTCCACATAAAGACAGAGGTCCGTTAAAAACACACTTTAAAATGTTTAATTATCAAAAATCAATTCTTTGAAAAATTGCATACAGGCACAGAGAAACCGATATTGTGGTCTATGTCTGATTCTAATTAATGAACATAAATTCAGATGCAGATGCTTGCTGATCAAGTCTACAGGTATTAATTATTGGCAATTTGTAACATGCTCTATATATGCTTTTTGCTTTGTAGGCAAGTTAATTTTTTCTGCATTTGACTGAAAGTCTTCTGCTTGATAATCCCTCCGGCACCAAGTGGATTGAGTGATTCTGATATCAATCCTTTTTGAATAACGATGCTAAATGTTACTAGTTAATCTCTTATGGGCATTATTTTTTTAATTGAGTAAACAGTGTAGGTTATCACCAAGGCTGAAAAGAGCAGGAGAAAGATGAGGTAAATGAAAAAATAATAGTAGGGGGGGCCACTAAACCTGGATTTGAAAAGGCTGTAGATTGCAGATTTACAAAAGAACACAACATGACAGATTAAATGAATAGGCTAGCAATCAGCATGTAAATTTAATAACAGACATGATAAAATAAAAACTGGAAGGAACTGTATGAAGAAAGTGAAAAAGAAAGACATAGAATTACATAGAATTTACAGCACAGAAACAGGCCTTTCGGCCCAACTAGTCTGTACTGGTGTTTATGCTCCACACAAGCCTTCTCCCACCCTACTTCATCTAACCCTTACTGCATATCCTTCTATTCCTTTCTCCCTCATGTACTTATCTATCTTCTCCTTAAAGGCATCTATGCTATTCGCCTCAACTACTCCATGTGATAGCAAGTTCCACATTTTAACCACTCTCTGGGTAAAGACGTTTTTCCCTAAATTCCTTATTGGATTTATTAGTGACTACCTTATATTTACGGCCCCTAGTTTTGGACTCCCCCACAAGTGGAAACATCTTCTCTCAACTCTCGTCAACTCTATCAAACCCCTTCAAAATTTTAAAGACCTCTATTCGATCACCCCTCAGTAAGAGAGCTCGGTAAATTTGTGAAAAATGAAGCAAAACCAAGGGGTGTGATTTTCCCCACAGGGCTGGAGGAAGGGAACCCTGCCCAATGGAACTGCATGTTGGAAAATTGTTGGTGGGCTGCTCACAATTTTCTGTCCATTGAGACCATTAGAATCATGGAAGGCAAAAGGCAACTAAGATACGTCAGACAATGGACGGATACTTGGATAGAATTAACTGAAAAGCCAATGTTCAGTCCTATTATTCATGTGCACCATGCAAAATAAATAATATACCAAAATAACTATCACATTTAGAAGCACCCTCTTCATGAGGATCATCACAAAAACTTTATTGACCTGTTTGGTGATTTATAACATTAGCTGAGTGCTTGATGTGTTCTGTCTGTTCAACATGACCTCAATCATAAATCCCATACAACTCAATAAGCTTTTAAATGATCAAAACCACCACTTCTGGTATCAAGATATAGTATGTTTTTAAAAAAAATTCATGAACAAATATAAATGCTGGGAAATAATATTGATATAATTTCTAGGGAAATGTATCTAATCAAAATACTCCATCTATTTAGCACAAGGGTTAACACTCCATTATCCACACTTTATGGCTTTTGGAGGAGAGGGAAATGCTGTGATAATTACAGCACCATTTTTATCTTTCTATTGAAGCAACACCCGCTTTCTTGCTGAAGGGATAATATTGGAAATGTTCATCAGGGCACATATTTTCAATGAAAACCATGAATGATTTGATCTCTTGGTCTGCATTGAATTTTGACAGCAATATGAAAGTCTGCAAGATTTGTAAATTCATAGATGATGCCGGAAGTTGCTCTTCGATTTGCCCGTTCATAACGATGAGCATTTAGATTTAGTCAGAAGGTGCTTTTTAGCTGTCAGAGAGTTGTTTAAAAAGTTTGGGAGCCGGATGTCAAAATTTTCAAATGTGGAATCTCATTCCTCCTGATTTTAATAGTTTTTGGACATTTAAAATTAAAATTTTGTATTTTTACTTTTTCTTTCTGTCTCTTTTATCTCAGTCTTTTAATCTTACCCTCTCTTTATTTCACTTTCTCTAATTGATGTTATAGTACATTTACTAATCTTATCTGACACTTCCTGCTTCTTGGTTTGTGAATGGAGCTCACTTCCTGGTTCTCAAGCTGATTGGAGGAGGGGACAAAGAGATCCTTCCTTCCTCTCACAGCTCAGAGAAGCCCGGGACCGATCACTGCATTTCATAAAGCTCTCAATTAGACCGCAAAAAGTTTGTGGGTATGTTAGTTACTTACCAGCAGCGGGCGACATGTGTTCACTGCTCAGAATAATTTCCGGCCCATGGTGTCATTTATCCAAAGAAAATTATATGTAGATTCACATAAAGATTTACATTCGAAAGGTTGTCTTTTCAAGGAAGAAGCTTCTCCATAATCAGCCTAATGGTTTCCATGTCAAAACAGGTACATAAGTTGAAGTCCACTTAACCACATGCATCTGCACACTTTTAAGTACCATTATAAGATCACTTTTTTTCTATTTCACTCTGTTCATGAGATATTGCAATAAGCAAGAACAGTCTTTGAGATTCAAAGGCGAACAGACGTTAAGGTTACTGTGGATAGAGTCAGATGTTCCACTATATTAAAATAAAATTGCTGGACTATAACTTGGTGTTGTAAAATTGTTTACAATTAACCACTATATTAAAGACACCCTTAAATCTGAAGACTAAAGCCCCAAATTTAACTCAGGGTGAGAGGTCAGCCAGGGACTGGCAGTGATCGGCAGGCTGGCCCTGAGTCACTGACGTGAGGCCCGGGACGTTTTAACCCCTGGCCTCATTTCCACTCCCGGTGGGAATGACGTAGAGGCTGGTGGACGGGAGTGGGGCAAGTGTGGCAGGAGGCCGCCGCCGGGGACCTGCGGGAACAGTCCCTCTGCAGTCAGGTGAATGGATCGAAGATGGAGGCCGGATGTCAGGGGAGGGGCAAGGGAAGCCCATGGCACAAGAGACCCAAGGTTTCCTGCTCCTCCTGGCCTACAAGGAAACTGTATTAAAAAAAAAATCACTTACTTTCTCGGCGCTCCTCTGGGCCTGCTGCTCCTTGGTGTCCAATGTTCCTGGTGAGGCCGGCACTGGACGGCAAATGCACAAAACTAAGTAAAAATAGCATCGAGGTCTGAATGATGTCATCAGACCCCAACCTTTGCATCTCAATGAAGCCCTCACCTGTCTTGGGCAAGGGCCTCACACACGATCCAAAACATGCCTATTAATATGGCATGTGGTGCGTGTTTGGCAAAAGGACGGTGAATAGCACGCTGCCGCGGCTATGGGCTGATCACCCCCCCTGATTAACCTACCTTAGTGCCGGGGACTGTTCCCAAGGATGCCTGGCGGCGGCCTGCTATGGCCCAGAGTCCTATTCCGCCTGTTGGCCAGGTTGGCCAGGTTTGGGTGGGAGGCCAACAAGCTCCATATAAATGAGGCCTGGCCGAGACTCTTTAATATGAACAACTCAGTGCCAAAAGTAGAAAAAACATTCCATTTTGAAGACATTTAGGGGGTGAAAGACATTTTGGGCAATAGCGCAAAATAGGGGATAGTGAATTGATGGCCCATTTTACACTCTGCCCGATTTACACTCTGCCCGTTTTACACTCTGCCTGTTTTACACTCCGCCCAATTTTCACCTGCCCGTTTTACACTCCGCCCAATTCACAATCTGCCCGCTTTACACTCTGCCCGATTTTTACCTGCCCGTTTTACACTCCGCCCGATTTACACTCAGCCCGATTTTCACCTGCCCGTTTTACACTCCGCCCAATTCACAATCTGCCCGCTTTACACTCTGCCCGATTTTTACCTGCCCGTTTTACACTCCGCCCGATTTACACTCCACCCGATTTTTACCTGCCCGTTTTACACTCCACCCGATTTACACTCCACCCGATTTTTACCTGCCCGTTTTACACTCCGCCCGTTTTACACTCAGCCCGATTTTCACCTGCTCGTTATACACCCACCCAATTCACAATCCGCCCGATTTTCTTTTACTTCGAATTCAAAAGATTTTCTTGTGATCCATGAATTATATACAAAAAATTAAAAAAGGAATTAAGGTGAGGTAATCTCAGATTTATTCTCTTAAAGCTTTAACAAATTGAAACACATGAACAATGCAGGATTCAAAGCCATTTTGGAGGTGATGTTCTCGGATTTATATGCATAAAGGAAGATCAATTTAAACCAGCTCTGTGAAACCCTGGAATTCATGCATGTATTATGATATCACTGTAAAGGAAAGGAAACTAACTGTGAAAGCCTCACAATTCACAAGTGACAATGGGGAATCAGCCTGCAGTTATTTGTGCTATGAGACCAACTTGAATAAATGTGCACCACACATAGAATTAAAGCTTGGTTCTTTTTTAAGACTAGTTTCAGATGAAAAGGTAAGCATTCCAGGCTCGCAATTACTTTGCCTTTATTAATATTTATAATCTTAGTACCTTTGCTAAATCTACAGGGTGACTCTGCTAATTAAATTTATCTAATTAAACTTTTGCTCCTTTATGGAAGCTTGAGTTAAATACAGTGACTTTGTCCCTGTGTTCTACATCTATAGTTTATTTTCAAGCTATTGATTGTATAGTCCTTTGAATCATCATACCTTAGTTGTTCTTTAAAATACTTAGAACGGTGGTACCAAATTTTACAACTGAAAATGTAACTCTGCTTTAAATCCATGTCTCTTGCGAGTCGGTGGATTATTTACTAATGTAATGGAATTCACTAGTTTAAGATACGAAAGGCAATTGTACTGACAAGAAATTGCACCCCCAGATTATTTGCTAAGAAAATCTACTGTTTATATATGCTGAGCAATACTCCTTAGAACGAAATTACGCATTAACTAACAGAAATAACTTAAAAAGATCTCCCGGAGGAATTTTGATCAATCTAATTAAGGTGAGGTAATCTCAGATTTATTCTCTTCAAGCTTTAACAAATTGAAACACATTAACAATGCAGGATTCAAAGCCATTTTGGATTTATATGCATAGAAGTCTGGAGTGTAACGAAATCCACTTAATGATAGATTCGAAGTTTTTTCGTATTATTTGATGTCAGAATGGAGATAATGCTGGCTAGGCCACATTCCAAGATGCCATGGTAAGTGAATGGCTTGCTAGGACATTAATGCACCAGTTGAATTCTTACAATAAAACAGCAGCTTTCATGTTCATTTTTTCAGTTGCCAGCCCAGAAACGACCAGATTTATTCAATACAATTTCACCATCTACCATGATGGGATTTAAACTCACCACCTGTGGGTCGATAATCCAAAACCCATAAAAGTATACTACCATTGCTCCTCCAATCGGTTTAACTGTTAATGTTAACGAGACATGGATTTGCTCAAATAGGACAGGTAGGAGAAGTTACCAATCACTAACTAGCGGACTGGGAGCCAATGCTACCAGCAACAAAATACCAACTCACACGAAAAAACAGCCAATCAAATCACCCCAGGTCAATCAGGAACCATCAACTGCTCCAAACTGAACCAATAAAGTTGCTCAAATCGTTCATCTGTTTTCAGGCACGATTTTCCGATGTCTATCAGGTCAGTGTGTAGAACTAAAAATAACACTGGTAATGTAACAAGCAGACACAAAATTACTTAATTCTGAACAAAAAATCATGACACTGAGCCATTAATGAATCAGTTACTGTTAGAAATGTCTGCACAATGCTCGCCCTGTGTAGGCCTGCTGTTCTCCCTGTGAGCTGGGCCTTGAAATCTGCCTCAATCCCAGACTGAAAATTTTACCTCAGCATTGGTTGCTGGGGATTTCTGGTTCCTCTTGGCAAATGCGATATTTGTGATACAGAGGGAGATTATCATGGGAGGTGTAGTTTTTCACCTGCATTTGTGGATCCACAATACCATGAGTGCATTGTGTTAACCCATGTCACATGACAGCCACATAGAAAAAGATCCTTCAACTGGACTATTGATAAATTATGTGTGGTGAATGAGAGAAACGCATTTTGGGAGCTATAATTTTCACTCTGCTCCTGTACAATTACAAAACCCAGAGAGCAACAGAGCAACTCAGCGATCTGAGTCATGTGACAACCAAACAGAAAATTTATGAACAACAAAATAAAGCACAAATGGTGGAAGAATCATTTTGTTCAGCATTTTCTGCAGTTTAAGTCATTAAATTACATTTCTGAGCTAATGGTATTATTTAGAATATCTCACTGAAGGTTACTGATGTTTGCACTGGTCCAAACAGGTGGAGAATGAAGCCCGATTCAGTCAGACCTGAACCAACAACAATGTCCCAAGATGCTTCACAGGAGCGATTTTCAAACTGCTGCTGAAACCCTCATCCATGACTTTGTTACCTGTAGCCTTGACTATTCCAATGCTCTCCTGGCTGGCCTCCCATCTTCCATCCTCCATAAACTTGAGCTCATCCAAAACTCTGCTGCCCGTATCCTAACTCGCACCAAGTCCCGTTCACCCATCACCCCTCTGCTCGCTGACATTGGCTTTCCGGGGATGCCCCGATTTTAAAATTCTCATCCTTGTTTTCAAATCCCTCCATGGCTTCACCCCTCCCTATCTCTGTAACCTCCTCCAACCCTACAAGCCTCCGAGAGCTCTGCTCTCCTCCAATTCTTGACTCTTGCGCATCCCCGAATTTAATTGCTCCACCACTGGCGGCCGTGCCATCAACTGCCTGGGCCCTAAGCTCTGGAATTCCCTCCCTAAATCTCTCCACCTCTCTACCTCTCCTCCTTGAAGAGGCTCCTTAAAACCTACCTCTTTGACCAAGCTTTTGGTCACCTGTCCTACTATCTCCTTATGTGGCTCGGTGTCAAATTTTGTTTGATAATCACGCCTGTGAAGTGCCTTGGGACGTTTTACTATGTAAAAGGCACTATATAAATGCAAGTAGTAGTAGTAGTAGTAGTAGTTGTTGTTGTTGTTAAACTTGAAATTTTTAAAAAATTTTTTTATTCGTTCACGGGATGTGGGCGTCGCTGGCAAGGCCGGCATTTATTGCCCATCCCTAATTGCCCTCGAGAAGGTGGTGGTGAGCCGCCTTCTTGAACCGCTGCAGTCCGTGTGGTGACGGTTCTCCCACTGTGCTGTTAGGAAGGGAGTTCCAGGATTTTGACCCAGCGACAATGAAGGAACGGTGATATATTTCCAAGTCGGGATGGTGTGTGACTTGGAGGGGAACGTGCAGGTGGTGTTGTTCCCATGCACCTGCTGCCCTTGTCCTTCTAGGTGGTAGAGGTCGCGGGTTTGGGAGGTGCTGTCGAAGAAGCCTTGGCGAGTTGCTGCAGTGCATCCTGTGGATGGTGCACACTGCAGCCACAGTGCGCCGGTGGTGAAGGGAGTGAATGTTAAGGGTGGTGGATGGGGTGCCAATCAAGCGGGCTGCTTTATCTTGGATGGTGTCGAGCTTCTTGAGTGTTGTTGGAGCTGCACTCATCCAGGCAAGTGGAGAGTATTCCATCACACTCCTGACTTGTGCCTTGTAGATGGTGGAAAGGCTTTGGGGAGTCAGGAGGTGAGTCACTCGCCGCAGAATACCCAGCCTCTGACCTGCTCTCGTAGCCACAGTATTTATATGGCTGGTCCAGTTAAGTTTCTGGTCAATGGTGACCCCCAGGATGTTGATGGTGGGGGATTCGGTGATGGTAATGCCGTTGAATGTCAAGGGAAGGTGGTTAGACTCTCTCTTGTTGGAGATGGTCATTGCCTGGCACTTATCTGGCACGAATGTTACTTGCCACTTATGAGCCCAAGCCTGGATGTTGTCCAGGTCTTGCTGCATGCAGGCTCGGACTGCTTCATTATCTGAGGGGTTGCGAATGGAACTGAACACTGTGCAGTCATCAGCGAACATCCCCATTTCTGACCTTATGATGGAGGGAAGGTCATTGATGAAGCAGCTGAAGATGGTTGGGCCTAGGACACTGCCCTGAGGAACTGCTGCAGCAATGCCCTGGGGCTGAGATGATTGGCCTCCAACAACCACTACCATCTTCCTTTGTGTTAGGTATGACTCCAGCCACTGGAGAGTTTTCCCCCTGATTCCCATTGACTTCAATTTTACTAGGGCTCCTTGGTGCCACACTCGGTCAAATGCTGCCTTGATGTCAAGGGCAGTCACTCTCACCTCACCTCTGGAATTCAGCTCTTTTGTCCATGTTTGGATCAAGGCTGTAATGAGGTCTGGAGCCGAGTGGTCCTGGCGGAACCCAAACTGAGCATCGGTGAGCAGGTTATTGGTGAGTAAGTGCCGCTTGATAGCACTGTCGACGACACCTTCCATCACTTTGCTGATGATTGAGAGTAGACTGATGGGGCGGTAATTGGCTGGATTGGATTTGTCCTGCTTTTTGTGGACAGGACATACCTGGGCAATTTTCCACATTGTCGGGTGGATGCCAGTGTTGTAGCTGTACTGGAACAGCTTGGCTAGAGGCGCATGGATGAATAAGGAAAATAACTAATTCTTTAGACAGAGTCTTGAGAAGAAAAAGAGTTGAAATTCTGTTCGGCGAAGTTCACATACAAATGATTAATGTACTCATACCAAAGTCCTGTGTGTACTATTTTTATGGCGGCATTAGCACATTATTTTACGTGCATTCATTCGGCTTTTTGCCATTTGGAATTTCTACCCCAAAGTTTCTACGCCAAATGGGCCAGTATCAGTTCTTTTCCAGTATCAGTCTTTTGAAGGAGACCCTTAGCTTCAAATGGCTTTTCAATAACTACGAAGTTCAGTAACTCCACTTAGTGTGAGGTAAGAATATAATAAATAGGAGCAAGAGTAGGTCATACGGCCCCTCGAGCCTGCTCCGCCATTCAATAAGATAATGGCTGATCTTCGACATCAACTCCACTTTCCCGCCTGAACCCAAATCCCTTGATTCCCTTATATTCGAAACATCTATCGATCTCAGCCTTGAATATACTCAATGACTGAGCATCCACAGCCCTCTGGGGTAGAGAATTCCAAAGGTTCACAACCGTCTGAGTGAAGAAATTCCTCCTCATCTCAGTCTTAAATGGCCGACGCCTTTTCCTGAGACTGTGCCCCCTAGTTCTAGACTCTCCAGCCATGGGAAACATCCTCTCAGCATTTACCCTGTCAAGCCCACTCTTAAATCACCTCTCAATCTTCTAAACTTCAGAGAATATGGGCCCATTCTACTCAATCTTTCCTCACAGGACAACCCTCTCATCCCAGGAATCAATCTAGTCATGTCTAAACATGTCAGCAGTGTGTTAGGCATTATGATGCCATGCAACCTGCCTCCTTCATTGCTGGATGTGCCAATGAAAGGGGGATCACTCCTTTCTTGTCGTTACACTGTTGGAGTGACACTGCTGGAGAATGCATAGGATTTCCTTCTTAATTCCTAGAATGACGACCTCTGGTTATACTTGATTCTGGAATCTTCATGTTGTAGTGTGCGTTCCATTTCCTGGTGTGCTGGTTATGTTGACCATATAGTAGATTATACTGACTTCAGCATAGTGATTATAGTCCATTGAGTTTTAAAGAAGAGTGCTGCATAGGGGCGTGCAGCAGAGTAGATTGTGAATGGTACATGACTCAATGCATTTGTAACTGCCTCCCAGTTCTAGACTCTCCAGCCAGGGGAAACATCGTCTCAGCATCTCCCCTGTCAAGCCTTCTCAGAATCTTAAATGTTTCAATTAGATCACCTCTCATTCTTCTAAATTCCATAGAGTATAGGCCCATTCTACTCACAGGACAACCCTCTCATCCCAGGAAGCAATCTAGTGAACCTAGGTGAATCTCTCCTGCCAATGCTGCTAGACTTGATGTTGGTACAGACCTCACAAACAATCAGAACAGGGAATCATACACTCTGGGGTAGGTCTCAGACATGTGTTTCCAGATAGCTGATTATAGGATCTTTTAGTATTGGGCTCCAGCAGAGAACTTCCCTGTTGGCTTGATAGGGACTTCCACTGTGCTTCTGTTTATGTTAATAATACTGATAATAACCTTATTCTTTTAGTTTATGGTAAATGCCTAAATCCAGCAACGACCCTATTCAGTTTCCTGTTTTGTTAAAAAGAAAATTGTAGTGCACTTTAAATTGTTCAATCATCTGCAATGTCCTGCTGCTTCTGCCTCAAAGAGAAATCAGTCGGCTGCCAGCTGCGGTCATTGCAAGGACACCATCATCTCTAATGCAATAGGCACGATAGCTTTTGACACTGGGCTGCTGCTGTCTGAGAAATTAGATGTGGGGTAGAAGGGAGAGTGCTGATTAATGTCAACAATGGGGGACTGGCCAGGGTGCAATATCCACAAAGCTTTATTGGTATGACTCATTTGACAAATATTCGGGCTTGCTTGATGAATTTTCCCATGTTTCATTAAAAACAGCAGGTGATCATTTTTGCTCTGTTTAACAAAAATTCTGAAGACCCCAGTAAGGTACTTTTAAGGGAACTTTTCTTCTTGATTACGGAAGAATCACAAAGAAAAAGAGCATCCTGAATTTTTTGAAGGACTGCAGCTATTTATTGGAACAGTGCACCACTAATTCACAATGAATGAATCTGTCATTTTGTGAATCTCATTCTTCTGTGACTCCTGCCCACATAAGAATATGAGAAATAGGAGCAGGAGTAGGCCAAATAGCCCCCCGAGCTTGTGCCGCCATTCAATAAGATCATGGCCGATCTTCAACCTCAACTCCACTTTCCCGCCCGATCTGTACTGTGTACAGTTTTGGTCTCCTTATTTAAGGAAGGATATACTTGCCTTAAAGGGGGTGCATCGAAGCTTCACTAGGTTAATTCCTGGCATGAGATGGTTGCCCTGTGAGGTGAGATTGAGTAGAATGGGCCTATACTCTCTGGAATTTAGAAGAATGAGAGGTGATTTCATTGAAACATATAAGATTCTGAGGGGGCTTGACAGGGTAGATGCTGAGAGATTGTTTCCCCTGGCTGGATTGTCTAGAATTAGGGGACATAGTCTCAGGATAAGGGGTTGGCCATTTAAGACTGAGATGAGGAGAAATTTCTTCACTCAGAGGGTTGTGAATCTTTGGAATTCTCTACCCCAGAGGGTTGTGGATGCTGAGTCGTTGAGTATATTCAAGACTGAGATAGATCGATTTTTGGACTCTAGGCGAATCAAGGGATATGGGGATCAGGCAGGAAAGTGGGGTTGATGTTGAAGATCAGCCATGTCCTTACTGAATGGCGGAGCAGGCTCAAGGGGCCGTATGGCCTACTCTTGCTCCTATTTCTCATGTTCTTATGTTCTTATCTCCATATGCCTTGATTCCCTTAGAGTCCAAAAATCTATTGATCTCGGTCATGAATATACTCAATGACTGAGCATCCACAGCCCTCTGGGGTAGAGAATTCCAAAGATTCACAACCCTCTGAGTGAAGAAATTCCTCCTTATCTCAGTCCTAAATGTCCAACCCCTTATCCTGAGACTATGTCCCCTAGCTCTAGACTCTCTAGCCAGGGGAAACATTCTCTCAGCATCTACCCTGTCAAGCCCTCTCAGAATCTTATATGTTTCAATGAGATCACCTCTCATTCTTCTAAACTCCAGAGAATATAGGCCCATTTTGCTCAATCTTTCCTCATAGGACAACCCTCTCATCCCAGGAATCAATCTAGTCATGTCTAGACATGCCAGCAGTGTGTTAGGCATTATGATGCCATGCAACCTGCCTCCTTCATTGCCAATGAAAGGGGGATCACTCCTTTCTTGTTGTTGCACTGTTGGAGTGATACTGCTGGAGTATGCAAGTGATTTCCTTCTTAATTCGTAGAATGGTTATACTTGATTCTGGAATCTTCATGTTGCTGAGTCCGTTCCATTTCCTGGTGTGCTGGTTATGTTGATCATATAGTAGATTTTTTTTTTATTCGTTCATGGGATGTGCAGGCCAGGCCAGCATTTATTGCCCATCCCTAATTGCCCTTGAGAAGGTGGTGGTGAGCCACCTTCTTGAACCGCTGCAGTCCGTGTGGTGAAGGTTCTCCCACAGTGATGTTAGGAAGGGAGTTCCAGGATTTTGACCCAGCGACGATGAAGGAACGGCGATATATTTCCAAGTCGGGATGGGGTGTGTGACTTGGAGGGGAACGTGCAGGTGGTGTTGTTCCCATGTCCCTGCTGCTCTTGTCCTTCAAGGTGGTAGAGGTCGTGGGTTTGGGAGGTGCTGTCGAAGAAGCCTTGGCGAGTTGCTGCAGTGCATCCTGTGATGGTACACACTGCACTGCCACTGTGCGCCGGTGGTGAAGGGAATGAATGTTTAGGGTGGTGGATGGGTTGCCAATCAAGCGGGCTGCTTTGTCCTGGATGGTGTCGAACTTCTTGAGTGTTGTTGGAGCTGCACTCATCCAAGCAAGTGGAGAGTATTCCATCACAACCCTGACTTGTGCCTTGTAGATGGTGGAAAGGCTTTGGGGAGTCAGGAGGTGAGTCACTCGCCGCAGAATACCCAGCCTCTGACCTGTTCTTGTAGCCACAGTATTTATATGGCTGGTCCAGTTAAGTTTCTGGTCTATGGTGACCCCCAGGATGTTGATGGTGGGGGATTCGGTGATGTTAATGCCGTTGAATGTCATGGGGAGGTGGTTAGACTCTCTCTTGTTGGAAATGGTCATTGCCTGGCACTTGTCTGGCACGAATGTTACTTGCCACATATCAGCCCAAGCCTGGATGTTGTCCAGGTCTTGCTGCATGCAGGCATGGACTGCTTCATTCTCTGAGGGGTTACGAATGGAACTGAACACTGTGCAATCATCAGCGAACATCCCCACTTCTGACCTTAAGATGGTTGGGAAGGTCACTGATGAAGCAGCTGAAGATGGTTGGGCCGAGAACACCACTCTGAGGAACTCCTGCAGCAATGCCCAGGGGCTGTGATAATCAGCCTCCAACAACCACTACCATCTTCCTTTGTGCTAGGTATGACTCTAGCCACTGGAGAGTTTTCCCCCTGATTCCCATTGACTTCAATTTTACTCGGGCTCCTTGGTGCCACACTCGGTCAAATGCTGCCTTGATGTCAAGGGCAGTCACTCTCACCTCACCTCTGGAATTCAGCTCTTTTGTCCATGTTTGGACCAAGGCTGTAATGAGGTCTGGAGCCGAGTGATCCTGGCCAAACTCAAACTGAGCATCGGTGTGCAGGTTATTGGTGAGTAAGTGCCGCTTGATAGCATTGTCGGCGACACCTTCCATCACTTTGCTGATAATTGAGAGTAGACTGATGGGGCGGTAATTGGCCGGATTGGATCTGTCCTGCTTTTTGTGGACAGGACATACCTGGGCAATTTTCCACATTGTCGGGTTGTAGCTGTACTGGAACAGCTTGGCTAGAGGCGCAGCTAGTTCTGGAGCACAAGACTTCAGCACTACAGCCGGGATGTTGTCGGGGCCCATAGTCTTCGCAGTATCCAGTGCACTCAGCCGTTTCTTGATATCACGTGGAGGTGAATCGAATTGGCTTCTGTGATGGTGGGGATATCGGGAGGAGGCCGAGGTGTATCATCCACTCAGCATTTCTGGCTAAAGATGGTTGCAAACGCTTCAGCCTTGTCTTTTGCACTCACGTGCTGGGCTCTGCCATCATTGAGGATGGGGATGTTTACAGAGCCTCCTCCTCCCGTTAGTTGTTTAATTGTCCACCACCATTCACGACTGGATGTGGCAGGAATGCAGAGCTTTGATCTGATCCGTTGGTTGTGGAATCACTTAGCTCTGTCTATAGCATGTTGCTGCCGCTGTTTAGCATGCATGTAGTCCTGAGTTGTAGCTTCACCAGGTTGGCACCTCATTTTTAGGTACACCTGGTGCTGCTCCTGGCATGCTCTTCTACACTCCTCATTGAACCAGGGTTGATCCCTTACTGACTTTAACATAGTGATTATCGACGCCCATTGAGTTTTAAAGAGTATTGCATAGGGGCGTACAGCAGAGTAGATTGTGAATGGTACATGACTCAATGCATTTGTAATTGCAGGAATATTTTGCTAATGCCTAATATATTAACAGTTATAAACCTGTAGGCTGCAGCGAGTCTAATATAACGTTTCACTACTTGTACAATGTATATTGTGGAAAATTTCAGTTCAGTCAACAGAGGATTTTATTGTTCTATAGATTGATTTTGTTTGGTAGCAGTTAAGTACCACAAAGTAGATGTGCTGTTGGTATCCTCGCATTGGGTCAGATACTTGTGTCACACATTGGATGTCACACAAGGGTATAAAACTCTGCTTATTAGGAAAATATGCACTTTCAGCCCATGATTTTCCATCCATTAACTTTAACGGGCACACAATCACATGCTGGGAGTGAGCAAATTCTTGATATGTGCTCCAGACTTGTGCCAGGAGTGGCATAGCGGAATTTTTACCTCAAGATAATCGTGCCATCAGACTATTGGGTATGTTTTGGCAGAGGCAGTGTGGACTTGTTGGGGGTAATTTTGACTTTGGGCGATAGTGTAAAACGGGCGATATCGGATCAGCCGCCCGATATACATCTCTCCTGATTTTTATTTCCATTTTACACTATCGCCAAAGTCAAAATTACCCCCACTGATTTTAGATTCAGTGGTAACAAATTCCCAATTTTGTGCCAGGTTTGCTGAGTCAATGTGAAATTTGTAGTGAAATAACAGCACCCTGTAAGCCCATTAAAAATGGGGTACATTTTCCTCGCTTTGCCGATGTTAACGGTAAGGCTGGTGTGAGTACAGAGCGGGTTACTCTCCTGTATACTTACACTGACCTCGTCACTAACAATAGCGAATGAAGGAAGATATTCTCAAATAATTCAAAAACTCAGTGACAAAGATACTGCGTACAGTTAATGCTGTCATTACATTCATTCAATCCATTATAGTTTGTGCATAACAAAACATTTAATGAGAATTCAACCCAAGAAGCCTGGACGGAAAGTCTAAAATTATTCCTTTGCCAGAGAGTTAAACATTCCAGATTCTTTTTCAACTTTTATTGTTTGTCAGCAAAATATCAAAAAAACAATTACTGGAAGGACTTTGTCTATGAAATCAGTTCCATGGGAAAAGACGGTAGGATTTTATTTATTTGTTGTGGGACCAAATCAAATCAACTGCTGTCACAAGGTTAAACACATATAGGGGTAGACTTTAACCCCCAAGAACAGGTGGGTTGGGGGCTGGGGGGAGGGGAGTAAAAATACTCCGTTTTCAGAGCGGGACGGCATCCCGGCTCCAACACACCCACTTCTGGGTTTAACCCAGGCAGGTTTGTCTGTGTGTGGTGGGCAGACACTTGGGCCTCGGACACTGTCCCGAGGAACTCCTGCAGCGATGCCCTGGGGCTAAGATGATTGGCCACCAACAACCACTACCATCTTCCTTTGTGCTAGGTATGACTCCAGCCACTGGAGAGTTTTCCCCCTGATCCCCATTGACTTCAATTTTACTAGGGCTCCTTGGTGCCACACTCGGTCAAATGTTGCCTTGATGCCAAGGGCAGTCACTCTCACCTCACCGACCCACTTAAAGCTGGCAGGCCGATACTTAAAAGAGCAATGTACCTCATTGAGATATTTCAGGTACTTAATATTTTATGTATTGGAATAATAAAATGAAATTAATCTCACCTGTTCTGGTTTCCCATTCCTTCCATTCACATCAGGTGAAAGCAGATGGAAACCATAGAATCATAGAATGGTTACAGCACAAAAGAAGGCCATTCAGCCCGTCGAGCCAGTGCCGGCTCTCTGCAAGTGCAATCCAGCTGGTCCCACTCCCCAGCCCTTCCCCGTAGCTCTGCAAATCTTTTCCCTTCAAGTACTTGTACAATTCCCTTTTGAAAGCCATAACTGAATTTGCCTCCACCACCCCCTCAGGCAATGCACTCCAGATCATAAACACTCGCTATGTAAATACGTTTTTCCTCACATCGCCTTTGGTTCTTTGGAAGGGCTGGATCCATGAGGTGAGTGCCTTTATTGCACAGCTTGTGGGACCGGAGGAGCAGGAGTGCTGCATCCCGGCCCAACAAGCTCACCTGGCCGACAGGACACCTGTGTGGATCCCCCGCCATGATGGACCCCGACCTACCTGCAACTCTTCACCTGACCTCCAATCCTTCTCAGTCCCCCCCGATCTCCTTCTCAGCTCCTCAATTTCTTCCTCAGTCCCCTGATCTTCTTCTCAGCCCCCGATCGCTCCCTCAGCGCCCCCCCCCCCCACCCACCCCACGATCTTCTCCCTGGCTTACAATCCCTCCCTCCCTCCCTCTGATCTGCAACTGCGGCCTACGGCAGCAGGCCTTCCTGCCAGACATCCAGCCAGCCTGTCAATCCACCCACTTACCTTACGGATTTCGCACCCGGAAATCTTCCCTCCAGTTCCCTTTGGTTCTGGAAGTTTAAAAAAAATTCATTCATGGGATGTGGGCATCACTGGCGAGGCCGGCATTTATTGCCCATCCCTAATTGCCCCCGAGAAGGTGGTGGTGAGCCGCCTTCTTGAACCGCTGCAGTCCGTGTGGTGAAGGTTCTCCCACAGTGCTATTAGGAAGGGAGTTCCAGGATTTTGTCCCATTGACGATGAAGGAACGGCGATATATTTCCAAGTCGGGATGGTGTGTGACTTGGAGGGGAACGTGTAGGGGGTGGTGTTCCCATGCGCCTGCTGCCCTTGTCCTTCTAGATTTTGGGAAGCGGGTTTGGGAGGTGCTGTCAAAGACGCCTTGGCGAGTTGCTGCAGTGCATCCTGTGGATGGTACACACTGCAGCCACAGTGCGCTGGTGGTGAAGGGAGTGAATGTTTAAGGTGGTGGATGGGTTGCCAATCAAGGGAGCTGCTTTGTCCTGGATGGTGTCGAGCTTCCTGAGTGTTGTTGGAGGCAAGTGGAGAGTATTCCATCACACTCCTGACTTGTGCCTTGTAGATAGTGGAAAGGTTTTTGGGAGTCAGGAGGCGAGTCACTCGCCGCAGAATATCCAGGCTCTGACCTGCTCTTGTAGCCACAATATTTATGTGGCTGGTCCAGTTTAGTTTCTGATGAATGGTGACCCCCCCCAGGATGTTGATGGTGGGGATTTGGTGATGGTAATGCCGTTGAATGTCAAAGGGTGGTGGTTAGATTCTCTCTTGTTGGAGATGGTCATTGCCTGGCACTTGTCTGGGGCGAATGTTACTTGCTACTTATCAGCCCAAGCCTGGATGTTGTCCAGGTCTTGCTGCATGCGGGCACAGACTGCTTCATTATCTGAGGGGTTGCGAATGGAACTGAACACTGTGCAATCATCAGCGAACATCCCCATTTCTGACCTTATGATGGAGGGAAGGTCATTGGTGAAGCAGCTGAAGATGGTTGGGCCTAGGACACTGCCCTGAGGAACTCCAGCAACAATGTCCTGGGGCTGAGATGACTGGCCTCCAACAACCACTACCATCTTCCTTTGTACTGGGTATGACTCAACCCCCTGATATCCATTGACTTCAATTTTACTAGGGCTTCTTGGTGCCACACTCAGTCAAATGCTGCCTTGATTTCAAGGGCAGTCACTCTCATCTCACCTCTGGAATTCAGCTCTTTTGTCCATGTTTGGACCAATGCTGTAATGAGGTCTGGAGCCGAGTGGTCCTGGCGGAATCCAAACTGAGCATCGCTGAGCATGTTATTGGTGAGTAAGTGCTGCTTGATAGCACTGTCAACGGCACCTTCCATCACTTTGCTGATAATTGAGAGTAGACTGATGGGGTGGTAATTGGCCAGATTGGATTTGTGCTGCTTTTTGTGGACAGGACATACCTGGGCAATTTTCCACATTGTTGGGTGTTTGCCAGTGTTGTAGCTGTACTGGAACAGCTTGGCTAGAGGCACGACTAGTTCTGGAGCACAAGTCTTCAGCACTACAGCCGGGATGTTGTCGGGGCCCATAGCCTTTGCTGTATCCAGTGCATTCAGCCGTTTCTTGATATCACGTGGAGTGAATCAAATTGGCTGAAGATTGGCTTCTGTGATGGTGGGGATCTTGGGAGGAGGCCGAGATGGATCATCCACTCGGCACTCCTGGCTGAAGATGGTTGCAAACACATCAGCCTTGTCTTTTGGACACATGTGCTGGGCTCTGCCATCATTGAGGATGGGAATGTTTATGGAGCCTCCTCTTCCCGTTAGTTGTTTAATTGTCCACCACCGTTCACGACTGGATGTGGCAGGGCTGCACAGTTTTGATCTGATCTGCTGGTTGTGGGATCGCTTAGCCCTGTCTGTAGCATGTTGCCTCTGCTCTTTAGCATGCATGTAGTCCTGTGTTGTAGATTCACCAGGTTGGCACCTCATTTTTAGGTACACCTGGTGCTGCTCCTTGCATGTTCTTCCACACTCCTCATTGAACCAGTGTTGATCTCCTGGCTTTTTGGTAATGGTAGAGAGAGGGATATGCCAAGCCATGAGGTTACCAATTGTGGTGGAATACAATTCTGCTGCTGCTGATGGCCCACAGCGCCTCATGGGATGCCCAGTTTTGAGCTACTAGATCTTTTCTGAATTTATCCCATTTAGCACATTGGCAGTGCCACATAGCACGTTGGACGTGTCCTCAGTGTGAAAACGGGACTTTGTCTTCACAAGGACGGTGCAGTTAAAGTTAAAATTTAAAGTTAAAATTTACCCCATAAGGTTTACAGAACTGACAAAGGACATTCAGCAGATTGTGACTGTGTCAGTTGTTTGTTTGAGCATTCTCCCAAAATCCAAAGCATTCCATGGTCCAACAGCCCTCTGTGTAAAGAAATTTCTCCTATCCTCATTCCTCACTATCTTAGTGACCATTTTAAATTGATGACCTCTCATTATTGACTCCGCAAAGAGAAGGAAGTCTTTCCCTTTTCACCCTATCAAAACCCTTCACGGAAACCTCTATTAAATCTCCGTTTAGCCTACTTTGCTCCAGTGGAAATAGGCCCAATGTCATTTTAGTGAATCTGCGCTGCACACTCTCCATGGCTTTAACGTTCTTTCTATAATGGGTGCATGAAACTGCATATAAGCCCTGATTTTAATTGGGGCTGTGAGTGTGGTGTGCAGGGGTCAGGGTGGGCGGGGTGCGGGGGTCAGAGTGAGCGGGGTGCGGGGGCTAGGGTGGACGGCGTGCGGGGTCCAGGGTGGGTGGGGTGTGGCCATGATGGCACCAGTGTGAGGCCCAGGCCATTTTAGCTCCTAGGCCTCATTATCATCTTCCAGGATGAACGTCTGCCTGAAACCGGTGGGAATGACAAGGAGGCTGGCACGTGGGAGTGGGATTTCTCAAGGCAGGAGGCCGCTGCCAGGGGCCAAAAGGAACATTCCCAGCCCTAAGGTAAGTGGTGAAGGGCGGAGGAGGGGGGTACCGGAGGTGATCACAGTTAGGGGAGGGGGAGGGAAACTGTCCATTCCGCTGAACAGGTCCATGCCGGTGTTTATGCTCCACACGAGCCTCCTCTCACCCCAGAGGAAACCGGCGAGCTGCCTCAGGAGGCCCAACAGGCACCCACAGCTCACTAGAATTATTCAGATGAGGCCTGAGGCCCGATTTCAGACGAGCCCCGGTCTGCTTGTCTATGCTGCAAGTGCACTGACCATTTTGTGCCCAAAAACGGGCCTAAATGAATTTCCCCCTCCAGTGAATTTTATATTTGCGTGAGTGCTATTTTGGTTCTGGGTGGAAGATTGGGTTCGTTTGGTGACTACATGAGAGTGGATTTGTCAAGAGGCAGGAAGATGAGGCATTTTGGTTAAGTAGAAGACTTGTTTTCAAAGAAGCTGTGGTTGTGTTAAAATCTGTTATGTAAGTATGAAGTTTGACATGCGATGGGCAGACGGAGGTAGGTTGGGCTGAGTGATGGGGAGATATGAACCATTAGGATGGGAAGGAGGAGACATGGCACTGGGGAGGTTGTTGTTGGTGAATGGGAGATAGGTTGATGTGGTAGACAGATGGTCAAAGTTGAGCGGTGGGGAATGCGGAAAGTTTGGGAAAAGAATGGAGAAAAATCAGTTCAAGGAATAGTTCAAATAATTGAGGAATAACAGGAAATACAGCAACAGGCTGCAGTAGGACTGAGGAGATCCACAGATATCCATACTAAATCCTATACTACTTGGAGATGGACAGGGGGCTGCTACAATGCCACCTACTATTTGGAGGCCTGAATCGTGACAGCCCATTGTTGAGATAGATAGGGAATTCGCTTTATAAATGTTGACTTGAAATGTTGACATAAAAGCCTTACTCAAAAATTATGACAAGAGGAAGTTAAGATTTTGGGACAGGAAATGCGTGTATACATGAGTTTTAATATAATATATTAGATAAAACAAATTGATGGCTAATCATGGGAGCCAATCGTGATTTTTTGATATGCTACTGTTTCAATGCAAGACAATAAAGATACAATTCATGATACATGAGGTAATTTCACTCAATGAAGGGATATAAAACAGATTGAAGACTTTGTTAAAATACTTTGTGAAAGACCATGGGGATGAATTTCTTTAGGGCTTCTCCCGATTGTCTGCCGTAACTTTGGAGGAGGAGTTGTGGAAACCCCAGAAAAACAATGGAAATTCACCCCCCACATTTCCAAAATAGCTGTGGATCGGCTTGATATACACGTAAAGAAAGGCACCTCGGTTTTAACTGTGGATTATAATCTATGATTGCACTTCAGCCAAAGTAATGTACAGCGGTTTTGTTGTAGAGAGCATTTTATCTATCCAGATGGGTCCTGGACCAACCAAATTGTTTCAAGAAGATTTAAGAATCATGTCCTCTTGAGAAGTGAGAGATCTTATTCAACGTTCCCCTCCAGAGGAAGAGTTTCACATGGTCCTGAAAGTTCTATATAAAGATGCAATATTTTGCTTTCTACAATGTGAGGTACAAAATGGTACACACCAAAGTTCTGAAATGCCAGCCAACAAAAGCAACACACTATTGGAAATTGTGCCACTAAGGAAACAAATTACCCGAATCCTACTGGGGCAGCACAGCTATTTAAAAACAGGTCCCTCATTCTATAAAAATATGCTTATAACAGGAAGCAACCTTCTAGGCACTAGTGGGTACCTTGAAGTAGGAAAGTTCCCCCACAGAGAGGCCACAACTCATATGATGCAGTCTATATAAATCTGGGAATTGCTGTGAGCAATGTTATTCAGTGAGTACTCAACGTGTTTGTATCAATTTCTTCTCACTGCTGATTTAAAAGAGATGTAAACCGATAGAATACAAAAAGGTTCATACCTCAGTTAAAATAGTGGAGAGAAGGATTTGATACGAATGTATTAAATATTCATACAGTAACAAGACTGAAAGGATGGACGTTTAACACCCCGCCCCTCTCCGCCCAGCGGAAACCAGGCTGGGGGTGGGGGCCCTTCACCCCGATCCCGCCGACAGCAATTTTAAATTGAAGGCGGCGAGGACACCCGTCCAAAGGTGCTTTAAATGTGCAGCTCCGGCTTTGAAGATATCATCGGGACCTGACTGCAATCTTAACCTGAGGCCGGAGGGGGGGATGCCATGATGGCTTCCCCACCAGGCCAAACCTGTCTGGAAGTGTATACAAGGTCAGAAGAGACCCAAAGGTAAGTTATTTTACATTTTTTGTAGCTTCCTTGTGGGTCAGGAAGAGCATGAGGAAATCTTGGGCCTCCCCTGCCCCGTGCTTTCCTAGCCCATCCCCGACCGCAATCCCCCACCGATCCCCCTCCTGACTACACCCCTTAATGCTGGGCACCATTACTTCTGGTCCCCACCAGCGGCCTCCTGCCACCTGATTGTAACAATCAGGCAGCTGCTTCCCATCAACTTCCCTGCCCTTTTGGTTGGGAAGTCAGCCAGCGGCATGTTAACAACGGCTGGGCCTCCCACTGCTGCTGCCACTCCCGGAAGGACTGGCCACTCGCTAGGCCACTTTCCCGCCCGGGAGCTAAAATCGACTCCAAAGTCTCAGACTCTGACAAAAAACATAGTCTGTGAGTAAATAGAAATGGAAAATAGGTGATAATAAATATGGAGATAAATGAACAAAGAGAAAAAAAAGAACAGAAGTAGAGAAGAATTAAACGTCTGAATCAGTAGCAGTTTTTCCTGGTTTCAGCTATGACTGTTGGAAAAAAAAGAGATTAATTGAAACAAGAAAGACTGAATCTTCGCAGCAAAGGCATAGACGATTTCAGATGTACACAGTTTTTAACCATAGCTGTCAAACGCACGATATTAAGCAATAGTTTTTCTGAAAGCAATGTCCTTTTGGGCAAACTGAATGTTTATTAATATTACAAGCAATCTTCTGAAGTTATGCCAGTAACATGCTTTACAAGTGTACAAGTTTAAACACTGTCAAAACTGAAGAGTACTTGATATAAACAAACCTTTCGAACCTACTGAGTTAAGAATACCTTCCTTCAGGGGCATAGTATATCACTTTGCTTTCATTTTACGACATGCACAAATTGTTTTTAAAAGGGGTAAATGTTTCTGTCTTTAAATATTATGTCAAAGTTCTAATGAGTTTCTTATCTTAAAATCTTCAGATCAATAATGAGCATAATTTTACAGGGTAATCTGTTAAGTTTAGTAGAAGGCTTTTATTTCAAGCCCTTTTTGGAAAGCTGTCCTCAAAAGGTTGAATGAAAAAGCTGACAAGTTTCTCAAAACAGGGATCGAAAGAAACCCAAGACAGGCAAAAAACCCCCACAATAGATTGCTAACACAAGAAAGGACGGTGAAAATCAATGGAGAAAACTAATAGTCTATGGCTGTGCAGGACCGTAAGGGACTTGACTGAAAGGTAAACACTGAAAATTACCGTTGTGAGGGATGAGACAGCGAACACTATCAATGACATTGACAAACTAAGACAAGGATGGATGGAGCATCAGGAAAAGCTTTTTAATGAGAAACAGCCAATAGAGAATATTACTCAATGAACTCTGATTCTATAAAGCATTTGGACAGTTACATGGGTAAGATGGGTATAGAGGGATATGGGCCAAGTGCAGGCAATTGGGACTAGCTTAGTGGTATAAACTGGGCGACATGGACATGTTGGACCGAAGGGCCTGTTTCCATGTTGTAAACTTCTATGATTCTATGAACTCAGCGAACCACAAACTGACTCGACTACCTCTGCTTAAATTTGTAATTGACAAAACAGTTGACTGCTTAAAGAATAGCAAAGTAGGTGCTGCAGGGGCAAGAACCCCATTCACACATTATACCATGGACTGGGCATTTGAGTTTAAATCCTAGGTTCTGCTGACCTAAGCTTCTCCGTTTCCCTATGACAATGAGTTGTCCATCTTATCAGGCACACCTCTGAGTAAGGTGCACTGCTGGGTCTAAAGATTGGATGCGGACTTGGAGAGGGCCACCTGCTGCAGCACAGTGTCTCCTAGTAGTCGAGTCAGAAGCAATATTAATCCCCGAGTCTGTCACAGAGTTCTGTTACACGTGAACTGTAGTACTGAGCAAGAGGATAAAAGTAATCATAGTGCAAATTGTTTTCAAATAAGCATAAAGCATAACAATGCAACCTGATTATGTGTCAGCTGAATTATTATTATTCATCTTTTGCATATCCTTTAAAAACCATATCCTTGAAGAATAGACTAAAACTAACTTATAAATAACCTGGACCACAGCCAGCCCACAGGCACTGGAAGCAAGATGCTGGCAATTGTAAAGGATGCAAAACTGAATAGGAAGTGAGGAGAGTTCAAGATGATGAACATTATGCAAAAATAAACTACTATCACTTAGCAACTGGCTAAGAGAATGACAAACGATATTTACTGTTGAAAAGTGTAAAGTACTGTATAATTAGTGCATTATTATAACAATATCAAGTATGATTACACAGTGAAGAGTATATCATTAAATAAAGTGCAGCAGGAAAAATATTTTGGTATACTCATTGACCAAATGTTCAAAGTGCCATCTCATTGAATGGCAGTAATTGCTCATGCAAGTAGAATGTCAAGATGTATAAACGGGCCCATAGGCCACAAGTTAAGAGAACTAAAAGATATGAGCTTAGACATGACAGCCAGTGCTAAGATCCCCACTGCCGCACCAGAAGAGGTGGTGCTATTTGACTGTAATGGTGCGGTACAATTGGGCATGTAGAGTGGCATTCCTCACTCGGTTTATGCTTGGTTCCAAATTGCCATTAAGGCAAAAAGGCTTCTGTGCCCAAACACCAGAACCAGTGCGGTACAGCACCTTAACTTGGCATTGCTGGTATAGCTGCTCAGTTTGGGGCGCAGCAAACCAAACTGCAACAGTCAGGGATCAAATGTATGAACTGGGCATTGTAGCCGAGCTGGCATATAGCTTGACAGGATTGAGAAGGAACCTACTACTTTTTGGAGGTGTAGGATGCACTATATTGTAAATTGCATTCACTGTCCACTGGGGCTAAACTTGGTTGAGGAAGACCAGTGAGAAAACTTACTATGAGATATTAAGGACATTTCAGTGAGCGCATTGTCTCACTGGTGAGACAAACCAGGTTCATGCCCTTAAAGGACTGAACTCAAATCTGATAAGGAAATCTTTGAGATAAGGGTTGCTAGAAACGTCAGGTGGCGCCAAAGACATAGGGCCGGATTCCCCTCCTAGTGTCAGTGTTCTGGCCGGGGCGGGGGGAGGGGGGGAGGGAGCAGTGGAACACTTCCACACATCTCTCCGACACTGCTACAGTGCTGACTCAGTTGCCTGCATCAGGATTCATCTCCCATGCAGGGCAGGACTCCCGCCACCAAGAAGGAGCCTGTCACTTTCCAGTTGCAAAATCCAATGCAGCACTGGAAGAGGTGTCTGGGCATTTAAAAGGGGAGAGGTGCCCTAAAGATTAGGGAATTAGGTAGCCTCGTAGGTATTGGCGGAAACCGAGGCCAACACAGGTAGTTTAGTGGGGGCCAGATTGGAGGGAGAAAAGGCTGTTACAAGGCCCTCCACTGGGGGACGTTAGGCTTATTACTGCTACTTTCTACATGGTGGTCTTGGTAAGCCATAGTAACACAGCTAGAAACCAGCAAAATGCAGTGGGAACTTGGGCCCAACCTCCTCACTGCCATTTGTATGCACCAGGTGAGGAAGGGACGATCAGTGGCAGTTATACAGTGTCAGAACCAATTTTGTTTTCATTTCTGTGCTCACAATGTGAGAGATATTGGTGCTGGGGAATGGAACTCTTTCCATTTCATTGATCCATTGTCAGCATCAAGTACTCCCAGATCAGATTAGCTTAGCCAGATATTGAATAAAGTTCCCTCAACTCTGTCACAACAACACATCTATGCCCTATCCTCAATATATCAGTATGGCATTTTTTAAATATCCCACACCAGCCATCTGAGTAAGATTTTCAGTTAGTCACAGTTTTGTGCTATAGGCCCATTTCACCTTGTAGCCAGCAGAAAGAGGAGTCTTCCATCCCATCAGTCTGGGCTTGATTTGAATCCAGGTCGCAGAGAGGAAAGTTCAGTGTTTCTAAAGTTCACTGCACCATCAAACTCCCCCAGTTTAAGTTGTCAAATTAAAAACTCTGAACAATAAAATTCTATTTGACGTGGGCTTTGTTTTTTGTGTTGCTTTTTCCTGAGCACCAGAACCGGAAGGGAATATTTATGATGTAATTTGAAGATAATCTTGAGCTCAGTCAGTCAACCAGACCCGGACCATGGTGAATGACCATTTGTTCCTGAGCATTGGAGGCTTGATGTTGGGAAAAACATCCCTGGACAATTCTTCGCCAATCAGTAAGAACGGCAAATCCATTTTAGCACGTAAGGGTAGGAAATAGTATTTTGTAATTCTCTAAGTAACTGAGAAAAAAAGGTGTAGGGGAGAATAAACAAATAAATAAGGTGCCTCAAGAGAAAAATTAACAAATAAATAAGGTACCTTAAGCAAGCACTGCAAGTACACTGTGAGAGTTGACGTATATATTACAGTCGGTGATATTAGCAGACTTGTTCATTTTAAGTAAGTAAGTCCACACCTCTGCTAAACAGCAGACAGCAGAATGTTAGAACATTAAAATTACCAACACTAATTTCTCAACTATATTGTATAATGCTAATAACTTTGAATAAGAGATTTTGGGAAGCGAGGGACAATCAAAGCTACTTGCATCTTAAGCAAGTTGTGCGATGTGGTAAGTAGATAGTATGACAAGCATAATATCTGTGAGGCCAGTGTCTATCAGTATCAGTAATGTGTGCAATGTTTTTATCCTGTGACAATCACAAGACATCTTGCTTCAGTAAATATGTTGTGTCACAGCAATGGGTAAGCTGCTGTCACATTAAGGCTGATGCAGGAGAAGAGTTAGCATCAGAAAGAGCACTCCGGGCCCCTGAATACCTGTGAGCAACACCACAGGAAATCTACAGGCATATAACAAATTTGATATCAATCTGAGATCTCAATCCGAGTACTGTTTGAGAGTCTTTGCTCCATTTTGAAACACTGCTGTGCACCTGACATAATAATTATTAACAATATGTTTGTTCAAGTGCAGAATGCTATAATTCATGGAATAGATGGAGTGGAGGATTTTACAGCCTATGGAGGAGTTTTACAGGGTCGCATTCTGTCACCCAATGTTTTTAATGCGTTTTTCAAAGCAAGATAGTCACTGACGAATTCAAAGTGTCCACGGCAATGTATGATGTAGAAATTAACAAGCTGACATCTTCACAGTGACATAGTGACATAGCACTAATGGCTTTTCAAACATCAGCCAAAATTATGTAAAAAACTATCCAGTTGGAATGAAGATTAACAGGAGAAATAAAACACATAGGGCGCTCTCCAGCATCCAAGATGGTGTCTTGGCTGTGCACGCACATTTCCAGTGTGACGTGCGCCAGACGCCATCTTTGTATAGGAGTTAGCGCATTGCGCAAATACCGAATGCCGGAAGCATGTAAAGTAGGGAGAAAATGGATGCAATCAGTGTGCAACGCTGATTTAAAGTGATAGAAACAATTTTGGGACTCAACGCTCAACTCAACGCACAGTCTTAATCCCAACCATCTGAACGTGTCTTCGAGTGCCTGGAGGACCCCCACCAGCACTATTTAAAGTGACCATGCAGGATTCACAGATTAGTGGCTAGATTATTGCTTCTGGCTGCCGAGACATTTGTAACTGTTTTTGGAGGTCTCCTATACTTGAATACTAGGACCAGGGGATATAGCCTAACATTTAGAGCCAGGACATGCAGGAGTGAAGTTAGGAAACGCTTCTACAAGCAAAGGGTGAGAGAAGTTTGTTACACTCTTCTGCAAACGGCAGTTGATGCTAGCTCAATTGAGAATTCTAAATCTGAGATTGATAAATTTCTGTGAACCAAGGGTATTAAGGGATATGGGGCTAAGGCGGGTATATGCAGTTAGGTCACAGGTCCAGCATGACCTCATTGAATGGCGGAACAGGCTCGAGGGGCTAAATGCCACTGCCACTTGCTGCCTCCTGATATGTGCCACCTTATCCTGCAAGAAAGTGCGACGTGTGTCTGGGTGATGTGCTTGTCACGGTTGAATAGCTGCCAGTGTGTGTGGCCTTTGAATTATGGGTGGGCGACTTGCAACAGTAGTAATTCGTAAGGGTGCGAGGAAGCATCTGATTGGAAGGGTTGAGTGCTGATGGAAAGAGCTTGTTGGTATGTGGGTGATGGGGGGTGGGGGGTGTAGTGCGTGGAGCAGTGGATGTGGCTAGTGATGTAGTTGTAGGAGATGCCACTTGACAACTGACCTCACTCACCTTGACCACTCATGTCAAAGCATTGAACTTCTTCCTGCACTGCATCCATGTTTGTCCCCTGCTGTCTCCCACTGCCTTTTGGATAAATGTCTGGAGAGCCTCTTGCCACCCCCCCCACCCCCCACCCCGTGGATATAGGATGTCCATCCTTCTGTCCACCTCTTGCACCAAGGCCTCTAGTGCATCAGCAGAGAACCTTGGTGCATGCACTCTCACAGGCCTGGTACAAACTCAAATCGGCAGATTGGTGAGGTCTGGCAAGCAGATTGGAGGATGTGGGATTTAACAGTGTGCAATCTTTATTCAATGTTTTAACATAACTCATCAGTTTGTAAACATAAGGATGGGAGCTGCATCTATGTTTTGCATGTACGATGTCTGATTTCCGTTCAGACCCCGTGCAGTCAGCAGACTGTTATTTTTAGCAAATAACAGGTACCAGCTACCTTTAAGAGATTTTGAAGCGACCTCCTGGCTTTAAGAGCTCCCCCTGCTGGTGGAATGTGCAAACTGCATCGAATCCTCGTGTCAACACTGATTCGCAACGCTGCTTGAAGGTAAGTCCTCAGGTCTCACGAAAGTCTCGTCCTGCCTGTGCATGGGGCCATTGGGTGCAGGGTAATAGCGGATTGCGCTACCTACGCCCAATAATAGGCCCTAACCAATTTTTTTCCCCCATAGTAATTAATGGCGAAAGACACACAGACATCAAAACTGCACCTGGAAAATGGGAAGTCAATAAATTCACCCACCTTGGCGGTGTGATTAATCAAGTACGCCATCTACAGCAAGGGCATAGATGGGGGAGTCAGACTTGCAAACTTTGCCTTTTACGATCTTTACTGATTCACAGAAGGACAGTGCTTTCTAATCAATTAAAACAATAATCACTCAATTCACTTGTCATAACCAGTTCAATTTATGGATGTAAAACATTCACCCCCGAGAGGCATGACATTGATGTGTAAGCAGATTACAGGATGTGTAGAAACTACAGATGTGGTAATCCTTACCTTAATGTCAAGATGGAAGGGTTAAATTAATGTTTGTGTTCTGCAACAAAACACTTCCCCTGATGTACAGCCCACCTGTACAGGTTGGCGATGTGCTTTTCACACTGCTGGTCTTCATGATCTTTCGCAGCCATGATCAGTTGTTTCTGGCTGGCTGTCAATACTGTGGAATCCACCCCTCAGTATAAATGGACAGATTACACAGCACTGGTAGCCTCAACAGTGTCTACTTGAAGTGATTCTGCAATACAGAGAGGCATTAAAGAGAGAAAGGGCAACACGGGAGACACAGATAGGTTGTCTATTTGACATCTCAATTAGACAGTAGGCAGTGTAATGGGGGAAGCTAAAGTGAGGCAGAAAATAATGTACAAAATGGAGGAACAAAATACTAATAACTCAATCCTAATGTAGTGCCCTTTAGGTCAATGCTACTCCCTGCTCCCTCGGTTGTTTTATAACAGGCTGGTTTTAAAACTATTATTATTTCTGTCTTTCAAAAAAAAGGCCAGATTCTAATGTGCTTTTTGCAGAGATGTCATATCAATGATTGAAAGCAGTGTGTCAAAGCTGATAGACCCTTGTCTTCTTTTCTAAAAATTCATTGTTAAACATAGCAGGGGTTTGATTAAAGTTTGAAAGTAGGAGTCACGGAAAGTCTTCTGCTGTTCTTTTCCAGCTATTTTGAACCGTCACGTGTTTGGATACTGTTAATGTTTCCTTTACTTTAAGCCTTTATATTTCCCTTATTCCTTATAACATTTATTTTCAATCACTCAAAATACAAAAGATTACTCAAAATACAAAAGATTACAAATTAGAAAACGATGAATGAAAAACAGGCAAAAATAGGAGTGTCTGATAGAATGCAGCCTCCTGTGGGGTGGAACTTGTGTTATTGGGTCTGTCCTTGTGCCAAGTGCTCTAATGGAAATGGGTCAATTGTAGGGTTGTTGGATTCCACAGCAGCCATTCTACACTGGAACAAATCCAATTATAAAATTGAAGTCCTGAGGCTATTCACAACAGTGTGCCATGGACATGTTATTTTGAGTTCCAATGATGGGGGTGGGGCGGGTGGGGGATGGTGAGGGAACTGCCAGGCTTATCATTTATTTGCTCTGTTATTGAGTGTATGATTTTCCTCCTTATTTTATCAAAAAAGTATTTGTCATTTTCCCGTTTCTCTCCCCTTCGTTATTTCCTTGAGTGCCAAATACCATGGGCTCTAAATTGGGCCGCGTAGCACCCCTTGTGTAGGCGCTATGCGGACTCCTAAGGACCCAAAATGGTGTCCGGAATGCGCGCGCACACTTGACGTGTGCCGGATGCCATCTTGGTAAAGGCGTTTGCGCACTCGCAGATAACAAACGCCGGCACCATGTAAAGTAGGGAGAATATGCGGTAGATCAGTGTGTAATGCTGATTTAAAGGGATAGGTGCGATTTTGGAACTCAACGCTTCAGCCAACACACTCAACCTCACACGGCTGGACAGGTCTTAAATAGCATGGAGGACCCTCCTCACCAGCGCTATTTAAAGGGATCATGCAGGAGTACAGGTTAGTTGCTGGATTATTGATTCTGGCTGCTGATGCATTTGTACCTGTTTTTGGAGGGCTCCTTTACTTGTAGACTGGGACTAGGGGACGTAGCTTAAAAATTAGAGTCAGGACTTGCAGGAGTGAAGTTAGGAAACGCTTCTGCACGCAAAAGGTGGGAGAAGTTTGGAACGCTCCTCCGTAAACGGCAGTTGATACTAGCTCAATTGTTCATTTTAAATCTGAGATTGATAGATTTTTGTTAACCAAAGGTATTAAGGGATATGGGGCTAAGGCGGGTATATGGAGTTAGGTCACAGATCAACCATGATCTCAATGAATGCAGAACAGGCTCGAGGGGCAAAATGGTCTACTCCTGTTCCTATCTTCCTATGTTACCATAATAAAGTTTCAACACTGTATAGGGAGTGAGCTGGCAAGATGTCAGGCAACAGCAAGGGCATTGGTAAAGTGGCAGGGTTGGGACAGGAATGCTGACATCCTGAGAGAGGACAGCAGGTTCATGTTCCATGGAACTGAGAATGCTACGTGGTGCCCCCTCTAATGAAAATGCTTACGTGGTCAGTTTCCAGTAAAATAGTAGAATGCCTACGTGGCAAAGTAGCAGAAGTAGCAATGCGGTTAAGCGAGGGTTAATTAGTAGCCTGTTAGCTAGAAGTTAGGACAATGGGCCTCTTTTCGGCCACCTGTTTGCATGCTCAGCTCTTTATGTGTAAGGACTGCTTTGTCTCATCAGTGGAGGAGACTTGATAAGGTTAGGGGTCTGGTGGGGGTGTCTCTATGGAGCGGGTTAATCAATGGCGGTACTAAGCTGAGCAAGGCCGAAAAACATTCCAAGCTAGGAGATAAGGAACAGGAGGAACATTCCAAGCTAGGAGATAGGAGGCATCCCCTCTGCTGTTGTAACTGCGGCGTGATCAGCCAAGTGTACTACCTGTGATTGGCCTGCAATCATGTAACCCCGCATGGCCTACCCCATGCCCGCTTATGATTGGTGTTGACCCCTTGTTAATTATGTTCCAACCCCTGCTGATACTGTATAAATGTGTGAACTTCTGTATGTAATTTTGTCTTGCTCTATCAGGATCGACAAGACTCTATCAGGAGTCAAAATCGATACTGCAGACTAAGTCCTGCTAATAAAATTTGTGTTGAACTTTAAAGGTGTATTCGACTCAGTGCTTGCTGAACCTGACTGAGGGGTAAAAGAATCCAGATTATCATTTGGTGTCAGAAGTGGGATCTCAACGGTCGATCACCGAGAGTTCGCGGAGTAAGAGGCGGATTGTCTCGGATACGGAGGAAGGAGAGGGCGCCCCGATGTGAGTAAAACTTTTTACTACTTCGGCTTTCCTAAATCTGTTAAGTCTGACGACGAATCGTTCAATCGCTAACACTCGTGTGGCATCCTTACGAGATTCAGGTCAGTCTGGCGAATACACAGAAACAGGTCAGTGATCAAATATCACTGAGGGTCAGTACATGTAGTAAGGGAGTAACTTGTAAGCGGTAGGTCAGTGATCAAATATCACTGAGAGTGAGGGTTCGAGTCCCTGGTGATTGGGTATAAACAGAAACTTCGAATCCCTGGTGATTGGGTATAAACAGGAACTGATTGCTTGTGCTGATCGACTAAAGAAGGAAGTGCCTGTCTCAAACGTGCAGCCTTAGACCGGTTGTTAAGAGGGGAGATCCCCCACTCGAAGGTCAGGACCCTGAAGTGGGCATAGAGGCACAAGGGCACTTAGGATTGTGAAGCACAAGAAGTCAGGACCTTCCTCAAATTCTGTTCGAATACGGTTGTGTTGACTAGTTGACTAAGAGTAAAGGAAAACGGGAAATAAAATGGGTAATTGTCTGGATACCACTGCGGAACCAGGTAGTGCCTTACAGACTTTGTGTGAAAAATATCCAGACAAGGCAAAACACTTTAGACAATTGTCAGGGGGGTTGAATAAAAAACTGGGGAATGATCAATGGCCATTGGGAGGAACTAAAGACCTAGAGACCGCCAAAAAGGCACAGGAATTAATTTGGAAAAATAATAGAGGTACCACAGCCAAAGATTTAATTGCTTTATGGAGACAGTACTGTCAAGAACTAAAAGAGGCTTCGTTATTAGCAAGTTGGCAGGATAACGCGTTGAAGTTCGGGATAGGACTCACTGAAGGAGGAGTAGTCAAGTCTGTAGAAGTCCTAAAAGGAGAATGTGCTCATGAGAAGCGCTCTAAACAGGAGTCTGAAAAGACCTCGGGCGAGCCCAAAGGACTTGATAAAAGTGGATTACGTAATCCAATGGTTGGCTTTGCCTTGGCAGAGGGAGACGATGATGATTTGGATGAGTGGAATTGTAGGTCCCCCGTGGTTCCACAGGGTCCTACTGCTCCTCCTGCGTACTGTAATATCTATCCCTCGGTGACTCCGGGACCAGCCGTTCAAACCAGCCCTAACCCTGCAACAATGCCTCAAATTGTCTCCCCGGTCTCCTCCCGTACCAGAAGTAAAACTAAGGAATTATTGACTCCAACATTTAAACCCCCAGCCAGCCCACTTAGTTTCAGAAAGCAGAGAGATCAAAGACTCGAGAGTCATGGACTCAGTGACGCAGACAGTGGAGAGTCAGGAGACGACTTGACATCACTAGACTCAGAACATAGTACTGAGACACTGGCTAGGTATGAACCGACCCCTCGTCAGTTACCAATGAAGCAGATGTCTAACCCCACTTATAACCCAGCTAACGCAGCCGGCGGCCCCCGAATGATAGATGTGTACTGCCCATGGAAACCCAACGAGATCATGGCCATTCTAACTGGGGTGCCGGATAGGAAAAAGTCACCTACCTCATTTGTAGACTTCCTTCGGACTACTATTTCCGTCTATAATGCAGAATCAAGGGACTTATGGTCACTAATACAGCAAATTTTAACCCCTGCTGAATATACCAAATTCCTAGACCGTTTGAATGTCCGAAATCATGCTGCACTGGTACACCAGCAGCCAGACGATGACGAGCGACAGCGGCTTCTTCTTGTTGCCCTTAGCGCCACTCTACAGAAACCAATTGACATAACTAAGATCTTAGATACCAAGCCTAAAAAGGGCGAGGGAGCAGACGAATATTTGGAAAGATTCTCTGAAATATACCAGAATCAGTCAGGAGACGCAGCGTACCGTGAGGGAAGAAACTCACCACAATACTGTGCTATGCTACTGAACTGCCTACCGATTCAGGTTGCTCAAGCAATTAAGACTAATAATATGGACTGGTCAGAGAATAGTTCCAGCCAGATGAATAGGGCAGTGAAATACTACTGGACGGATAATAAGCACCAGGAAGGTCAAGCCCAGGTTAGCGTCAAAACTGAGTATGTGGTAAAAAAGGAAGAGCCGAAACACACCCCAGACAGAACAGGATATCAGATGGAGCCTCAGTGTTGTGTCCCAGGATGGGTTGACGGAGAAGGGTATGGGTACGTTACACATCCTAACGGACCAACCGCCCCTAATTATGGCCCACCCTACGTTCCCCCGAGACATAATTTTGAAGGGAGAAGAGGAGGAGGGAGACAAACAGGGTCGGATGCCTGTTTCAATTGTGGTCAGCAAGGCCACTGGAGCAAGGAATGTCCCTCCCGCCGACAAGGAAGAGGGGGCCATATGCAAGGGCAGCGAAGAGGAGGTTGGCAAGGGAATCGAGGACGAGGAAGATATACGGACTTTTCCCAAAATAATCCGTTCCCCCAGTATTGACTAGCTAACCTTGTGGTAAACGGGATCCAGTCAGAGCAGGAGCCCGTTCTGTCACTGATGATTGAAGGAACCCCACATACATTCTTGGTAAACACCGGAGCAACCATGTCATCTGTCCGATCGGAGCTCAATCTCCCTGAGTCCGGGGAAAAACAGAGTCTGTCTGGTTTTCAGGGACAAGTGAGCCAATACCCGATATCTGAACCAGTGGAAGTACAATTTGGAAATGAGTCGGTAAAACACCAATTTGTAATTACAAGTGGATTAGACTGTAACCTCATGGCTAGAGACTTGCTATGTGCATTCCGCCTGAGCATTGAGTGTGGGGACGAAGGACTGACTGTGAAACCATGGGCCCCCAAAATGCAGTGTTATGTTTCCATCACCCCACAATGGTGGTCTCTAGACTTCAAAGATGAAGGTTCCCTTCATGTAACCTTGGCCTACGATAGGAGTGGGAGAAATAAGGAATTGGAGGACTTTTACCGAAGCTATGTAGGAACGGAATGGGAAGTTATCCGCCGAGCTATGGTTACAGGACCAGAAGGGAGAGCGGAGTTTGTTGAGATCCCCTCAGAGTTGTGGAAGGAAGCACCTATTACAGGTTACATCACTCGGGGTGCTGCAAAGACAATGGGATGGGACCCAGGACACTTTGAAATAAAGGGAGCCCCACATATCACCCGGGAGGTGAATTACCCGTACCATGCGAGAGATCTAGGACCCATGGTAAAACGGACAGTCGAACAAGCTGATCCAGGTAACCGACAGAAACAGACCCTGTCAGGCGGCCGGACTATTCTGTTTTACCAGACACCAAGGGTTAACAGGGCACAATTGCGCCACCATGTGGGAAATGAAAAACCAGAATACGTTAATCCGCAAGTGTGGGCAGAGGATCCCACACGGGTAGGATGTGTTAAAATGACTCCTATTCATATTGCCCTGCAGGAAAATGTTGTACTACCCTCTATTCGACAGTATCCACTAAAGCAACAGGCGATACCAAGCATTGACAAACTGATCGATGGGTTGTTAAAGCAAGGAATCTTGATCAAATGTCAGTCCCCGTGTAACACGCCCATACTTGCAGTTCCGAAGCCAGGCAAGCCAAACCAGTACAGATTAGTACAGGATTTACGATCAATCAATGCCATTGTACAGCCGCTGCATGTGCTAGTGCCTAATCCAGCTCACATTCTGGCTCAAGTTCCTGCAAAAGCCAAAATCTTTGCAGTAGTCGATCTCCAACATGCCTTTTTTGCCTTACCGCTAGACCCATCAAGTCAGTACCTTTTTGCCTTCACTTATGAGGGACAGCAATATACTTCGTTAACTCCCCAACGTTATTTTCTAGATGCTTACAGGAGCAATTACAGACATTAACTTTAAAACAAGGGTCTGCGCTAGTCCAGTATGTGGACGATCTGTTGATAGCCAGCCCTGATGAGCAGAGTAACCGGAAAGACACTGCCCAACTGCTAAATCACTTATCCTCGCTAGGGTACATAGTATCCCAATCGAAAGTACTGGTGGGCCAACAGAGGGTTAAGTTTCTTGGCGTCATGCTCTCAGCAACCGAGTGGAGCCTAGAAAGAAGCAGGATTGAACCAATCTGTCAATTCCCTGTACCTCACACTGCAAAGGAGGTACGGCAGTGGATGGGAATGGTAAACTATTGCAGACAGTGGATCCCTAACATTGCCTTGGACACTAAATTATTAACGCCATACACCAGCATAGAGGGTGAATTTCAAGTAGATTCTGACGCCTTAGGGGCATTTAAGAGATTAAAGGAAGCGTTGTCACAAGCACCCGCATTGGGGAGACCCCTGTATGACAGACCATTTCAGTTGTACTGTACTATCCTCACTGATTGCTCGACTGCTGTTTTGACTCAAAAACATGGAGACAAGCATAGACCGGTGGCGTACTACTCTTCGAAGTTAGATCCAGTAGCGCTAGGACATCCAGTTTGTACTCAGATTTTAACGGCCATTTACAATAGCCTACAGTCGGCTGCTAATCTGACTTTACAACAGGATATCACTGTATACAGTTCACACTCGGTAACTGCATTATTAGGCCAGCTGCAGACTCAACATCTTACCATGGCTCGACAAAATAAGTATGAGATATATCTGCTGAATAATCCTAAACTGCGATTCAAACATTGTACTACCATCAACCCAGCATGTTTTCTCACAGAACCACCCCTTGAACAGACTGATCCAGGACACGATTGTTTATCTTTAATTAAGGAAGACACTTCTGTCAGAGACGATCTGTCTGATATCCCAATAAAGGATCCGGACATAACTATGTATGTAGATGGGAGTGCCTCTATTGGTTCCTTTGGGGAGAAACTTTCGGGATATGCAATTGTGAATCAGGACGGTAAAACTGTCGAATCTGCTGCTTTTGAGTTTCCATATTCTGCCCAGCAAGCGGAATTGTTTGCATTGATAAGAGCCTGCATTCTAGAGAAAGACTTGAGAGTGAACGTATATACAGATTCGAGATACGCCTTCGGGGTAGTTCACGATTTCGGACAGTTATGGAAAAACAGAGGGTTTCTGACTTCTGCAGGTACGCAGATCTCTCATCAGAAATTAGTCTTAGATTTGTTACAAGCCCTTATGCTACCAAGACAGATCTCAGTTATAAAATGCTCCGCCCACACGACAGGACAGACCTCAGTAGATATAGGGAATAGATATGCTGATCAGGAAGCTAAGGAAGCGTCCCAAACACAGAGAGTGGTTGTCCCTAGAATGATGAGTCAGACTAAAAGCTCAAACCAGAGCAAGTCTCCCTCTGAAAAGCCAATGCCAACCATCCAAGACGTCATTAAATTACAGGAGGACGCTCCTGACTGTGATAAACAATTGTGGAAACAACTTGGTTGTACTTATGACTGTGTATCTAAATTGTGGGTTACCCCTGCGGGGCAGACTTGTATGTCAGATGAATTAGCATTATGGGTTATTGAATGTGTACACTTTGCAACTCATTGTGGTGCCAAAGCTGCTAGTGACACACTGCTGGCCACTTGGTGGCATCCTAGGTTGCAAGCCCTAGCTCAGGGCATCAGCAGTCGTTGCCTCATTTGTCAACAACACAACCCTGGGAAGGGAGTGCCTTGCGACTGGGGAAAAACCCCTTTGCCGGAAGGTCCCTTTGAGACCCTCCAGATGGACTACATTGAGTTGGAAAGATATCAGGGTTATAAATATGTTCTCGTTATTGTTGATGTATTTAGTAAATGGATAGAGGCCTATCCGACAACGGATAACAAAGCCTCCACTGTTGTAAAAGTTCTGATGAAAGAGATCATTCCTCGGTACGGAATCCCAAATCAATTGAGTTCAGATAACGGCCCTCATTTTGTGGGTCAGGTGAACAAGGAATTCTGCACCCAGATGGGCATTAAACAACAGCTACATTGTGCTTACAGACCACAGGCCGCTGGGTTGGTTGAGCGTGCTAATCAGACTTTGAAAAATAAACTGGCTAAACTGCAGGCAGAGACTGGTACTACTTGGCTCAAACTTCTTCCTGCAGCCTTATTTCAGATACGTACTACTCCGGCTGGGGTAGCACGGTTAAGTCCTGCTGAAATTATATACGGGAGACCCCTCAAGACCCCGTGGAATCAAAACGTTCCGAAAACCGTCCACTTTCACCACATGACGACAGAAATGACTAACTATATTTTGTCGTTAACTAAGGCACTGAGAAGCCTCCACTCTCGGGTACGAGCTGCCTACCTCGAACTTCCTCCTATAGCCAGTCCATCTAAAATCGAACCGGGAACGTACGTGTTAATCAGGAATTGGACAAGGAAAGGACTGGAACCTCGTTGGGAGGGGCCCTATCAGGTTCTACTCACCACCCCTACCGCTGTGAAGGTAGAGGGGAAGAGTGCTTGGGTTCACCTCCACCACTGTAAAACTTTCAGTCCCACGTCTCAAATTTAAAATGCTAACTTCTCTTTTCTTCCAAGAAATCTTCCCTATACAGGTGTGTCGTGACCAGCCATGAAAGCCTTCCCTTGGATCTTCTGCCTTGGACTCTTGCTGACCCTGGGAGTAACCAAAAAGAGAACATGTCGACGGGACCGGCCTAAACACATATACCACCTATGCCAAGGAGACGTACTTCGATGCAACGATAATGACCCAGACAGATTCGGAAGATGGAACGTCACCCGGACGGGCGACTGTACCGGGCTCCTGAGGCAGCCCCACCGGACAGTAGAGTTGGGAGGCCGATCAGATGGTGGCATACCTTGTCATTGGACTGAATGCAAATATGATTATGTCTGTAAACGTGAAGGGGAAAGGACCCCTGAGTTGTGTGAACAAGAGAGAGATAGACAGAGGCACGATCGGTACCTGAGATTTAACCAAGAGAGAAAGCGTAATGGGTTAGCCCCCATAAGTATTTTTGACTATGCAAGATTAGAGGATTCCCTGCCACAGGGACTTAAGAGAGATCTCCAACAACAAAAGCGCGAACTGCACATTAACACCTTCCTGTATATGAGTTACGTGTATGCCAAACGGCAGGGTATCTCTAGTTGCTGGGTGTGCTCCCACATCCCTATCCATTCCAAGGGAGGTATCCCTCTTAAATCAATTCCCCTAACTTCCCCAGAAATGGCGGAATGGGTGATAAATCAGAATGAAACTGAAGGGAACGGTACTAGGGACACTGGCTATGTGCGAGCAAACGATCCAACAGTGGCAATTCCAGTAGGGGAACAATGGAAGGAATATACCGACCAAACCAAGTGTGGGATCAAATTTCAGGGGTGGTACCAACCCAATTACGACCGCACCCATAAGCCCCCATTCCTGATTCTCACCAACACGTCAAGGCCTCAGGGGATAATATGCCTGTCCAGAAACACCACAGGAGGACAGGTGATGGGCTGGAGCAATTGTACTCAATACATCAATATGACACTGCAAGCCAGCGCCAGTACCATCAAATGGACCGGCTGCGGAAATGGGTCAGTATTTGAGCACAGAATCGAGGGGGGGGAACTACCTCCGGGACCGGACGGGGTGCCTGCATGCACGGAGTTGCCCTCCAACCTGACCGCCTACAATGGTACGTATTTCATATGCGGCCATAAGGCATACCCTTGGCTTCCGCAGAACTGGATCGGGTCCTGCTATTTAGGATATGTAGTGCCATATTTCCATCACTTGCCTTCCCTAGCGGATCATCACCATAATAGACCTAAAAGGGCAATTACAGAAACGGAGCGATACTTCGCTATTTTGTTCCCCGGATATGGGGTGGGCAGGACAATCAAGGAAATTCGGCTTGTGGCTTCGGTATTAGAGGAAGTAGCCAATGACACTGCAATAGCACTGAAGGAGATTAGTGCAGAAATGATAGCCATTCGGACAGTGGCCTTGCAGAATCGCATGGCTCTAGACTACCTGTTGGCCGCAAAAGGAGGGACGTGTGCACTGATTGGATCAGAATGCTGCACTTACATACCAGATAGCTCAGAAAACATAACTAATCTGGCTGAGCATATGCAGAAAGCCGTAACAAAATTACACCAAACCCCGGGAGAAGGTTGGTTAGACTGGCTTCTCAGTGGCTCATGGGGATCGTATTTGATGCATGGGTTAACTATTCTGACTGTAGCAATACTTACTTTTGGCCTGATTGTAGCTTGCATCAAAATCTGCTGTAAGTTAGCAATGGAACAAATCCGAGTATGAGGCTCTGTCCAGGCAGAACTGCTGAGTGGGCAAGGATTGGTTATCATAAAATGATAAAAGGGGGGAATGAGAATGCCTACATGGTGCCCCCTCTAATGAAAATGCCTACGTGGTCAGTTTCCAGTAAAATAGTAGAATGCCTACGTGGCAAAGTAGCAGAAGTAGCAATGCGGTTAAGCGAGGGTTAATTAGTAGCCTGTTAGCTAGAAGTTAGGACAATGGGCCTCTTTTCGGCCATCTGTTTGCATGCTCAGCTCTTTATGTGTAAGGCCTGCTTTGTCTCATCAGTGGAGGAGACTTGATAAGGTTAGGGGTCTGGTGGCGGTGTCTCTATGGAGCGGGTTAATCAATGGCGGTACTAAGCTGAACAAGGCCGAAAAACATTTCAAGCTAGGAGATAAGGAACAGGAGGAACATTCCAAGCTAGGAGATAGGAGGCATCCCCTCTGCTGTTGTAACTGCGGCGTGATCAGCCAAGTGTACTACCTGTGATTGGCCTGCAATCATGTAACCCCGCATGGCCTACCCCATGCCCGCTTATGATTGGCGTTGACCCCTTGTTAATTATGTTCCAACCCCTGCTGATACTGTATAAATGTGTGAACTTCTGTATGTAATTTTGTCTTGCTCTATCAGGATCGACAAGACTCTATCAGGAGTCAAAATCGATACTGTAGACTAAGTCCTGCTAATAAAATTTGTGTTGAACTTTAAAGGTGTATTCGAGTCAGTGCTTGCTGAACCTGACTGAGGGGTAAAAGAATCCAGTTTATCAGAACCACTGCCACTTGCTGCCTCCTGTTATGCGCCACCTTCTCCTACAAGAAAGCGGGACGTGTGTCGATGAGTGTCCTGCAAGATGTTTGGGTGATGTGGCTGTCATGGTTGAATAGCTGCCAGTGTGTGTGACCAGTGAGTTGTGGTGTGTGGCTTGCAAAATTGGTAATGTTTGATGGTGAGAGGAAGCATCTGATTGGAAGAGTTGAGTATTGATTGAAAGAGTTTGTTGGTAGGTGGGTGATGGGGGGTGTAGTGTGTGGAACAGTGGATGCGCCTAGTGGTGCAGTTGGTAGGAGATGCCATTTGACAGTTGACCTCACTCACCTTGACCACACCTGTCAAAGCATTGAACTTCTTCCTGCACTGCATCCATGTCATGGTGCTATACTCCTGGCATTGACTTTGTCCCCTACTGCCTCCCACTGCCTATTGAGCATATGTCTGGAGGGCCTCTTACCCCCCTCCTTCTGTCCACCTCTTGCACCAAGGCCTCTAGTGCATCATCAGAGAACCTTGGTGCACGCTCTCTCGCAGGCCTGGTACAAACTCAGATCAGCAGATTGGTGGGATTTGTCATGAAGATTGGAGGATGTGGGATTTAGAAGGGTGCAACCTTTATTCAATGTTTTAAAATAACTCAACAGTTTGTAAACATAGGGACAGGACCTGCATCTGTGTTTTACGTGTGTGATGTCTGATCTCCATTCAGACTCCATGCGGACCCGTATCTTATATTTTGCGAATATCAGAGTCCCGCAAACGTTGAGCAGCCCAGTTGTTGCTCCTTAAAAATTCCAGAGGTCCCATCATCAGCATGCTGCACCATATTGAGGCACAGGTTCACTTCCTAATTGATTTCGACCACTTCCTGCAGCCATAATGCGCCTTCCCTTTAAGAGATGCAGGCTGCCTTTAAGTGGTGCTCGCTACTCGCGATATCTAGGTCCCCAGCTGGTGAGCAGCGACTCAACATGGCAGGTAGGGCTGGCTGCACACAGCAATCAGGTAAGACATCAGGCAGCACGAATGTCACGTGCTGCCTGCATGTCAACGACCAGGTGGGGGTTATCGCGCACCACAACCCTCATGCCCGGTTTCAGGGGTTATCAAATATAACCCCCCATGATCCAAGAATGGCTTGTGCAGTATCCACTGTGGCTAGTCAGCTATGTGCAAATCAAAATTCAAATGTCCTTGGTGAATGCATCGTAACGTACAGCAAGTTTGCTATTAAGTACTATAGGGCTGAGAGTAAGAATATAGATATGTTTTTACATTATTTCATGTAGAACGAAGACAGAACAGCTTATGTAGCAATTATGGTTAAACCACATGAGTAAATCAAAATTGGTTTGTCCTGTGTGCTGGCAGATCTTATCTCTTGATCACAATGACACCCCAGGACAAAAAGCTATAGTTCGGAAAGAACAAACACAGGAAGCAAAGGTTGCTGAAGAATGAAACCTTTGACAATGTAACAGGATTTTAACCAGGACATGAGGCCTCTATCATTGTATGTTCGATGACCTAAGGGTAATAAAACACCCAACAAAGTTAACCTCTGCAAGAATTAGACAATGAATGCTCATTTTTTAAAATGGTGTAAAAAGAGATACAAAGCTTCACTGAGTAGAAACTTTAGCTACCTTCACAGTGAGGTACCGTGAACAGGCTTAGATTAGCATCACTCATGATTCCCAGGAAGTTCATTCCACTTAAGTTTCTCGACATAGGACAGCGTGTACTGCTCTATATGTAGTCTTAAAATGATTGTTTTGAAACAAAAATAAATGAAGTTAATTGTCAGATAAATTACTGTCCTTAGCTTTTCTAATCTGTTATTGAAAAGGGGAAGGATTTATCTTTAACACTGAGCTTTAAAAACAACGGAGGTTTTGAATTTATACCACATCGACTGGACCAGTCAAAAATGTCATCCCACAATTTAAGAACATATAGAGAAACAAATTGTGCTGCATGACAATCATAGCAAACATCTTACTTTCAGTAACAGGTTGAAAAATTGAACTGCAGTTTTGTTCCAGTGCATGTCAGTCACACTCAGGGCATTACAGATGCAAAACAATCTTTAAAAACCAGGCAAACAATCATTGACTTGGAGCCTAAAATTTACAAGTAGTTAAAATGTCCATCACTTTACAACTACAATAACCTGGATTTGCCTATTTAGACCCCTCTTCCCACGAGGAGTACTTGAGCAATGGCCTTAAAGGGACAGACGAGGTTAGCAGCTAAACATCACAACAATGCTCCAGACCCCAGACTGCCTGTGAGCAATGAGAGATCCATTTGAGTTTTTAAGGATAAATCCTGACAAGTAATACATAGCATTTGTTTTCATACTTTATATTCAGCCCCAGGATTATTTTAAAACATGACCTTCTTTGAAAACAACTATTCATCTGTTGAAAAGCTTCAGTTGCTTCAGAACATATGCAAATGTCCAAACTCAGTAATTCACACACAGGCTCCCAGTGTCGCAGGAGACTTCCAACATCCCTTGCAGAGTGGTGTTAAACAAGCATCAATAGTTGTAATAACCAGCATCTACAGTGCTAGTTCATGCGTCTACAAGTAAAAATCTAAACACCCTATGCAACATTGTGTCAAGTATACCCTCAGAACTAATACTCCATTCACACTTACAGATGTTTGCACATGCGCAGATCCTAAGGCCCCGGTATTTACGGGGAGGCGGGGAGGGAGCGGGAGTGCATGTCAGCGGCTGGGAAACCCGGAAATACCGGGAACGCGGAGATCCTGCCGAATTCAACGGCAGGACCTCATTAAAATTTCTTTACTCCATTTCTCGCCCAGCAGCCGGCCAGATTGAGAGGCTGACCGGCTGCCGGGCGGGAAAGCCGAGGAGTGTTGGGGACGGTCCTTGGCAATTGGAGCAGATCGGGGGTTGGTGGCGGGGGGAGGGGTCCTCGGAGCGCAACAGTGAAGAGGGAGGGAGAGATCCGGGTGGGGAGGGGGGTGTAGATAGAGCTCGCAGGGACATATAGAGATTGCAAGGTGGGAGATCGAGATCGCGGTGGGGAGATAGAGATCCCGGGGGGAGAAAGAGTTTGCAGGGGCAGAAATCTAGGGAGGAGACTTAGAGATTGCGGGAGAGGGTTGGACAGAGATCATAGGGGAGAGATAGAGGTCACGGGTGGGGGGAGAGAGATAGAGACTGTGGGGAGGGTGAGATAGAGATCATGGGGGTGAGATAGAGGTCACGGGGGGGTGGGGGGGATCAGCCGATCACGGGGGCGGGGGAGAAATCGTTCCAGAAGATGTGCTTGAGGGCCAAAGGAAAGCACTACAGCTCCACTTGGCCGACAAGCAAACCCGGCCCACAGCCGTTACAACATCTGTCAAAATCTCAGGAAAGGAGCTTCCTTAACATATTAAATCACTGACCAGCCTCTCCAGAGTGGGTTACTTGGCCGCCTCCCAACCCGCCCCAGTTACACCGGAAGTTGGCGTGTTGGTGGCGGGTTGGGGTCGGGTTTGACGTTTTTAACAATTTAACCCCCCAGCCCTCTCCCATCTGTCAGGGGGTGGGGAGGGAGTAAAATTACCCCCTAAAAGCTGGCTACATATGTACAGCAGATGTCCCCCTAAATGATTGCAAGAGTATTATATGGATCACCTTCAAGATCAATTCTCCATCAATGCTTCAGTCATTGATTGGGCCACTCAAAACCTGAAAAGGCTCGTTGTGACAATATTCCATTTTGTTTGCGTGCATGGAATAATGTTACTAATAATCAGAATAAAGTTGACAATCCCCACCCCCCATGGCAAACAGAATGCTCCATTTACCCAAGTTACTATTAAGCAAACATTATTAAAAGCGTCGGCGCTGAAATAACAGGCCTTTTAAACGCTCGAGGATAATTTAATTTCACTATTTTTTTAACAGCAGATTTATATTAGGTGATAAGCAGCTCTCTAACTGTACCTCTGAGCTCCTTAGGACTGGGTCTATTAAATAGTCAATTATTCCAGTTATAACTGAACTCCACAAACCTAATCACAACTCATCACAGTTACAGCAACTTAATAGACATGAAACTCTGACTGTTCCTTTCGTTTTTGTTTCAAGTGTTTATATTTGTTCATCAATTTAAGGATTAGTTGCTGCATGGGCTAATCACATCAGTAAATTGACAATCCAAATTCAGTCTGTAAACCAACAGATAAAAATACGTGGGAAATTAATCTACCTTGAGCAAATGTTCCATATACTGGGCCAATTCCATTCAAACTTCCTCTATTAACTGACTCGTGCTGTGGATAAAATTCATGAAAATGTTATTCTGCTACAGAAATTAACTGGCAATTGGATCTAAACTCTCTTCAATCTGGGGAGGTGGAAATTAAATAACTACCATGGAAGTGCTGTAGTGTGGCAGAAAATAAATAGAGAGATCCAAATCACACACCTCTGCAAGCTTTCAATCTAAGCCAACAGGTTTCAGCCAAGAATTCCCATGGTTTCATAATCCAATTCAAAGATATCCAGCTGAATTTAGACCCTGGCCAACTTCCTCACATGCCCTCAGCTCCCACCCCAACAAACACACACAAACACTGCATCTCACCATGTCACATTCCTTTGGTTCCCAATTGAACTCACATAAAAGCATTTCCTTGACGCCTCATCACAAACCACAAACTCCCTTCCTCTCAGCTGTGACTATGTGTTTATCCAACTACCGGATAAACTCATATTATAAAGAACTACAAAGAATGCACAGCACAAAAAACAGGCCATTCGGCCCAACAGGCCCATGCTGGTGTTTATGCACCATGTGAGCCTCCTCTATCTTCTTCATCTAACCCTATCAACATATCCTTCTATTCCCTTCTCCCTCACGTGTTTATCTAGCTTCCCCTTAAATGCATCTACGCTAGTGTCCTCAACTACTCCTTGTGGTAGGGAATTCCACATTCTGCCCACTCTCTGGGTGAAGAAGTTTCTCCTAAATTCTCTATTGGATTTATTAGTGACTATCTTATATTTATGGCCCCTGGTTCTGGTCTCCCCTGCAAGTGGAAACATCTTCTCTACATCTACCCTATCAAATCCTTTCATATTTCATTGTTCATTCATCTCAAATGAACAGAATTGGATTTATTAAATATGTATTTATTTATTAAACAAAATTGTTAAGAAATATTGACAGGAATCTTCATTTTGAAAAAAGAATGATTTATTTGCTTGCAGCTAAAAGCTTGGTGTCACCTAATTAAACTCCGCTGAATTACCTCATCTATTCTTTTCCATCATGCTGATGCCCTGCATTGTAGGTATTGGCCCTTTTGCCGAAGCTTCTTTGTAAAAGAAATGATATTCTAGAATAATCCTTGAACATCAGTATGCTCCACATGAATCTGGTGTAGCATGTAAAAGCAAGGCTGCAGCAAGTACAGGTTGCTCATTAGTCGTAAGTGATTCTGTTCTTCCATGAGTTAGATTTATTGCCTCAGTGGTTCTAACACCTTCAATTAAGCATCCTTGAAAATATGTTTTTAACATTGTTCCTCATGTATACATTCATTCATAGGAATTAAGACATTATTTAATACTCAATAGCTCAAACCTATTTGATTCCAATAACTCGCATAATAAAAGGGAAGCAGGAGAACCAGTGAGTAAAAAAAGTGCAGATTTAAATGTTGTAACCAGTGACTTTATGTGTCTACTGCGAATATGTTATATTTTACAACTAACTGGATTCCCAACTGCAACAGCGGGCAATTATAGAATAAGCAGTCATGGTGACAAAAGAAGAGTCTGACAGACTTTTGGCTGCTGAAAGATAAATTGATGATTTTAGCATATGCATCAATTCAAATTTAAACCTTCAGGAGCTAAGCTGAAAAGCAAACTGCCTAAAATGTTGTTATGGTATTTTTAGAACTGTCAAAGAACACGCATTTGTAGGAGAACGTCTATGAGCTATGACTGCAGCTGTCTCATCTTGCAAACTCCTCCTGCCAAACTAAAACTTTACATAGTGTTCCACAGTATTACATCGAGTCTACAGCACAGAAACAGGCCATTCGGCCCAACAGGTCTATGCCGGTTTTTGTGCTCCACATGAGCCTCCTCCCACCTTACTTCATCTAACCCTATCAGCTTATCCTTCTATTCCTTTCACCCTCATGTACTTATCTAGCTTCCCCTTAAACTTGCTGCCACATGGAGTAGTTGAGGCAAATAGCTATTTGCCTCAACTACTCCATGTGGCAGCAAGTTTCACATTCCAACCTTCATTTAAAAGCAGTCTGAAGTTTCCAGGATGGGATCTCGTTTCACATTGCTCTATCTGGATTTGTGTGCGTTCAAATTCCTCCATATAAAGCCTCAGTGATGATTGCTAATGTAGAGAATCCTACAACCTAAAAAAGCTTATCGACCATGATTGAAGCACTGACAGCAATTCGTGAATGTACTGCTGCCAAATAAAAGGGTTTTGTTGTAACAAACCTTGCATAGGGCATTCAAATTACGACAACTAACTCTGATTTCCCCTCCATTAAAAAAAATGGTTAATTCTCAGAAGCCACAGACAGATAATCTTCAAGGTCATCACCTGTGACAAAGATTTTGGACGTTTATATTTTACTCTATATTCCCAGATATATATATTTACATATGGAAGGAAATAGCAAGGTGCCCTGCTAGATCTCCATTTTTTAAAGAGCACGTTAAACAAATTCATAGTATCGAAATCAAGCCATCATGTGAAGATTGGCTAATTATTCTGAATCATATTAACATAGATTGATGTAGATTCAGAAAATGCTTCCGACCTGCCACGTTTGGAGTTCCAAGGGTTTTTTTCCTTAGAATTCTTTTTTAGAAGATACGCTTAGAATTGTTTCTCCCCAGCAGGTGACTGTCTGGTCAGAGGGAATATAATATTCTAATTAGCTGAATATTGGAAAAGTTTGAAGAAAGACTGTCAGTGGTGAAATATACTAATGAAATAAATAGTATAAGATGTCCTTGAAAATAAACTAGATAACAGTGCACTGGTGAAAGGGACTATTGCGAAGTATAGTGATTAAAGAAATCATACTTTTTCAGGAAGCTGTATTGAAAATGTTACTGTTTTAGGTTCTGTACCAGTTATTGGTGAGAACAGTCTTTGCAAGCATACTATTCTTCTGGCACTAAGTTTACGCTCAGTGCTGAACTGTCAATTGCTGTGTTGTGTTACTGGTAAGAACTAATAATTCTGATTTCAAGAAATCTATTAAAGTGCAAGTCGATTTCTGACATCTATATATATATATATATCAGTAAACTGAAGAGAGAATTTCTCAATTTTTGTCAGATAAAGTAACATCAATTCTCTGATCAACCGTATTCCACAATGATTTGGTGTTGATCTGTATAAACCCTCACCAACATTTTCTCCGCTGTTCAAATAATTCTCAGTTTTTTTAAATTAGTAACTTCTCGGAGACATGTGTGGTATTATATATTATTTAGCTAAAAGCCAGAGATAGTGAAGGATAAAATTATTCATAGCTATTAATTTACTTAGCATCCGACCCCAAGATAATATGAGGCACTCAAATGTGAAGAGAACAGTGATGACGGAGCATGGCTTACTGTAGGTCAGAGGTGGATACGAGTATAAACCATTATGTCTGAAAAGAACAGAAGGTCCCAGGCTCAATCCCTGGTCTGGGTCAAGTTGATCTTGGCGAGATAATAGGGGTTTTATAATTGGCCTCAGCATCCATGAGTTAAAGAAGGGGGAATTAGCCAGGGTTCTTAGTCATTGGCTTGGTTGTGATGCTCATCATGGTCAAATATCCTGCTGATACTCAATGTCAAGACTTATACCTAAATAGAGGTCATATGGATTAGGTACTGGAGTGTGCCTCTAAAGACATACTTTAGCAAGACATGAACTTCTTCAAAAGAGAAAAGGAGAGAAAAAACACATTGCCCCAGAAATTGCTCAGAGCGGTGAACCAACAGTGCTCGCTGTTCCACATATTTATACTAACCCACTAACTTACTGCGGTCTTTACTGGGTGCAATTCCTCTAATAGGAAGCGGAAAAGAGCCCAGCGTTAGCCCCAGGGAAGCTAGGACCCATGGGAGAAGCGAGAGGGTCAAGCCTTCCCCTCGACCAATCAGACTGCAGCATTTTTGACACACTGCAGGCTTGGCACATTAAATCCAAGAAGTGAAAAGTATAACACTAAAATCATTGCAAAGACAGTGAAAAAAAGAGGGTAAGAAATAATCGAATTAAATAAAAGAGACAGAGGGGAAAAGTAAAAAAAAGTTTTAAATTGTTTTAATTTTAATTTTTTTTTATTGACCAAAAACTATTAAAATAAGCAGTAATGAAACTCCACATTTTTTAAAACTAATTTTTAGTTGTTTGGCAGTCATTAAGACTTACCGCGCTGTTAAAACTTAGTTTAGACCTGATATTTTTAAGCTTGTGGTGATATTAGTTACTTTCCAGCTGGGCAGAAGAGCAAGTTGGCGCTGGTCCATTGATTCCACTGATTCTAGCTGGCGATATCCCTTTACTTTGAAGCTGTCATATTGCTGGTGAACCAGGAGGACCAAGTTCCGGATTTCCCCGTTTCACTGCGCATGTGCGAACGCCGGAACTTGTTCCTCAATTTCGCCACTAACAACGGAGAGCGCTGTTGAGCTCACCGTTCTTTTTTAAGCAATTTCTGGGTCAGATTGTGCATTTAATTGTCATTCTGACTGGAGACTGTCCATAAAGATGCACAGTAGAAGAGTCTTAAAAGTAATTATTGCAGATAGGCTCGTTGTAAAGAGGAAAGAAAAGAAAAGGAAAATTCCGACAAATTATTGCATTACACTAATAAATTGCCTGTTGTATTGTCTACGGGTGGTTGATGAGTATAAGTTTTCTTTTACTTACAAACAAAAGAGCTAGGAGAGAGATTTCAGAAACTATTGCAATTTACGTTGATAAATTTGACAGGAAAGTGCGAGCAAAATCGTGACAATAGGAAGAAATGTTTCTGTACAGGAAGTGTACACCCACACAGCATTTTAAATAGTATTAAAGCAAATTTCCTACAGCATTACACATGGGAAACAAAGACTTAATGTAATGTTTGAGTGAAGGAAAATTAAAGGGTCAGGTATAATTCGACCTGGGCATTCAGACCGAATTCAGCCCATTTCAAAGTCATACATTCTGTCCTTAATTTTATATAATACTTTGATTTTATATTATTATTTGTAGTTGAATTGCAAAACTTATGGCAACTTGTGAAGCAGAGAAGTAAAGTTTGTTGGAACTTGGAATTTTCTCTGCACCACAGGCCGAGGAGCTGGGAGACATCCAACTGAGATACTACAGCACCATCACTGGTAATAGGGTGTAATTACAGCATACAAGTTTACACAGGGAGTTCCCATTAGAAATGCAGACATAGGAAATTATAATGGAGGTTTATGCCAATACAAGTGTTTTGATATGTTACTAGTAAATTGTCCATGGCACTGCCCATGGTCAGTTAATGAATATATGTTTCTTGTTATCAGATGGAGATGGAGTTGTGAGAAACTAAAAAAATTCACTCCAGGCCACCATCTACTGGCCAGAGCACACAACGCCAACATTATAAACAGCTGTTCATGTGCAGGATTTCCATTCTATGGTTCAGAAATTAGAGCAGGCCCATTTTTGGGCATGCGGGGGGTGTCTGGAGCAGTCACTCTGCCTGAATGGTGAGGCCCAAGGAGCCCCCGATATTGGACCTCGGGCCTCACTTCCATAGAGCCGGTGAGCTATGGGGAGCAGCAGGCAGCTCACTGGAAGATTGTTGCAGCAGCCCTCGGGTAAGTGAGGAAGGGGGAATGACTGGGAAGGAGGGGGCGACTTGGAAGGGGGGGCGACTAGGAATGAGAGGGGGCGACTGGGGTGGGGGGCAACTGGAATTTGGGGGGTGATCAGGTTGGGAGGTAGCGTTGGCTGGAGGGAGGTAGAAGGTAACTGGGGGAAGGTGGCGGTAGCGGCGATGGGGAGGGGGATTGGCGGTGGTCGGTGGGGGGGAAATTAATGGCAAACGGACAGGGGGAATCAGCAGCGGCTGCCTCAGTGCAAACCAAGCTTGCAGTGGGGGCCTCAAACAAGCGCTAGGCCCCTTATTTGCATATGCAAAGGGCCTAATGCCTGTTTGAGGTGTTGACACTGCACGTCGATTTTTTGTCTTTTATCAATATGTCAAGCGCACTCTTCCAGCTCGTAATGAGCGTGCGCTTCCTGCCTGCCATATTGGAGGCTCAAGTGGCCGTTTAGTGCCCAATAAAAGGTGTCCACTCCCTGCTGCCATGCTGCAGTGTGTGGATGAGATCATCGTGCTACCCATATACTGCAGGTAATTTATAATAAGCCATTTCTCATTTCTTCACCAAGAGAGCGATCTCTTCTAACATGACACATCCACGTGGTCTGATGCCAATTTTGTTTATAACCTCTCAGGAGAATCCCCACGGCAAAGTCCAGCCTTAAAGAGTTAGCAATCAACAGCCGCTGAATTTCAAATTGTGGTAATGGATCACTTTGTTCATTGAAACTGATGGGAAGCTGCAGCAGGCTGGAGAGGTGTTGAGATAACTAACGTTGCACCATTACATTCTGGAGAATGAACCAGGCAGCGGGAATCTTTGGAGGAATCATCCAAACTATTTTATTCTCCGTTCATAAAATGAGGTAGAAATTTCTCCCAGACGGCAGCAGTGGATTTACTGCTGGTTTCAGCAAGTCATGAATCTGTTTCATCCTGAATATGAAATAGTTCATTCAGCAGCAGGAAATTTTAAAAAACTGAGCGTGTCATTGCCTAGCGAGTGGACTTTCTATTCTGTGGTGAACACTGCGGCCAGTGCTATCAGGTTCATTCAACAGCAACAGGGAATAGGAAGCTCTTGGACTAGATTGTGTGCTGTGAAATAGAGTTTCTTTGAGATAGAAACTTGATTTAGTTGTATCTGGAACAGATATTGAACTAAAGGGAGAGGAGGAGAGAGGAGGGGAGAGAGGGAGAGCGAGAGAGAGAGATATTACGATTTCGAGTGGGGCTTGGCATCAGGAATTCTTCAGATACTGTATTCAAAGTCAAACTGTCCATGTGAAACCAGATGAAGGTCGTACTAAACCTGCACTTGGAAAATCTTGCTTCTTGCAAGCCTGCAGAAACCCAGCTCCTTTTCCTCTGAGAACTGCTGCAGTTGGCACTCTAATGTGGGTATGTAATTGGCAAATGAATTTCAATATAGATAAGTGTGAGGTGGTGCATTTTGGTAGGAAGAATAAGGAGGCCACATACTGCTTGGATAATATGAGTCTAAATGTGGTACAGAAGCAAAGGTACTAATCACTAAAAGTAGCGATACAGGTTAATAAGGCCATAAAAAAGGCAAATCAAGCACTGGGGTTCATTTCTGGAGGAATAGAATTGAAAAGCAGAGAAGTTATGTTAAACTTGGTTGGAGTACTGTGCACAGTTCTGGTCTCCATATTATGAAAAGGATATAGAGGCATTGGAAAAGGTGCATAAAAGATTTACTAGGATGATACCAGAACTGAGAGGCTAATCTTATCAGGAAAGGTTGAATGGGCTGGCACTCTTTTCTCTAGAAAAGAGAAGGCCGAGGGGTGACCTGATACAGGTCTTTAAGATTATAAAAGGGTTTGATAGGGTAGATGTAGAGAAAATGTTTCCACTTGTGGGGAAGTCCAAAACTAGAGGTCATAAATATGATAGTCGCTAATAAATCCAATTGGGAATTCAGGAGAAACTTCTTTACCCAAAGAGTGGTAAAAATGTGGAATGTGCTACCACAAGGAGTAGGTTAAGGCAAATAGCATAGATGCATTTAAAATAAGCACATGAGGGAGAAAGGAATACAGGGGTATCCTGATAGGGTTAGATGAAGTAGGGAGGGAGGAGGCTCATGTGGAGCATAAATGCCGGCATGGACCAGTTGGGGCAAATGGCTTGTTTCTGTGCTCCAGACTCAATGTAACTCGATGTAATGGGTTTCCATTTTCATGGCCATGACAAAGGAGAAAAAAATCCTGCAAAATTTGTGAAACCACCAAACTTGCAGAGTGGTCTTTCTCATCGATTCATTAAGAACAAACAGGGGAATATACTGCAATAATAAATAGTTCCAATAATACATTCATTTTGACATGTTTGAGTGGTAGCCAACAGAGTCGAAAAAAAGTATGAAAAAAACAACTTACAGCAATTTAAGTACTTGCCAGCAATACAGTACCTCTAAACTACTTGGGAATGAATTTATATGGAGAGTTAAGGCATTGCAATATAGATACATATTTTAGAGACAATTTTCATGGAAATTATTCTTATACTTTAAAACCTGTGCAATCACAGGCGACAATTCGCAATCTACCACTTTGTGATGAGCCAACACACTGACACTCATTCAAGTTCTAGAATTTAAGACCTGAAATTTGCATTCCCATCATTATATTATACTGGTGTATAGTTTTGGGAGCAGCTCTGGTATCTTTGGTGCATAAACTTAAGTAAATCTGTCAATTGGGGTTCAGGAATTCAAAGCTCTAGCTTGCTTGCAGCCAATTTTTAATAACTTTAAGGGGAAAAAAATGATTATCAGTCTTTTGGGAAGGTAGGAGAGTCAGAAGTGTTGGCCATCAGTTTTACCATAGTAATGACACATATGGTAACACTCGGAAGCTATAGTTGGATTTGTCATTACATCATTTGTAAGCTTTGGGAAAAAAAAGAGAAACTATAAATATGATAGACCAGATGAGTTTTGTCTTTATTGAATTGCAGGAGTTTTGAAACTCAATAAAGACAAAACTCAATTCAATAAAGACAAAACTCATCTCGTAGCAGGGAATGAGACACCATTTTTGCAGGAGGGTGTTGGTCCTTTAAAGTTATTAACAATTGGCTGTATGGATGATAGAGCTTTGAGACCTTGAACCCCCAATTGATGGGCTTTGCTCTCATTTATGCACCGAAGATACCAACTGCTCCCAAAACCACATACCAGCATAATCTGATGATGGACATTCAAATTTCAGCTCTTAAATTCCAGACCAGTGTTGACTCATCACAGAGTGGTAAATTGTGGATTGCCGCAATTAAGATGCTTTCTCAGTGGCAATGATGGAAAATAAGCAGACCAATCAGCAAACAAAAATGTCTGCAACCAAAAATACAGTTTACTTTTCTCCTCAATCAGAGGCGACTGAACTGTAACCATGGGCCACGTGTGACCCCACCCCATGCCCTGGAAATCCAGCCCTTAAAGTCCAGGCAACTCCATCCCATTTATACTTATATTTACTGGTTTGACCTGTTTGAATTCTGTGTTCCTCAAGGTTTGGAAAAGGCTTTTTAGCACGATTGTCTCATAAGCAGAAAATTCATAAATCAGAGCACCAGGATCTGTTAGTATTGGCAATTTGAGACAGAATACCAGAAATATGCAAATTAACGGGATCACAGATTTAAGCTTTATATGTGATCCCCCAATGCTCTATGTTATGCACCCATGAAGATAAAAAGGTTGGCACTCCTATCCTAAAGCTCCTTAAATAAAAGCTATTTTCTCCAGTAGATAAACCAGAGTATGTTTTTTCCACAATATTGTACAATTAGTCTACTTCCCTCACTGTGGAAGTCCGAAATCAGCCAAGTGAAAGTCCATCTCCAGCGAACTTCTTTGTTGTTGTAAAACCCTCAATTAGTATTATCAAGGATCAAGTTGTACCTGTAACCTTCTTCGACAGCACCTCCCAAACCCGCGACCTCTACCACCTAGAAGGCCATGAGCAGCAGGCACATGGGAACAGCACCACCTGCACGTTCCCCTCCAAGTCACACACCATCCCGACTTGGAAATATATCGCCGTTCCTTCATCGTCACTGGGTCAAAATCCTAGAACTCCCTTCCTAACAGCACTGTGGGAGAACCTTCACCACACGGACTGCAGCGGTTCAAGAAGGCGGCTCGCCACCACCTTCTCAAGGGCAATTAGGGATGGGCAATAAATGCCAGCCTTGCCAGCGACGCCCACATCCCATGAACGAATAAAAAAAAAGGAGCAATGTTAGAAAATAAAGATGTTAATTAAGAACCCCATCCCCTCTCAACCCTGTTTCTCTTAGGAAGGAGGGAAAACTAACAGCAAAAAGTTGCACATCTGGAAGGCAGTGAATTTTATGTACTCGTGTCTTTGTGCGCACATGCATTAGGTGACATAACAACAGGGTGTAGTCAAGGGTAACTGTAATGAGGACGGATATCTCAAACAATTCACTGCAGTGCTGGCTAAGAGCATAGAAAGTCAAAGCATTTAAAAACGTATACAAGCTTTTCCATGGCTCAACGCAAGCTCCAGCAACACTGGTTAAGATAAAATAACAATCTGGCAACCAAAGCTCCCTAGTTTTCTATCCTTCTACATCTCCTCCAAACTAATCCTGGGTCTTTAGCGGTTCCATAGAGAGCAGTAAAAATATGTTGACTTATGTTCAAAAAGCATGGAGAAATACATGAAGGATTCACGGCCAGAATAATTAATTTGGCTGAAAACAAGCATTTTAATTAGAGATACCTTACCCCTTAAGAACAAGGATGCTTGGCTCTGCTGAAGCAGCTTAATTGTTTCTTTACTCTGCAAAGAGAATCATATAAATGTAAATGTGTAAAACTGTTTACAACACAATATCCAAATACTTCATTCCATTCTATAGCTAAAAAAAATTCTATTTCTTCGTGCAAACTTCAAATTACATTAAATTCTGAAAGACTCATTTCCATTATAAGAAATGCTTTTCAAATCAGGCTGTTTTCCAGTATAATTCAGCTCTTTCTAATCTCACTGTCTTGGATTAGGTTTCCAATGCAAAGCTTCATGTTAGCTTAGCTTACTTTAACCATCGTTCCTCTTATCATTTGTCAAATACATTAAAATCAATCGGCCATTCCATATCAGCAAAAGTGTCATTGGATTACTCACTGCTGGAATACCACCAAGTTCTGACAACTGAGTGTTCTTATTATATTCACTGCAGCCTTAAAGCTCTCGTATGTTTTCACAGTGACAGTCTTGTCAACTACAGAAATGTGAGGCCAACCAACCAGATATCTCTCTGGATTTCAGCAGATTTTTTTTGACAGTGGCTTGACTTCAAGAAAATTAACAACCCAGTTTGTTTCAAAGAGCCAATGCTAGGGAGATTCACAAATCCCTGACTTTGTTCAGGAAACCACTTCGAAAACTTGGCCCAAACACTTCAACATACAGATCTTGTGCAATTTTGCTAATTTCAGAAAAAAGGGAAATCCCACCAAAAGGTAACTACAGTTACCGAAGGAAATCAACAGATGTCAACAGCAGTGAAGCACGATTTCATTTTATTTTTGGATCAATGAGGCCTGACAAGGCAGAGATTTTTTTTAATGGCAATGTGCTGCATTGGGCCATTGGGTATATGATACTTTTCATTGGACCAAAAAGGTGCTTTGAGTTACAATGGGTTTTATGATCTCAAAGGTCTTTTCATAAATAAGAAATGGAAAGGAACAAGGAAAGCATCCATGCTGATTTTTTTGACAGAAAATTCTAATGTTATGTAAAAAAGACTTGCATTTATATCCACATCTTATCACTTCTCTCCGAAACGTCGCAAAGTGCTTCCCTTAGAATGAATTATTCCATGGGCAGTTGTGGCGGCCATTTTGTGCACAGCAAGATTCCGCAAAAAACATTGAGATGAATGGCCAGTTAATTGTTTTGCTAGTACTGGTTGCAGGAGGAATGTTGGCCAGAACAGCAGGAGCATTTCCTGCTTTTCTTTGAATAGTGCCATGTGATTTTTAAAAGGCATACAATACCTCAGTTTAATATCATATCTGAAGGGCAACTGTCCTGACAATACTGCACTTCCCAGTGATCGCTGAGAAGTCAGAAGGACTTGCAGAAATGAGAAAGTTATAGACGATCTGTAGCCGAATACATGCCCCAGCAATCCTTGTTCAGCAAGTGATGGTTACAGAAATTCGAGGCCAACCAACCAGACATCGTGCTTCATCGTTGTGGACATCTGTTGGTTTCCTTTGGCAACTGATGTGTCAGTTTAAATTATGTGCTTGTCCTTTGACATGACCTTTTGACTCAAAGCTGAAAGTTTTACCAACTGAGCCAAGTTGACAAAGACTTGTTGAATATCACAAGAGATACCTACTGTACACTAGTGTTGTTGTCAGGAGCCTTGGTCCTTGTCTGTAGAAGTTCAAATTAACCATCACTTGCTGAACAAGGATTGCTGGCGCATGTATTCGGCTACAGATCTTCTGTAACTTGCTCATTTCTGCAAGTCCTTCTGACTTCGCAGCAAGCACAGGGTCAAACGCAGGGGACACCTGTCCCTTGTTACAGATACTTCTACCTCGCTACGGTGTCATCTTAATTTTAGAAAGGACATTTGTGGTCTATACAGTAAATGTGCAATCAAAACTTTTTATTTTAAACAAAAAGCAATTTCCTGGGATTTAAAGTATTTAAAAAAAAAAATCACTTTACCCAAACTTAAAGGGGCATTCAGCTTGGCAGCGCTCACCTTTTAAAATCAGAAGGCCATGAATTCAAGTCCCACCCTAGCAGTTGAGCACATAATCTAGGTTGGTTCTCCAATGCAGTATTGAGGAAGTGCTGCACTGTGGGATGTATTGTTCACCTTTCGGATGAGCAATTAAAGCTAGGTCTTATCTGCTTATTCTTCTGGTTCAGGTAGACATTAAGGATCCTATGGCACTATTTAAAGGATAGGGAGTTCTCCCGTTGTCATGGCCAACATTCCTCCAAAGACAGATTAAGTGCAGTTTGCAGGACCTTGCTGTGCACAGTTTGACTGCATACAACAGTCACTCCACTTCAATGTAATTTATCTTGTATAAAGTGCTTTGGGACATTTCTGTGACAAGGTGCTACATAAATAATAATAACTAATGTGGTGCTTTTAACACAATACAACATCCAAATGCAATTTTAAAAAAATTCATTCGTCTCTTTGGTAAAGCCAGACTTTTTTTTAAAATCAAAAGCAAAATACTGCAGATGCTGGAAATCTGAAACTTTTTTTGTTAAAAAGGATGCTGCATAATACTCCTCATTGTAACTAGCCCTGAATCAAAAATCTGTGAAAGTGTCCTGGACTGTGTTTTGCTGTGCTCCCATGGACTGTGTTTTGTTGTGCTCCCATGGACTGTGTTTTGTTGTGCTCCCCTGGACTGTGTTTTGCTGTGCTCCCGTGGACTGTGTTTTGCTGTGCTCCCCTGGACTGTGTTTTGCTGTGCTCCCCTGGACTGTGTTTTGCTGTGCTCCCCTGGACTGTGTTTTGCTGTGCTCCCATGGACTGTGTTTTGCTGTGCTCCCCTGGACTGTGTTTTGCTGTGCTCCCATGGACTGTGTTTTGTTGTGCTCCCCTGGACTGTGTTTTGCTGTGCTCCCATGGACTGTGTTTTGCTGTGCTCCCCTGGACTGTGTTTTTCTGTGTATCCCTGGACTGTCTTTTGCTGTGCTCCCCTGGACTGTGTTTTGCTGTACTCCCTGGACTGTGTTTTGCTGTGCTCCCATGGACTGTGTTTTGCTGTGCTCCCCTGGACTGTGTTTTGCTGTGCTCCCATGGACTGTGTTTTGCTGTGTATCCCTGGATTGTGTTTTGCTGTGCTCCCCTGGACTGTGTTTTGCTGTGTATCCCTGGACTGTGTTTTGCTGTGCTCCCATGGACTGTGTTTTGCTGTGCTCCCCTGGACTGTGTTTTGCTGTGCTCCCATGGACTGTGTTTTGCTGTGCTCCCCTGGACTGTGTTTTGCTGTGCTCCCCTGGACTGTGTTTTGTTGTGCTCCGCTGGACTGTGTTTTGCTGTGCTCCCATGGACTGTGTTTTGCTGTGCTCCCCTGGACTGTGTTTTGCTGTGCTCCCATGGACTGTGTTTTGTTGTGCTCCCCTGGACTGTGTTTTGCTGTGCTCCCCTGGACTGTGTTTTGCTGTGTATCCCTGGACTGTGTTTTGCTGTGCTCCCATGGACTGTGTTTTGCTGTGCTCCCATGGACTGTGTTTTGCTGTGCTCCCCTGGACTGTGTTTTGCTGTGTATCCCTGGACTGTGTTTTGCTGTGCTCCCCTGGACTGTGTTTTGCTGTGTATCCCTGGACTGTGTTTTGCTGTGCTCCCATGTACTGTGTTTTTCTGTGTATCCCTGGACTATGTTTTGCTGTGCTCCCATGTACTGTGTTTTGCTGTGCTCCCCTGGACTGTGTTTTGCTGTGCTCCCCTGGACTGTGTTTTGCTGTGTATCCCTGGACAGTGTGTTGCTGTGCTCCCATGTACTGTGTTTTGCTGTGCTCCCCTGGACTGTGTTTTGCTGTGTATCCCTGGACTGTGTTTTGCTGTGCTCCCATGTACTGTGTTTTGCTGTGCTCCCATGTACTGTGTTTTGCTGTGCTCCCCTGTGTTTTGCTGTGCTCCCCTGGACTGTGTTTTGCTGTGCTCCCCTGGACTGTGTTTTGTTGTGCTCCGCTGGACTGTGTTTTGCTGTGCTCCCATGGACTGTGTTTTGCTGTGCTCCCCTGGTCTGTGTTTTGCTGTGCTCCCATGGACTGTGTTTTGTTGTGCTCCCCTGGACTGTGTTTTGCTGTGCTCCCCTGGACTGTGTTTTGCTGTGTATCCCTGGACTGTGTTTTGCTGTGCTCCCATGGACTGTGTTTTGCTGTGCTCCCATGGACTGTGTTTTGCTGTGCTCCCCTGGACTGTGTTTTGCTGTGTATCCCTGGACTGTGTTTTGCTGTGCTCCCCTGGACTGTGTTTTGCTGTGTATCCCTGGAATGTGTTTTGCTGTGCTCCCATGTACTGTGTTTTGCTGTGTATCCCTGGACTGTGTTTTGCTGTGTATCCCTGGACTGTGTTTTGCTGTGCTCCCATGTACTGTGTTTTGCTGTGCTCCCCTGTGTTTTGCTGTGCTCCCATGTACTGTGTTTTGCTGTTTGCCCCTGTGTTTTGCTGTGCTCCCATGTACTGTGTTTTGCTGTTTACCCCTGTGTTTTGCTGTGCTCCCATGTACTGTGTTTTGATGTTTACCCCTGTGTTTTGCTGTGCTCCCATGTACTGTGTTTTGCTGTTTACCCCTGTGTTTTGCTGTGCTCCCATGTACTGTGTTTTGCTGTTTACCTTGTGTTTTGCTGTGCTCCCATGTACTGTGTTTTGCTGTTTACCCCTGTGTTTTGCTGTGCTCCCATGTACTGTGTTTTGCTGTTTACCTTGTGTTTTGCTGTGCTCCCATGTACTGTGTTTTGCTGTTTACCTTGTGTTTTGCTGTGCTCCCATGTACTGTGTTTTGCTGTTTACCCTTGTGTTTTGCTGTGCTCCCATGTACTGTGTTTTGCTGTTTACCCTTGTGTTTTGCTGTGCTCCCATGTACTGTGTTTTGCTGTTTACCCTTGTGTTTTGCTGTGCTCCCATGTACTGTGTTTTGCTGTTTACCCTTGTGTTTTGCTGTGCTCCCATGTACTGTGTTTTGCTGTTGACCCTTGTGTTTTGCTGTGCTCCCATGTACTGTGTTTTGCTGTTTACCCTTGTGTTTTGCTGTGCTCCCATGGACTGTGTTTTGCTGTGCTCCCATGTACTGTGTTTTGCTGTTTACCCTTGTGTTTTGCTGTGCTCCCATGTACTGTGTTTTGCTGTTTACCCTTGTGTTTTGCTGTGCTCCCATGTACTGTGTTTTGCTGTTTACCCCTGTGTTTTGCTGTGCTCCCATGTACTGTGTTTTGCTGTTTACCCTTGTGTTTTGCTGTGCTCCCATGTACTGTGTTTTGCTGTTCACCTTGTGTTTTGCTGTGCTCCCATGTACTGTGTTTTGCTGTTTACCTTGTGTTTTGCTATGCTCCCATGTACTGTGTTTTGCTGTTTACCTTGTGTTTTGCTGTGCTCCCATGTACTGTGTTTTGCTGTTTACCCTTGTGTTTTGCTGTGCTCCCATGTACTGTGTTTTGCTGTTTACCCCTGTGTTTTGCTGTGCTCCCATGTACTGTGTTTTGCTGTTTACCCTTGTGTTTCGCTGTGCTCCCATGTACTGTGTTTTGCTGTTTACCCTTGTGTTTTGCTGTGCTCCCATGTACTGTGTTTTGCTGTTTACCCTTGTGTTTTGCTGTTTACCCTTGTGTTTTGCTGTTTACCCTTGTGTTTTGCTGTGCTCCCATGTACTGTGTTTTGCTGTTTACCCTTGTGTTTTGCTGTTTACCTTGTGTTTTGCTGTGCTCCCATGTACTGTGTTTTGCTGTGCTCCCATGGACTGTGTTTTGCTGTTTACCCTTGTGTTTTGCTGTGCTCCCATGTACTGTGTTTTGCTGTGCTCCCATGTACTGTGTTTTGCTGTTTACCCTTGTGTTTTGCTGTGCTCCCATGTACTGTGTTTTGCTGTTTACCCTTGTGTTTTGCTGTGCTATAGAAACATCTGGCTCCAGGTCGCTGTGTCTGGGTGGATACCATTGCTTCTCCTTCATTCAGTGTCTTCTGGGTAATAGTCCACAATGACGTAACTGCAGATCTGTACAATCTGTCATTTTGCTATACAGTTCCCTACAGAATTCTGACTTAGAAACAAGAACATATCCTTTTGAAATAAAGAAAAACATAATGAATAAAATGGACAAACACAATTTCCATTACTACCACAATTAACATACAATTTATACATATCAAAGTTTCTGTCACTTCCTTTTAACTAATTCTCTTCTATCCGATTTCCTCGCCCTTTTTCTTCTAATTAATGGGGTTTATTGTTGATGTTGCAGGAAAAGCTGTTTATGTTTGACTGCTGTACCAATAAAGAAAAGCTGTAGGTGAGAAACATTAGCCAAAGTACTTAGCTGTGAAATATTTCTCATTTTTGAAGATGGGTTCAGAGTTTTTCTACTAAGCAGGTCATTTTGTTAATATCTCCCAACTGCAGCTTTTTTTTATTGGTACACAAGCACAACAATCGAGAAAATAGCGGCATCATCTTGCAGACGTTCATTATCTCCCAGCCCACCAGGGGCAGGAGCCACCAGTGGTTTAACTGGGGTCTGCTGCAAATAATTATTAATGAGGCAAGCGCATCCCTAAGGTCCTAATGCTTTCTGAGTTTGGTAACATTTTAATGTGCTTTGCAATTTACATTCCCTGGTTTGAAAGTTGCTTACAGCAGAAGCTTTAATTACAAAGAAAAAATGGTAATGGGCTTGTTTCGGAGGATCCTGTGCAAAATAAATTGTTTTGAGCTATGGGTTTGCAGCAGGTACTGTATTAATGCTCACTGCCATTATCAATGAAGCAAGCAATGTGATACAAAATAAGCCAGCATCCATGGATGTGTGTTTTACATTTTATTGTAAAAATTGCCTACGTTATTTTCTTCGAGGGTAGCATCAGCGCTAAGCAGGTCGATCAAGTTTGCCTGAGATTTGTGGGATGGTATTTTATGAATTTTTCCAGCGCGCTGCAAAGTGACACAACACTTGCTCATGGTGTGGATGGTATCATCCAACTGCATCGTTTTTCTGTGTGTGTATTTCTGATGAATAGCTTCAAAGAGTGCTGTTAAACAAAGGAGCTGTTTCTGCAATTATTTTTTAAAAAATCACAGTCTTAGTTAACAGTTACGCTGCCGTGCTCAAAATAACTCTCTATAAGTGACCTATGGTGCTCACCATTATTACTGGTACAAACACTATGAATAAAACGGAACAACATGAGTAGCCTGTTGGTATACTGCATTAATGTACCCATGATATACAGCGCAGATTGGTAGTGCACAGGCTTGTCCCTGCATTAACCCACTTGAAGAGTGCCCAATCTCAGCCAAGCTGTCAGCTGGGGTTGGGGGGTGATGTGGGGCAGTGAGGTGAGTGAAGAGAAGATTCTTGTCACAGATAAGAAAGAGTGAAGTACCTGGTGACTTGTTTGGCCTGTTTGAGCAATTGCACCTGTTGTGTCTTAGGAGCAGATTACTTACTTGCCCACTTGGCCAGGAAGCTTAGGAATGGAAGAATGTTTTTTTAGAAATGGAGTCCAACATTTTATTACACTACAATGATGAATTGCCCTTTTACATCCAATTATTCCACCATTTTCTCTCGTCCACTTGTTTGGGTTAACCTTTCTTCATTTATACTGACAGCGGTTGTAATGGCGCAAAGTATTTACAGTTTAAAAAAACGCAGAATACTGGAAGTCACTATTTCTGATTCAATAAGTGTTGATGATGGTGTATGTTACTTTTAGTGTACACTTATGATGTCATACAATTTTGTACTCTTGTTTACCCAAATCAAGATTTTTTGAAAGTTGGTAAACAGAAGCACAAGATATGCATGCCAAAAGCAGCAGGTGTAAAATTAGTTTGTTACTTGGAATCAGACACGTCCAAAGAGATTAGCTTTACTTCAAATTTAATTCCATCTTTAAACCACAGTGCTGTGCACGGGTTACATAGAAATATGTTATCTGTTGCCCCAAGGAGCCAAACTATGTCAGTTGTAGTAAAGGTCGAAACCTAGGTCCTTTCAAACTGCAACTGGTGATTCTGCTGGGAATAGTCAGTTCTCAGTACATTAATGTTTCAACATATCACTGTTACATTTGTTAGGAGGGCTGACAAACGCACACTAGACAAGAGCTAGAGTAAGCCACACTGCAATCCTCTGGAACTGCAGGGCTCGATATGTGCCAGGTGCTTTTGAGTTTACCTATATTGGTGTTTATACACCTGCCCCTCTTTTTATAGTCACAAGATACATTATAGAAAATCATAGAATCATACAGCACAGAAGGAGTCCACCTGCCCCATTGTGCATGTGACGGCATTTTGAAAGTTTTAATCAGTTAGTCCCACTCCCCTGCTCTTTCTTCATAGTCCTGCAAATTTTTCCTTTTCAATTATATATCCAATTCCCTTTTGAAAGTTACTATTGAATCTGTTTCCACCACCCTTTCAGGTAGCGCATTCCAGATCATAAAAATTCGCTGTGGAAATAAATTCCGTCTCCTCTTCCCCCACCCTGGTTCTTTTGCCAATTGCCTTAAATCTGTGTCCATAAATTTATAAATAAACGCTGTTCCATAAATTTGGCTGTAGTATGTAAGGTTAAGTCCCACATTACGAATATAGAGGATAAATATGCAAGATTCTTTCCAGAGTGCATGCACTCACTCCACAAGTTTAAAAACGGGGAGGTAAAGCATAGTTGGCTACACTTTTCCTGGAGCCAGGAAACTCATTTTGTAAAGTGTGGAATCAATAATCTATACTTTTCACTGGTTATGTTTGCCCTTGACTCAAGCCCCAAGCCCTGATCATCATCCCCTAGGCCAAATTCACTTTGATGAGATCCACAAGTTCATCACATGTAGACCAGACATGTGAAGCACAAAAAGAAAATGTTTGCCCAGGTTGATCCGATTGTGCCCTGACTATTTTGTTTTAAGTATAGAATGTATACGATGAGGTAAAAGTGGTACAAGCATTACTGGTGTATCACAACCATGATGAGAATCACCAAAGATTCCTGGGCACTAACAGTTGTTGCTCAAAAAGACCTGGGTAAGAACTGATGACATTTTTGCTTCAGACGAAGCAAGGAGAGAACACCAACACTGCCCGCGAAATATGATATCATTAGATTACTAAATCAGGATTTGTTGTTTTATAGGGCTTCAGATTTTATTAAAAAATAAGCACCAACCAATATCTACTGCTGGTAATGGAGCCCTGTATTTTATTACAAGAAATAGAAACTCTAGTACATTACACAAAGACTGAAAATGAACAAGGGACCTGGGACTACCCAAAGCAGCAATAACAGCGTCAGTGACAAATCTACAATTATTACTGCCACCAGTTTGATAAGGACCAAAATAAGTCAGTTGGTAAGTCAAAAATCAATAGCACCTCCTTAAAGGTCATTTTTTCTGTCTAAAGTGCAGCGGCGCCTTGGCAGATCATAAGCACTTTCACTGTTGATAGTGCTAAAACTACTAATGGTTATGTTTTGAAAATCAGACTGAGATACCACTGCTGCTTTGCTGCTCTGCCTCTTGTATTTGTTATGAGACTTGGTTTGACCCTTGTCATATTTTCCTTTATGCTGGCTGTCGTATGGCTAGGGCTCTCCTCTGCTTCCTCTGACTATGGCCAATTAGCTGCCTGTCTATGTATATTTTTGCCTGTCAGTAAAAATACCTATTGTCTTCCATTCTGCTCCTCCTCGCTCCCCTTCAGCCATTGTTGCAGGCTAGGCCACATCCAGCAACATTATTTATCACCATCAGTTGAGAATAAGAAATTTTTCATGTGACTGAATGTATGTGAGCTGTGTGTCACTATGCATTTTTATCAGCCAGTATCAATCCTGTCACTCAGTTATACAATTTTGTTCCTATTTTCATTGTTTCTCATTCACTGTGGTGTGACTTGCTGACATCACTCACACTCCATCACATAGCTCTGTGCCTTTACTTTGTTCAGTGTACCTGTGAATGCGAGAGCATTTTCTTAAGTCTGAATTCCAGGGTTTTTTAACAGACCAATTTCATAATCTGCTGCTTTTCTTTTTCGACCTTCACTCCGTCACACAGCAGTGGTGTCTCCCAGCCAATGATTTGAAATTGGTAATTAAGGGTAATGTAGTGGGCTAGAGCATTGCCCTTTCACCTCTACAACCTGGGTCAAGTCCAGCCAGATTGGCGAGATAAACATTTCCTCCTTGTTGGCTACAGGGGCCCCAAGTGAAATGAATATAACCCATCTCAATCTGTTTCTAAATGGCAATAGGTCCATAGCATAAAGCGGCCCATCATTTGGAAACTAAATTGCTGCCAATTAAGGATTCTCATTCAGAGGGTGCAAGGATGTTTGGTATGGGAGCTGGAGATGCCACATTGGAGCTGCAGGCATTGGCCTTTTGGGATTGGGTGAAGGCACAGTCGGGCAGTGCAGAAAACAGAGCGTTCCATTCCCGAGCACTACAGTCCCTTACCCTGATGGGGATGTTGTTAATAGTTACGGAGAAAACTGTGAAAATTGATGTGACAGCGGCAGACAACACCAAAGAAACAATAAATGCAGCAGTGCATCCAGTGTTGCAAACAGTCTGTCACTGCTATTTTCTCCCTTCACGAAGCATAGTTACCTGACAAATATATGACATTTCTGTTCATGTCTATGTATATCAGTGACACGCATATTAGCCTTTCAGCTCTGGCACTGAGTTTGATTGTTTCAGGTGTCTTCCCATTAGGATTAGCTGTGGATCTTTAGGAGTAAGAGAATCTTTAGAATTAAGAGATTTGTATATTTTATTAGCAGCGATGCAGAGGGTGACAGTGGAGTTCTGTATCTGGGGTCAGTACACTTGGGTTTGTCCGTCCATCATTGACTATAGCAGATTGTTGAACAAACTGATTTAATCCTTTTTGTTTGCTGTACCAATACTGAAAAGCCCATAAAATGTCGAAAAGGACAGAATAAACACATGCACGTGATCACCTAAGTACCACGTACAATATTTTTGAACAGTCTCTGACCTAGAAACATTTAGGGAGAAGTCAAGAAATCTACATAAAATCAAAAGCAAAGTACTGCGGATGCTGGAAATCTGAAATAAAAACAGAAAATGCTGGAGAAGCTCAGCAAGTGAGGCAGCATCTGTGGAGAAAGAAACAGAGTTAACATTTCAGGTCGATGACCTTTCATCAGAACGGAACGAAAGGTCATCGACCTGAAACGTTAACTCTGTTTCTTTCTCCACAGATGCTGCCTCACTTGCTGAGCTTCTCCAGCATTTTCTGTTTTTAAATCTACATGCAAGTTAGCTGAAGATGTTAACAATATGTTTGAGAAAGATCAAAAAACCCATGGCCTTGTGGTGTGTTGGTCAGAAATTCTAACACACATACTGATGCCTGGTGTTCAAAACAGGTTTCCAACATCATGGTGGTTATTTTCAATGAGAAGTCAAACATAGTTTTGCTAAGTAAAGCCCATGTGTACTGTATATAAATGTACTTGTCTTTTCTTGTTTTTGTAGACTAAGCAGGGTTTAGAGAGCCATGACAGACCATCAAACAACAACACACAATATACCATTAAACGATTTCACTTCTCAAGCCCTGTTTGCGTGATAGAAATGTGGAAAATACACTCGGATCAACGACACTAAATCGGATTATGAACTCATTCACACAAACCCTTACAGCACCACCATCTCCAGGGAATACTGCAACCGCTGGGCCTTTCACTTAATATTACAGTGAGATATTGAGTATCTTTATTATTGCAATATGACTAGAGCTTACCGATCCTTAAAAACCTAAAATAAACAGCCTTAAAATAAATGATTCTATTCTATTCCTTCACTTTTTATTTCTTATTTTCTATTATTTCTCCTCAGTACTACATTTATTATTTTTTAAATCTACATTGTCCTGTTTCTCTTCACCTTCATCGACCCCACTGCCCATTTATGGAGTGAGGATCCACCTGCTGAAAGCTCACTCCTGACTGGCTGAAAAGTTTGATTTTTCTGCCAATTGAAAGAAGAATGACTGTTAGTGAATTTCTCCCGTTCCTGTTACAACCAAGCGATGTTCATTCTTCCACAATTACAAAATTCAACAAAATCATGCCCAATATGTCCTTCTATCACATGGGGAAATATCCCCTTATATTAAGAAACTTATTTTAAATAAATGCAAAGGTTGTTGCTTTGTGAATTAAAACAGATGTTGGCGTCCTTGGAATGGGTTAATCTCTTTACAGAAGAATAAACATCTGCGCAGAGTGTGTCAGTGCAGTGTTCACTTAAATTGTTAAAAAAACCTTTCATGTCAGGGAAGATAATATTTTAGTTCATTCATCTTATTTTTAGTTGGTCCAGTATTTCCAGATTGTTGTCATAGAGACACAAGATTAAGTTTCATTTCTTCCACTTTTAATTGAAGGACACTTTAGCCTTCACAGTTAAACAAAATCTTTGTAACACAAAAGAGAACACAAAGTAAACAGTGCCAAAAAAAATCACCAACACAGGCTTTTAGAACAAAGAACACATTCTGCAGCAAGTAAAGCTTTACTGATTTTTACATAATTCCTTTACAGCCTTGATCTGCTGTGAAAGGACTCATTTTAACTCCTCGTCCTCCTGCACAATTTCTTTCCCTCTTCTCTTTTGCTTAGAACATAAACTATCCGGTGCGCTCGCCATGGTCATTTCTTTCTCTCTGTCTCTGTCTCTCTCTCAACTAGTTATTTTTAAACCTTTAACACTCTGGCCCACCCAGGAACGCCATTGTGTTAGCAGATTTTCCCCATTACTATGGATTGTTAATCCTTCAACAATAACTTACGCTTGATTCTGGCCCGAGTGGTTATAAAATAGTAAGTTTAATAAATTGACTTACTCAGCTTTTCACTACAGCTGTCTTCAACATTACATTCAACAGTGTTACAGTTATAGGAAACGTAGGAAACATAGAACTGTCTACAGATTACATTAGTGACAAGCAATCAATGCAACCTGATTTGTCCGTGAATTCAGGATGATCAGACATGACTTTCATGGACTGCCTGTGGCAATGGACTTCCGACCGTCCCCTCATGAGAGCTCTAACTTTTGGGAGGGAGCATGCCCTATCTGTATACTATTGGGCTGGGTTGCTGTGTACGTAAGCATCTTATCTCATGGTCGTAAACCATCCTGCTTTGCTGACTTTCAGAAAGCACCGAGGATTGTTTATACTATCTGCTGCATAAACAGTTTGTTCCATGTCAGTGTAGAACATGCCTCCTGCGATGTTTATTGTTTACATAACCTTTAACTGTTGTCGAGTATGTGGCTTTTTTAGCAACCACATCTCTTGTTTTGGTGTAAACCACCGTCTGACGTTTAGTATCTAGAAAGGGGCCATCTGTTGACCTTTGGGTGTTTAGTTCTGAAGTTTCAGCAGGATTGTTTCTTACAAACTGTCTTTCACACACACACTGAGACATGACTTACCCCCCTCCCCCCATTAACACCGCCCTCTTGCTAAATGTTTGGGAGCTTTATGTGAGCTATGCGAGATGGGATATTGACCATGCATGGCTTTAAACCATATTCTTATAATGACCAAAATATGAACATCATTACATCACAGCGACCGGTCAAAGTTTTAACGCATATTTTTGGTTGGTTCTGCCGGTTGCAGTAATCAGAAAATGCCAGGCCAGATAAGTTATTGAAAGATCAGCTGAGAGGACTTGCCCAACTGTTTTTGGTTGCAGCATTCACAGTGTTAACTTGCAGTTTGTTGTAAAATAATATAATGCTCTATGGGATCTTAGAATTAATTCAGATTAAGTGTTTACACATTCTCGCTAAAGTGTCTCATGAACTGTACTTGTGACAAATCCCACATTTCTTTCCATTTTGTGAGTCTGTGCTGATCAAGGTGAGGGGGACTGCTGCCGTGGAATATAACATTCTTTACTCATTCCTGCTCAATTACATGTTTATATATCAGGTGTCACATGGGCCAGATTAGGTTAAAGCTCCTTCTACACTGTTCTGACAATGTGCTTCAAGCCCTGACCCCTGTTGTACCAGTGTGACAATTCATTTCCCACATCATCCATCCATACAGTGTCAAATTATGGACAGATTGATTTTCTGAGCATGTGTCCACCGGGAACTGGGCTAAAACTGTCCAAACTCATTTCATTTAGGGCCTTCAATATATACCTGAGAGAGAGGAGACCCAAATACCTTCACTCTATCTATCTGGGCTGCATTCAAATCGAGATCTGAGGTGACCGTATCACTTAATCCCAGCAGCTGGACTGACATGAAACAAAATGAGGTTGGAAGCTTAGGTAGTGCAGCTATCTAGAAATCTTTTGAATCAGTGCCTGAGACAAAGCTTTGAACTCCATGTCAGATAAAGAATGTTTAGCATTTGGCTGTAAACAAAATGACAAGAGTTAAGATATAGTAGTATCAGTTCAGTTCACTGCACAAAATTGTGTACCACGACAATTTAAAAGCTACAGCATTCCCTGGATATCGTAATTTTTTTATGTGTATTGTAAAATTAGTAGTCGTGCAATATGGGGTTCAAATCCCAGGTTGATATCACCCTGATTAAAAGCAGGTCTCTCTTTTTCTGAGCTCATGTCAGAAAGGTAGTGAATTTCTTGAGTGTGTTCAGGACAGCTTTCTGCAACAATATGTCCTAAACCAACAAGGAGGAGGGTCATATTAGATTCAACAATGAGTAATGAGCTGGATTTAGTTAACAGCCTAACGGTGCATGAACATTTATCTAATAGCGATCATAATATGATCGAGCTCAACATTGTGTTTGAAGGGGAGAAACCTGTATCAGCTACTAAGATTCTAAATTTAGGTAAGGTCGACTTCAACGGGATGAGACAGAGACTGTCCACAGTAAACTGGGCAAATCTGTTAATGGGTAAAACAACAGAAGATCAGTGGGAGGTGTTCAAAAAAGAATTTAACGTGATACAGAACCAGGATATACCCCTAAGAGGCAAGAGCTCCACTGGCCAAAAAATAAACAGCCATGGACAACAATAGAGGTAAGGGATAATATAAAACTAAAAGAAAAAGCATACAAAAATGCAAAAATAGCACAGGTCCTGGTGACTGGGAGAGATACAAAGAACAGCGAAGGGTGACAAAACAGATAGTAAGAGCAACAAAAAGGGAGTATGAAAAGAAACCTGCAAGGGATATCAAAATCAACACAATTTTTTACAATTATATTCGGAAAAGAGGGTGGTCAAGAGCAATATGGGCCCCTTAAAAACTGATAATGGTGATGTTGTAAATGAAAATAAGGAAATGGTGGACATGTTAAATAATTATTTTGGGTCAGTATTTACAGTAGAGGAAGAAGATAGCATGCCGGACACCCCAAGGAAACTAATTTTGAATCAGGGACAGGGACAAACCATAATAACATAAGCAAATTAACAGTAATGAAGAAAATAATGGCGCTAAAGAGTGACAAATCCCCAGGACCAGATGGTTTCCATCCAAGGGTTTTAAAGGATGTAGGTGAGAACATTGCAGATGCCCTAACTATGCCCTTACAAAGTTCTCTTGATTCAGGAACCGTTCCTTTAGATTGGAAAATTGCACATGTTACTCCGCTATTTAAGAAAGGTGGGAGAGGGAAAGCAGGGAATTATAGACCAGTTAGTCTAACATCTGTTGTCGGGAAATTACTAGAGTCTATAATTAAGGATACAGTGACTGAACACCTTGAAAATTTTCAGCTTATCAGAGAGCCAGCATGGATTTGTAAAGGGTAGGTCATGGCTGACGAACCTGATTGAATTTTTTGAAGAGGTGACTAAAGTAATGGACGGTGGAATGTCTATGGATGTTACTTATATGGACTTCCAGAAGGCAATCGGTAAAGTCTCTCATAAGAGACTATTAGCTAAAGTTGAAGCTCATGGAATTGAGGGCAAATTATTGACCTGGTTAGGAAATTGGCTGAGCAGCAGAAGACAGAGAGTAGGGATAATGGGCAGGTACTCAAACTGGCAGGATGTGACTCGTGGTGTCCCACAGGGATCTGTGTTGGGGCCTCAACTATTCACTGTATTTATTAACGACTTAGATGACAGGATAGAGAGCCACATATCCAAGTTTGCAGATGACACAAAGATAGGCAGCATTGTAAGCAGTGTAGATGGAAGAATAAAATTACAGATCAGCCACAATCTCATTGAATGGCGGAACAGGCTTGAGGGGCTAAATGGCCTACTCCTGTTCCTATGTTCCTTTTAGTTGGATTTGCAGAGGAGATTTTCCTTAAGGGCAGGATTGAAACCAGATGTTGTCAGGGTGGGGCATCCACCTGCCAATCCGACCCACCATGACCCAAAGCCATAGGGTTCAATGGGTTCAACTTTCTGCTTTACCTCTACTCTTCAGAGGCAGTCCACCTGTGTCAGGGTAGATAAAGTCGTGATGCTGCAATGCGGCAGTCACTGCACCACCTGAAATGGACGCAGCAAATCGTAAAGGGGACAGAAGGCCCCCAAAACTGCCAGCAGTAAATATTGAAGTGGCTCCGAATGAGTCCAGCAGTCAATAATCAGCCACTTGGACGGGTTTGAAGAGGGAGGGGTGGCTATCTCCTAGCTTGTATCCAGTCCCCCTGCCTCCCACCTCCACAGTCCCATACCCGCTCCTGTTTTCTGGGCTTCCTTCCATCAGTGGAGCAGAAGTGGAAATGGAAGAGAATTGACCGGCATCGCAACCCCTGTCCACTCATGTCATTTACATATGACGGGATAGGCAACAGGCGAGTGTCCAACATTGGTGGCAGTGGGATGGTGGTGGGGAGGAGGAAAATGTTGGCAGTAATTTTTGGCGATGGGAATTCGGCAGTTGCGCTCCCCATCCCATTTTCCTCTAAACAACCCTCCCCAACTACCATTATTGGTCAGCATTAAGCCAAGTACAGTCCCATTTCTAGGCCCCTCCGACATGCTGTTCCAAGTAGCAATCCCTTACCACATCCTGAAATTCCTGACTGTTTACTCCGAGCATTATCCAAACTCTATTTCACATCCAGGTAGTTAAAATTGCCCGTTATTGAAACATTGGCCTCAATTTTCAACCCCCCTCGCCCAGCGAGAATGGAGGAGTTCAGAGCAGGCCGAGTCGAGTTACTGGCGTAAGGCCGCACTATCTCAGCCCGGCGACATCATAACTTCACCGATTTTGCAGCTGACCGAGGCTCTCGCTGCAGGCAAGCAATGCCATGACATGATTCGTGCGCTGTGAAGTAGCTCATCATTGTTGGCTGTCTGGTCTGAACGTCTGCAACGGATACCAACCAGTAGTTTCCCTTCCTTTAGTTCCATCCAGAGAGATTCAGTCTTTCTTGTGTCCTCTCTGATATAAGATGAAACTCCTTCACCCCTCCGCCTCCATCCATCCCTTCTGAACCTTCCAGCGCGGTACCTCAGCAGCGCTCTCCTCTCCACCAAGTTTCTCTCATAGCTACAATGACCAAATGCACTCTATCCCTTTGAATACGGTGATCTTTGCTGCTGGAATTCAAGAACTTGTGTAGAATTGGTGCATTCACTGAGCCATGGCCTATTACATTTTAATCTTTTCTTCCCTCACTGCTTCGTCCTCACTTTACCTGTGATTTCCTTAGATTCAGCTTCATCTTCCCATATTACAGTGTACGCATGACTTTGCTGTTTTCTATCAGTACCTTTCTAGCTATCTTGTACACTGGTACTAAACCTTGACCTTGACCTTCCAGTTTAAATACCCCTCAATCATTCTATATATCCTTTCTGACAGTACCCCTGTTCCAAGTGTAAAGGGATTTTTAAAAAATTCATTCATGGGATGTGGGCATCACTGGCATTTATTGCCCATCCCTAATTGCCCTTGAGAAGGTGGTGGTGAGCTGCCATCTTGAACCGCTGCAAGTCCGTGTGGTGAAGGTTCTCCCACAGTGCTGTTAGGAAGGGAGTTCTAGGATTTTGACCCAGCGACGATGAAGGACCGGCGATATATTTCCAAGTTGGGTTATGTGTGTGACTTGGAGAGGAACGTGCAGGTGGTGTTGTTCCCATGTACCTGCTGCTCTTGTCCTTCTAGGTGGTAGAGGTCGTGGGTTTGGGGGGGTGCTGTTGAAGAAGCCTTGGCGAGTTGCTGCAGTGCATCCTGTGGACGGTACACACTGCAGCCACGGTACGCTGGTGGTGGAGGGAGCGAACGTTTAAGGTGGTGGATGGGGTGCCAATCAAGCGGGCTGCATTGTCCTGGATGGTGTCGAGCTTTTTGAGTGTTGTTGGCGCTGCACTCATCCAGGCAAGTGGAGAGTATTCCATCACACTCCTGACTTGTGCCTTGTAGATGGTGGAAAGGCTTTGGGGAGTCGGGAGGTGAGTTACTCACTGCAGAATACCCAGCCTCTAAACTGCTCTTTTAGCCACAGTATTTATATGGCTGGTCCAGTTTAGTTTCTGGTCAATGGTGACCCCCAGGATGTTGACGGTGGGGGATTTGGTGATGGTAATGCCGTTGAATGTCAGGGGGAGGTGGTTAGACTCTCTCTTGTTGGAGATGATCATTGCCTGTTACTTGATTGTTACTTGAATATTACGCGAATGTTACACGGGTAAATAATCTATGAGGAAAAGTTAAAACAAAACTAATTCATTACAATCTAGAGAGACTACAGTTAAAGGGGTGGGGAGGGACCATGTTAAAGTGTATAATTATTAAATGGTTTAGATAAGGTAAATCCATAATATTACCTTAAAATAAAGCAATAAGTTAAAACTAGTGAAAAATAAATTAAAACCAGGACATCAAAAATGATTTTCTTTATGCAGATAGTGGATAAATGAATAATCTGCCAGGAGGGCAAATAGAAACACAGACTACAGAGGAATGCAAAGTATAGTTGGACAGGAGGCTGGAAGAGTTAGGGTCCTGGAAAGACGAGCTCTGGGAGGGGGACAAATGGCCTTGGCTAATCCTTGACTTTTTAAAAGTTCTTAAAACCAGAGAGGTCCAGTGTAAAATCCGGCTCACTTGGTGTAGTTTCTAATTACCGCTGTTAAAAAATAATTGGTTCCGCATATTCACTTAAAGCAATTGAAAGATCCATACAGATCTAAGAATGACAGGCTCATCAAAGATTCAGGACCAGTGCTACACAACATAGCTTTATCTGACAGGACCGTTTGCCCAGTTCTTTTCCGCGGCTGCAAGACACATTGGGGCAGAAATCGCTCCTGAAATAACGGTGAGCTCAACAGCGCTCTCCGTTGCTAGTGGCAAAATGGAGGAGCAAGTTCCGGCGTTCGCACATGCGCAGTGAAACGGGGAAATCCAGAATTACTCCTAGTGGTTTGCCAGTGATATAACAGCTTCGAGTTAAAGGGACTTCGCACGCTGCAATCAGAGAAATCATTGAAAAGACGCAAACTTGCTGATCTGGAAAGTAACTAATTACGCCACCAAACAGGTATGCTTAAAAATGCAGGCCTAAACTGAGTTTTAACAGTGCAGTAAGTCTTAATGACTGCCAAACAACTAAAAATTAACTTTTAAAAATGTGGAGTCTCATTATTCCTTATTTTAATGCTTTTTGGTCATTTAAAAACATTAAAAAAAAAATTAATACATTTTTTTTTACTTTTCCCTTTTGTCTCTTTTATTTAATTAAATTATTTCTTGCCCTCTTTTTTTTCCCTGTCCATAACTGTTTTTACACTGATTTAAAATGTTGTACCTTTCCCTTTCTGGTTTAACATTCCAAGCCGACAGAGACTGTGAACGCAGCGTGTTGAAAATGCTGCGATTGGTCAAGGGGAGAGCTCACTCTTCTCGCTTCTCCCAGGGTCCTAGCTTCACCTGAACAGACGCTGGGCTCTTCCCCACTTCCTATTCGAGGAAGTGACTGAAGAAAAGACTGCAGTAAGTTAGTGGGTTAGTATAAATCTATGGAGCGGCGAGCAGTGTTGGTTCGCTGCTCCAAATGATTTCTACCCTGTTGTGATGGAGGTATTCAAACAAATTTAATATGATATAAAATCATTTCCTTCATCTACTCTCAATAACATTTTCATGTATCATCCAAGTAATAATAAAATATCTTTTTGTAAAATAATGATTTGACCAAATGTTATTCCTATAGGCTTTTCTACTTTATTTCTTGGCAGTGCCCCACTGCCCCCCGCCCCCCATTTCCGTACTGAAGGCAATGACTGCTTTCTGGGGTACAGTTCCATAGGCACCCTCTGATATTTTACCCAATTGGCCATTATGCGTCAATATTGCCAGTGATTGTTGACAGACTATTCGACCACATGAGGCATCATAGTCACGCTCCATCCTGTCTTCTGCCAAAGTCTACACATGTGCAGTTCCAACAGGGGTTGCTGGGTAAAAATCAGGAGCGAGATCCGAACCAGTTTTCCCCTCCCTCACCTGGGGATACTAAGGCCAGGTGTACCATCTCTAAGTTTGCCCCAGCTGAGACCAGCGAACAGCAGAGATCGGGGGGTTGAACCAGGGACCCTAAGCTTTCCAAGGTTTTATTGGTTTTTGGGTGCCAAAGGAGAAGGCTGTTATCACTTGAGCTTTTAATGCTCATTAGGTTCCTTGAAAATGTCAGAAATTCGGGTGCACCCATTTTAGGACGTGCGGGGAGTGCAGGGTACATCCAATCCCTGCTCCAGAATGGTGAGGCCTGAGGCGCCGCCGATATTGGGCCTCGGGCCTCATTTCCATGAAGCAGGCAGCTCGCTTGATAAAGCGTCGCTGAACATCGGGCCGTTGCGATGCAAGCAGAGCCCTCAGGTAAATAATTGATTTAAAGGTCCTCGATTTCCAAATGCCCCAGCGCTGCACTCACTCGGTGGCCGGGTTGGGGGGTCGGTAGCCAACGGGGAGAGGGGGTGGGGGTGGGGATGAAGAGTGGCCCATGTTCTTTTAATGTGAGGTCGGAGTTAGCGCCACATTGTGCTGTGCAGGTTCAGTAAGGGGTGAGTGCAGCGCTGGGGCATTCGGAAATCGAGGACCTTTAAATCAATTATTTCCATCGTTGAATATTCTCAGGAGCGAGCGCTCCTGACGCCAGCATAACCACCTTATCCAATATGGCGGGCGGTGCACTTCCGGCCGGAAATTCGCCCTCGTTTCCTGCCCGCCATATTGGAGGCTTAAAATTGGCTGCAAAATGGGAGTGAGTGATATGGCAAATGAAAACGTTCAGAAGCTTCTATGTTGAAGCAATGTGTCAACAGGCAACAGAGGCATGATTTATTATGGGAAAAGTGTAATTGTTCATTTAGAGATATTTTCCAAGGTGATTTTAGCTGATGTTCTGTGAAGCCTGTCATTCTATATGAAGGCACGGTTCAATATATTTGTGAGGAAAAATTGCTGACGAATGCTTTACTTCAACAGACGAGAATGTAACCAGACACTGAGAGAAATTATACGTGGAAATGAAAAAAGAGATGGAAAAACTGAATTGGAGAACAATACACGGACGACACTGACGTATACTGGTGTCTTTTGCCTTAGAAATAAATACCATTGGAAGCATAAAAATATAGGAACAGGAGAAGGTCATTCAGCCCCTCGAGCCTGTTCTGCCATTCAATTAGTTCGTGTCTGATCTGCATCTCAACTCTATTTACCCGCCTTTTCTCCATATCTCTTGATACCCTTACCGAACGAAAATCTAGCGATCTCAGTCCTGAAAATTTCAACTGACCTGACATCCACAGCCCTTTCAGGGAGAGAGTTCCAAATTTCCACTGCCCTTTGTGTGAACAAATGATTCCTGATTTCACTCCTAAATAGCCGAGCTCTAATTTTAACATTATGCCTCCTTGTTCTAGATTCCATCATGAGAGGAAATAGTTTCTCAGTATCTACCCTATCATTTTAAACAGCTCGATCTCCCCTCAACCATCTAAACTCAAGGGAATCCAAGCCAAGTTGAAAGAAGTACAAATAAATCGCTGTTTCACCTGGAAGGAGTGTTTGGGACATTGGACGGTGGGAAGGGAGGAGGTGAAAGGGCAGGTGTTGCATCTCCTGCGCTCGCACGGGAAGGTGAAACAGTGATTTGCTTGCACTTCTTTCAATTTAATATACTGTATTCGCTGCTCTCAATGCGGTCTCCTCTACACTGGGGAGACCAAGTGCAGATTGGGTGATCGATTTGCTGAACACCTTCACTCAGTCCGCAAGCTTGATCCTGACCTTCCGTCACTATCCCTTTTGTCATTTAATCACTCCTGCCCTCCACCCTATCACAGACCATCCCTTTAGTTCTTTCCTTCCCTCTCCTTCCTCCTCCCCACTACCTTGTCTGGCTCTGCACTCTTAAAAACTGTTACATTTTTAACTTCTTCCAGTTCTGACGAAAGGTGATCCACCGGAAACATTAACTCTGTTTCTTTCTCCACAGATGCTACCTGACTTACTGAGTATTTCCAGCATTTTCTGTTTTCGTTTCGGATTTCCAGCATCCGCAGTATTTTGCTTTTGATATCCTTCCTGAGGTTCGGTGCCCACAACTGAACACAGTACGCCAAATGGAATCTGACCAAAGCTCAGTACAACTGAAGCATCACTCCCTCACTTTTGTATTCAAACCACCTTTAGATAAAGGCTAACATTCCATTAGCCTTTTTGATTACTTTTTGTACCTGTACACTAGCTTTTAGTGATTTGCATACATGGACACCAAAATCCCTTTGCTCTTCCACATCTCCCGGTCTCTCACCATTAACAAAATATTCCAATTTGTCTTTCTCGTATTCAAAGTGGATGACCTCACACTTCCCCACATTGAACTCTATCTGCCATAGTTTTTCCCACTGACTTAGTCTGTCTACATCACTTTGTAACTTCCTGCTCCCATCTATACAACTTACAATGCCTCCTAACTCTGTATCATCTGCAAACTTGGATATACAGCTCTCTATCCTTTCATCCAATTTATTGATATAAGATGTAAAGCTGCATCCCCAGTACAGATCCCTGGGGAACGTCACTTGTCACATCCTGACAATCAGAGAATGTTCATTTCACCCATGCTCTCTGTCTTCTACTTCCCAACCAATTACTAACCTATGTCGTAATCTGTGGAACTCCCTTCCCCAGAGAGTGGTGGAGGCAGGGTCATTGAATATTTTTAAGGCTGAGTTAGATAGATTCCTGATTAACAATGGAGTCAAAGGTTATGGTAGGTAGACGGGAAAGTAGGGTTGAGGTCACAATCAGATCAGCCGTGATCTTATCAAATGGCAGAGCAGGCTTGAGGGGCCGAATGGCCTACTTCTACTCTTAATTCGTATGTATGTTCGCATGTTTGTATGTCACAAGGTTACCTCTACTTCTGTGTGCTTTCATGTTTGATAATAATCCTTTGTGCAGAACCTTATCAAACACCTTCTGGAAGTCCATATAAAGAACATCCATATTCCCTCCCCTATCTACCATGCTAGTGACCTCCTCAAAAATTCCAACTAGATTAGTCAGACATGATCTACCCTTCACAAATCACAAGTTCTCAGTCACTCTGTCTCTGATGATAGATTCCAGTAACTTCCCCACAGTTGATGTTAAACTGACAGCTCTGTAGTTGCCTGATTTCTCCCTTCCTCCCTTCTTAAATAACATGTACCACATCAAGACAATAAGCCTGGTGAGAAAGCATTACATCGCAATGAGCCTGTTTGTTAATGTAGCAATAAATGAAGCAGCTATAATTTACACATTTGGTTTGATTTTTGACTTACTTTTATTTGGCCAAACTTGAGCCAGACTGATCAGTTTATTCATTCATTTAAACTTGTTAAAAACCGTAACTGTTGGAGGTCTTTCATACTTGCAGCAATGTGCTGCTGAATTTTTTTAGGGATGAGGGCAACACTGGCAAGACTACATTTATTGCCTAATGCTAGGTGTCCCGTGTTTGTATAATTGAATGGTTTGCTAGGTCACTTCACATATTGTGGACTAGATTTATGTGTAGTGAAGACTAGACAGGGGTGACAGGTTTCCTTCCTGAAGGGCATTAATGAACCACTTACAACAATTCGACAGACCTCATGGTCACTTTTTTGTGGTGCTAGCCCACAGATTACTGGATTTATTGAATTTAATTTCACAACTTGCCACGGTGGGATTAGAACTCACAACCTCTGGTTACTAGTCTAGTATCATAGCCACTACACTACTGAACCCAAAAAAGCTTCCAGAGCCCCTGGAGGTCTTGTTATACAGACATGGGAACTCTGTGGATACATTTGTAAATCTCAAGTCATAGAATCATAGAATGATACAGCATAGAAGGAAGCCATTCGGCCCATCATGCCTGTGCCGGATCTTTGAAAGAGCTTTCCAATTCCTCCCATACCTCTGACCTTTCCCCATAGCCCTGTAAATTTTTCCTCTTCAATTCCCTTTTTGGAAGTTATTATTAAACCCTCTTCCACCACCTTTTCAGGCAGCGCATTCCACATCACAGCAACTCGCTACGTAAAAAAAACTTTTCCTCATCTCGCCTCTGGTCACACCAAGAAAACCATAGAGGGCTTTCATACACCATCAGCATCATGTGAAGCGGATGCTGCTTCGCAATGATGCTAAAGATAGTGTATAAACAGGGTGGTTGGAAGATCGAATCGATCTCCATCCCCAGCACCTGCTGGTTTCAAACCTGACTTACAGATTTCAGGCCACAGTGTTAAACATAGTCTGCTGCAGCTTTGCTCCCAAGTGGTGAATTTTAACAGGGTCAAGAAGAGAAAAAAATTAGTTGCCCAAAAGGATTCTCCCTGGGATAAAGTAACAATTAATTTTAAATCAAGAAAAATCTAAATGTTTAGTGCATCATGATGTCAAGGCATTATCAACAAACGAATCCTAGTGAGCTGAGACTGGATTTTGAAGATACAAGTATGAATGGGGCTTCCAAACCCAAAGTGAACTCAGGAGCATCTATCTCCAAGTTCCATGGATGGAGTACGACATGCTAATTTAAATTGGATTCCCCCTCCTTCGCCACACACACATGTATTTGATGACTCAAGATTTGGAGTTTTTGATTATAACATTGTGGCGGTCAATAACCTTAACCAAGAACTACTGGATGTTTTCATTTGTTCTTATCCATTGCTATGCTTGCACTTCAGTACCTCAAATATTTTGATTAGTTTGAGCATTTCCCAGGACAGCGCAAGTATTATAAAATCAGTTGTTATTGAAGTAGACGCTACCACAGAGATGGAAAGTAGCTGACACACAATATTCTTTCTTATTTAGTGCTAATTATTCCAGTCACACCAAGTACGGACTAGACAGGCGGCCACATTATTAAAAGCACGGATGCTGCTTAAAGTCGGACTTATCTTACCTTCCATGATGTCCTTCACTGCTACCTGTGTTGAGCAGTCTATATCCATAGCATCAGTGGAGCTCGAGCACAGAAAGACACTGGATACATTTAAAGCGAATTGCTTTACTTGAGCTTCTTGCCTCCAGAGACAGGAGTTCAAGGTATCCCTGGTGACAGCTGGTGCAGGATAATAGGGGTCCTAAATAAAGAGAAGGGGTGAGAATCTGTACCAAAATGAAGCAGGGAACAGCTCGGATCCAATGAGAGGCTGTGACACCTTTTAGGGGTGTCACTGACTCTCAAAACTCGTGTCTGAACAAAGGAAATATAACAAGGAGAAAACAACAAGAGCGACAACATTTTTATTTATTTTATAATTTCATTAGGCATTTTAAATTTTTTTCTCACTGCTTGTGTATTATTTTCCTCAGTATTACTTCTTCGCTCCTATCTGTTTCTTTTCTATTTGCGTACCTTGAAGCTGGTTTTACATTAATACAGACATGCTGTACCTCCACATCAGGAACCAACATTGTCATGGGTTTGTCAGGATCCCAGTTAAAGCCAGATGCTGCCACTTTTAGCAACGGGAATCGCGGCTCTTCAGTTTTCTCTAGTAGCAGTGACAGGACGAAAAGTAGTTGTTTTACACTGGCCCACCCAGGTGGCCAGTCTTACAGTTTATGGGATGTTTAATCTAGGGTTGATGATGTGGAGATGCCGGTGATGGACTGGGGTTGACAATTGTAAACAATTTTACAACACCAAGTTATAGTCCAGCAATTTTATTTTAAATTCACAAGCTTTCGGAGACTTCCTCCTTCCTCAGGTAAATGAGAAAGGAGGAAGTCTCCGAAAGCTTGTGAATTTAAAATAAAATTGCTGGACTATAACTTGGTGTTGTAAAATTGTTTACAATAATCTAGGGTTGCCACTGGCTGTGCGAGATCCACATATCAGGAGTTGGCAGCACCAATGCCCCAACTAAACCCAACAGAACGGTAACTTAAACAGGGGAAGGCAGCACAAGGAGATCACAGGTCTCCATTTGAGTGTTGTTCAATGGGACCACTCTATCCATATAAAGGAGGTATGTTTCAGTCTGGAGTGGAGGGAAGGACAATCCGGGCCATGAGTTAATCAACACGCACAATTAATACTGCCTGCGACTGGCCAGAGCATATCAGTACAGTGGAACAAGCAGTCTGACGATACACCTGACAGTAACAGCAGGTGAGTTTGAAGAACAGGAGCCTTAGCACCCGCCAGTACCTGGCTGAGAGGAAGACCCACTTCCAACTCTATCACCAAGGCTGTTCCTTCATTTTTAATATTGCTATTTAATTTTTTTTTAAATTTCCTTTTTCTTCCAGTTATTACATCAATCAGGCTATTTAAAAGACATTGCTACACATTGATATTTGAACTGAAGTACATATCATAGTACAGTAAATTCTTGGAAACAGCTTGTTCAATTTATCATAAAAATGTATTTACATCAGGAAATGTTCTTAAAGGGACACTGTCACCATACAAAAGTATTTAGCACAACTTTTTTTGTATGAGAAGGGAAAGGAGCCAGCAGAGCCATACATCACTTTGTTTGGCGATGTTACAACTAGATTTACATCAATATGTCACAAGCACCTTGGGACACATTAGTACGTTAAAGGCGATATATAAATGCAAGTTGTTGTTGTATTGTAGCTTGTGCTTTTACAAACAAAAGAAAAAGGATTGACAAATGACTGCACTATTTAAAAAATATCAAATTTTGTTTCAATTATGTTAAAACACAAGGAAAATGTACCTACTTTGTGTCTTCTATAGCTCTTTCTGTCTCTCTCTCTCCCTCCTCTCTCTTTTCTCAGGGTCCACTCTCTTTTATGTGTGACTATCTCTTTTCTTCCTGTCGCCTGTCTTCTTTTATTTCTTCTTCACCAAGCAGCGGAAGCCACACAGAGAATGTGTGTCACATGCACAGGAACAAGAACTCGCACTGTGCTGATACAGCTAATCTTGGTGCCACCTTGTGCTGCTCAGACCCTACCGCACTGCTACTCAAGTTGATCAAACTTAACTTGTCAGAGATAAAAATGTAAATGTAAAAGGGGTGACTGACATACTTGTTTATCAGTTCATTGGAACTTTTTTGACTCTTGCTTTTAATAGTGATGTATGCCAATAAAATCTTAATACATAATAAAACTGAGGCAGCTAATAAATCATTTGGTTAATAAATGGATAGATGTTTATCCAAATGGGAAATGTTGGTTGAGTTTATAGAAAGAAAAAGAAGAAACGTTTGTGTTTCTATAGCACTTCTTAAGTCAACAAAAGATCTCAAAGTGCATCATACAAAGTAAAATGACTGTGGTTATATAGGTAAACATGGAAGCCATTCTGCAAACAATGAGATGAATCACCAGTTAATCTGTTTTATTTTTGATGGTTTTGCTTGAGGGAGGAATGTCAATCATGACACCAGGAGAGCTCCCTGTTTTTTGTCTGAACAGTGCCATTAATGTCCAACCAAATGGGTGGGATCGCAGTTCAACAATCATCCAAAGGAAGGAAACTCCCTCAGGACTACACGGCAGTGTCAGACTAGATTATGCGCTCAAATTCCAGTGTGGAACTCAAACCCACAACCTTCTGCCCCAGAGTCAAGGCTGCTGCCAACTGAGCCAAGCTGGCACACTGTGCAATGTTTTTGTCTGTTGAAATATCTTCAGTGTTACAGAGAGTCTACAGCACAGAAACAGGCCATTCGGCCCATCTGGTCTATGCTGGCGTTTATGCTCCACACGAAACTCCTCCCGCCCCTCTTCATCTAACCCGAACACTATCAGCATATCCCTCTATTCCTTTCTGCCTCATGTGCATATCTAGCTTCCCCTTAAATGCATCTATGCTATTCACCTCAACTACTCCTTGTGGGAGCGAGCGCCACATTCTTAGCACTCTTTGGGTGAAGAAGTTTGTCCTGAATTCTCTATTGGATTTATTGGTGACTATCTTATATTTATGGCCCTTAGTTTTGGTCTCCCCCACAAGTGGAAACATCTACTCTATGTCTATCAAACCCTTTCATAACCTTAAAGACCTCTATCAGGTCACCCCTCAGCCTTCCTTTTTCTAGAGAAAAGAGTTCTAGCCTTTCCTGATAAATATATCCTCTCAGTTCTGGTATCATTCTTGTGAATCTTTTTTGCACCTTCTCCGGTGCCTGGATATCCTTTTCATAATATGGAGACCAGAAATGTTCACAGTACTCCAAGTGTGTTCTAACCAAGGGTCTATAAAAGTTCAACATAATTTCTCTGCTTTTCAATTCCATTCCTCTATCTTGGTTTGCTTTTTTAAAACATTATGGCCTGGGTTATTTTCCTTTGTCTGGAGACAATTTCAAACATAAAACCCCTGCTTTTAACTCGGGATTTTTTTTTGTTCATGGGATGTGGGCGTTGCTGGCGAGGCCGGCATTTATTGCCAATCCCTAATTGCCCTTGAGAAGGTGGTGGTGAGCCGCCTTCTTGAACCGCTGCAGACGGTGTGGTGACGGTTCTCCCACAGTGCTGTTAGGAAGAGCGTTCCAGGATTTTGACCCAGTGACGATGAAGGAATGGTGATACATTTCCAAGTCAGGATGGTGTGTGACTTGGAGGGGAACGTGCAGGTGGTGTTGTTCCCATGTGCCTGCTGCTCTTGTCCTTTTAGGTGGTAGCAGTCACGGGTTTGGGAGGTGCTGTCGAAGAAGCCTTGGCGAGTTGCTGCAGTGCATCCTGTAGATGGTACACACTGTAGCCACAGTGCGTCGCTGGTGAAGGGAGTGAATGTTTAGGGTGCTGGATGGGGTGCCAATCAAGCGGGCTGCATTGTCCTGGATGGTATCGAGCTTCTTGAGTGTTGTTGGAGCTGTATTCATCCAGGCAAGTGGACAGTATTCCATCACACTCCTGACTTGTGCCTTGTAGATGGTGGCCATGATGTGGAGATGCCGGTGATGGACTGGGGTTGACAATTGTGAACAATTTTACAACACCAAGTTATAGTCCAGCAATTTTATTTTAAATTCACAAGCTTTCGGAGGCTTCCTCCTTCCTCAGGTGAACGTTGTTGGAAATGAAATCCTCGAAATGAAATCGCATTTATAAATCACAGAACAATGCTTGGTGATTACAGACAGTTTTTTCAACTGCCCGTTGCCAAGGCAATCAGTGTGCAGACAGACAGGTGTTACCTACAAGGTCTCCGAATATACAAATCACCAAAAAAAAACAAGAAAAAAACAGAGATAGAGAGGTAGAAACAGAGAAAAGACAGCAACTGACCCGTTATATTAAAAACAGATAACATTTGTTCGCTGGTGGGGTAACGTGTAGCGTGACATGAACCCAAGATCCCGGTTGAGGCCATCCACATGGGTGCGGAACTTGGCTATCAATTTCTGCTCGACGATTTTGCGTCGTCGTGTGTCTCGAAGGCCGCCTTGGAGTACGCTTACCCGAAGGTCGGTGGCTGAATGTCCTTGACTGCTGAAGTGTTCCCCGACTGGGAGGGAACCCTCCTGTTTGGCGATTGTTGCGCGGTGTCCGTTCATCCGTTGTCGCAGCGTCTGCATGGTCTCACCAATGTACCATGCTCTGGGGCATCCTTTCCTGCAACGTATGAGGTAGACAACGTTGGCCGAGTCACAGGAGTATGAACCATGCACCTGGTGGGTGGTGTCCTCTCGTGTGATGGTGGTATCTGTGTCGATGATCTGGCATGTCTTGCAGAGGTTGCCGTGGCAGGGTTGTGTGGTGTCGTGGACGCTGTTCTCCTGTCACGGTAACCTCTGCAAGACATGCCAGATCATCGACACAGATACCACCATCACACGAGAGGACACCACCCACCAGGTGCATGGTTCATACTCCTGTGACTCGGCCAACGTCGTCGACCTCATACGTTGCAGGAAAGGATGCCCCAGAGCATGGTACATTGGCGAGACCATGCAGACGCTGCGACAACGGATGAACGGACACCGCGCAACAATCACCAAACAGGAGGGTTCCCTCCAGTCGGGGAACACTTCAGCAGTCAAGGACATTCATCCACCGACCTTCGGGTAAGCGTACTCCAAGGCGGCCTTCGAGACACACGACAACGCAAAATCGTCGAGCAGAAATTGATAGCCAAGTTCCGCACCCATGAGGACGGCCTCAACCGGGATCTTGGGTTCATGTCACGCTACATGTTACCCCACCAGCGAACAAATGTTATCTGTTTTTAATATAACGGGTCAGTTGCTGTCTTTTCTATGTTTCTACCTCTCTATCTCTGTTTTTTTTTGTTTTTTTTTGGTGATTTGTATATTCGGAGACCTTGTAGGTAACACCTGTCTGTCTGCACACTGATTGCCTTGGCAACGGGCAGTTGAAAAAACTGTCTGTAATCACCAAGCATTGTTCTGTGATTTATAAATGCGATTTCATTTCGAGGATTTCATTTCCAACAACGTTCACCTGAGGAAGGAGGAAGCCTCCGAAAGCTTGTGAATTTAAAATAAAATTGCTGGACTATAACTTGGTGTTGTAAAATTGTTTACAATTGTAGATGGTGGAAAGGCTTTGGGGAGTCAGGAGGTGAGTCATTCGCCGCAGAATACCCAGCCTCTGACCTGCTCTTGTAGCCACAGTATTTATATGGCTGGTCCAGTTAAATTTCTGGTCAATGGTGACCCCCAGGATGTTGATGGTGGGGGATTCAGCGATGGTAATGCCGTTGAATGTCAAGGGCAAGTGGTTAGACTCTCTCTTGTTGGAGATGGTCATTGCCTGGCACTTGTCTGGCACAAATGTTACTTGCCACTTATCAGCCCAAGCCTGAATATTGTCCAGGTCTTGCTGCATGCGGGCTCAGACTGCTTCATTATTTGAGGGGTTGCGAATGGAACTGAACACTGTGCAATCATCAGCTAACATCCCCATTTCTGACCTTATGGTGGAGGGAAGGTCATTGATGAAGCAGCTGAAGATGGTTGGGCCTAGGACACTGCCCTGAGAAACTCCTGCAGCAATGACCTGGGGCTGAGATGATTGGCCTCCAACAACCACTACCATCTTCCTTTGTGCTAGATATGGCTCCAGCCACTGGAGAGTTTTCCCCCTGATCCCCATTGACTTCAATTTTATTAGGGCTCCTTGGTGCCACACTCGGTCAAATGCTGCCTTGATGTCAAGGGCAGTAACTCTCACCTCACCTCTGGAATTCAGCTCTTTTGTCTATATTTGGACCAAGGCTGTAATGAGGTCTGGAGCTGAGTGGTCCTGGCGGAACCCAAACTGAGCATCGGTGAGCAGGTTATTGGTGAGTAAGTGCCACTTGATAGCACTGTCGACGACACCTTCCATCACTTTGCTGATGATTGAGAGTGGACTGATGGGGCGGTAATTGGCCGGATTGGATTTGTCCTGCTTTTTGTGGACAGGACATACCTGGGCAATTTTCCACATTGTCAGGTAGATGCCAGTGTTGTGGCTGTAATGGAACAGCTTGGCTAGAGGCGCAGCTAGTTCTGGAGCACAAGTCTTCAGCACTACAGCCGGGATGTTGTCGGGGCCCATAGCCTTTGCTGTATCCAGTGCACTCAGCCGTTTCTTGATATCACCTGGTGTGAATCGAATTGGCAGAAGACTGGCTTCTGTGATGGTGGGGATATCGGGAGGAGCCGAGATGGATCATCCACTCGGCACTTCTGGCTGAAGATGGTTGCAAACGCTTCAGCCTTGTCTTTTGCACTCACGTGCTGGACTCTGCCATCATTGAGGATGGGGACGTTTAAAGAGCCTCTTCCTCCTGTTAGTTGTTTAATTGTCCACCACCATTCACGACTGGATGTGGCAGCACTGTAGAGCTTTGATCTGATCCGTTGGTTGTGGAATCGCTTCGCTCTGTCTGTAGCATGTTGCTTCTGCTGTTTAGCATGCATGTAGTCCTGAGTTATTGCTTCACCAGGTTGGCACCTCATTTTTAGGTATGCCTGGTGCTGCTCCTGGCATGCTCTTCTACACTCCTCATTGAACCAGGGTTGATCCCCTGGCTTGTTGGTAATGGTAGAGTGAGGAATATGCCGGGCCATGAGGTTACAGATTGTGCTGGAATACAATTCTGCTGCTGCTGATGGCCCACAACGTCTCATGGTTGCCCAGTTTTGAGTTGCTAGATCTGTTCTGAATCTATCCCATTTAGCACGGTGATAGTGCCACACAACACGTTGGATGGAGTCCTCAGTGCGAAGACTGGACTTCATCTCCATGAGGACTGTGCGGTGGTCACTCCTACCAATACTGTCGTGGACAGATGCATTTGCGACAGGTAGATTGGTGAGGACGAGGTCAAGTAAGTTTTTCCCTCCTGTTGGTTCGCTCACCACCTGCCGCAGGCCCAGTCTGGCAACCATGTTGGGCCGGTGGGGTGAGTGTGAGGTTCACCTTGACTTTCTGACGTGAGGCCTTGACCATTTTAACTCCCAGGCATCATTTAAATAATTTAGGCCAGTGCCCTGCCCAAACCCGGCGTCAACGATGTAGCTCAGGTGAGTGGGAGGGAGCGGCTGAGTGGGCGGGAACGGTCCCCTACATGGGTCCAAGGTAATTGCGGGAACCCGGGGCAGAGGAGGCCCAATGATTCCTTGTTGGGCTCGGAGGAGCACTCCTGCTCCTTCTGGCCCCACAAGGAAATCTATCAAAAATAAAAATAATTTACCTTTGCGACCCACTTCTGGGCCTGCTGCTCCTCGTCGCCGGGTTTCCCTGGCGAGGCTTGCGCTAGGCGCCCACCTCGTTGTGGGGGTCTGAATGACATCATCCGTCCCCGACTTTTGAATTTCAATGAGGCCCTCGCCTGCCTGGGGCAAGACACACTGCCCAATACACACTCGGGGTTACAGTCGGGACTATAATCTCAAATAAATCTGTGAAAAATGTAAAAATGTCAATATATGTTAATATAACGTTGGCCAATGTGGATTGGGGAAATAGACGGTTGCTTCAGGTACATCAGATCTTTAGAAACAGCAGCATCGAGCAAGATTGCAAACACCCACTTTATTTTGTTTTGATTTGTGGAGTGGGAATCCATCATCCATAGTATCATAGTAGGTACAGCACAGGAGGGGGGCCATTAGGCACATCTAGCCTGTGCCCGCTCTTTGAAAGAGCTAGCCCTTTAGTCCCATTCCCCTGCTCTTTCCCCATAACCCTATAAATTATTTCCCTTCAAGTATTTATCCAATTCCCTTTTGAAAGTTACCATTGAATCTGCTTCCACCACCCTTTCAGGCAGTGCATTCCTGATCATAACAACTCACTACGTAAAAAATTGTTTCCTCATGTCGCCTCTGGCTCTTTTGCTGATCACCTTAAATCTGTGTCCTCTGGTTACCGACCCCTCTGCAATTGGAAACAGTTTCTCCTGATTTACTCTGTCAAAACCGTTCATGATTTTGAACACCTCAATCAAATCTCCCCTAAACCTTCTCTGCCCTAAGGAGAACAACCCCAGCTTCTCCAGTCTCTCCACATAACTGAAGTCCCTCATCCCTGGTACCATTCTAGTAAATCTCTTCTGTACCCTCTCTAAGGCCTTGACATCCTTTCTAAAGTGTGATGCCCAGAATTGAACACAATACTCCATCTGAGGCCGAACCAGTATTTTATGAAGGTTTAGCATAACTTAGCATATTGTCCAAATTACAATATGGCCCCATGTATAGCTGTTCACAGTTTATCAGCAAAAGAGGGTAATGATGAGCAGGAGGTAGAACTGAGATTGATGTGATTTTTTTTTCCCGGACAAATGCTTCTCTTATTTCCCCAGTTTCTGACTTACTTTATCCAGAATGTGAGGAATGTAACGAGCGAAGAAAAACAGAATACCAGAAAAAGGTGACAATGAGAGAGATGACAATAACTGCACTTGTCACTCTGTTGAAATGGCTAGGTTCTGTACAGGACTTCTGGAGTCAGCACTTCCAAATGGACCCTGAAGTGCCTGTTTCTAAACCTGTGAGTAATGCTCTTATTTTGAACTCGTTTCTTTGCAATCCATGATTGAATGAAAAGAAATAACATTATTAAGGGTTGACGTTATATATAGCAGCTGAGCCTTTGCGAATAAATTCCATTTTCAATGCCCTGGCTGGAGCTGTCTGCCTAAACCAGTTGCCTAATTGATACATTGCCAGATAATGACTGTTAAGGAAATGGCTTTAACTTACATATTCAAAGTAATATGAAACACTGGCACACACTGAAGTAAAGTAACATCTATGAATACTCACACTATATAATTATGCCTTACTTCCTTCAAAACAAGTAAATATTTGCACTGATTTGTAACCAAGTGATTCCCTTACCAATTTACATTTGCGTCCATCCTGTAAAATAATAAAGGCATATTTTTGAAACTAATAATTATCTATTTTAAAAACTCTAGCCTTTTAGCATGTTTCTACAGCTCCAAATTTGTGCAGGTGGCAAAAATGGGGTTGAGTTGGCCTTTGGCACAGGTGAGCCTGCTCTGGTAGCTGAGCAGGTAGGCCACACTCAATTTTTGCGACTGGAGTCTCTCTCCTAATTGGAGTAGGTGACTGGTACATGAAACGTTTTCCCAGAGAGCTTGGCCTGTAACAGACTTGGTAGAAAGCATAAAATTTGGCAAAGCGGCAGGCCTTAAAGCGCCAAAGCTTACCATTAAAGGGGAAGTTGTGGTGCTGGCAGACAAATGGACTAATTGTGGACAATGGCAGAGTGGAGACATCTTTGCTCCCTTTGATAAGGAAGATTTGGAAGCCTTGTTGCAAAGGGAGGACAAACCTGTTTGGAGCTGAAGGCTATCCTCTGGTAAAAGCTACATGGAGGGAAGATGGTATAATTATATGACAGCCTGTCTTATGAAGCAAGTCCCCTCTAACATTCCCAGTCATGTCCTGAGTAGTGACAGGTACAGATGAAACAGCTCAGGTGTCATTGCACCTAAATTTGTCGGCCCTTCATGAAGTCCCCTTTCTCATCTAAATCATGCAGTATGGTTGGAACCCGCAAAGAATTCCCAATCTCACAGTTTTGTATGGTGTGACTGAGATAGCAGTAACATCCAAGAATAATGAATGCAAAAACAGTTAACCAAGCAAAAATAACAACTAATTATAGTCACCAACCAATCATTTTTAAATGGATAGTCAGCTTTTACGTGGCCCCACTTTCACCACTCATGTGGCGCCTACTAGAATAGCTTTTTCTGGCTCTGGCTGACTCGTAACGCTATAAAGTATCACATCACGCAGGCATAGAGGAGATGAGTAGCTCTACTTTATAGGGTGAGAGTTAGTCAGAGCTTTTGCACATGTGCAGAGGAGGCAAGTTACTATACTTTATAGGGCAAGAGCCAGCCAGAGGCAGAAAAAGCTATTTTAATAGAAACCATGCTGATGGAGGTTGGCAGGTATAAATATGAGCTGGAAATGAGAGTCATGATCCACCCAGACTTTAAGCAGACTGACTAATTATATACTGGAAATAGAAAGCAAATAGCCCTTCACAGAGGTAATAAGAATATAAATCAAAAGATGGATAATGGCTTAAAGTGAAAAGAGAATATTTGATTTCCTGTTTAACCACTTGGCGTTTCTATGTACGAATAACAAAATAAAAAAGTCTGTTAGTGCCAAAAATACATTGAATTCAAGAAATGCATTTCATTTAGCCTCTCTTGGAGCTATTTCTCAAAGGGAAGTAACATCAAGTGAGAAACAGCAAATTGCTAGGTCCTTGTTACTTGGCAATCTATTGGAGGAGGTGATGGAGCATTCCACTCTCCAATTTGGGTCAATTTGGGTCCCCTGTAGACTATTGACAACTGTTTCATCACTAACAGGGCACCTTCAGTTCTCGGATTTGGGATCTGGAATCTGGGGTCCGAACATGATCTAAATTCTGAATATATTTGAACGTTCACCACTAATAATGTCAATAAAACCAATGTTAAATCACAATAAGTTGCAAAATGCATCATAAAATGTCAAAAAACAAAATTCCCTGGGGGCGGGGGTGGGATGGGGGGGAGAATACCCTCAGGATCTGCTCGGAAATAAATTTTACACCATCAGCATTCACTTCCCCCTTCAAAAATGTCTAAATCTACCATAGCCTTGGAGACATAGGAGTCTGAATTTTCGGATTGGGACAGCATGTTCCGTGTGTAAAATGGACAGATCCAACTGAAAAGTTGGGCAGCGTTTCATGTTGCCAGATCTCCACTCACTTTTTCATTCACCGATTTTTCCACACTTGCATTTTTGGGGCAGTTGAATGAAAATGACATCATAATATCCACTATTTCCATCTAATTAGTGCTGTTTCATCAACACGCTTATATAAAGAGGAGACCTTCTCTTGACTACTATACCCGGGCAATGCATTCATAGTCCTATGGAGATCTTGCCCCTTCCCTCCATAAATATACCATCATCTACAGACTGTTCCCTGTGTGCAACAAAACACAAAGCTCCTATTCATACCAGCAGTTGAAAGCACCGTCCACACTTATCCAAGAACAATGTCGGCATACACAACTTTTAATGACACCGAAACTTTAATGTGAAATCATATTGTGTGTGCCCAGTGTTTAATAGTCCAGTTGCACTTTCTAACAACATTCCACTTTTTATTCATGTCAGCTTTTTCATTCAAGTGAGTGAAATAGGAATTTCATCCCCTTAGAGACCACAGACAGACGCCGAAAGGCAGTCGGGTACTTTATATCTGAACTGTTCTGCCAGGGTGGCCGACCATATAAGCACATTTTCTTTTTATTCGTTCATGGGATGTGGGCATCGCTGGCAAGGCCAGCATTTATTGCCCATCCCTAATTGCCCTTGAGAAGGTGGTGGTGAGCCGCCTTCTTGAACCGCTGCAGTCCGTGTGGTGAAGGTTCTCCCACAGTGCTGTTAGGAAGGGAGTTCCAGGATTCTGACCTGGCAACGATGAAGGAACGGCGATATATTTCAAAGTCGGGATGGTGTGTGACTTGAAGGGGAACGTGCAGGTGGTGTTATTCCCATGTGCCTGCTGCCCTTGACCTTCTAGGTGGTAGAGGTCCCGGGTTTGGCAGGTGATGTCGAAGAAGCCTTGGCGAGTTGCTGCAGTGCATCCTGTGGATGGTACACACTGCAGCCACAGTGCGCCGGTGGTGAAGGGAATGAATGTTTAGGATGGTGCATGGGGTGCCAATCAAGCGGGCTGCTTTGTCCTGGATGGTGTTGAGCTTCTTGAGTGTTGTTGGAGCTGCATTCATCCAGGCAAATGGAGAGTATTCCATCACACTCCTGACTTGTGCCTTGTAGATGGTGGAAAGGCTTTGGGGAGTCAGGAGGTGAGTCATTCGCCGCACAATACCCAGCCTTTGACCTGTTCTTGTAGCCACAGTATTTATGGGGCTGGTCCAGTTAAATTTATGGTCAATGGTGACCCCCGGGATGTTGATGGTGGGGATTCGGCGATGGTAATGCCGTTGAATGTCAAGGGGAGGTGGTTAGACTCTCTCTTGTTGGAGATGGTCATTGCCTGGCACTTGTCTGGCGTGAATGTTACTTGCCACTTATCAGCCAAAGCCTTGATGTTGTCCAGGTCTTGTTGCATGCGGGCATGGACTGCTTCATTATCTGAAGGGTTGCGAATGGAACTGAACACTGTGCAATCATCAGCGAACATCCCTATTTCTGACCTTATGTTGGAGGGAAGGTCATTGTTGAAGCAGCTGAAGATGGTTGGTCCTAGGACACTGCTGGTATTTGGCTGGTTGGGCAAGTTAGCAGGAGGGTAAACCACATCCTGGATTTGTAGTGTGATAAGGCAGAACATGTAGTTTATATGACCTCATCAAGCACTCTGTTGATGCTACATGTCCCACCTCCCCCAGCCAATGCAGAACCAGGCAGCCCCAGGACTACTAGCTTGGTAAGATGAGGAGAACCTCCTCTTCAAGAAGTAGGGAATGAAGTAATGTATATGGATGCTCCTAGAAACTTGTCCCACCTTTCCAGATCTCAACTTCAGAAGTTGTAATGTACTGAAGGGAGGAAAGAGCCCCTAACATTCTGTACTGCCCAGGTGGGAATCAGGCTTCACACATAGATTGCTGTGGCAATCAGTAAATTGTTTGTGGATATGGATCATTAATTTATTCTATGTTTTACAGTCATGGACTTTGCGCCAATGTATTTTCTCTCACTAGTGTAGCTTCTCACAATCTTGTCATGATATCAGAATTTTTCTCACTGCAGTAAAGGAGGCTACGTTCACCTTTGGTTATGATCTCTTTCAGCAAGATGATGGCACAGATAATTATCCCATATTCTAAGCATGTGTTTCAACATTTCACAGGTTTAATATGAGTACCTTCATAGTTTTTTGGGCATAAGTATGTCTTAAGAAGAGAAAGGTCCTTTTGGCTACATTTCATTGTCTACCATCAATCCCAAGAAGTACTATTCTCCTGATTGATGTCTTTAGTTGCCACCACGACGACTTGGATTTATATATCGTCTTATGACGCCCTCAGGATATTCCATCGTGCTTTACAACTAGTGGATTGCTCTCTGAAGTGCAGCCACTATTGTTCTGTAGGTAAACATGGCAGGAATTTGTGATCAGAAAGGTCCCACAGTGAATCAGTAATTGGCCAGGTAATCTGTTTTTTGTGGTGTTAGCTAAGGGATGAATGTTGGCCAGGAAATCTCTCTACTTTGAATAGTTTGATGGGATTGTTTACTTCCACCTCAGCAGACAGACAAGGTCTCCATTTAATGCCGCATCTGCAAGATGGCATCTTTGACAATACAGCACTCCCTCAATACTGCACTTAAGCGTCAGCCTAGATTATGTGCTCAAATCCTGAAGGGGTACAAACCAGGTTACGCTTAGCTTCAGTGCAGTTATGTATGCTGTACAAATTGGATCCAGCTTAGGGATGGTACAGTTACACACTGTACAAAGAAATGTGGTGAAGATGGTGATCCCAATTTGGAGGCCTGGCATTGTCTGGCACGTCTTTTAGAAGAAACATTTTTTTTTTGCTCGAATTAACTCGGATGAAACCTTAAGAATAAGTCCATTTTAAACTCATCCAGTGGTATTCCTTTAAACTTATTGATACTGCTATTTTTGACTTTCTATTCATTAAGCGAGACTATTATGAAAAAATAGGGCATTTCAGTGAAATTTTGAGCTGTTATATGGGCAGTAACTCCAAAGCGCTTCCTCATTCTATTCTCTGTCCTCGGGAAACAGCATTTTTCAGACTGTCCTATTTGTCCTTGACAACACTGAATACAAAAAAGAGAATAAATCAAAGAAGAACGTTCTCCAGTTCAGGTAGGTTGGGGGAGGGGGTGTGGGGGGTGCAAGGGAGGGCAGAACATGTGCATAATCTTTCTGGCCTACTTTGTTTAGGATGGCACAAACGTGGCCCAGTCTTACTTCTATAAGAGCCACATTAATAATGACTAATGCCAGAATTCTTTCAGCTGCCTCAATTAACAAGCACTTTGAAAAAATAAGTTGCTAGTATCTTCTTATTATAAAACTATGACGCAGTCGCTTTTTATTAGAAGATTCTACCTGTGCTAAAGTGAGAAAAGAGTCTCTACATTTTCTATGGAAACGCTGGGCATTCATACAGTGTGATCAATAGTACACTCAACCTTTTCTCAGAAGTCTCCAGCGTTAATTAGATCATTGGCTAGAAATGATTCATTTCTGTTAGCTTGTGATGTGTGTGCTTGCTCTATTCAGAAAGCTCTTCCAGCCACTGAAAGGGCTGTGTACATTTATATGATCCAGGAAGGGGAGAAGGAGGAGGCTTCTGACAGAAGGTTAATTGATGCTCAGTCTGAAGAAGCACATTTTCAAACATGGAAGTGTGATACATCAACAGCTGACAAAGCCCTGACGTGAAACTAAATGTGCTGCTATGGTCAATGAGGTTTCTCTTCAAGTGGATCAATACTCACTTAAAAAAAAACACTAAACTTCCAAGAGAGTTAAAAGAAAAAGATTTTACTAAAAGTTTTAGCTGTGGTGATCTTTTAAACCTAAATATTCAACACTACTAATTAAATCTATATTTACATTAAAAATTAAAAAATGATCATTTCCCCCGTGTCATACCTCGGGGCATCACACTTTCTTACATGCAAACTACTCGTAGCTGATTTATATAAATACAAAATTTAAGCCACAGTGACAAATTGCAACTGAATAAGTAGGCACCAGACCAACCAGCATGAAAAGCGCCAATCATCGCGGTAGATTTTAACTATCGGGCAACTGGCAGAGCATGCCAGCCGCTAAAACAAAACTAAAATTAATAATATAATAAACATGTAAAAAGATAAATAATTTGCAAAACATTTTTTTAACCTAGCCACAAAATTGCCCAGCTTCTGTTGGAAATTTGAGCCCTGATTTTAACCTAACTCACCCGGTGGGATCAGGACAGGTTTGGGTCGGACGCCCGGTTCACACCCCGTCCGATTTTAGAAGTGAATGGAGAGTAAAATCCAGCAGGTTGTAAATCAGGCGTCCGACCCGAACCTGCCCCATTCCCACTGGATGAGTTAGGTTAAAATCGAAGCTTTGGTCTTCGGGGTGAGAGTTCAGTATGGTGTGGCCCGGGGCCATTTTGACTCCTGGGCCTCATTACCATAGTCCAGGCCCAACTGAACCTGACAGGTATGATATGGAGGCCAGCCAGCTGGAGTGGGAAATCCTGACAGGAAATGGTCCCTGGCATAAGGTTAGTGAGTGTCCAAACTGTGCCTGTTAATATGGCGCAGGGTGCGAGTATGCCAAGAAGAATGTGAGTAGCAAGCTGCCACAATTTGAACCACCCGCACACCCTGTTCTTGTTGGGAGTGGGGGCGTTAAAATCAGTACTCTTAATCTCCATCAGGGAGCAAAACTTGAGCCCCAACCCTCTGCCCTGTTGCTGGTGTGGTCATTTACTGATGCTCTGATGCAGTCCTGAGCAACACCACAGCAGGTCTGGAGTCCTGCTGCTCCACTCCCTACCTGCCCAAGTCCTTTCCAGCTCAACTAAAGCTGATCAAGCACTCCGTGAACCTATGCATGACAGAGCTGCTCTTGCCAGATAATGGAAGAAGAACAAAAAAAGAATTTGCATTTATATAGCACCTTAGAATGTCCCAAAGCCTGGCCATTTACACTGGGACATGCTGGGAGACCTGATAATCCAGGAGTGAGTGCATGTGACTATGAGAGCCTGGCATGTAACTCTTGCTGCTTGCAAAAGTGTTTCAGCAGTGTCTTGCTATGCCTTCGGCTCCAGTGTGGATATTCCTCTCTGCATGGCAGCAAAATATGAGAATCCTGGAGTCCCTGGCCAGGTTGCATTGCAAGAAGGTCATGAATCTTTGGAATTCTCTACCCCAGAGGGCTGTGGATGCTCAGTCATTGAGTATATTCAAGACTGAGGTCAATAGATTTTTGATCTCTAAGGGAATCAAGGGATATGGGGATTGGGTGGGAAAGTGGAGTTGAGGTTCAAGATCAGCCATGATCTTACTGAATGGTGGAATAGGCTCGAGGGTCCGTATGGCCTACTCCTGCTCCTATTTCTTATGTTTCTTATATTAACACAGACACAGAGGAGTCTCTTAATATGAAGACATCATGACTACTGCCTGGGAAACCAGGATTCACCCAGATGGTCTTGTGTTGTTACTCATTGACCACCTGGACATTGATTGAGTAGAACCCCTTATGTTTTATGAAGGCCACGGGATTGTGTTCGGAGTCCAGGCGGGCATATTGGCAAGTTCACATTCTACTCTGATGAAGAGGACAGAGATGCAGACTTCAGGGCACAGAATTCAAAAGAAGGATGATTTCTGTGCACCACCAATTGCTCAATGCATTGGACTGAACGCCAAGGAGTTTCTCAACATGTCTGAGAGTGTGGAGGAGTCCACTACCAATGTGAGTGGGGTTACGACGCACTGTGTCGACACTACAATCATCCATGGAGCGCGCAGTCACCTCAATGGACACTGCAGTTGGGCCCTCCTTGCAGAAGTCTCCAGGACCACCAATGGCAGAGATGCTCATACTGGAGCTCTGGGCTCCACCATCTCATCCATCTTGGATAGGCTGGGAAGCCAATTGGATAAGGGCTTCAATCACAGATCTCCTACAGTCTGCTCTCCCGCAGATCAGTGAGAGTGCTGAGCTACAGCCTGATAGCAGGGGCAGTCCTGCAAAGGGAAGGGATCACATTGCCATCTCTCAGGAAGACAACATGTCTGGACCCTCATGACCTCCTCAGCCAGAAAGCCAGCTGGGCACGACTTCCCCGATAGCCACCAAGGTGTGCAGACTGCAGCTGGGCCTTCTCAGTCCCAGGCTCCAAGAGGTACAGTCCATTACAGGGTATAGATTGTTCCTGGCCTGTTTGATGAGTCTTGTTTCCTCTAATCGTAGATTTTTGAGGTATTGCTTCTAATCCCTGATAGTTTAACAGAAATATAGAACTGGATTTGAGCTTTGCAGAAACATAGATTTAGACCTCCTGAAACAAAATAAAGTCACTCACCCTACAGTTCAGTAAGCCTCTATGTAATGACCAAAGGAATTTGAATTGACATCTACAGCAATGGTGGAGTTGCAGAGAGTAGACTAACGGCCCTGAATTTCTGGGGTCATCCTGATCTATTGCTATAACTTCAGCAGATCAGCAGAAGTTTAGGGTCTCTTGCCCAAATAAGAGTTTTCTATACTAACGCAGGGAGTATAAGAAATAAATTGAGTAAATTAAAGGCTCAAATACAGCTTAAAGGATATGACATGGTGTCCATTACTGAGACATGGCTGCAAGCTGGTCATAAAGGAGTTAAATATTCCATGTTGTAAGGTCTATAGAAAGGATAGGGAAACTGGAAGAGGAGGAAGGGTAGCCTTATTGATTAAAGATACTATTACAACATTAGTAAGAGAGGGTATAGGTAAAAGAAAGCAATCAGCGGAGACTCTATGGTCAGAATTGAGGAATAACAGAGGACTTAAAACTGTAATGGGAGTTGTCTATAGGCCTCCTGATAGCAGCAATTAAGTGGCAGAATGTAATAATTCAGAGATTAGCAAAAGCAGAGTTGTTTTAATGGGAGACTTTAGTTTTCATATAGATTGGGAAGAGCAGAGTAGCTCAAGTCAGAAAGGTAGTGAATTTCTTGAGTGCATCAAGATAGTTTCCTGGAGCAATATGTTCTAGAATCAACAAGATGGCAGGCCATACTAGATTTAGTAATGAGTAATGAACCAGACTTTGTGAATAATCTAACAGTAAGGGAACATTTATCTAACAGTGATCATAATATGATTTAATTCAATGTTAGATTTGAAAAGGAGAAACTTAACACAGTTACTAAGCTTCTAGATTTTGGTAAGCCTAACTTTAATGGGATGAGACAGAGAGTGACAACAGCAAACTGGTCAAAACTGTTTTCGGGTAAAACTACAGATGTACAGTGGGAGGTGTTCAATAAAGAATTTAGCTTAATACAGGACCAGTATATACCCCTAAAGAGCAAGAGCTCTACTTATCAAATGAAACAGCCATGGTCGACAAATGAGGTGAGAGATAACATAAAACTAAAGGAAAGAGCATACAAAAGTGAAAAGAATAGTGTAGATCCAGAGAACTGGGAGAGATATAAAGAACAGCAAAGGCAGACAAAAAAGAATGTAAGAGCTGCAAGAAGGGAATATAAAAAGAAACTTGCAAGGGATATCAAGATTAAGACAAAACATTTTTGGAATTATATTAGAAGAAAAAGGGTAGTCAAAGGTAATGTGGGCCCTTTAAAAACAGATGTGGGTAATATTGTAAATGAAAATAAGGAGATTGCAGACTTGTTGAATAATTACTTTGTGTCAGTCTTCACAGTAGAGGAAGAGGTTAATATATCTGATATTCCAGGGAAACAAATAATGAATCAAGGACTGGACCTCACTAAAGTTCCTGTAAGCAAGAAAACAGTATTAGAAAAAATAATGGGGTGGAAATTGCTCAGAGCAGCGAACCAACGCTGCTCACCGCTCCATAGATTTATACTAACCCACAAACTTTTCTTTGAGCACTTCCTCGAATAGGAAGTGGGGAAGAGCCCAGCGTCAGTTCAGGTGAAGCTAGGACCCTGGGAGAAGCAAGCGCATCGAGCTTCCCCCTCGACCAATCAGATCGCAGCATTTTTGACAAGCTGTGTTCACTGTCTCTGTCGGCTTGGAATGTTAAACCAGGAAGTGAAAGGTACAACATTTTAAATCAATGTAAAAACAGTTATAGACAGGGAAAAAAGAGAGGGTAAGAAATAACTGAATTTAAAAAAAACAGAAGAAAAAAGTTTTAAAAAAAATAATTAAATTTTTTTTAATGATCAAAAACTATTAAAATAAGGGGAAATGAGACTCCACATTTTTAAAAGTTAACTTTTAGTTTTCTGGCAATCATTAAGGCTGTTAAAACTTAGTTTAGACCTGTATTTTTAAACATGCCTGTTTGGTGGTGTAGTTAGTTACTTTCCAGCTGGGCAGATAAGCAAGATTTCTGCTCTATTAGTACTAAAGACTGACAAATCCCCAGGACCTGATGTTTTCCACCCCAGGGTTTTAAAGGAACTAGGTGATGAAATTGCAGATGCTTTAGCCATAATCTTCCAAAGCTCTGTCGATTCAGGAATTGTCCTTTTAGATTGGAAAATTGCAAATGTAACTCCATTACTTAAGAAAGGTGACAGAGAGAAACCAGAAAATTATAGACCCATTAGTCTAACATCTGTTGTGGGGAAGTTATTGGAATCTATAATTAAGGGCAGAGTGACCGAGCGCTTCGAGAAATTTGAGCTGATTAGAGAGAGCCAACCTGGATTAAGGGTAGGTCATGTCTAACGAAGCTAATTAAATTTATTGAGGAAGTAAATAAAGTAGTTTATATGGAATTCCAGAAGGCATTCAATAAGGTTCCACATAAGAGACTGTTAGCTAAAATTAAAACTCATAGAATCAAAGGCAAATTATTGACCTGGTTAGGATATTGGTTAGGCGGTAAAAGGTAGAGAGTAGGGATATTGGATATGCACTCGAATTGGAAGGAAGTAACTAGTGATGTCCCATAAAGATCTGTGCTGGGGTCTCGACTATTCAGTATATTTATTAATGACTTAGATAACACAATAGAGAGCCATTTCTCCAAGTTTGGTAATGGCACAAAGATAGATGGCATAATAAGTAGTGTAGATGGAAGCATAAAATTACAAGGAGACATTGATGGGTTAAATGAATGGGCAAAACTATGGCAGATGGATTTCAACACAGGTAAGTATGAGATCATTCACTTTGGACAGTAACTGGAAGAGGAGGGGCCCAGGAGGTGAAGAGGCAGCAGGGTTGGACCAGGAGATGGCCGTCAGTTGGTTCAGGAGTTCAGTCCTGAATGGGACCTACTGTGCCCAGTCAAGTGGACACAGATGAGGCAGTCTTGATTTATGTGTACAAACCATAGTTATTGGCCCTGAATTTCTACAGGGACTGTCTCAATCTCCTACTATACAAACAGTTGTATAAACAGCTGTACAAAGCCCTGGTTCAACCACACCTGGAGTACTCTGTACAGTTCTGGGCACCGCACCTTAGAATCATAGAATCATAGAATGTTGCGGCACAGAAGAAGGCCATACGGCCCATCGTGTCCGTGCTGAGTAGAATGGATATATTGGCCTTGGAAGGAGCGCAGCGCAGATTCACCAGAATGTTACCAGGACTCCAAGGGTTAAATTATGAGGCGAGATTACATAAACTAGGCTTGTATTCCCTGGAATGTAAAAGGGTATGGGGTGATTTGATTGAGGTTTTTGGGATTTTGAAGGGAATTGTTAGAATAGATAGAGATAAACTTTTTCTGTTGGTCAGGGAGTCTAGGACAAGGGGACATAACCTTAAAATCTGAGACAGGCCATTCAGGAGAGAAGATAGGAAACACTTCTTCATACAAACGGGGTTAGAAGTGTGGAACTCTCTCCTACTAAAAACAGTGGATGCTAGCTCAATTAATAATTTTAAATCTGAGATCGCTAGATTTTTTTTAGCTAAGGGTATTAAGAGATATGGAGCCAAGGCGGGTAAATGGAGTCAGGATACAGATCAGCCATGATCTCATTGAATGGCGGAACAGACTCGAGGGGCTGAATGGCCTACCCCTGTTCCTATGTTCCTGGAAGACCTGGGGGAGTGGAATAAACTGCTGAATGTGGCCATTTACATTGTTGCTCTGAGGGTTCTGACTATCTCCTGCTGAAGTTACAGTAGGAGATTGAGGCAACCCCTGCAGAAATTCAGGGCCAATAACTACAGTTTGTACATATAAATCAAGACTGCTACATCTGTGCCCACTTGACTGGGCACAATTGGTCCCATTCAGGACTGAACTCCTGAACCATCTGACAGCCATCTCCTGGTCCAACCCTGCTGCCTCTTCACCTCCTGGGCCCCTCCTCTTCCAGTTACTGCTTTGATACTTACACTTCCTCCCCCCGCCCCGCGTTATCTGCAGCATGCCTCTCTGGCTCCACCACCCCACTTGACGTTACTCCTCTCCCGCCAGGCTTGAGTGGCATGGCTTCCCTCTTCTTAGGGGAATTAGGGGTTACGGGGAGCGGGCAGGAAATTGGACATGAATTTAGATTTGAGGTTAGGATCAGATCAGCCATGATCTTATTGAATGGCGGAGCAGGCTCGAGGGGCCGATTGGCCTACTCCTGCTCCTATTTCTTATGTTCTTGTGTTCTTATGTTCTACAACCCAACCATCTTCCACTGTACCTACTGTGGCATCTACTGCTGGGGATCATCCATAATGGCAACCATCACTGCCTCATTCTCTACTCATGGTGAGGTACCAGAGGGTGACTGGAAATATATCTAGCAAGGGATCATTGCCTTCAGGAGGGAGGGGTGGAGAGAGAGTTGATTGAGCAAATTAAGAGAAAAAAAAAACTCGATATAATAGTTCCAGCCCTATGAAATTGGAGTTGAATTTAGAAGAGCAACAGTTTTTTGGGATCAGTTCATTTCAAAGCTGTAAGTATTCTTGACACAATGCCAATTTAAGTTGTTGTTGTAAACAACTGGCATCTCCAGAACAGTGTTGTACTTTGATATTTGTACCATTGAATTATCCATCATAGCAAAGAAATACTGAATTATTAGAATTGTCCACTCCTTCCTGAAATTTATGATGAATACAATACATAGCAGCTAGGAGATGGTATTTGGAAATTTGCAGTATTGTCACCATCGTGGTCTGCTGAAGTGTCCCGGAGGATGAATTGTTTTAGTTTTATCCAGACAGGATTGAACTCTAAAAATGTCAATAGATTTTGTGAGCAACATGGTGGAGTTTTAAGACAGACATATTTGTCATCCTTTGTGTAAGCACCTTATGTGAGAGAATTTGCAGAAGATGGTAAAATATTAAATTTATATTGAACAAAATCTTTGACAAGTGTAAACAAGAGAAAAAAGGTGGAACATTTTTAAATATGGAATTTTGAAATACATCAGCAGGCAGACACACCTTGTAAATAGCTTGAAAGAGTAACCATCCCTTAAAAGCTCATCTCCACAAGAACCCATACATTTAATGCAGCTGCTTCAGAACATCTGTTATAGAGTAGAGATTTGAGCTGTGGTATTAAAGAAAAAGGCCAGAAGACTTCAATTTAAGTTTCAGGCAGGTATAAAAATTCATTTTGTTCATCCGAGTCACAAGTGTGTTTCTTGAATAATTCCCTGGTACTTCACTGTTCTGGGAATGATTGGTACTCCAGCCTTAAAGATCAGCTCCGTTTGAATTATAATTCTGGCACATGCATTATGGCTTCCTCAGGGGATGAGAGGACTGAGAGAAGATAGTGGAAACGATCTCCATGTGCACATCCACAGCTTCAGCTGCCGTAAATTCCCCCTGAGGAACCTCACAAAAAAAAGCTTGAGAAACCTACTTACCCTGGTACTCACATTCTAAATATACTTTGATGATTAAAAAGCTTGAGTAATAAAGCACTCAACTGGACTTTGACTCTCAAGTTGCCAATTTGTGTCTACGTGGTGCTGGAGCGTTACTGGTCTGTAATTTAATGAGTGCTGTTTGGCCCTCACTTACCTCCCATATCTTGAATAATGCTGAGTGAAAGTTGATTCTGATTGCAGCTGTGCTAAAAGTATGCATTATTCATTAACTTTGATATTCCAATGCTAACATATCGCCTGTGCAATTTCATGCAAGCCCTCTTCTTCTGAGGACACCATCCAATGTGTTGTGTGGCACTACCACCGTGCTAAATGGGATAGATACAGAACAGATCTAGCAGCTCAAAACTGGGCATCCATGAGGCGCTGTGGGCCATCAGCAGCAGCAGAATTGTATTCCAGCACAATCTGTAACCTCATGGCCCGGCATATTCCTCACTCTACCATTACCAACAAGCCAGAGGATCAACCCTGGTTCAATGAGGAGTGTAGAAGAGCATGCCAGGAGCAGCACCAGGCATACCTAAAAATGAGGTGCCAAACTGGTGAAGCTACAACTCAGGACTACATGCATGCTAAACAGCGGAAGCAACATGTCATAGACAGAGCTAAGCGATTCCACAACCAACGGATCAGATCAAAGCTCTGCAGTCCTGCCACATCCTGTCGTGAATGGTGGTGGACAATTAAACAACTAATGGGAGGAAGAGGCTCTGTAAACATCCCCATCCTCAATGATGGCGGAGTCCAGCACATGAGTGCAAAAGACAAGGCTGAAGCGTTTGAAACCATCTTCAGCCAGAAGCGCTGAGTGGATGATCCATCTCGGCCTCCTCCCGATATCCCCACCATCACAGAAGCCAGTCTTCAGCCAATTCGATTCACTCCACCTGATATCAAGAAACGGCTGAGTGCATTGGATACAGCAAAGGCTATGGACCCCGATAACATCCCGGCTGTAGTGCTGAAGTCTTGTGCTCCAGAACTAGCTGCGCCTCTGGCCAAGCTGTTCCAGTACAGCTACAACACTGGCATCCACCCGACAATGTGGAAAATTGCCCAGGTATGTCCTGTCCACAAAAAGCAGGACAAATCCAATCCGGCCAATTACTGCCCCATCAGTCTACTCTCAATCATCAGCAAAGTGATGGAAAGTGTCGTCGACAGTGCTATCAAGTGGCACTTACTCACCAATAACCTGCTCACCGATGCTCAGTTTGAGTTCTGCCAGGACCACTCGGCTCCAGACCTCATTACAGTCTTGGTCCAAACGTGGACAAAAGAGCTGAATTCCTGGGGTGAGGTGAGAGGGACTGCCCTTGACATCAAGGCAGCATTTGACCAAGTGTGGCACCAAGGAGCCCCCGTAAAATTGAAGTCAATGGGAATCAGGGGGAAAACTCTCCAGTGGCTGGAGTCATACCTAGCACAAAGGAAGATGGTAGTGGTTGTTGGAGGCCAATCATCTCAGCCCCAGGACATTGCTGCACGAGTTCCTCAGGGCAGTGTCCTCGGCCCAACCATTTCCAGCTGCTTCATCAATGACCTTCCCTCCATCATAAGGTCAGAAATGGGGATGTTCGCTGATGATTGCACAGTGTTCAGTTCTATTCGCAATCCCTCAGATAATGAAGCAGTCCGTGCCCGCATGCAACAAGACCTGGACAACATCCAGGCTTGGGCTGATAAGTGGCAAGTAACATTCACACCAGACAAGTGCCAGGCAATGACTATCTCCAACAAGAGAGAGTCTAACCAACCCCCCTTGACATTCAACAGCATTACCATTGCCGAATCCCCCACCATCAACATCCTGGGGGTCACCATTGATCAGAAACTTAACTGGACCAGCCATATAAATACTGTGGCTACAAGAGCAGGTCAGAGACTGGGTATTCTGTGGCGAATGACTCACCTCTTGACTCCCCAAAGCCTTTCCACCATCAAAAGGCACAAGTCAGGAGTGTGATGGAATACTCTCCACTTGCCTGGATGAGTGCAGCTCCAACAACACTCACGAAGCTCGACACTATCCAGGACAAAGCAGTCCGCCTTGATTGGCACCCCATCCACCACCCTAAACATTCATTCCCTCCACCACCGGCGCACTGTAGCTGCAGTGTGTACCATCCACAGGATGCACTGCAGCAACTCGCCACGGCTTCTTCGACAGCACCTCCCAAACCCGTGACCTCTACCACCTAGAAGGACAAGGACAGCAGGCACATGGGAACAACACCACCTGCACGTTCCCCTCCAAGTCACACACCATCCCGACTTGGAAATATATCGCCGTTCCTTCATTGTCGCTGGGTCAAAATCCTGGAACTCCCTTCCTAACAGCACTGTGGAGAACCTTCACCACACGGACTGCAGCGGTTAAAGAAGGCGGCTCACCACCACCTTCTCAAGGGCAATTACGGATGGGCAATAAATGCCGGCCTCGCCAGCGACGCCCACATCCCATGAACGAATAAAAAAAAATATTGAGCTGGTGTTACTGCAGAAGCTGTATTCTGAAGCCTGGGAAAGTTATGCTGCTGCACACTTTAGCTGAAGCTCTAGTTCTTGCACACTATGGGGATTGCATTCAGTGTTGCACCAGCACTGCAATTGGCAAAGGAGGGTGAGCAAGAGCAGCAAACACGTCCACCTGATGTCATGTGACACTCAAAACCTATTGTCACATGCTGCCGCTTTGCAACACAGCTCAGCTATCTGGAAGTGACATTAGAGACGTGCCTAAGAAGACTGAGGTTTGGCAGTGAGGCTGTGATAAAGCTGTGCTATCTCCTACAGAAACACCACCAGACAATATGTAACATCAAAATTGCAGCGACATGAAATTCAGTGCCTTTCAGGTTAGCACTTGGGTGATCTTCATTGTTAGCCTGTTTGCTGTCCATAGGTGTGTCAAAGATGTCTCAGATACATTTTTAGCAAGGCCACTGGCTTCATAATTTTTGCCTCTGACCAACAGCAGCAACGTGGAAGGGCAGCACAATTCTATGGGGGAAAAATTCGATAGGGGCCATTTTTGGGCGTAGGTAGCGTGATGTGGTATTACCCTGTGCCCAATGGCCCCTGCGCAGGCAGGACGCAAGTTTTGACCCACCCGAGGACTTACCTGCAATCAGCGTTCCATTCCACGCCTTGCACATGGAATCAATGCAATTCACAGTTTCCACCACCAGAGGGAGCCCAATCTCTTAAAGAGAGGATGTTTCTTGGAAATCTCTTAAAGGTTGCTGGTACCGGTTATTGGCTGAAAAAAAGTCTACTCTCTGTACAGAGTCTGAACGGAGATCAGACATCGCACACGTAAAACACAGATGCAGGTCCCATCCCTATGTTTACACACTAATGAGTTATGTTAAAACATTGAATAAAGGTTGCACACTACTAAATTCCACATCCTCCAATCTGAACGCCAGACCTCACCAATCTGCTGATCTGAGTTGGTAGCAGGCCTGTGAGAGTGCGTGCACCAAGGTTCTCTGCTGATGCACCAGAGCAACAGAGACCTTGGGTGCAAGAGATGGACAGAAGGAGGGGCATCCTATATCCGCAGCGGGGGGGATGTGGGGGGCAAGATGCTCTCCAGACATATACTCAAAAGGCAGTGGGAGGCAGCAGGGGACGAAGTCAATGTCAGGCGCGTAGCATCATGAACATGGATGCAGTACAGGAAGAAGTTCAATGCTTTGACATGAGTGGTCAAGGTGAGTGAGGTCAACTGTCAAGTGGTGTCTCCTACCAACTGCACCACTCACTACACCCCCCATCACTAACATACCAATAAACTCTTTCCATCAGTACTCAACTCTTCCAATCAGATGCTTCCTCTCACCCTTACACATTACCACTGTTGCAAGCCTCCCCCCACAACTCACAGGCCACTCACACTGGCAGCTATTCAACCATGACAGGCACATCACCCAGACACACATCCCACTTTCTTGCAGGAGAAGGTGGCGCATATCAAGAGGCAGCAAGTGGCAGTGGCATTTAGCCTGTTCCGCCATTCAATGAAATCATGCTGGACCTGAGACCTAACTCCATGTACCCGCCTTAGCCCCTTACCCCTTAATACCCTTGGTTCACAGAAATCTATCAATCTCAGATTTAACATTCACAAGTGAGCTAGCATCAATTGCCATCTGCAGAAGAGCATTCTAAACGTCTCCCACCCTTTGCGTGTGGAAGCATTTCCTAACTTCACCCCTGCACGTCCTGGCTCTAAATGTTAGGCTATGCCCCCGCGTCCTAGTATTCAAGTGTAGGAGACCTCCAAAAACAGTTACAAATGTCTTGGCAGCCAGAAGCGATAATCCAGCCACTAACCTGTAATCCTGCATGGTCCCTTTAAATAGCACTGGTGGGGGGGTCCTCCAGGCACTCTAAGACACGTTCAGATGGTCGGAGTTAAAACTGTGCGTTGAGTTGAGCGTTAAGTCCCAAAATGGTGTCTATCACCTTAAATCAACGTTACACGCTGATTGAAGCCATTTTCTCCCTACTTTACACGATTCCAGCGTTCGTTATCTGCGCCTGCGCTAACTCTTATACCAAGATGGCGTCTGGCATGTCACGCAGGAAACGTGCGTGCGCATCCAAGACGCCATTTTGGATGTCGGAGGGTCTGTGTAGCGCCGAAACAACGGGCTTTCTTAGAGTCCATGGGTTGATTGCTTACACCAGTGCTGCCAATCAAGCCTCTGTGCACAATGCTGTGGCTTATATAAACTGAAAGGGATTTTTTTTTCTCTCAATGTAGTTATAGCGTGTGACCACCACCACAGAACCATGCTGGTCAATGCCTACCTTCTCAAAGGCTTTCATGCTGACTACATTTTAATGTGCATGTGCTACTCTTACTTGAAGGGAAATTAAGAGTGAATGGGTGGCTTGAAGGAGACCAAAGCTACCCTCTGCAGCCATGACTCCTGACTCCTTTCTGCCAACCCTGTATCAGAGTCAGCAACATGCAGGGGGCAGAGATGTTGCCAAGTGCTCAATGGCGGACTGCAGTACAACCTTTCATCCATGACTATGCAGATTAGAGGATTAAACCCTTCCTAAGACCTGACAGTATATTATGCATGCTCACAAGGATTATGCATATAAGGATTCCTGCTGAAATCTCTGTAATCAGTCCATGTGAGATCTGAATCTCCAGGCGGTGCAGCAGAGGGAGGAACTGTACTGGGCTCCAGCCAGCAGGTGCCTGACTGTCAGCAGCCAATAACATTTGCTCCTCTTCAGTCAGGCACTGTTACTCAATCTGTGTATGTCCTCAACTTCACTATTCAGATCGTGCAGGGTGTATGTAGCTGTGTTGGTGCATGGCAAATGTGGTGATGGTGATGCAGTGTATTGTGAGGTGCTGTCATGCTCAGGGATACTGGTTGTGGTACCAGCCTCCTCTTGCATTCCTAGGAAAACACGTGAACAAAAGGTCACAACGCACACTTCAATAGCCATGATGTGGAGATGCCGGTGATGGACTGGGGTGGACAAATGTAAGGAATCTTACAACACCAGGTTATCGTCCAACAGTTTTATTTGAAAATCACAAGCTTTCGGAGCTTACCTCCTTCGTCAGGTGAGTGAGTGAAAGGTTCTCAAATCGCATAGCTTATATTAGGCTGGGACACGATCACACCAATCAAAGGTGTCGTTGGTGTTCAGACAGGTTAGCCACGGAAAACATTACATCCCAGTATACTGAATACACAATGGGTCAGATTACAAAGCTAGAGAAAGAAAGAGACCCGAAAGGCAGAGAGAGAGAGAATGTCCAGTTGTATTAAAAACAGATAACTTTTTTTTCCTGCTGGTGGGGTTACGTATAGCGTGACATGAACCCAAGATCCCGGTTGAGGCCGTCCTCATGGGTGCGGAACTTGGCTATCAATTTCTGCTCGACGATTTTGCGTTGTCGTGTGTCTCGAAGGCCGCCTTGGAGTATGCTTACCCGAAGATCGGTGGCTGAATGTCCTTGACTGCTAAAGTGTTCCCCGACTGGGAGGGAACCCTCCTGTCTGGCGATTGTCGCGCGGTGTCCGTTCATCCGTTGTCGCAGTGTCTGTATGGTCTCGCCAATGTACCATGCTCCGGGGCATCCTTTCCTGCAACGTATGAGGTAGACAACGTTGGCCGAGTCACAGGAGTATGAACCATGTACCTGGTGGGTGGTGTCCTCTCGTGTGATGGTGGTATCTGTGTCGATGATCTGGCATGTCTTGCAGAGGTTGCCGTGGCAGGGTTGTGTGGTGTCGTAGACGCTGTTCTCCTGAAAGCTGGGTAATTTGCTGCGAACGATGGTCTGTTTGAGGTTAGGTGGCTGTTTGAAGGCAAGTAGTGGAGGCGTGGGGATGGCCTTAGCGAGGTGCTCGTCGTCATCGATGACATGTTGAAGGCTGCGAAGAACATGGCGTAGTTTCTCCGCTCCGGGGAAGTACTGGACGACGAAGGGTGCTCTGTTGGTTGCGTCCCGTGTTTGTCTTCTGAGGAGGTCTATGCGATTCTTCGCTGTGGCCCGTCGGAACTGTTGATCGACAAGTCGAGCGTCATATCCCATTCTTACGAGGGCGTCTTTCAGCGTGTTGGTGTGATCATGTGATCGTGTCCCAGCCTAATATAAGCTATGCGATTTGAGAACCTTTCACTCACTCACCTGACGAAGGAGGTAAGCTCCGAAAGCTTGTGATTTTCAAATAAAACTGTTGGACTATAACCTGGTGTTGTAAGATTCCTTACATTCAATAGCCATTGTTAGCACTTCTACCATTACAATAAATGCTGCATCAAGCTTTTGCAATTGAGTGTGTGCCTCTGTGACAGCAGGACAACATGAAATGACATGAACATCAGAGAACTAGCCATGACTTCAAGAAAAATCTCCAACTTCATCCAAATAACACCAGGTGCTGGTGAAGCCTTTGAAAAAAAATGGAACTAAGCTAAAGAGAAGTTCAAAATGATTCATTAATAGCTTCCTATGGCTTTTTACCTTTTGAATAAATTGTTGTTGTATTTATTTTCTCAAAAGTAACTGTCTTAAAAATAAGATCCTAGTTTTGTTTTAATCAACAGATAATTGCTGCAGCGAGTGCAATTTCTATTCTAATTGCACCACAAAGAATAAGGATTCCTGTGTTTGCTAACAAATGGTGCCATAATTCACTCATTTTTATTTGCAACCTTGAACATAGAAATTGTTTCATAATCATGGTCTATGTAGGAGAGTATTGCCAAACGCTTGTTATTTGAATTGTTAGCAATTATGGGATGCAAGAGCCTCATTGACCTTCTACACAATGATCAAGGAGGCTCGATCTGTCTTTGAAGTCTATTTTCTTTTTTCATTCATGCCACTTGACAAAACAGACAAAAAATGGGTTATGTAAACAATACACTTTGTTTACATGGAACGTGCAGGTCCAATGTCTACAAAGTACAAGGCAGATCATAAAAGGTGGATTTCCTGGGCTTTAATTTCTGGCCTCTGGTCCAGCAGAGACTGCCAGGCTCTATTTGGACAGGCTGTACCTTGGCTAGCACACACATCTGTATTATATTATGCTAGAGCTTTCTTTTGCATTAATACATCATGTTTTGTATCTTTTTTTGTTTAGTGAATGAAAGGCTCATAAAGAAAGATGCAACTGTTCAAACAGTTTTACAGAATTATTAGTAAGTGTAAAGGGATTTCTTGGCTGAGATATTTCTTACCCTGAACACTTTTTTTCAGCCCTCAAAATCTCCCTCAACAACAGAGCTGTTGTTATGACGTTGCAATTACGATAGCAGATACACTTGCTGTATCAACTTTTGTCACACCTTTGCCATCACATACAGCATAAAACGGCAGCAAATCAGAATTGAAAAGATAAGGAAAGTAGGAATCAAAGCAAGAAAAGTGGCTGGAAAACTGCCAATGAGAAACTTCTGAAAACAACCAATCCTGACCAATCAGGAGAATTTAACAATTAGGGAAAAGGCAAAAACGTACTATTTTAATCTTTCAAAATGCTTTTAGAAAAAAAGTCATTTTCTTCTCAGTAGCTGAAATTCCTAATGTCCAAAATAAGATTTTAAACAAAAATAGTCAACAAGTTACATAGTCTAAAATAAAATTTTTAAAAATCCCACTGAATCGCCTTTTCATACCTTTTTTTCGAATGTTTCGCTTAAAGGCTCCAGCCTCTCTCAAAAACCTGGTCTTGGAATTGATATTTGGGACCTATTTGCTGAAGGCAGATCCTCACAGTGTTCTCAGGCTTGTGTCCTTTCCTTTCCCTTACTGCTGACCAACTCCAGCAATCCACCAACGAGCCAAGTCTCATATTCCATCCCCCGCAGTTCTGCCAAACGTCAGATTCCCCCCACCACAGATCTGCTGGACCACAGGACCCCCACCCCACGCTGCCATACCCTGGCACGACAACCTCAGTGTTGCCAAAATGCAGGACCTTCGCCCCAGTTCTGAAAACTCTAGGATTATCACCTCAATCTTAACAAAGTCCAAGGCTGTCCCCAGTGCTATCAAAGGGCCTCTTCCCAGTGCAGCTAAATCCCACCGCCTCCCTAGTACTGTCAAATAACAGATGCCTACTCCAACTGACACATTTCACATACTATCATCAGCTTTAATAATGGTAAGGGATAAAAAATTAAATACAGACGGTAAAGGAGTAAATATAAAACAGAGGTCATTCATTTGTGCAACTCACCGAATAATGGACAGTCGCACTGGTAAAAATACTAGAATAACACGTGATGAAAATTGATTTTTATCCTTCTCAATCGCTGTAAATCGGTGGTCCTGATGGTAAGTCCTACATGATACATCACCTTTATAGTTATAAAACAATGACACCAAAGGAAATCTGCTGGTTGAAAATTCTCACAAGATAACCACAGGTACACTTAATTTAATGGTCGAAATGAACTCAAAAAATGACCTTTATCCTGATTTTACCACAGTAGAGTCAGTGTTAGCATTTGGCTCTACCAAAGCAGTCGCAGTTACTGAGATCCATGATAATACCCCTCACCTTGTTTTCCACCTTATCAAAAATAAAATATGTTCCACCAGAACTTGCTGACAGTTAAACCTTAATTTAGCAACTGGGAGCTCACACATAAATAAAACAGATCTGCGATGCTGTTGAACATGTAGTTTGTACTAGTTTGTTCATAAATAATGATGTGAATTGGTTAGCGTTAGCTTTACAGAATGCACAATGATTTGGGTACCTATCTTTGACCTAAATTCCTGACAATGTGTACCCTCCATGCCAGTAAAATTAATATTTTTTCCCAATAACGACCTTTCATCTGACTAATAAATAAAGTTAGAACTTGCTATTCTTGCCACCTACGTAAACTGTTACTCATGACGTTCCTTTGCCAGTTCATTCTCAAAGGCTGAGTTCTTCTCAGCACCGACTAGTTTAGTAATTGCAACCTATGTGGCTTAATCCCAATTCCTTTGAATTTAACAACCCCCAGCTAAAATGCTTACCACATTAAGCTGTCAACGAGTCATCTTCAAACAAAACCAGTGCAGGTGGCTATGGACTGTGACCAAAGACTGAGATGTGTATTAGCTAAGTCTGCTGTCATTCTGGAAACGCCAAGCTTTAATGATGTGGAGATGAGCCACACTTGAAGACAAACCCCATTATCTGGTAACACAGACATTTTTCATGACTGTGATGGAATACAGTTTCACTTGTTTTGTTGGAGGTAACAATCCTCCTCCTGGTCCATTCATTTTGCAATTTGTTGTGCTAACAGCAATCTCTGGGTTGTTGGAACCCTCCCTGGATCACAAATGCATGTAGTTATTCTTAAAACAAATGGAAGAACGGTACACCACAGAGACTCAAGAGTGGTCCAGAAAGAGTTAGATTTTCAAGCTATCTGAAGCAACTTTTATTTACAATGTGTATAATATTTATAAATAAATTGTACATTCTAGTAATCTACAATGCATTCTAGGTATACTTTGTTAAAATATTTCACCTAAGTTATAAAGGTGGGTACGGCTCATTACTACGGCATAAATAATAAAATGAAAATACTGAGAGCCTAAATATAAACAAGACATTATAAAATAAACTTTACACAGAACGTAGGGTCCAAGAACTGAGAGTACAACTGAAGTCCAAGATTAACAAATCATACAAAATGATTACATTTGGAGTTGGCCCTTAAGACACTGGTGTTAAGGGTCATCTCCCATGGACTACTGCCATAACATCATCCAATCAGAAGTGCTTCTTCCACAGCCCCACGCATTCAGGAAGTTGTCTCCAATCAGGAGTGCTCATTCCTAATGTTTATTCAGTTTAGAGTGCACTTTCCCCTCTGTTCATTGCCCCTTCCCAGTGTTTAAGTACCCTTTCCAAATTAATCTGGCATTTATTCCTTCCGTCAGTGCTTGTTGCACCTCTGCATTCGTGTTTGTCTTTCCATTTGCTGTATTCATAGTCTCTTTTGCTATTTCATATGAATGTCCATTCGCATCCCCACTGTTGGCATTTTTTCCGTTGTCCATTCAAATGTATCCCAATTCATTGGAATTTTGCATTTCGATGGATGTTATTCATTACAGGTCATCATGTGTTGATTTGTCCAATACCTGTGTAGTTCTGTGCTTTGCTGCCAGGACTTAATTCCCACATACCGGTCCCATTGCTGACTGGATTTCCTCCACAATCACCCAAAACTGAAGGCATAAAGGTGAGCAAAGAATGAAAACAGATAGGATAACACGGTTACACGTTGTCTTGTATTCTCTCCATGTAGTTTCTCAGTTCGTGCGAGTCCCCTAAGCCCATGTCCTGGCAGACCCATTTAATATTTTCCTCATTACCCAAAAGGATTGAATTTGTAGCAGGACATCCATCATCTGGTGGAATTGTAGTAAATGTTGTAAACTTTACCCGTTTTCGTTTTGTGGTGGGGGAATTCAAAGGTTCGTCTTTGCGGTCCTTTCCATCGCTGCAGAGGGCAGATCGGTGTATCTGCCCTTGGACGTTCTTCTGGGTTCCCCCATTGAGCAGATGGTTGCTCTCCTCAAAACCTACTGCCCTGTCTATTACTGTAGTGTGTTCACAGTCTTGCTGTGGGGAAATATCAGCAGAGTTCTCCAGTAGCTCAGTCTCATTACCTAACCAAACCCAGTCATGAGAATGATTCATATTCCCTTGTGCTTCCGAGGGAATTCGCTTATGCCGGTACTTCAAAGCAAACATGACACAGTTAATTAAGAAGACGAGAATAGCCAGACAAAAAACACCCAGTAAAGCATACATTCCAATCTCTAAGTCAGTCAGACCTCTTGGAGCCTGGACCAGATCATTTTCATCCATGCCCTCACTACCCTCAGAATTCCTGGTTAAGTCTTGTGAGGGAAAGTTGGCCGCATCCAATGGGATGTTTTGGAGCTGGCTGTCACCTTCTGAAAGCTGATCTATTCCATCCACTTTCTTGTTCACTGAAGCTTTGGTTGTAGTGCTTACTTTTCTCATTGAGCTTTCTTCACGATCTGCAGTAGCACTGCTGAAATATCGTCCATTCTGCCCTGTCCGATCTTGATCTACATTCTTTTGCCTCCGGTCACTTGCACGGTTCTCCAATTCTCCATTACCACCATAGTCATCACTGCCACTTTTCGGGCCTCCATCATTCTGACCAAATTTTACCTTGACATTGCTACTCCCGACTGCCAGAATACTTTTGCGTTTGGACTTCTGACAAACTTCACAGATTACCATTTCAACTTTCAGCAAATTCCCTTGGCCCTCTCCCTCTGCAGTGATGACTGGCCACCGTAACTGCAAATCCTGATAGGTTGAGATGACGGCTTCTTCTCGTGAAGTGACTGTAAGAGTAAAGTCCTTTGGATCATAAATATCCAGTGGAGTCAGACTGTTATCACTGAACTGGATCCAACCACTGATTATTGCTTCCTAGAGGGGAAGAAATAAATAATAACATAGTTCAGTTTTATTAACATTGCATTAAGATCATAGCCCTGCAATTCCTCGGGTCGCGATCCTGGTGGTTATACCAGGATCACACCCGCTGATGCCCTCCAGCACTGAGATTTCCTATATCATCATGCATCAACATACATCAACATACATAAAGTTCATCACTGGATGCAGTAATAGCTGGAGAGGCAGGCTTAATTGATTTTGAGATGTATGACATTCCCAGCACTTAAGGCATCACTGATCGCACTTAGATCAATTCTGATATGTGGACCATTCACACTAAGACTGAGGTGAGTTAGCATGTTGTAAACTGCAAAATGTTGCCATTGAAAGAGGCATACGGATGCTTGAGGAAGAAATACAGCAACAAGCCAAGCCCCAGGAAGAAGATGAGAACAGTGGTGCAGTGGCTATGTTATTGGATTAGTATTCCAGAAGGTCTAGACTAATAATCCAGAGAACGTGAATTCAAATCCCACCATGGCAATTTGGATTCAGTTTTTAAAAATTCAGTAAAAACTGACCTCAAAGCTGTTGGTTTGTCTTAAAAACCCAATTGGTTCAATAATGTCCTTTAGGGAAAGAAACCTGCCGTCCTTACCCAGTCTGGCCTATATGTGACTCCCATCCCACACCAACATGTTTGACTTTGAACTGCCCTCTGAAGTGGCCTAGAAAGACAATCAGTTGGATCAAGCTGATGGAAAGTAAAACAAGAATCGAACCGGACGGACCACTCAGCTGCGACCTAGGAATTAAATCAGGACACGACAAAGGCACATCCAACCATGTTGACCCTGCAAAGTCCTCCTCACTAACATCTGGGGACTGGTGCCAAAGTTGGGAGAGCTGTCTCAGACTGTGGACCTCATGAAGTCTCATGGCTTCAGGTAAAATATGGGCAAGGAAACCTCCCGGTGATTATCACCTACCGCCCTCCCTTAAGCTGATGAATTAGTACTTCTCCATGTTGAACACCACTTGGAGGAAGCACTGAGGCTAGCAAGGGCATAGAATGTACTCTGGGTGGGGGACTTCAATGTCCATCTGCAAGAGTGCCTCAGTAGCACCACCACTGACTGAGCTGGCTGAGTCCTGAAGGACATGGCTGTCAGACTGGGCTTGCGGCAGGTGGTGAAAGAACCAAAATGAGGGAATAACTGTGCGAAGTTGGATGGATTAATAACAGATCTAGCAGTTCAACACTGGGCATCCATGAGGCACTGTGGGCCAGCAACAGCAGCAGAATTGTATTCCACCACAATCTATAACCTCATGGCCCAGCATATCCCTCACTCATCCAATCACCATCAAGTGAAATGATGAACCCTAGTTCAATGAGGAGTGTAGAAGAGCATGCCAGGAGCAGCACCAGACGTATCTGATATTGAGGTACTATTCTGGTGATGCTACAGTACAGGACTACATGCATGCTAAACAGTGAAAGCAGCATGCTATAGACAGAGCTAGTTGATCCCACAACCAATGGATCAGGTCAAAGCTTTGCAACCCTGCCACATACTGTCGCAAATGGTAGTGGACAATAAGGCAACTGATGGGAGGAGGGGGCTCCAACAACATCCCCATCACCAATGTTGGCAGAAGCCAGCATGGAAGTGCAAAAGACAAGGCTGAAGTGTTTACAACCATTTTCAGCCAGAACTGCCAAATGATTCATGCTTCTTGGTTTCTCCCTGAGGTGTCCACCATTACAGATGCCAGTCTTCAGCTACTTCAATTCACACCACGTGACATCAAGAAATGGCTGAGTGCACTGGACACAGCAAAGGCTATGGGCCCTGACAACATCCCAGCTGTAGTGCTAAAGACCTGTGCTAAAGAATTTGCCAGGCCCCAGTAAAGCTGTTCCAGTACAGCTACAACATTGGCATCTAACCGACAATGTGGAAAATTGTCCAGATATGTTCTGTCCACAAAAAGCACGACAAATCCAACCTGGCAAATTACCGCCCTATCAGCCTACTCTCAATCATTAGGAAAGTGATGGAAGGAGTTGTCAACAGCACAATCAAGTGGCACTTACTCATCAATGACCTGCTCATTGATGCTCAGTTTGGGTTCCTCCAGGACAACTCATTACAAACCTCATTACAGCCTTGGTCCAATATGGACACAAGACCTGAATTCCAGAGGTGAGAGTGACTGCCCTTGATATCAAGGCAGTATTCGACCGAGTGCGACATCAAGGAGCCCTAGTAAAACTGAAGTCAAAGGGGATCATAGGGAAAAGTCTCCAGTGCCTAGAATTATACCTGACACAAAGGAAGATGGTTGTGGTTGTTGGAGGCCAATCATCTCAGCCCCTGGACATCGCTGCAGGAGCTCCTCACAGCAGCAATCTAGGTTCAACTACCTTCAGCTACTTTATCAATGACTTTCCCTCCAAGATCAGAAGTGGGGCTGTTTGCTGATGATTGCACAGTGTTCATCTCCATTCGCAATTCCTCAGATAATGAAGCAGTCCATGCCCTCATGCAGCAAGACCTGGATAACATTCGCGCCACACAAGTGCCAGGCAATGACCAACAAGAGAGAGCCTAACCACATCCCCTTTGCATTCAATAGTATTACCATCGCTGAGTCCTCTAACATCAACATCAGAATGACCAGAATCTCAACTGGGCCAGCCACATAAATGCCATGGCTACCAGAGCAGGTCTGCAGCCAGTTGGTCACCTCCTGACTCCCCAAAGTCTCTTCACCACCTACAAGGCACAATTTAGGAGTGTGATGGAATAGTCTTCACTTGCCTGGATGGGTGCAACAATGAACAATGAATGAGGGATGTAACAATGAATCCCCCCGCCACCACCCCTTGTGATCTGAACTGGATCTCCATGTGTTTCGCATGTGGAGTTCTTCAATCTCGCCAAAGGCAGACTGAATGAACACGAGATGAGATAAAGCTCAGTTTCGAATCATTAAGCAACTTTATTTCACAGTACAGTGAAAACATACTCAGCAATAGTTACGATCAGAGTCCTTCAGTTCAATCTGTACAAGTTATATTGGTGTAATGATATAGTGTATGCCCTGCTTTCCCACATTGGTGGGCCATCTTACTTGACTTAAACAGAATAACGGCTCTGCATCCTGCCCTGTAGCTGAGGGCAGTGTCTCCCTTTCTTTTCTAATGTCTTTTCAACCTTCTTGATGCACTGAGTCATTGAGTATATTCAAGGCTAAGATAAATAGATTTTTGGACTCTAGGTGGAATCAAGGGATACGGGGATTGGGCAGGAAAGTGGAGTTGAGGTTGAAAGTCAGCCATGATCTGATTGAATGGCGGAGCAGACTCGAGGGACCATATGGCCTACTCCTACTCCTATTTCTTATGTTTTTATGTTGCTGCCTGACTGCCTTATGGTGTCTGTGTTCTTTTTTTAAAAAAAAAGTTCACTCTCTGTCAAAAAGCCTATCCCTTCTACTCCACCCCTCTAACAGCGACAGAGGTCAAGCAACATTCCAACACAATGGTGAGAGGTGGCTTTCTGAGTATCCAGGCAAGCGAATGAACCACATTGTTTAGGCTCTAGGAAAAACAACTTCCATTTAGCATATTTACCACCTTTCGTTTGGGTGCCTGTTTTTAAAAAAAATTCATGAGAAAAGACATCTGCCCTGAAATTCTGTGGGCTTCTCCTGATCTGGAATAATTTCAGCAGGAAATTGGTGGAACCCCCCCAGAGACATGCCACTAATAGGTGTTTTCAACTGTTTAAGCTGTTTCTCTACGTGTCAGCCGTGGTTCACGTAGCACTCTCGCCTCTGAGTTAGAAGCTTGTGGGTTCAAGTCCCACTCCAGACACTTGAGCACATAATCTAGGTGTAGTACTGAGGGAGCGCTGCACTGTCAGAGGCACCTTCTTTCGGATGAGATGTTAAACCCAGGCCCAGTCTGCCCACTCAGGTGGAACTAAAAGATCCCATGGCACTATTTTGAAGAAGAGCGGAAGAGGTCTCCCCGGTGTCCTGGCCAATATTTATCCCTAGATTATCTAGTCATTGCTGTGTGCAAATTGTCTGTTGCATTTCCTACATTGCAACATTTCAAAAGGACTTCATTGGCTGTAAAGCATTTTGGGATATCCTGAGGTCGTGAAAGGCGCTATATAAATGCAAGTCTTTAAGAACATAAGAACATAAGAAATAGGAGCAGGAGTAGGCCAATCGGCCCCTCGAGCCTGCTCCGCCATTCAATAAGATTATGGCTGATCTGATCCTAACTTCAAATCTAAAATCATGTCCAATTTCCTGCCCGCTCCCCGTAACCCCTAATTCCCTTTACTTCTAGGAAACTGTCTATTTCTGTTTTAAATTTATTTAATGATGTAGCTTCCACAGCTTCCTGGGGCAGCAAATTCCACAGACCTACTACCCTCTGAGTGAAGAAGTTTCTCCTCATCTCAGTTTTGAAAGAGCAGCCCCTTATTCTAAGATTATGCCCCCTAGTTCTAGTTTCACCCATCCTTGGGAACATCCTTACCGCATCCACCCGATCAAGCCCCTTCACAATCTTATATGTTTCAATAAGATCGCCTCTCATTCTTCTGAACTCCAATGAGTAGAGTCCCAATCTACTCAACCTCTCCTCATATGTCAGCCCCCTCATCCCCGGGATTAACCGAGTGAACCTTCTTTGTACTGCCTCGAGAGCAAGTATGTCTTCTCCAGGGGTTTCACTGATATCCTAATGAAGTTACAGGCAGGAATCAGAAGAACCTGCATGGAATTTCCAGGTCATTGCTTTTAAAAACCCAACACTGATATTAACTACTTCTTCTAAATCTGTGTGTGGAATAATGGCCAAAAGTGTGTCAAGAAAAATGAGAGGGGAATAAATCTGCACGGCTATGTGTGCTTCAAAAAGGAAAGAAATGGCTTGGATGGCATAGTTTATTTATATGTTGTTAATAGAAAGGAATCGGGAATTGGCACCACAGAGGAGAAATTCAACATTGTTTCGCCGATTTTTTGGTGAGACCAATTTCGGGTTGCGATTTACCGCACCCGATCTCCCCCGGATAAATGCCAGGCGCCAAATTGGAAGCAGGTGACTTTTAGATGTCCAGGACACTTGTCTGAAAAAGGCGTTAGGTGCCTTGCATATGCAAATTAGGATCCTAACACTTGTTGTAAGAACCCGATTGAAATTCGTGTACAAATTTGGTACAAATGTCTCTTGAAATCACGAAGGATATTCCCAAATAGTAATTAAACAAATGTGAAAAGGAGAAAGGAATAATTGAAGTCTGATTCACCACCCTTAAATCAGCTCTTAAGGGACACATTCGAGGGAAGGGATGGAATATGAATGGGTCTGAGAGAAGCAGGGACCTGTGTTTAGTTTATTGGGATAAATTGAACATCGGCACAAAGATTATACTGGGCAATGATTATGGGAATCTTCCTGATTTCAAGAGACATTTGTACCAAATTTGTACCATTCGTGTACAAATAATGCAAATTGTACCAGGTCTTGAGGACCATTGAAGGATGCTCAATAAATGGCCAGAAAACCTTTTAAAAGTTCAATTTTTATGGAGCTAGAAGGGGCAGGAGCGCAGAATACTGTAGGCCGCCACCAGCCTGGGCACATCCCCACCCTTCAGCTTTGCCTCTCCAACCCCAACATCCCGGATCTCCCTGAAGGCCAGCTAGGCATCGCAGCCAACCAGAATTTGTCAGGCCCCGACATCGAGATGCCTGATTGGCGATCTGTTTAATTTAAATGAGGCCCGATGCCAAATTTCGATCGGGCCTCAGGATTGGCAAGGAACAGCTCGCAAAGCAATCACATCACTGGTTTGCTGCCCGTTTGTCGACCCATGTCTCTTTGGGTATTTCTGGAAGATAGAAAGGGGGAAAAGTTTGTGGTAGGCACATATTATAGGCCACCACAAAATAAAATATAACTGGATGTACTGCCTTGAGAGGTTACAAAAAATGGTGCCAAAGCCTCAGTTGTGATCATGGGGAATTTTAATGTTTTTGTCATAGATTGGGACGTACAGTGAGGATAATCTGTATGCATGAAGGAGTTTACTCGTACATACTAACATAGAAAATTAACAAAAGCTGACCAACAACTTCAAAAAGCCACCTGGTACCCAAAAAGCTGGCAACTCAAGAACAGTCCTGACATGTGAAAGCAGGTAGTTACATGGGCATTGTAACTTAAGCTGTGAATACTCACATGTCCACCCTGGGAAACTATTCTCTTGAGAAGAGCAGGGCGAGAAGAGGACGTGATCGAGGTCTTTAAGATTTTTAAGGTTATGGGTTCATCCAGGAAAGTTCACAGAACTGGGGACAGAGTATGGCATTAAAGGCATCAAAGGGAAATAGGAAATTTAGTAAATTCTTTTAGTATTAGTGTGATAAAATTGTGGAACAAATTAAAGTGGGCTGGTGGGACAGAAAACTATGGAAGGTTTTAAAAAGGAACAGGATGAATTAGTTCCAGATCACAGAAAGGAAATTGATGGGAAGTTGGGAATGGTAAGCTGGATGGACCAATGGTCTTCCTCTGCCCAAAACATTCCTCTGCTATTATGTAATGCAGAGCTTCTCAGTTGAAAGAGGCTGCTTTGGGGAATGAGGAGGGAATTGCTTCATTTAGTCAAATCACTTTATCTGTCAAAACATGTTTGCGGCAGTTGGTAATGAAACCCGAAGTCAATATTCAGTCAGCTCTGAAATAATTCTGAAGTGATGCAGCACAAGATTTGCAAATATGCATGAATAATTTCATCTCACTAGTTTAAAACTCCAGGGACCATTGGGCAGGGGTGGGGGAGGAGAAGGAGGTGGTAGATGCAAAAACAAATTTGAAATTTGTTGAGTGCTTCTGGAGGATAAGGGCATGGCAAACACTCCAAGGAATTTGTTCTTTATTACCATTCTGCAATAATGTGACCCAAATTAAACTCACCATTCCCCTGGTCTCACGTTGGAGAGTTACTTGTGGGCGTTTGCAAAATGAGCATTACTTTTTTAATAACATCTATTGACAAGTTATTTTGAGGTTTTAAAATGGTTTACAGTGTGAGCAGAAACCTCGACATGGAGTTGGAAGACAAAGTCAAAATCTGTGAATTCCATTCATTGGAAGAAGTATCTTCTAACATTTTGTTAGGGGCAGATTAATTTATATTAGATTTCCAAAATAAATTGGAGAATTACAATTGTATAAATATGCACCGTTTTTAAAATAGAAAATCTACATCCTTTGCACCAGCGCTTTATTATCTGCATCAAGAGCTTAATAACAGGAATGATCTCAAGATCACAGAACATTCATATACCAGGAAGAACATTCAACCTATTTTAATAAACTATCCGGAGAGAGTCTATTGTCCCCCCCATTGTTTCCTAAATGATTCCAGGGTTACTCCATTACTCTATGCGGAAGAAGTTTATTCCACACGTTGATCACTCTTTGTGTAAAGAAGAATTTCCTAATAGCCATCTTAAAATGAGTTTGAATCTGTGTTCCCTTGTTCTACTCCTGTAGTTTAATTTAATGTTAACTTTTTCTATACCCTTAACAATCTTATATACCTTTAGAAAATCACCTCTCAGACTCACCCTTTCCAGGCTAAAAAGCCCAAGTCTATCCAATCTGTTCTTATAATTCAGACCCCTGACACTGGTTTTTTTCAGCACTGTCCCCAGTGCTTGAATGTCTCACCTTTCTTAGTGACCGGATCTGGATGCAATATTCAAGGTGTGGTCTGACCAGAACACTATAAAGTTCAAGCATTATCTCCTCTGACTTAAATACTATTGTTTTGGCTATGCAGTTCAATATTCTATTGGCTTTGTTGATTGCTGCTCTGCAATGGTTAGATATGTTTAGCGTAGAGTCTACTAAGACTCCTAGGTCTCTTTCAGCTTTATCCTTAGCTAGTTCAACACCATTCATGGAGTCTGAGTGTCATTTATCTTTCCTTCCAATGTTTAGTATAGTGTCAGCCATGGCTCAGTGGGTCGCATTCTCATCTCTGAGTCAGAAGGTTTTGGGTTCAAGTCCCACTCCAGAGATTTGTGCACAAAAGTCCAGGCTGACACTCCAGTGCAGTACTGAGGGAGTGCTGCACTGTTGGAGGTGCCGTCTTTCGGATGAGATGTTAAACCAATGTCTGTCTGCCCTCTCTGATGGATGCAAAAGATCCCATGGCACTACTTCAAAAAACAGCAGGGGAATTATCCCTGGTGTCCTACCAATATTTATCCCTCATTCAACAAGACTAAAACAGATTATTTAGTCATTATCACATTGCTGTTTTGGGAGCTTGCTGTGCGCAAATGAGCTGCCGCATTTTCTACATTACAACAGTGATTACACTTCAAAAAGTACTTCATTTTCTGTAAGGCGCTTTGGGATGTCATGAGGTCATGAAAGGTACTATATAAAGTGCAACTTCTTTCTTTCATTAAATTTCATCGGCCATTATTCTACCCATTAGATATTTTCTCCAACTCATTTTGTAATTCCAGAGCTGCCTCTTCTCATTCCGCTGTCCCTCCCAGTTTGGTGTCCTCTCCAAATTTCACCACTTTGCATTGAAGTTTTGAATCCAGGTCATTTATGTAAATTAGAAACAGTAGTGGACCCAGCCATGTGACCTGAGGTACCTCAATCAGTACTTCCCTCCTCTCCGATCGAACCCTTTTAACTAGTACTCATTGGTTCCCACCCTTCAATCAGTTTATTATCCATTCCCAGGGTTTACCATAGAATCATAGAAAGGTTACAGCATGGAAGGAGGCCATTCAGCCCATCGAGTCCATGCCGGAGGCCATTAGGCCCGTTGAGTCCGTGCCATGAATCCACAAAGCTTTGAGTGTAATGACTAGTATTTCATGTGGAACTTTATCAAACGCCTTTTGGAAGTCAAGGTACATCATGTCAAAAGGCCTACCACAGTCCACTTGGGTTGTCAGTTCCTCAAAGAATTTGAGAACATTGGTCAGGCAGGATCTTCTGAATTCATGCTGACTACTGTTAACTAGGTTATCATTGCATGTGCTCAAATGTGGAATTATGGTAAAAATGTAACAACTCTCTCTGAATATGCCATGTAGAATTCCAGGTTCATAGGTGAAAGGCATTGTATGAAATCCCTCCCATCTATAAATGGTCCCCCTACCTATGCGCCCAAGAATGTTCAACTTTGAGTACGGACTGCAGTGTAACTTTTTCTCATCGCATAAATATGCACCTTCCTTTATGAGTGAATTGGCACAGATCACAGTGTATTGCTGCGATGAAAGCACAGCTCTGTCATGCTTCAAACAGTAACATTTCTGTGTTACATTTTTTTCTGTTGATGTGTCCTATCAAAGAAAGACGAACATAATTAAAGTTTGGCTTCAGGTAGCTGATAACTGGAGTAAATAATAGACTAAGTTGTCCGAGAGACCCACATCTTAACGGGGGAGCCTAGCTTGCCTCCTTCATTGACATTGTTACCAATATTCTTAAGCTAATTACATCAGAAACCATCTCATATCCTTGCAGTACTAATGTATGCAAGGTTGCCAACTGAGAGACAAGACAAAACTAATCATCTCTGATTACTGAACCATCAAAGCAAGCTCATGCTGGTCAAAATGCCGATATGCATTGATTTAGACTCTGGCCAGGTGTCCTGAACAAACAACTAAAGCTGTTCGCGCTTTATCTTATTGAGTGATAGAATTAAATAATATCATGACTGTCTGTCTATTCAGAAAGAGCCCCTTTGAACTTTTGTATTAGATTCTGCCTTTTGAGACCCAGTAGAGTCGTATAAAATTGCTTTAGCATTGGCTTTAGAAGGCTAATTGCACCATGGGTTCCCTCATGTGGGTCTCACGCCCACCATCAACCCCAATGTAAACTTGCCAGATTTACTAAGAATAGCCGTTGAGAAGATTCTTTCTTACCTTTCAGTTAAAAGATGCTGGAAAGAACGGCTAAGAATTCAAATTTTATTATTTGTCAGAATAGTTTAAGTATGGTGTAAGTCAAATATTATGTGCAGGTTACTTGCACTATTCTTTGCAACAGTGTTACTATTTTTCTCATAACTAAATTCGACCAGGACTTTTAGCCTGAACACAATGCTGACAGAGTGTTTGTCTGCTTTCAGAGTGTCTAGGAGAATGTGATGCACAGCTCATGTATTCCTTGATGCACAATACTACAGAAAAGGGTGATTGTTCGTCCTGTGGCATGCATCCCATTGACGGCCTGCATAAAATTGCAAGTTTCAGTTCACAGAAGACACAGGCCTACTTATGCTCTGAACAACGGGTTAAAATGTCAGAAAACAGCCTGAACTGTAACACTCCCGTCAGTGACGACACCATTTTCCTTTTCCGTATTTATGTACAAATTCTGGTGTAATCACTATCTGTGACTCTCTGCTGCCTGAGTTATTGGATTTCAAAGTCAGACTGTAAATGCTTCAGAGCTCAGACTCCGAGCTGGTGTCAGCCTTTTCTAGTCTCTTCTGACAACAAAGTAAACATGATATTATTTCATTTCAGTACAGCCTCAGAACTAAGTTCCATAGAGATCACTGACAAAGAACGCACATTGCCATGTATAATTAGATCTACAGAAAATTATACAAACAATTTTTTTTTACTAGGAGATAGACTAGAATGTGAAGTTAAAGGGTTCTAGACAGGCCTGAATGGTGTTTTTTGCCAAGGGAGTGAAATTTATTCTCTAGGGGAATCTGGGGCATGTACAATCTCCAAGAAAATTTTGAGTTATGACATTTATTTGGTGCAATTGATACCACTGCCAACACTCACAATTTTCTTGCAAGTTCTGTAACAGACATGACGTTTTTCAAATGTTTGTGCTTCACAGTATTAGCTTGACTGAGTGGTAGCACTCTCACCTCTGAGTTAGAAGGGCCTGGATTCAAGCCCCACTCCAAATCTTCAGCATATCATCTAAACTGACACTTCAAAGCAGTACTGAAGGTGTGCTGCTGCATTTGCCCACAAAACAGTGACTGCACTTCAAAAGTAATTTATTGACTGTGAAATGCTCTGGCACATCCCAAGGATACAAAAAGCATTATAAAAATGCAGATTCTTTCTTTCATACGGGAAATATAAATTTGCAGAAGTATAACCATTAACAGAAAATCACAAATTGCAGGAAATGTGAATAAATCACAAGTGTTGGAAATGCATAAACTTTTGTCAACCTGAACAAAATCCCTACTAATACGAAGTTTATCGGCAAATACGATAGTCACTTAGATACTCAGTTAAAACTTTATTCACAGATTACTAAATCATTTTATTAGTGGATTACCAAATCCAACCATTACTTTCCATATCAGAACAACACAGATTACATAAACACACCTGGAAATTACCGTCAGCAATGTTACTGACAAACGCTTAATGCATTTATATCCATGATGTGGAGATGCCAGTGATGGACTGGGGTTGACAATTGTAAACAATTTTACAACACCAAGTTATAGTCCAACAAATTTATTTTAAATTCCACAAGCTTTCGGAGGCTTCCTCCTTCGTCAAAATAAATTTGTTGGACTATAACTTGGTGTTGTAAAATTGTTTGCATTTATATCAGCTTCTTCCCTCTGCTATTTCAATGGAAGCCTTAACCCATTCATACTAAACAGGTCAGTGTCTCTGTTAAAAAAGCAGAGAGAGGAGTTTGATTAAAGCACAAGCGTCCACTAAAGAAACCTGACAGTAAAATCCCAAGCTCATATATCTTGAATGAGTTTTCAAAGAAAAAATAAGCTACAGTACTTCATGTGATTATATAAACCTCATTTAATAACCTGACAAAAAAATTATTTCTAAAAAATAATGTACATTCTAATCATTTTTATTCTTCATGGCAGAGACAAAATAAGGGTGATTTCCGTGGATGACCGTAGGGAGGTGCAGGAGGCCCAGGCTTTGACTGCAGAGAGGGTCCCCTCGAGCGCAGGTGGGTCTAGGAGGCATCAATTGCAGAGGACTCAGGCTACAGCATTGAGTGGATAGCAAACAAATTTATACCAGCCCAATCCATTAATTGTGAAAATGTGAAATTCCAGGCCAGCCTTAAAGGTAAACCGATCCTTACTGTTGCCTTGACAGCATGACAGTAGGGCAGGGAGTGGAAGGCATGTCAGACAATATAACTGTAAACAATTTTACAACACCAAGTTATAGTCCAACAATTTTTATTTGAAATCTATAAGCTTTCGGAGGCTTCCTCCTTCGTCAGGTAAATGTACAATATAACAACAGTCATGGAAATTGTGAAATGTAGGATTCATTTTCTGAATATTCTAAAGTGATAATGTGAAGAGACCAGCCCCCACCACCCCTACCCAATGAAGCTCCAATTAGTGTTACTGGGAAGGTAAGGTGGCAAACATCCCTAAGGTGTAAATGTTAAAAACTGCCCTGCTAATAAATTGTTTCTTAATTAGGCGACCACCATTTTAATTAGCTGTGAAGCTGACGCATTACTGCCGTTTTGTCATACAGTGTTGAGCAAATATCCATTAAGCTTTCTTTGGGAAGACCAATATCACAGCTTTCCAACCACATGATTACCGATTAAAACCACAAGATTGCTTGTCATGTTGGCCTACTGCACAGAGTGAGTTCACAACCAGACTGATATATGGAGCTTTTTAACTACAGTAGCTACTGCATCTTGAGAGCGAGGGAAAAATTGACAAAGCTCTGGAAGCCACTCCTAAACAACCACTGCTCTGTTTGACTGTACAAATGATCAGCTACACAAAACTAACGAGGGGATCTCAGCACCAGCCATTTATTTCCATAAGATCCAAAGCCTTAGTTTCAAGTATGCAGACCCGCGATGTCAAGAGGCACTGATGAAGAGCATGCTGAGGTTCTCAGCCCAGATGGTGCTGCTGTAAGAGGCTTTCTGCCACTAACTAGCTCCTGGAGGAAGATATAGGAAACATATGGAAGAAAATTAAGAATATTAAGGATATGGAATTTCCTGCTTTAGCGTCAATCCAGCATGAAGTTGGCACAGCAGGTTTTGTGCTCTGTCTTCCCTCCCACTGGCCTTGTGGATATTTCAGGGTCAGCCTCGTTTCCATAGTTTCGGTGGGCATCCAGTGAGATTCCCACCCGTGTCATGGAGCTTGCCTGGAGGGTGGGGTGAAGAGGAGGAAAATGGCTGATCTTAGACACCTGTGGGGCAGCTGAAGCAATGGGCCAGTTATTCTTTTTAAATAAAATTTAGTGGGTAATGGAATGCAATCAATTGCCCCACAAATGATTATGTTTCTGTAGGGGGAACTTTTAAATCCCCCTTTTGCACAACATCATAAAGCTGGGTGCCAAGAACATGCTTGCATTCTTTTAGTCTGGCATTACTATGGTGGAAATGATTGAAAATGTGACATGTGCCGTCACTCCATCATTATGGTGCAATTTAAATATGGCTGCACATCTTCAGCCGGATGCATTGAGCGGCTGCTGTCCGGTGGAAATCCCGGAAGAGTCGGTGATTGGTGGGGAGCTGGCGGAATGCCTTCCTGACCTCTTTCCAGCCCCAAATTCAGGTGGGAAGGGAGCAGAAAATCCTCCCTTTTGGGTCCGATGCTGTACTCATAACAGAAATGATAGGGCAACATTAAAATATAGCAGGAGCACGGACTGCTGCCACTCTCACTTGAGTTAGGCTTCTTTCCGTATTAAAACACACAGAAACCCACATTAGGGAAGAAGTTGCTCGAACAATCATTGTTATATCCTGTGTATGTTAATGCATTTCATGGCGCAGTCTTCTTAACATAGTGCGGTCACATGTCTGAAGCCAAGGTTTTGGTTTCCATGGAAATAAATGGGTGGTGCTGACATCACCTTGTTAGTCTTTGTGTGGTTGACCATCTTTACAGTTAAATGGGACCATGGTTGTTTAGGAATGGCTTCCAGGGTTACACTTGTCTGCCTTCAAGTTGGCATGCATGCTGTGGCTATAGCAGCGAGTTTTCATGCCAGTTTGAGGGCACGGTTTGGATGGCAATTCTTTGCCCTGTTGATGCAGAAGCACTTACTCATTTTCTTGCATTAAATATTTAATGTTAGTATTTATGATGAGCATGACATTTGCTTCCTCTGGTTAAAATAATTGTAAACAATTTTACAACACCAAGTTATAGTCCAGCAATTTTATTTTAAATTCACAAGCTTTCGGAGATTTCCTCCTTCCTCAGGTAAATGTTTCAGGAGCTCCTTGAAGCCTACGCATTTATACATATAGAACAATACATGGTGTTTACAGACTGCCCCTGCAACTGCCCGTTGCCAAGGCAATCACCGTGTTCAGAGACAGAGAGGTGTCACCTCTCTGTCTGAACACGGTGATTGCCTTGGCAACGGGCAGTTGCAGGGGCAGTCTGTAAACACCATGTATTGTTCTATATGTATAAATGCGTAGGCTTCAAGGAGCTCCTGAAACATTTACCTGAGGAAGGAGGAAATCTCCGAAAGCTTGTGAATTTAAAATAAAATTGCTGGACTATAACTTGGTGTTGTAAAATTGTTTACAATTGTCAACCCCAGTCCATCACCGGCATCTCCACATCATGGTTAAAATAAGTTATATTTGAAGGCTGATAGAGCTATAAATTTGACAGAAAAACTTGCTATAATGCTGTAAATCAGATTAATCAAGTGGTTCTGATGATGCCCGACACTTTACAGAGTTTAAGTACTTTATAGACACCAGAAGGAGCTGCAAGTTGAATTACAGCCATAGAAACTCTCTTATTGTATATATTATCTTGATAAGGTTTCTTTTTTCACAGTTTTCTCTTCTCCTTTATTAAACATGCTGACTTTTACTGAGATATCGTTCCATGGGCTTTGAAGTGTGAGCCTTACAGTGAGTGTCAGGTGCTCTTTGATCATGGTTAATACAGAGTAACATTCCCTCAACTCTGCCCCAACAATGTCCCTCATTCCCATTGTAGTAGAGCATTTCCTATTGCTCCAGTGTGCCATCTTTCCATTCTTCACACCAACTATTCACTGAGCTTTCTGAGTAAGATTGTCAAGTTAGTGGCAATTAGTGACAAAGTAGATGGCTTTGTTATGTAAGTGAAAGGTGATGAAGCCAACAGCGATTTAGGAATAAAGTCAAATGACATCACCTGTCAGGTGTCAAGAGCTTTGCGACTTTTTGTGTGCAGTGGATAACTGGTAAATAAGCTATTCAGTACACATTCTACGACAGTAGAGTTTGAAGATGGTAACAGAATTGCTACTTGTAAAAACAAAATGCTACATTTGCTGTGACAGATTTCCCTGCATTAGTTACCAGCTGATTTACTGACAGTTTGATGAAATGGAAAAGCATTAAGGCTACACTTAGTTACAGCAAACAGCAGTTTCAACCTAAAATTGCTCCATTCTTCAGGCTGATTCAAAGAATCTCTTATCAAATCCATTTTCTGCATTTTAAGATTGTGGTTTGGACCGAAAACCGATAGCAAAGGGGTGGATTCTCCTCTTCAGGGTGGAGGTCCAGCAGGGCGTGACTTCTGCCCCATTCCTCTATATCAGCCCAGCCCCATCTTTCTGGCTCAAGGCTCATTACTTGTGCACAGTGGGCTCCTGGTTGTATTCCCACATAAAGAGTGAGCCCACTGATGCGAGTGAGGAAACTTTGGTGGTGCTACGCTAGGGAAGCCGCTGCAATACCAAAAGAGACAGCGAGGGATCTCAAGGGGGCAGAAATGCTCTGAAGATCAGAAGGAAGACTCCAACTAAAGTTCTCAGCTGAGACCTAGACCTTGAGCAGGTACGTGTCTGGGGCTGATTGGAAAGAGACAAGGCTACTACAAGGCCCTCACCCTCCATTGGAGAACTTGGGACATTTACCACCCCTTCTCGAGACCTACTGCAACTTACCGCAATTTGGCCTCAAGAAGTGCCGGTACCTGGGGCAGAAAGGAGGGAAATCCATCAGGGATCGGGCCCTGAACTCCCCCCACCTCCCCATCTCCCCTTCGGCCACTTTGGCCAGCAGCAGCTTCAGTGAGGACGGGAGGGGGTGATTCCAATCGGGGCAGCGAGACAGCAGTAGGCCTCAACACCTGAATTTTCCGATATTCTCCACTGCAATTCTGCCTGACTTTGGGTGGGATCAGAGGAAATAGTTGGATCAGCTCCTACAACTGGAGCTAGAAATGGGATGAATCATCTTTAACCTTTCCATTTTTTTTTATTAAAACAAAATCCCAAGTTAGATACGAAAACGACAGATAGATATATGTCACTGCCAATCAAAATATTTTTGGAAAATACATTGAAGGCCCTGTATTATTTTACTGCTGTATACCTGCACTTTCCTTTTTCTTTCTGATGATACAAAGCTAGGTGGGAAAGTAAGCTGTGAGGAGGACACAAAGAGTCTGCAAAAGGATATAGACAGATTAAGTGAGTGGGCAAGAAGGTGGCAGATGGAATATAATGTGGGGAAATGTGAGGTTATTCACTTTGGTAGGAAGAATAGAAAAACAGAATATTTTTTAAATGGTGAGAAACTATTAAATGTTGGTGTTCAGAGAGACTTGGGTGTCCTCTTACAAGAAACATAAAATGTTAGCATGCAGGTACAGCAAGCAATTAGGAAAGCAAATGGCATGTTGGCCTTTATTGCAAGGGGGTTGGAGTACAAGAGTAAGGAAGTCTTACTACAGTTGTACAGGGCTCTAGTGAGACCTCAACTGGAGTACTGTGTACAGTTTTGGTCTCCTTATCTAAGGAAGGATGTACTTGCCTTGGAGGCGGTACAGTGAAGGTTCACTAGATTAATTCCTGGGATGAGAAGGTTGTATGAGGAGAGCTTGAGTATAATGGGCCTATTCTCTCTGAAGTTCAGGAGAATGAGAGGTGATCTCATTGAAACATATAAGATTCTGAGGGGGCTTGGCAGGGTAGATGCTGAGAGATTGTTTCCCCTGGCTAGAGAGTCTAGAACTAGGGGGCATAGTCGCAGGATAAGAGGTCGGCCATTCAAGACTGACATGAGGAGGAATTTCTTCATGAAGAGGGTTGTGAATCTTTGGAATTCTCTACCCCAGAGGGCTAGGGATGCTGAGTCATTGAGTATATTCAAGGCTGAGATAGATAGGTTCTTGGACTCCAGGGGAATTGAGGGATATGGGGATCAGGCGGGAAAATGGTGTTGAGGTCGAAAATCAGCCATGATCTGATTGAATGGCGGAGCAGGCTCGAGGGGCCATATAGCCTACTCCTGCTCCTATTTCTTATGTTTTTTCATTTTAAATTCATCAATTTTATACCATCTTTTATACCAAAAGATGACAAGTTTCACTGAAAATAAAAGCTGTAATAAAAATATAATGGGACTCACAATCCTTGGGTCTTTCAGTGCATTCCCCCTGCAACGCTGGTCAGAAGACAGGCTGGGAACCAGATACGGCCTGATATCAGGGATTTCCCCAGTTATCGTAATGAGAAGGGTGGGGGGGGGGGGGGGTGGGGAGCCTCCACCTGCCACTTACAAGGCCAGCAGCATCAGAAGGGGAAGAGATTCCCAATATCAGGAACTCCTGCATTCCTGGCCTCTTGGTCGGCAGGGGCGGGATCAGCATGCTCAATGAGAAGAGTTGGACCAGTTCCATTGAAGGTGGCAGGCGGGCCCCATCTGGGGCCGCTTTAAATTTCTTTCAGAAACCCCCCACCCCCCACTCCTCCCGTCAGAAGATACCAAGACTGGACACAGAACACTGCATGTTGCGGCTTCAGAGGACAGGTGAGACCTGAGACGTGCCCATAGACCCGCCATTACAATGGAAAATGGGGCACCTCCCCCCGACCATGTCAAGGTTAGCGGTTCCCAGGGGGCACGATCCCATGTAATCGCCAGGATGACAGGCCTGCAGATTTTCAGGGAACAATAAACCTTAAGTGAACAAAGCCTCCTGAACACTGTATATCTGTCTGGAGCACTCCAGATCTCTGAACCCAAAAACAGAAGTCAAAGAGAGACCTAATATTTACTAAGATGATACCAGAACTGAGAGGTTATTCCTATCAGGAAAGATTGAGCAGGCTGGGGCTCTTTTCTCTAGAAAAGAGAAGACTGATGGATAACCTGATAGAGGACTTTAAGGGGTTTGATAAGATAGACGTAGAGACGAGTTTCCACTTGCGAGGGAGACCAAAATTAGGGGCCGTAAATATAAGATAGTCACGAATAAATCCAATAGGGAATTCAGGAGAAACTTCTTTACCCAGGGAGTGGTTAGAATGTGGAACTCGCTACCACAAGGAGTAGTTGAGTCGACTAGCATAGATGCATTTATTGGGAAGCTAGATAAACACACGAGGGAGAAAGGAATAAAAGGGCTGATAGGGTTAGATGAAGTAGGGAGGGAGGGGGCTCATGTGGAGCATAAATACCAGCCTGGACCTGTTGGGCCAAATGGCCTGTTTCTGTGCTGTACATTCTATGTAATTCTATGTAACCTTGGACATAAAAAGTTAAAACTACAAATACTAGAAATCTGGAATAAAACTAGAAAATGCTAGAAATACACAGCAGGTTGATTAACATTTGGAAAGAGAAAAGACAGGTTAACGTTTTGAGTACAGACCCGTCAATATAATCAGTTCTGGTGCAGCCTTATATCCAAGACATTAATCAGTCTTTTTTTCTTCACAGACACTGATGGACTTGCTGTGAATTTCCTGCATTTTCTGGTTTGTTAAGTTAATTATCTCCTCCCTCCCCCTTTTCAGTGGTACAGGAAATCAATATAAAACAAAAGGATCCAGTGTACTGTAAACCCATGAAATGAATCTGTGCAATTATGGCCATCAGATGACTGATTAAGAGGCTCTGTCTTTTGTTCTTTGACGCCTGCTCACCATGATGCTGATTCTGAAATTCTATCAGAAGTATTTTTTATATTTTGTTTCGTTTGTCAGTGGTGACAAATCATTTCTAACTGGACCAGCTTGTATTTTGTTTTCTGTATACAATTTTATAGCTTTACATTCATAATTGGCAAGTCTATATTTGGGGCACTGTTTCACGTAATGAAAACCATTTATACAATTCAAATGTTTTCACAGAATTACATTATTTAATATTGGACACAGTACTTTAACGTTGAAGGCATCTGCTTCAGTGCATTGTTAGCATGTCATTTATGGTGGACAAAAACAAGAAAATGCTCATCTAAGTGAGACGTGCCTTTATTATCCTACAAATCCTGGACTAGCTGGATTAAAGAGGTATTGTTACCACAGCATGGAATTTTCAGGCTGGCTAAGTGCCTGGAAGGGCCATGAATAATCTACTCCACTGCCTCAGATATAAACCTCCCAAATCGGCTGCTGGCGTCAAATGAAGAAGCATATACGATCTGAGTTCTGAGATGTTTTACAGTTCTAACTCTTACCGTACTGGCTGGAAATTTTGCCTACTCTATGCTGCTCCTCTATTCCTTCCAGAAGTTGTTGATAGATTTAAAATGGCTGCCAAGATTCTCTGGGCAAATGTGTGATCATGTGATCAGAAAACAATGCTCAATGGACTGGGCGTTATCTCCAAGAATCTCAGTGCCATTTTTAAGATCAGAGAAGTTCTGATGCAGAAAGGGGATGTTTGGACAAGTCAATAATCTAATTCGAAGAACCGTAAATCTATCCGTCAGTGATGAGTGTCATTTGATGAGTAGTGATTCATTTTAAACCTCCAGTTAATCAACTAGTTACAGTGGACTTACAAACTGGGCCAGGAAGTTTTCTTATTTAATTATATTTATTTCATCAAGCTATGGCTCCAGACTTGATTATTATTCCATGTCTCATCCACCAGTGAATTGCTCTCCTCAATTGCTTTCATTTCATGTCAGTATGGAAACAGACAGTGGAATACACCTACCCATAAAGCTTGCTTGAATTAGATATTATTCTAATTACATTGTACAAGATCCAGTCATTTCTGCAACGTTAAACATTTCTCCAAGCATCACATTACAGTTTGTAAAACAAGCACGTTTTCCATTACGTGGTGAAGCAACTTCAAAAATACTATCAAAAAGAAAGACAGAAAGTTGTCCAAGGAATCTCTTGATGGTTATTAGAGGGTAACAGATATCTTTTAGCTATTGGAAAGATTGGGGCACTGTGAGGATTCCCCCCAATGGGTTTCTTTAGCCTTCTTATCTCCCCAAGTCTTGGAGTTGATCCAATTTTGTGCATCCACTGGGTTTTCCCACAACTCACAAAGGCCTGCTTCAGCTGATGGGCTGGGCCCGTACACACTCTCTCTTTCTAGCTCTCTCAATTTGGTAAAATAATTGTTACAAATCTGTGCTTGATTAAATATTGCAGCAAAGCTTGGGACGCTAACGAGAGTACTGCATACATAACGAAGAATTAATCAACCAACAGGGTGTACTCTCAGAGGTTTGTAATTGCAGTTCCTTGTGTTTGCTATTCTGTATTGTGTCAATGAACTTGTTTAATAACATTTTTTTAAATGAACGAGAGAAACAGAGAAAATGAAAGAAAATGAAAGTTAATTAGAAGCGGAAAAGGAGTATCATTCATATTATAACCTTGGATCCAAATATCTTAACAATTTGCTTCTACTCTTGTTGTATTTTTCCTCCTTTGTGGAGATAGAGGAAAAGCACAAAGGGAAAAAATGTGGCAAAAAATATGATGGAAATGTTTTACTTGTGATTTGGGAGCACAGCAATTCATTACTTTACTTACAATGTTAGTTTTAAAACATTAAAAATTAGTAGAGGCAGCGATGATTACCAGCACATCAATATCAATATATCAGCAGTCACATCGCTGCACACTTCTCTGTTTACAAAGCTGGCGAAGTGTTTGTAATACCCTTTACAAGGTGACAAGGCCCTTTAACAGTCGAAACAACATAATTTGGAGACAGCTGCCTGAGAACGTTAAACCTGAATCACGCATTGCATTGTGAAGGGAATTTAAGCCTAAAGCAAGTGCTGGAAATAATTCTGCAATTTGTAATCTCTCTGCCTCAGTTATAACAAGGGAGTTCATTTGCTTATTATGGGTTTTCTTAATTAGGGCACCTCAGCAAAAGTTATAAACCCTGAAATTGCACCATGCGACAGTGACATATGAACATTTAAAACATTGGGGTGAAATTCGTTCTTCTGCTATTTTAATGCAGACACTCACCTGTTTATTATAAATGGGTTAACATCTCCATTAGAAAAGCAAAAGGAGGAAATTCATGCCAATGCATTAAACATCCATTCAGTGTTATGTCACTATCATTTCAGGACTGTAATAGTTTTCTTAATGTATTAAAATTATTTGAATTTAATAGAGAATTAAAAGATGACTGGAAATTGCTCTGTGCAGTAACAGTCTGTCAATGCGTAAAGTGTTCGTGTGAAATGCTTTCGTCTGTTACTTTAGCCGCTGCTAAAATAGCAAATAAAGTAATTTCATATCAATGTGTTGAGCTTATATAAGCCTGATCACACAGACTAGAGTATCACTTGTTTTATATTAAAAGTAAAACATACTGATGAAAGTAAATTCAAAAAAAAAGTCTTCATTTTTTTCCACAGGACTTGATCATTTTCTCTGTCACTGGGTGGGATTTTCAGTTCTAGTGGATTCCTGGTGGGTCAGGCTAATTGAAATATTTTGATCATGAGTCCCTTCTGTGTTGGACAGCCTGACTCAGACGTCGTCCATTACCATCGTCCATTACCACTCACTTCCAATAAACCCGTCTATAGTTAGGCCAATGGCTGCCATCACTTCCAGAAGCGGTAGCAACAACTGGGGTGCTGATAGAATGGCCCCAGATCCACCTGTACCTGGGCAAAATGGGAGCAGAAGATCCTTCAAGTCAAATGGCTGGTTGTTTTCAGTTGGCCTGTGGGGCAACCGATTAGTTGTTCTGCTCCTCTCAAATGAGCCTAAGTTTCATTCTTGGTGGCTTCCTGAGATATTCCTGTTGCTCTTTCAGTCCAAATGTAGATTTTTCTTCACCATCTCCAGGTTTTTTCTTGCTTTGGTTACTGCAGCATGCCAACTGTCTCCCAGTTCAGTAATGTAGTCACAAAACGGAGATGCCCTGGAATATGTTAGGTGCATGGTGCTCAATACAACTCGTCCCTCCTCTTCATTCTCCACACAGGTAGGGTCGTTCATGCTCATTAATGCACTGGTTAAAAACCTAGAATTCAAACTACAGGTACTGGATGCATCCTTCAGAGGGTTAACTGGAGAGTAACATTTTTCTCTCCAGTGTTCTCCCTTCCTCTCCAGTAGCCGTTGATTTCTGCTGGCAGTGAGTTCCACCACTGGAAGGATATTTGACCATGGGGGCATCATCGTAGCAATGCCTAGTCTTGTCCTCACTCGATGGGGGTAATGTTAACTTCTGACGATAGTGTAAAACGGGCGATATTGGATCGGACACTCCTTATACAACCCATCTGATTTTCCCTTCCTTTGGAGTCAATGGACATATTTCAAAAATATTGTCAGTCTGCGTGGGTGTAAACTCTAAGGATACAGCGGATCTAAAACGATGGCCGCTGCATGCAAGCTTGCTTTATTCCCTTTAGTTAGACTTTACTGCTGTAGCTTTTAATGAGCTTCTCCTGTAAATCCCAACCACCGCATCAATAAATCCCCCACAAGCCCTGACAAGCTCTTCCAATTAACATCAACAAATGAAGATGAATTAATGCCTCCTTATCTGCAAAGCCGCTGCTTTTTGGGTGTTAGAAGCTGGAGTTTGGAGGAATGAGTCAACAGCTCCTTCTGTTCATTAATTGCTCACTGGGAGGTGATGCTTTTCATTGGCTAATTTTGTCTTGCCACTGAAGGGCCCCAAAAATTGCCCTACAGCCTTTTTTTCTCTCTCAACGGGGCAGTCTATTCAAAACAAAAGGTTTCTCGTTCACTTTTATTGCTAATTTTCTACCCTTCCCTCTTCTCCTGAAGGTCTGTCAACTCCTTGCTGGGGTGTAGCTGTACAGATGCTCGAGAAGCTGATGCACATAAATAGGCAGTGCAAATCATTTTTAGGTGAGGGATTTCTTTTTAATGTTCCAGTCGCCTTGGTTACTTGGAATTTATGCTTTTTTTTTGCAGTTTCTACTTCTTGCAGCTTAACTGCAAAGGTCAGGGACACAATGTACTGAATAACCAAACACCAGCAAACCGCCATCAGTAACAACCCAAGATACTGATCTGTCATTACACGCTCCATTAAAATTGCAAACACCACCTATTGTCCGGACTGTATTCACTTTAATGTACTTTAGTGGTTGTAAAACGAGTGAACAAGATCGAAAGAGCTCCTCACTTTCTTTACTGAAAAGTAAGTTATCCGCTGATGATATATGTCACAGCTTAAGCAGATGTGTCTAAATTGAAATCTTTACATTCTCCTTAGCTTTTTCTAATCCACCAAGAGAGTTCCTAGCTAGGGTTGCTAACTCTAGTTGGATGTATTCCTGGAAGTTTGATCATGTGACACTTGCCCGCAGTTTGCAAATGTTATTACATTTACCTAATAAAGGTTGGGTCTGCTGTAGTTGACTGTTTATGCTTCCCGTGAGCAGTGTTTTTACTCACTGGCATCTGGTCCCCACTGACCCCGAGAGTTGCCCTCTCTGATCCTGAGAATTGCCCTCTCTGATCCCCCACTGACCCTGAGAATTGCCCTCTCTGATCCCCCACTGACCCCGAGAGTTGCCCTCTCTGATCCCCCACTGACCCCGAGAGTTGCCCTCTCTGATCCCCCACTGACCCCGTGAGTTGCCCTCTCTGATCCCCCACTGACCCCGTGAGTTGCCCTCTCTGATCCCCCACTGACCCCGAGAATTGCCCTCTCTGATCCCCCACTGACCCCGAGAGTTGCCCTCTCTGATCCCCCACTGACCCCGAGAGTTGCCCTCTCTGATCCCCCACTGACCCCGAGAATTGCCCTCTCTGATCCCCCACTGACCCCGAGAGTTGATCTCTCTCATCCCCCACTGAGCCCGAAAGGGAACTGAAAGTGGAGAATTCTTTATAATCTCGAACAAAAGTTGAAAATGCTGGGAACACTCAGTAGGTCAGGCAGCATCTGCAATCTGGGAGAGTTGGAAACTCAGCCACACACAGGAGCTGAAGGGTGGGAACTTAAATACCATTTCACTCTCCACTACAATGAAAAATGACAGGGGAAAAAAAATTATTCAGTGAGGGACCAAAAGTCCAGAAGTGGTTTCAGTCCCTAAATGTTCTGATAATTCCCTCACCGATAGACTGCGGACTTGGGGACAGATGCAGCAGAAGTGGGATGGAGCAAATGGAAAAAGGAATTGTTTGGAATAACAAAGTTACGACAAAACTTAACAAAATGGTTACTGCTGCAGCCAAAATACAAACAGTTCCTATTGCCTACGGTGCTCACACAGGCTCGAGCACAGCCTAATCTGCTGACGGAAACCCTCCTCCGCCCCGTATCTATTGGCCTCCATTCCTGCTCGCCAACACACTGCCCTCGCTCATTGATGCATTGGCTCTGCCCATCAACTCTACTTCCTATTTTCTCCCGGGTTGCTCGCACCAGTGCCTGGGAGATCTATCCTCCATTTCAGGAGACACCCGGACAATCCGGGAGGGTTGGTGACCCTATTTCTGATTTGTCTTTCCAAAACTTTTCTTTTACATAATCAACATTTTAAAAAAGTTCTTTGGTGAGCCCAACCTAAATGGTATCAAAATGAAGTATCAGTCTGTTATCGGGGCTGTTAAATTGGTCCTGTAAGGTTAAGAGATTTGATAAATGTTGTTCATACTTCTTTGTATACTAAGCTAAAAGGCTGTAGGTTTGGTGGGGTATGTTTTTTTTTATTATTCGTTCATGGGATGTGGGCGTCGCTGGCGAGGCCGGCATTTATTGCCCATCCCTAATTGCCCTTGAGAAGTTGGTGGTGAGCCGCCTTCTTGAACCGCTGCAGTCCGTGTGGTGAAGATTCTCCCACAGTGCTGTTAGGTAGGGAGTTCCAGGATTTTGACCCAGCGACGATGAAGGAACGGCGATATATTTCCAAGTCGGGATGGTGTGTGACTTGGAGGGGAACGTGCAGGTGGTGCTGTTCCCATGTGCCTGCTGCTCTTGTCCTTCTAGGTGGTAGAGGTCGCGGGTTTGGGAGGTGCTGTCGAAGAAGCCTTGGTGAGTTGCTGCAGTGCATCCTGTAGATGGTACACACTGCAGCCACAGTGCGCCGGTGGTGAAGGGAGTGAATTATTTAGGGTGGCGGATGGGGTGCCAATCAAGCGGGCCGCTTTGTCCTGGATGGTGTCGAGCTTCTTGAGTGTTGTTGGAGCTGCACTCATCCAGGCAAGTGGACAGTATTCCATCACACTCCTGACTTGTGCCTTGTAGATGGTGGAAAGGCTTTGGGGAGTCAGGACGTGAGTCACTCGCAAATGGGATCAGATTGGTTGATAAATTAATATTTCAGGTGTAACCTTTCATCATTTTGTTCTTCTTTTAGGTGCTGACTGACCTGCTGTTCCAACATTTGCTGTATTTATTTCAGTATTTGGGGGACTCCTCTGTATCTTTGCTCATAAATTTAAATGCTTAACATTTTCATTCTTGAAGGCTCTTTCACATTACACCCAAATTTTTATGGCTGAATGTTATAGAGTAGAAGTAGTTAAATCTACTGAACTTTAGCATATTTTGTTGTTCGTAATGTGCTTTGTTACATTTTCTCTTCTTCCCCTGTCCCCTCACCATCATTTCTCTGCCTCTTTAGTCTACCTGCACCAAACACTGTTTCCCAGCAGTCAGGCTGATATGTGCTCGGGCCTCTGCCGATGATGCTTTGGAATTCCCTGCTGGAAGGGTCATGGGAATGGGTGACTGGCCTTTCAATATTTCTTCTTTGACCTTTGCCTTTCCCAAGTTCACCATTGCTCCCTGATGGCAAGGCAGGTAACAAGAGATCAACAGGTGAGCCCATTCTGTGAAGAATGTGTCAGACCCTTGCACTACCTAATCTTTGTCACTATTTCTTATTTTGATGCAAAAAAGGACCCCCAGTCCTCAGTGTTAAAGAGACACTTTAAAACTTTGTTGATGTTCTGCACTCATCAGTCTTGCACATTTACGTAGATTTCTCAATGAAAAAACATTTAAGTCGAACATTTGCCTGCACACTTACAATGGGTGGCTGGATTGGGTTACATGCATCTATAAGGTACGTGAGTTGTGAACATTTTCAGAAGGTTCTGGAGAGATAGTGTGGGATGTATGTTGGATTTCTGTAGGTAAGACTATGCAATTTGCAGAGTCAGAAAATTGAGAAAAATATAGTTTTTTTCTTTAACTCATAAAATCCTATTTGTTATATTGAAAGGGATGTTAGTATTTTATGACAGGAGAGTTCTTTATGACAATTGCCACATGCGCAGTGTTGTGTTTTTTGCTATGTTGATGTGACAGAGGCAAAACAGATTGATTTTGGAACAAAGTCAAGGTCAGAGATCTCCTGTACACAAGAAATGACTCAAAGTCTCAACGGCTATGGGTATGAGTGATAGTGGCAGCCAATACTCCAATATGTTTACTAAGTGGAGTGTGTTTCAGGTTAGTGTACAATTAGAACTGTCAACATTGGAAAATCCCATCCTGTGAGATTTTTAGTCATGATTTACGTGCATGAGGTGTCTACTCAAGCCAAAATATAAACATGACTAGAAAACTAAAATCTAAAAACATAACATTGTGTCTGTTATGTATATTTATGTGGCAATTGTCAAAAAGAACTCTCCAGTGAATACTAACGTCCCCTTTAATATAACAAATAGGATGTTACGAGTTAAAGAAATAAGCATCGTAGTTTTCAAAAGTCTGCCTTTTGCATAACTGCAGTGGATGGCCAATTGACAATAATGTATTCTTCTTTCTTTCCCCACTCTTTCCCTCACTTTGGTTCATTTTTTCTGCATTTATCCATCTGACTTCAAAGTGGGTTTGCAGAACCCTCAAGTTATGCAGCAGGATACCAGCAGATGAACACATAATGTGTCTCTCTGCCACTTTAATGGAGGTATTAACCCATTTATTTCAAACAAATTAACGTCTTTGCTAAAGTAGAAGAGAAAGAAATTTCAGACAAGCAGGTCAAGCATTGGACCATTTGTATCTGAGGTATAATTTCAGGGCCCAAGTATTTTCAAGCAAGAGATGGCAATGAAGGGAGTGCTAAGCCAGCCTTGGTAACAGTAGCAAAAGCTCTTTATTAAAATGCCCAGGACTCTATAACTGTAATGGAGGGCTTTCATTACTGCCATGAATGCTGGAATAGGGCCACCATCATAGCATTTTCTTTTGTGTTCTCTCATTGTCCAGCAAGAGAAAAAGCTGCAAATTACTGGCACGTTCTTTGTGTGAGAGACTCTAATTCTTAGACAACGAGGCTGGAGATTGCACGTGTGGGACTCCTGCTGAATGTGGAACAGTTGGGAGGCTAGGTAACACCAGGTGTATTATGTCCCAGTATGAAGATCATATAAAATTCTATCTATAATGACTGGATTAAGTGAACCTCCTGTGTGTCAATCCATAAAGCAAGAGTCTACAGCTCGCACACTGCTTTGAGTGTTCAGAGTGTGAATTGGGGAGGGGGAGGGGGGAGAATGGAATTGGGCCTTAAACAAGTAAGAGCAAACAAACCACTACTGAACTGTAAACTACAAATAAAACTATAGAACTGCTACACCTCATCATATTGTCCTGGCTGCAGAATATGCATGAGATCAGACTACATAGAAGAGAGGATTATTTGTGTAATGTACACTATAGAAAGATAGATTATGTTGAAATAAGCCCCATGTCTATTTAAGTATAGTTAATAAATATATCACATCTCCATAAAATCTTGCCACATTTGTATGATTTATACCATCATGCTTTATCAGTGACCCAGACTATAACAGTACAGGAATGAGATAGAATAGAGACAGACAAGAATCTAAACACAATCTCGTATTGTAAGTGTAGGTTAGTACTGTACGTGTCAGAGGTCTTGTTTGACTAAGTACAACTTTTTTGTTTCCCATGTACACTTTACCTTAAAAAATACACTCCAAATTATTAGCTGATATTGCTGAGGAACTGATCATAATGGATTTTTTTTCATTCGACAGCAGGTACAAGCTGCAACACTTACGTGCAGCTGAACTCAGCTTAGTTTTGCCAAAAGAAAGAACAGTTTTATTTCATTACTCATGAGCAAGTATTGAAATTGATAACCCTGCATGATTTATGGCTTACCGACTGGAACCTGTGCACCATGTAAAACTCTCTGGGGGTCATTTTGACTTTGGGCGATAGTGTAAAATGGGTCATATCGGATCAGCCGCCTGTCATACATCTCGCCCGGTTTTCAGTTCCATTGGCTTCAATCGGGAGAGATGTATAACAGGCGGCTGAATCAGTGTGTCCTGTTTTACACTATCGCCCAAAGTCCAAATTACCCCTTCTGAATCAGATATTTCTCTCTTTCATAGATTGAGCACAATATCTCACCCATTACTGGGAGTTCCATGTGCTCCTACATTCAGGCAAAAGCCTATTACAGCACACTCACCTTTATGGTGCTTATGGGTTTGATTTTTTATTATCAATACACAATGACGGCTATCTTATCAGTGGTAAAATTACATACCATAGAAAAGCTGACCTTAAGCATGACCTACTCTGCATCTAAAATTCTTAAAATTTATATTGAAAAATTATATTCCTAATTGCTTAAATAATCCAAAATGTTACTTTAAAGCATTATTCAAAATCACACTTGGTTGTTTTTTGGTTCCTCCCCCAATACTTCTCTCTCAGAACTTATAGACGAAATCAGTTTTATTTAAAAGAAATTGGTTCCAACTTTCCTATTTAGAGTATAATGATATCTCTACTGACAGACAGGCCACAAACAAAAAGCAATCACCTTAAATTCAATTCTGCAAAAATTGTAATATCTCTCAAACTAAAAGGATTACAATCATGATTTTTGCTTCAAGTTATTTTAGTGAGTACTATTGATTTTAGCTTCCTTTCCCTCGCACTCATTTTTCGTAATCTACTTTCATTCTTCCCCATTCCCCCATGGACCTTCTCTTGTGTTGCGTCATTACAAGCTGGGAAGACAGGCTACTCACAGGCCTCGAACATCAGCACTCTTAAACTGGCTATGAAAAGGATGCTGAGAGTAACTGAGGGTGACTGCGTGTCCATTTCCCCCCTCTTTTGCTGTGGGAACACACACGTGCGCTGCTGACATCTCTTCACGATAGAAATAAAACAAAGCCATGCAATTTTCAGAAATTAGATGATTTGGGCTCAAATGAATGGATAAAGAGAGCATTAAACTGAAATTCAGAATGGATACCTGTTTTGAGGTATGAAGCTGTTCTTTTGCTGTTGTTGTTGCAATGATGACACGGTTGCTGCCAGTACTCAGTTGGAAGGAGAGGGAAAGTCCTGCTACTACCTGAACTCCAAGGTCTGTAACAGTCACCTTCTCCTCAATCACTGTTATTGTTTTTTCAGCCAGGATGGAATCAGAAAGCGGCGACAGTACCTGTGAAATAAAGACGTTTCAAACTTAAATACTTATTATCAGCATTTAATATATGATATCAAAGCTAATTGTCATTGCCTTTTTTGTCTAATCACAATTACCCTGAAAGTGGAGACTGGAATTCATAAATAGCACTAGGTTGTCAAAAGTCTCACATAGAATTTAAAGCACAGAAACGGGCCATTCGGCCCAACTGGTTAATGCTAGTGTTTATGCTCCACACGAGCCTCCTTCCACCCTACTTAATCTAACTCTATCAGCATATCCTTCTATTCCTTTCTCCCTCATGTGCTAATCTAGCTTTCCCTTAAATGCATTGACATTGTTATCCTATTGCTTCATTTATGTTGGGGTTTGCAGTTACAAAAATTCTAACACAAAGAAGCCTTCTGTTACATATTGGAGCCTCTCTATTAGAGGCTGAAGGTTCTTAGAATTTGCATTCATTCAAGCTATCAACCAATACTGATAATTATGGACAGGTACAATGCAGACCCATAGATGATGCACTGTGGCACTCCTCTTAAAACAACCTAATCTACGCAACTAGTCGATCTCCTATGATATTGCTCACAGGCAATTGAGACCATCTTCATGTGAAGCATATGTCAATGTACAAGGAGTGGTGCAGACAAGCAGGAAAGACTTGCAAAGCTTCCTAATTTACATACAAGGTGCTTTGGATTAGATGCTTTGGATTCTTACTCAGTCTCAATCTACTATACAAACTCTAGGAAATGACATGAGTGCAGCATTGCAGTCAGTTCTGCTGGTTAATGGGGACTGGTCTGTAATTTGCTCGCTCGTGTTTTCCATTGCTTAGCTGCTGAAATCTGATCAGCACTGAGACTTGTTTTGCTGATAGGGCCAGAAACATTCAGCTCTGAGTGTTGTTTTGATTACGATTAGACCTATGTGACAGATTAATAAGCACCCAGGACGTCATCGAATGGTAATATCAGGCAGCATAATAACTTGATTTGGAACCCCTGAGACAGGACCTTGACCAGGGAAGCAGGAAACCAGGAGCTAGAGAGGAGGAAACAGGAGACCAGGAACTGATGATACAGAAACAGAAGACAAGGAGCTGGAGAGCAGAGAGTGGTACTGGAGAGTCCAAAATAGGCAAGTAAGCAGGATGGGGCCAGGAGCATGTGATGGTGATTCAGAGAGTGAGTTACAATATAATCCACTGCAAAGACTCATGTATTAGATTACCTGACCCTCTTCCAACCTCCAAATCAGTGATCTAAAATTCCAGTCCAATACATGGATATATATGAAAAATATCCTTTGCGGCTTTCAATACATTGTAGATATTATAATTAATTTCGATCAAGCACTTTAAAAATAACACTATTTACATTCGGCTTCAATTATGGTTCTACAACTGGTGATATTTTAAGAGTGATTGTCCATAGTCCTATTGGATACATTACATTCTTGTTTTTGGAACTGATTAAAGATTTGTTAGTTGTCTACAGGTTGTAGTTTTCTTTTGGGATTCTTACTGTGCTGTTTCTGTTGGTTTTCAGAATCACATAATGGTGCATCGGTTTATAGCAGAGCTATCTTCTATGAGAAGATTTGAGAATTCATCAGCAGCAGGTTTTTCAGTTGGAATGTTGCTTGATGAGATGGGCTCTGGTTATCCTGGATTCTGCCAAGGTATTTCCTCCAGGCTGCCGAACTACAAGGTCCCATTTGGCCACACCCTCAATTTCTCTTTTTAGATTTTGACATGTATGCTCCACTGAGAAGCAAAATTGTGCTGCATACAACCACTGGGAATATTTTTCATACCTTCTCAAGTGCACACCGGAGAGTTCCTCCAAAGTGATCCAAACAACAGAACCTTTTCTCAATTGCACTTGCGTTGATACTCCTGATATTCCTCTAACTGTGTTCACCCTACATCTCTGGGTTGTACGGATGTATAATCAACCAAGTCTTCAGGTCACAGCCATCGTCCAAAAGGAGTCATCCATCCATCTTTCTCAAAGGCCTTTAGCAATCTAAACTGAAGTTGTGCACTCTGAGGTTTTGAGTATTTTATTTCTTTATAATGCTGAATAACAATGGATTAGTTCAGTACCCAAAAGTTCTAGTACACTGACATAGAATTACATCGAATTTACAGCACAGAAACAGACCATTCAGCCCAACAGAACTATCCGGTGCTTCTGCTCCACATGAGCCTCCTCCCACCTTACTTCATCTCACCCCATCAACATATCCTTCTATTCCTTTCTCCCTCATGGGTATATCTAGCTTCCCCTTAAATGCATCTATGCTATTTGTTTCAACTACTCCACGTGGTAGCGCAATCCACGTTCTCACCACTCTCTGAGTAAAGAAGTTTCTCCTGAATTCCTTATTGGATTTACTTGTGATGATCTTATATTTATGGCCCCTAATTTTGGACTCCCCCACAAGTGGAAACATCTTCTCTATGATTACCCTATTAAACCCCTTCATAAAGACCTCTATCAGGTCACCGCTCAGTCTTCTCTTTTCTAGAGAAAAGAGCCTCAGCCTGTTCAGTCTTTCCTGACAGTTGTACCCTCTCAGTTCTGGTATCATCCTTGTAAATCTTTTTTGCACGTTCTCCAATGCTTCTATAGCCTTTTTGTAATACGGAGACCAAAACTGTGCACAGTACTCTAAATGTGGTCTAACCAAGGTTCTATATAAGTTTAACATAACTTCTCTGCTTTTCAATTCTATCCCTCTAGAAATGAACCCCAGTGCTTATCCCTTACCTACTGGTGAGAGATACCCCATATCCTATCTCTCACCAAGACTGGTTACTTCCACCTCTGCAACATTTCCCATCTTTATCCCTACTTTACCTCTACTGATGGCAAAACCTTTATAAGTACCTTTGACATCTGTAGACTCAACATTTCCAACAGCCTTCCAAACTGCACCCTCCATGAACTCCAAATCATCCATCCTATCCGCTACTAATTCCCACTTGTCCATGACTCCACCCTCCCTAACTGACATTGGTTCCCCGTCTCCCAGTGGATCAAATTTGAAATCCTTGTTCTCATCTATGATCTGTCCACAGACATGTCCCACTCTACCTCTGCAACATTCTCCAAGCTTACATCCCCTCCCAGATTCTCTGGCCCTGTGTTTATCCCTCTCCCACTCCCTTCACTCCACCTTCTGTTGCAGAGCCTTCAGCTGTTTTCGCCCATACCCTTCAGTATCTCTACCTCCTTCTCCACCTTTAAGATCCTTTCCAAATACATCTCTTTGACCAAGCTTTTGGTCTCTTCTCCTAACTTTCCCACAAAGTCTAAGGTAACTGTTCCTTGGCCTAGAAATTCATTAATGCCGTGTTTGTTTTACTTGCGTAAAACGGGCACCTAAGCATCTAATATGGTAGGTGCGTGTGCGCGCATGTTGTGTGTCGGAAGTGCGCTATCCGCCATTTTGGTAAAGGCTGAAGTATAGACGTCCAGGGCCCGTGCCTGAAACAGGAGGTAGGCCCTTTGCTTATGCAAATAGGGGACCCAACGTCAGTTTCAGGACCCCTTCCCAAAATTGTGCTGCCGTGTACGCAGCTGGCGCGGAACACTTTTTCTTCACCTAAATAACAACTCCCGTCAGTTTTACACATTCCCTAGTTGCTGGTTACACAGCAGTAATTCCCAGAGGCCTGAGAGCTAGCTGTGTACCTTACCTATTGAGCAGCAAATGAGGAGGTCGGAGAGGAACTTTCCAGAGTATTTTTTCCCCTTTTTGGTCCTGGGCTTTTTCTCTGTTTTTTTGCCTCTCCCAGGAGATTACATGGCTGTGGGGGTGGGTGGGAGGTAGTGGGTGGGAAGAAGTGTTTAGCCATCATGGTGTGAGGAAGGCTTGATGAACCAGCTGGTCTTTTCCTGCCTGTCAATTTTGTATGTTCGTATGTAAATAGTGCATTACTTTCAGGGAAGCTTGAAGAAGAAAGACAAGAATACATTAAAAATGCATTTAAAATGGGGGCCGAGTGTTACAGCAAGTTAGAAAATCGGACTTGGCTTTCACCTCTGGGAGCTCGTTTTGAATCCAGCTCAGACTGATGGGATGAAAGGATCTCCATGCTGACTGTAAGGATCAATTGCCCAGATGGCATCAATCAATACACAAAACCAATCATAACTCGGACAATTATTACCACTAAACCGACAGTTTCATTCAGGGTGCATTTACACTGTGGCCGTTAGTCTCAGACCAGTAGCTGCAGTTCAGTTTCCATCTAGGCAGTATTGTGTTTGCATTGCCTGACTGGAACTTTGATGGCCCTGCCTAGGAGGAAGCTCCGTGCATGCTTGGGTCTATTTATGAACAGAGCTGTCTCCAAACAGTTAGAAATCTAAAGGTTTACAGTATAGAGAAGGAAGAGTCCCATTCTCTAAACATTTAAACTAAGACAGGGTAAGTTTATAAAGTTTCTGAAGGGTTATCGACCTGAAACGTTAACTCTGTTTCTCTCTCCAGAGATGCTGCCTGACCTGCTGAGAGTTTCCAGCATTTTCTGTATTTATTTCAGATTTCCAGCATCCGCAGTATTTTGCTTTTGCTTATAACTTTATAAAGTGTTGAGGAGGTCCAACAAACGACTCTTGTAAGCCAGGTTAGCTCTTACACTGGCTTTACTGTCCAGAGTAAATTTTCCACTTCTGTATTTCTGCTGCGGAGTCTCACCTGCTGGGAACGTATATTGGAAAATTATATGGGTCCAGTCTTTGATTTTTCATCTGTTAATTATAACCTTCTGTTATGGGCTGCAGCAACACGATTTTACAATATATGCTCTGCACCAAGAGTGTGGTAGCAGGAAATTCACCCTTCCATGAGGTGTCAAACCCAAGTTGCATGAGACTCCTTCTCCCTGGGAGTGCTACTTTGCTTCGCTCCAGCGCCAGGTCGGTAAGTTTGGCACTGAGGTGAAGCACAATTGCTTTGTTAACCTTGCGCCTTCAGAAAAACCACAAGAATGACTGGTCTTGAAACAAGCAACAAATTACACTGGTGCAGCAGGCTACAGCTCTTTGGAGGCTACAGTTAAGGCATGTTGCTGGATCGGGAAGTGGGAGTTTCACCCTACATCTGACCGGGCTGGGCCTTTCCTGGTAGTGACAGATGAGATGCTGAAATTGGGTGCAAAGCATTGGAAAAAGTTCCATTTGACTCCATTCGCCGTTCACTTTTGTGAAAGTGTGAAAAAATTCAAAATAAACATGATATGTTGAACAATGTTCAGAATACTTGTGTGACTAGGAGAATCGTAATACATGACATTCTTCGGTTCTGCAACATTAGTATTTTGGGCCGGACCTTAACTAATTAATTCTGCATAGCTCTCAATATCTTACTTTTCCTCTTGATGTACAATCTTTCCCATAAAAGCATGAATAACGAATAACAATGTAATTACATTTCTATCATAAATGCACAGTAGACAAACGAGTAAGAGGACATTTAATTAATGAATATAAGATAAGTGGGATGCGTATTGTTCACAGATACATTATTTATAATGAGCTTTTGTTCTCCATCTTCAAAACATTTTCAAGCTTCAGCTCAATGTGACCCTATTCTGTAAACGTTGCATTGTATACGCAATGGTTGTACTTTGCAACTGTCACTAATCGTTTGAGTAAGATTCCTTAAGGAGCTAAGTTGAGACATTCAATAAAAAATATGCCTATGGCCTTTGGCGTTTACACTCAATCCCTCAGGGACGTGCACTATGCATTTCATGTAGTACAGGGACTGGTATAAACCTTTTTCCCCCCATAGAATGGACCCATTAATACCAAACTAGTAATTAAAAGCTGTACTTTGAAATGTCAGATTTCTCTCACAGACTTAGTGGTGTGTTGAACATTTTTTGTGTGGTCCTGGCTGACTTGCCTGACAGATATATGACTATGCAAGCATAGCCCCGAATTCCCTGTTGGCCTGTAGGCAGAGAGAGTAATATTCTGTGGAAATGTCATTCAATGTCATTTGTCTTAGTCTTTAAGAGCAGAAGAGATCCTGTGACCAGTAGTTCTCAATGCCATCAGATACATGTCATAAATCATCTTAACACTGTACTGCAGGGTAGCAGTCAGGTGCATGCTCAGACTTGGAGATTCAGCTTGACATCAATAAGTTATTATAACATTAGCTTTTCCAACCAACCTTCCACAATAGCCCTGAGAATAACATGGTTACAATATTTAAACGAGAAAGAACTGTGATCATTGAGATGCTACAGGTTTGCATGTAAACAATATAATTTTGCTAAATAGAAACATTGGGAATAAATATGTTGCAACAGAAACAGCAGAATGACCCTGAAATTATTATTCTTTAATCCGTCACCAAGTGGGAAGCAGGCTGACTTGCTACCAGGCTTCTGCCCATGTTGACCTGCAACTGGCCACCAGGAGGTGGAAGGGAGCTAACTATGGTGGTTCTTCCTTCAATATTTCCTCCTTCACTGTGGAAAAGTGTCTTGACTTCCAGTCAGAGCCATCCAATGAAGACACAGTCTGGTCACTATGAACAGCCACATTGCAAATATGTTTGTGAACTTTTCAAACAAAATGATATGTTCTAAAGAATATGTTTAGGAATTCAGAAGTACCAAACAGTGCAAATCTTCATGAACATACTTACATACATATAATACTTACAATACTAATAGACATCCTATTCGGAGGAATTCTTATCTCCACGTGTGGAATTGCAAGTATAAACCAACGCCCTGGCACTTTGTGGGACAGTGAATTAGAATCACACAGGTCTTATTTAGTTAATCTAAATTATTAAATGGTAGACCTAATTGTTCAATTGTTTCAGGAATAACATAAGACAAAGAAGAGAGAATATCACATTTCTGTGCATCCCCACCTTCACCTGGACAATCACACATTGTGCAGAGGTGAGTGCTCCTCGTGGGTGACAAAGGACATTAAATTCAACATTTGGATACAGATGAAAATCTAGAAGGAAAAAACCTCGACTGATCAATAACTCCAGCAGTGGAAGGTTGCATGATAAATTCGAATCTCAATCCCATTGATCTTTGACTGAGTTCAAGTGATTATAAACTGAGCTGCCAGATATTGCACTGAGCGGCTGGAAAAGATTCCATCTCAGGGAGATAGGACAACAATCTGTCAGGACCCTCTTCACTCCCAACATGCCCACCCAGTAGGTGATGCCCCGTCCCACCCCAAATATGAACAGCAGACAGGCAACTCTATCTCTGCTTGAGACAGAATTTGGGAGCAGCAGACAGAAACGATAGAATCTAACAGAAAAACTGCTAAAAACATTGAAAGAAAAATAGCATTTGTTGGATTAATTTGGCTGCTAATTCACCTATGAGTATTAGGCCGAATGTGATACAACCTTTTAGCCATTTGGACAACTCGATGAAAAAGAAATTGCACTTTTTTTATAAAACCATTTACTCAGTTACTATAATCAAACTGACCTTTTTCCAATTGCTGTACTATCACTCAGTGACTATCTAATTATTATTCTCTGGGAGCTATCATTTTTTTTAAAACAGAAAAAAACCTCTCAGGAACCACTCGCCCATGCGGCAACATAAAGGGCAATGTTTTGCATACGCACAGTGGCAAATTCCACAGATTATCTTGATCTTTCTAAGAGAGATTTCTCTGTTGCAAACTCAGGCCATTTTGGAAGAAAAGAACGGCAGAGGGCAGACAGGAGCAGTTTCAGACTCTGTCATACGTTACAATCATTACATTTACTCGAAAGGACTGAACATACCTGAATAGTGGTCATTCCAAGTTCCTGCCCGCTCAGGATCCTCCCGTCCTCCAGCTTTGCGACCCGCGGGTTGTCCATTTTCAGAAAGTCGGTCACCAGGTCTGTGATGTCGGCCTGCCAGTCATTGCCTAACATGTAGACAAGCTGCCCACCTGGGTCCAAGGTTTCTGCTACGAACTGGGTAAGGACCCTCACCATGGCACGTTGGTACTGAAGGGTACATCCTCTCCCTCTTTTCTCATCATCATCCTCGTCATCACTGTCTCGCGTTGGCCTACCAAAAACGATCAACATTTTTTTTCAGACTGGAAAAAATACAATTCACAGCCATGTAAATATTGAAAGCGGCAGTATTTAAAGGACATGGATTTTTAGCTTCATTGTTAGATGGAATAATTCATATCACAGGGATTACACACTTGTCTTTAACACGGTGTAGTCTCAGAATTCTTGGTTAAATATCATTTTGTTGAAATCTAATACAATATAACATCTGCTCATCTGGCTGGCCTCCCACCTCCGTAAATTTGAGCTCATCCAAAACCCTGCTGCCCATATCCTAACCAGCACCAAGTCCCGTTCACCCATCACCCCTCTGCTCACTGACCTATATTGGCTCCCAGTCTGGCAATGCTTCAGTTTTAAAATTCTCTTCCTTGTTTTCAAATCCCTCCATTCCCTCCCTATCTCTGTAACCTCCTCCAGCCCTACAACCCACCAATTCTGGCCTCTTGCGCATCCCTGTTGTTCATTGTTGCACCATTGGTCTTCAGCTGCCTAGGCCCTAAGCTCTGGAATTCCCTCCCTAAACCTCTCCACCTCTCTCTCCTCTTTTAAGACGCTCCTTAAAACCTACCTCTTTGACCAAGCTTTTGGTCACCTGGCCTAATATCTCCTTTTGTGGCTCGATGTCAAATTTTGTTTGCAACGTTCCTGAAGCGCCTTGGGAGGTTTTACTACGTTAAAGGCGCTGTATAAATGCAAGTTGTTGTTGTTGATGATGATGATGATGATGATGATGATGATGATAAAAGCTCCAGGTGAAATGCGAGGTGCAGCAGCAATGCAGTTAATCATTTACTGACCATCTGACAGCTCCCAAAATATTTTATGCATATAAGCACCACAGCATATTCTGAAACAGAACGGAACAAATTTCCTCTTAAGGGACCCCAGCTCCATCCTCAGCACAATCCCCATGGAATTGATTTACATTTATACTGGGTGAAAATAAAAAGAACTGAAGTTATAGTTTTAGTACGAATGTGATTGGTCTGGTATGGAGAGATTGGAGGAAAGTGTGTAAAAGCAGTATAGGATTTATAAAAGTTGTTTAATTGCATCTTCCTCTTGCTGATTTTGGTTTTCAAGTAACAATTCATAGCTTTAAACAGTTGGTTAAAGTATTCCAGAATTCGCCCCCAGTCAGGTCATCAGTCTAACACATACTGAGAAAACTCTTTTAGATGTTTGTCTTGCTGTGGGAAGGGGTCATTTTATAGGGTTTTTAACATGCATGTTAAGATGAGGGGTATTATTAATGGGAAATGATCCAAAGCACTCCCAGATGAGGTGTGCCACAGCTATCTGAAAAGTAAACTCCCCCTATTTTACTCCAGCAATAGGCATTAGCTACAGCTACATAAAAGCACCTCTTAGTGCACTAGTATGATATTTCCATTTCTTACACCAGTCAAACTTGTGGGTTTTCTGATCTGCTCAACTTTGCTATTTTAGTGTTAAATCAAGGGCAATTTCAAATTGTTAGGCCATGCTCAATAGGAACCAAGTCAGATTTAATTTCAGGTAGAACCTGGTGCAAATGAACCATCCAGGCTTAGCTTCTTATTTTTAGATTTGATTGCACGTCCTTTCTTTTTCTCTAGGTCAGTGTCACGCATTGGGTTTGAATCTTCAATACCAGTTGTATTTTCTGCCCATTCATGTCAATAGGTGGAATGTCCAGTTCTACATTGCCTGTTGCTAATAAAACAATAGTCACTGCACTTGAAACTAATTTATTGTATGTGAAATCCTTTGAGACATTTCTAAGAACATAAGAAATAGGAGCAGGAGTAGGCCGTACGGCCCCACGAGCCTGCTCCGCCATTCAGTAAGATCATGGCTGATCTTCGACCTCAACTCTACTTTCCCGCCCGATCCCCATATCCCTTGATTCCCTTAGATGTGATTCTGAGATGTGACAAAGCACAGCGGCAATGCAAAATTTTCTTGTGTCTGGATGCAGATTCAAAGGAATTGGGTAAATACTTGAAGGGCCGAATGGCCTCCTTTTGAGCTGTAACCATGCTATGATTCTATGACTGTGTCTTTCCTGCATTATTCTGTCAGGGAACCTTGTGGAATTTAGTTGTAGCACGACACTGTAAGATCAAACATGGCCCTGTGCTGCTAATTATGCCTGGCCTTCTCTTCCCAATGGCTGCTGTCAGTTTTTCACAAACCTCATTTATTCCACGGCATCTCCGATGCTCTGTGGAGATTAGATCACCTTCTCTCACCCTAATCTCCACTGGAATTTGGAAAGCTGGCTCTTCATCTCAATCACCGGCCTTGTTTTTCCCTTGTATGCGTCTTGGAGACAAAGGCCCACTTTGACCAGCACCAACCAGGTTTTTCTTTAATTTGATTTAAACCCAGTTCCCTACACATGCCAGCATCAAGGAGAAAACGCAGAGCCAATGTCTTCTGATACGACCAGGATTTGTCTGTTTCCCTGTCCCGACCTCCACAAATCCTGTACTAGATTTCTTAGAATTCATAGATTTATTTTCTGTGAATAAGTTCAGTTTTTATTGATTTTTAATTTCCTTTGGTAAATGGTGCAATAGAATCTCAGCTACATCATTGCTCTGCTATATCTGAATGTTGAGAAGTGACTGGTGTATCACTATAGTGTGGTTATACTGCATCTACCGGTTTTGCATTAATACTATTTTGAGAACATTTTTGGCATTGAATTCCACCGCAAGCTAACAAAGGAAGAGCAGAACTATCTAAATGGGTGTCTAAGCACGAGTATCTAAACACTTGGATCTCTAAACACTCGAGTCTCTTAAGCACTTGGGTGTCTAAAGACATGCCCAAAGTTCTGCTCACTAGTTGGTTTTATGTCAGAAAACAACCAACTTTTTATTAGCTCTTTTCCAACATTAGAAACTTACACATGGTCCAGCAGACAGCCTGGGCATCACTTTAATCTTCATGAAGTTAGCTCTTGCACCAGTAGTGAATACACTGCAACTGGTGAGAAGCTGAAACGGTGCGAGAATATCTCCTCGAGGTGGTCTTATACCCAGTGCAAAACATATTTGTGACACCTGCTTAACTGCAGTTACACTATGATTCTTGTGCTGGTGTGAAGCATAAACCACTTCACAATGCAATAAAGTATAACTATACTATGAGAATTAGGATTTGATACGACAGAAATTGTTGCTTTAAATAATGAAAGATAGGGCACTGGGAAAATAAACCCAGAAATTTTCAAAGCAACTTCAGACACTGGAAAGATTTTCTTCACGATTAAAATGACCCTGTAAAATTCCCTGGTATTGGGAACCTGAAACAATTTTTTTTATTCCTTCATGGGATGTGGGCATTGCTGGCAAGGCCAGTATTTATTGCCCATCTCTTGTTGCCCTTGAGAAGGTGGTGGTGAGCAGCCTTCTTGAACCGCTGCAATCTGTGTGGTGAAGGTTCTCCCACAGTGCTGTTAGGGAGGGAGTTCCAGGATTTTGACCCAGCGACGATGAAGGAATGGCGATATATTTCCAAGTCGGGATGGTGTGTGACTTGAAGGGGAACGTGCCGGTGGTGATGTTCCCATGCACCTGCTGCCCTTGTCCTTCTAGGTGGTAGAGGGTTTGGGAGGTGCTGTCGAAGAAGCCTTGGCGAGTTGCTGCAGTGCATCCTGTGGATGGTACACACTGCAGCCACGGTACCCTGGTGGTGGAGGGAGTGAATGTTTAAGGTGGTGGATGGGGTGCCAATCAAGTGGGCTGCTTTGTCCTGGATGGTGTCAAGCTTCTTGAGTGCTGTTGGAGCTGCACTCATTCAGGCAAGTGAAGAGTATTGCTTCACACTCCTGACTTGTGCCTTGTAGATGGTGGAAAGGCTTTGGGAAGTCAGGAGGTGAGTCACTCACCGCAGAATACCCAGCCTCTGACCTGCTCTTGTAGCCACAGTATTTATATGGCTGGTCCAGTTTAGTTTCTGGTCAATGGTGACCCCCAGGATGTTGATGGTAAGGGATTCGGCGATGGTAATACGGTTGAATGTCAAGTGGAGGTGGTTAGACTCTCTTTTGTTAGAGATGGTTATTGTCTGGCACGAATGTTACTTGCCACTTATCCTGGATGTTGTCCAGGTCTTGCTGCCTACGGGCACGGACTGCTTCATTATCTGAGAGGTTGCGAATGGAACTGTACACTTTGCAATCATCAGCGAACATCCCCACTTCTGACCTTATGATGGAGGAAAGGTCATTGATGAAGCAGCTGAAGATGCTTGGGCCATTGTACTTCACCATTTAGCAAGTTTGCACCTCCTACAGTCCTGTTTGCTTCAATTTATATGTAACTGGTGCAATCCCACATTTTTTTACAAAATTTCCCATTCACATAAAACAGGATAAAAATTTCTTGTTATTCAGACTGAAAATTCCTTTAAGCAGGTTGACATTTTGCATTACTGATATCACACTCCCCATTAGGGAAATATTGATGTGTCCCTGCAAAACAAATGTTTTAATTTTATTTACTCATATCCCAGGTTCACATACTTGCTAATAATAAGTTGCAGATTGTAGCCGGGAGGTTCATACTCCACTAAATGTTACCCCATTATTTTTGCGCTGTTTGAAAGGCACCCTGTACACTGCATATCAAGGGACCAGAGCCACTAATACTGCCTACTGCATGTTACAACAGGACACAAGTTAACCTTCCAAATGTTCCAGCATGGTCTTCTAAAATACATACAGTGCAAGAGACTGTTCTACCTCTTACCTTCAGTTTGACATACTACACTATTTGCTATGCAATATGACAGGGACAGGCTGTATTTGTGCTTTCCTTGGAATGGAAGCTCCAGCCCATTAAAAGCTGCTGCTGGCCATTTTCAACAGTGCTGACCAATGGTAACATCCGAGTTGCCAAAATGCAGTCACAGTGCTTGATGCTGATAGTCTTCAACCAACCAGTATTGCTGTTTCTAGTGCTGCATAGAGCTACTCTAGGTAAAGCCCTCAGCGGAAAAACAGTTATTCCACTGTTAGAGATTCTGTTGTCTCAGAATCATTGTTGTTCACATCCAACTGTTATTAATGTTCTCCCTGTATCACATGGTCTCCTTAGTAGTGGAATTGCAGCAGGATGTTATGGATTTCTTAACTTCAAAATTATAGTTGGAATCATAGATTCGTGCAGCACAGAAGGAGGCCATTTGGCCCATTATGCCTGTGATGGCTCTTTGAATGAGCTATCCAATTCGTCCCACTGCCTCGCTCTTTCCCCAAAGCCCAGTTTTTATATGATAATATAGAACTAGAGATACAAGGAGGCCTTCCTTTCCAGAGGGTATCAAATCCTTTTATTTTCACGTCTTTTTTCTCCCCATGCAACTGTTACTGTGAGGGGAGGTGAGCAACCTACCATCAGCAGAATTGTATTCCAGCACAATCTGTAACCTCATGGCCCGGCATATTCCTCACTCTACCATTACCAACAAGCCAGGGGATCAACCCTGGTTCAATGAGGAGTGTAGAAGAGCATGCCAGGAGCAGCACCAGGCGTACCTAAAAATGAGGTGCCAACCTGGTGAAGCTACAACTCAGGACTACATGTATGCTAAACAGCGGAAGCAACATGCTATAGACAGAGCTAAGCGATTCCACAACCAACGGATCAGATCAAAGCTCTGCAGTCCTGCCACATCCAGTCGTGAATGGTGGTGGACAATTAAACAACTAACGGGAGGAGGAGGCTCTGCAAACATCCCCATTCTCAATGATGGCGGAGTCCAGCACGTGAGTGCAAAAGACAAGGCTGAAGCGTTTGCAACCATCTTCAGCCAGAAGTGCCGAGTGGATAATCCATCTCAGCCTCCTCCCGATATCCCCACCATCACGGAAGCCAGTCTTCGGCCAATTCAATTCACTCCACGTGATATCAAGAAACGGCTGAGTGCACTGGATACAGCAAAGGCTATGGGCCCCGACAACATCCCAGCTGTAGAGCTGAAGGCTTGTGCTCCAGAACTAGCTGCGCCTCTAGCCAAGCTGTTCCAGTACAGCTACAACACTGGCATCCACCCGACAATGTGGAAAATTGCCCAGGTATGTCCTGTCCACAAAAAGCAGGACAAATCCAATCCGGCCAATTACCGCCCCATCAGTCTACTCTCAATCATCAGCAAAGTGATGGAAGGTGTCGTCGACAGTGCTATCAAGCGGCACTTACTCACCAATAACCTGCTCACCGATGCTCAGTTTGGGTTCCGCCAGGACCACTCGGCTCCAGACCTCATTACAGCCTTGGTCCAAACATGGACAAAAGAGCTGAATTCCAGAGGTGAGGTGAGAGTGACTGCCCTTGACATCAAGGCAGCATTTGACCGAGTGTGGCACCAAGGAGCCCTAGTAAAATTGAAGTCAATGGGAATCAGGGGGAAAACTCTCCAGTGGCTGGAGTCATATCTAGCACAAAGGAAGATGGTAGTGGTTGTTGGAGGCCAAGCATCTCAGCCCCAGGGCATTGCTGCAGGAGTTCCTCAGGGCAGTGTCCTAGGCCCAACCATCTTCAGCTGCTTCATCAATGACCTTCCCTCCATCATAAGGTCAGAAATGGGGATGTTCGCTAATGACTGCACAGTGTTCAGTTCCATTCGCAACCCGTCAAATAATGAAGCAGTCCGAGCCCGCATGCAGCAAGACCTGGACAACATCCAGGCTTGGGCTGATAAGTGGCAAGTAACATTCGCGCCAGATAAGTGCCAGGCAATGACCATCTCCAACAAGAGAGAGTCTAACCACCTCCCCTTGACATTCAACGGCATTACCATCGCCGAATCCCCCACCATCAACATCCTGGGGGTCACCATTGACCAGAAACTTAACTGGACCAGCCATATAAATACTGTGGCTACGAGAGCAGGTCAGAGGCTGGGTATTCTGCAGCGAGTGACTCACCTCCTGACTCCCCAAAGCCTTTCCACCATCTACAAGGCACAAGTCAGGAGTGTGATGGAATACTCTCCACTTGCCTGGATGAGTGCAGCTCCAACAACACTCAAGAATCTCGACACCATCCAAGATAAAGCAGCCCGCTTGATTGGCACCCCATCCACCACCCTAAACATTCACTCCCTTCACCACCGGCGCACTGTGGCTGCAGTGTGCACCATCCACATGATGCACTGCAGCAACTCGCCAAGGCTTCTTCGACAGCACCTCCCAAACCCGCGACCTCTACCACCTAGAAGGACAAGGGCAGCAGGCGCATGGGAACAACACCACCTGCACGTTCCCCTCCAAGTCACACACCATCCCGACTTGGAAATATATCGCCGTTCCTTCATTGTCGCTGGGTCAAAATCCTGGAACTCCCTTCCTAACAGCACTGTGGGAGAACCGTCACCACACGGACTGCAGCGGTTCAAGAAGGCGGCTCACCACCACCTTCTCGAGGGCAATTAGGGATGGGCAATAAATGCCGGCCTTGCCAGTGACGCCCACATCCCGTGAACGAATAAAAAAAAACCTTAGTGCCTTATCCAGGTGGGCGACACAATATTGAGTATTACAATACCCTGGTGACAGCTGTCCTTTCCACCTGTAGACCTGCCTCCATTTGTGTGCCAATGAGGTTCAGACTCCAGAAAATTTGGACGATGAAACCTGTGCCTCTCTAATCTGTGACACTGCTCAGTGCTGCTTCAATGCACTGTTCACCGCAATGCCAGAGGCACTGGGAGTTAAATGGTGTAATTAAGAGTCTGCTGACTCTTGCAGACCTCTCACACTGTGCTGTAACAGGTTATGACAGTCCCAAATGCCTGAGCTGAGTCACAGCCTTGCAACTTCTTCCATTTTTCTGTGTGAAAGTTCCAAAGTTGAGAGCTGGTGCATAATTGATCTGTACATGAATAGTTATTAGTAGATACATTAAACCAAACAAGCAATCCCATCATCTGAGAGAGCATATATAGTGTGTGGTAAAAGCCTTCATTAATAAATGACCATTATCTATTAATGATAATATTAAATGCTCTTCTGTGTTTTATGCTAGAATAGAAGCTCTCAAGCCAATTAAAGCAATTAGCAACACCTCTTGTCTTAATCAACTTAGTCCCCTATTCCAGCATAAAAAGACACTGAACGTTTGTTATTAACCTTTTAACAATGGTTTGGTAAAATCTAACTTCCCGATTGGCTGGCAGTCACTACAGGCTCAATTTTAAAAGCAAAGTCCAGGCACGTTTGGGGCAGGGGGGTAAAGAAAATCGGAGAAATCCAGAGCGGGCAAGAATCCCGGCTCCAACCCAGTGAAGAACGCACACGATCCAGAGTCATCTGGATGCACGTGCCATTCCCAAACCCGGAAGTCCCGCCGGCAATTAAAGCCAGCGGCACGATATCTAAACAAGCAAATGTACCTCATTGAGGCACTTAAGGTAGTTTATTTTTGGCATATTGGCCACTTAAGAAGATTTTAACGTTACCTGGGCGGCTTTCCCATGGCTTCCGATTCACACCTGGCGAAACCAGGCAGAAAGTGCCGGATCGGGCAAAAATAAACTAAATAAATTAAATAAAATTACATTTCCCATTGTAAAAAAATAAATAAACATACCTTACAAATGATGTCACCTGCACCCCCCGCTCCGATGTCCGATGTCTCATGTCTCTCCCCCCACTTCCAATGTCCAATGTCTCTACCCCCCACTGACGATGCCTGATGTCTTCCCCCCTCCCCCCTCCGCTCTCTCTCGCAACAGCCGATGAGGTCTCTCTTTCTCTCTTTCTCCCCCCACCCTCGGATGTGTGGTTCCTGTCGGCAGCCAGCCAGGCGCAAAACCAGGAAGAGGCTTTAATTGGCCTCATTAGGGTTGTGATCGCAACAACATACCTACTTCCCTTCCGGATTTGGAGCCCGCAAATCACCAACATCCCCCCCCCCACCACTGCTGCCATCCCACTGTCCTTTTAAAATTGAGCCCTACTTCTAAGTTAAAACATTTGGAACAAATTCTAAATTCCCAGAGTGAACACAAAAGATCAGGACAAATAATTGACACAGAAGGAAATAAATTCTAAATTCCCAATTGCCAACTGGAAGAAACAAAACACAAATGTTTACCGAGCACTAGAGAAGAACCTGATTGGATGTAGAACAGACTGTCGAACCTACTAGTGCATTCTCCAATGCCTCCTGTCACATTCCCTGGCATCTTCAAAAGCATTTCCAAGTACATAATGGCAGGACCAGGACTTTAAACGTTCCTTTCCCTAAAGCTGCCACGGTATTGCAAAAAGGCCAAGAGTTTGTCGGGAGGACTGATGCGGTGCTCAGCATTCTGGGGGCAGAGTCAGCCTCATGGCTGGCAAGCCTCATCGTCAAAGGAACTGGATTAAGCAGGGGTTGACATGCAAGTCTCATACATTGTATTGGATTTGGATGTCCAGAATATAAAAGTGGCTGGCAAGTCAGCAGCTATCCCACATAGCTGTATCAGCTGTGGCTTAGTTGGTAGCACGCTTGCCTCTGAATCAGAAAATTGTGGGTTCAGGTCCCACTCCGGTGACTTGAGCATAAAATCTAGGCTGACACTCCAGTGCAATAGTGAGGGAATGCTGCATTGTTGGAGGTGCCGTCTTTTGGATGAAATGTTAAACCGAGGCCCCGTCTGGTCTCTCAGATGGACATAAAAGATCCCATGGCACTATTTCAAAGAAGAGCAGGGGAGTTATCCCTGCTGTCCAGGCCAGCATTTATCCCTCAACCAACATCACTAAAAATAATCTGGTCATTATCATATTGCTGTTTGTGGGAGCTTGATGTGCACAAATTGGCTGCTGTGTTTCCATTACAACAGAACTATACTTCAAAAATACTTCATTGGCTGTAAAGCACTTTGGGATGTCCTGAGGTTGTGAAAAGTGCTATATAAATGCCAGTCTTTCTTTCTTTCTTTACAGGAGTCCTTCCAATATGTTGAAGAGAGATGCCAGTCAACAGAGCTGAGGCTTGGTGAACCCCTGGAAGGCATTACCTGGAGGGCGGATATGTGACGATATATTCATCTATGCAGCACCTCATTTGGGCAAGCTGTTGACTGCTGCAGCTCTGCACTTCCAACTATTCAATAGAGTATAGTGCATGCCAAGGCTGTAGTTAGGAGGGTGATTCAATGCACTCACAAATGTTATGATGAACTTTGCTGCTCACCACGCTGCTGCCAATGAATTCCTGCAGTCTGCCTAGAAAGGGCTCAAGCCCATACTTATCAGTTGTCTAATAATTAACTAGCGACTATCCTCCTTGGCAGGGAGAAGGGGAGCTAAGCAGTGCACCTTTGGGTCTAGTTGGTTCCAAGGTGATACTCCTGACAATAGGAAGTTGGAATCAAGTCGATGCTTTGTGGTTGACTTGGTAACATGGTGGGCATGACATTAGTATCATAATATGTACAGTATAGGAGGAGGCCATTCGGCATATCAAACCTGCGCCGGCACTTTGAAAGAGCTATCCAATTAGTCCCATTCTCCTGCTCTTCCTCCATAGCCCTGTAAATTTTTTCCCTTCAAGTATTTATCCAATTCCCTTTTGAAAGTTACTATTGAATTTGCTTCCACCACCCTTTCAGGCAGTGCATTCCAGATCATAACAACTCGCTGCGTAAAAAAAATGTTTCCTTAAGTCACCTCTGGCTCTTTTGCCGATCACCTTAAATCTGTGACCTCTGGTTACCACCCCTTCTGCCACTGGAAACAGTTTCTCCTTATTTACTATATCAACACCATTCATGATTTTGAAGACCTCTATCAAATCTCCCCTTAACCTTCCCTGTTCTAAGGAGAACAACCTCAGCTTCTCCAGTCTCTTCACATAACTGAAGTCCCTCATCCCTGGTACCATTCTAGTAAATCCTTCCTAAAGTGTAGTGCACAGAATTGAACACAATACTCCAGCTGAGGCCTAACCAGTTTTTTTAAATAAAGGTTTAGCATAACTTCCTTGCTTTTGTACTCTATGCCTCTATTAATAAAACCCAGGATCCCATATGATTTTCTAACAGCCTTCTCAACATGTCCTGCCGCCTTCTAAGATTTGTGTGTAATAAACTAATCAAACTTAGAGAGAATAAAACCCCTGGGCCAGATGGATTGCATGTGTGCATATCAAAAGAAATTAGGGAAGAGGTTGCAGAGGCACTATTACATATATAAAGATAAATTAGAAAAAGGAATAGTGCCAGAGGACTGGTGGACAGCTAATGTGATTCCTGTATTTAAAAAGGGAGATAGAATAAGTCCAGGGAACTACAGACCAATTAGCCTAAAGTCGGCGGTAGGAAAGATAATGGAATCCTTACTCAAAAATGTAATAGAAAAACATCCAGAAACAGAAAATATAATAAAGAATAGTCAGCATGAATTTCAAAATGGAAGGTCATGTTTGACTAACTTTATTGAATTCTTTGAAGAAGTAACAGAAGGGGTAGACAAGAGTAATGTAGTAGATGTAACATATTTGGATTTTCAAAAGGTCTTCGATAAGGTATTGCATAGTGGACTCATGACTAAGGTCAGAGCATGTCGAGTCAGGGGACAAGGAGCAGAATGGATAGCAAGCTGGCTACAAAACAGAAAGTAGGGGTTGAAGGTAGTCACTCAGACTGGCAAAAGGTGCTGGGACCACTGTTGTTCACCATTTACATAAACAATTTGGAATCGGAAACGAAAGTACAATTTTAGAATTTGCAGATGGCACCAAATTGGGGGGTTTAATTAATACTGAGGAGGGCTGCGACAAAGTACAGGACGACATTAATAAACGTGCAGAATGGGCGTGTAATTGGCAAATGAATTTCAATATAGATAAGTGTGAGGTATTACATTTTGTTAGGAGGAATAAGGGGGCCACATATTTCTTGGATAATAAGAGTCTAAATGGGGTAGAGGAGCAGGGGGATCTGGGGGTACAGATACACAAATCACAAAGTAGCCACACAGGTTAATAAGGCCATACAAAAAGCAAACCAAGCATTGGTGTTCATTTCTAGAGGGACAGAATTGAAAAGCAGAGAAGTTATGTTAAACTTGCATAGAGCCTTGGTTAGACCACACTTGGAGTACTGTAAACAGTTCTGGTCTCCATATTATAAAAAAGATATAGAGGTACTGGAGAAGGTACAAAAAAGATTTACTAGGATGATACCAGAACTGAGAGGTTATACTTATCAGGAAAGATTAAACAGGCTGGGGCTCTTTTCTCTAGAAAAGAGAAGACTGAGGGGTGACCTGATAGAGATTATGAAAGGGTTCGATGGGGTAGACATAGAAAAGATGCTTCCACTTCTGGGGAGACCAGAACTAGGGGCCATAAATATAAGAAAGTCACTAATAAATGCAATAGGGAATTCAGGAGAAACTTCTTTACCCAGAGAGTAGTTAGAATGTGGAACTCGCTACCACGAGGACTAGTTGAGGCGAATAGCATAGATGTATTTAAGGGGAAGCTAGATAAACACACGAGGGAGAAAGGAATAGGAGAATAATCTGATAGGGTTAGATGAAGTAGGGAGGGAGGAGGCTTGTGTGGAGCATAAACACCAGCATGGACCTGTTGGGCCGAATGGCCTGTTTCTGTGCTGTGCATTCGATGTAATGTAATGTAACCTGATACCTGAGCCAAGCAGGCCCACTCTATTTCAGGGTGTTGTTAATTGATTGGCTGGCCTGGATCATTGATGGGACCTGGAGGTGTAGGCATGTCACTGAGGCATGGGATCTTCCAGTCTTCTCAAGACAACTCTGTAAGCCAGTGCCCTAAGTGGTAGGATGGTCCGTGTTGGGCAAACAGCATGAGCTAATCGGTAATGTGTTGGTTAGCTCCATGGTTTTTAGCTGGTTAAACTGCAGCAGTATTCCTATGCACAATTGGGGGTCCCCAAGCCTTTGCTTTTGCCAACACCGCCCTAGATTTTCTGGGATTATATTAAGTAGCGTGTGTCCTTAAGGCGGGGGTGAGTGTACAGTTTATTTCAGGCAATTGGAGACTCTACTTATGTGCATTTATCAGTAGCTTGGTTTGGAGACTCTTAAGCATGGTGATAATTTTGTGTCAGACATGTGGCTGACCACAAAAAAGCTGTCACGACAATCCCATCAAAATGCCGTCTTTTTTCTAGAATAATCAGTAACTCTTGTGGAGCAGCTGATGTTTCTGAGACACCTACACACTCGCCTGCTAGGATAAGTGAAACTCCAAGTTTTCTTACTCGAAGGTTTAAACATAAAAATGTGTCACATGGGAAGTACATCTCCTGTGTAAATATTTCCTCACTTGGGCGTATCGCTGAAGGCACTGTGCACTGGGATATAATAAACATAAAATGGATCTGTTTAAATGACCCTGAATGTGTTGATGCTGTTCAGCACTTCCACCATATAAAGTCATTCACTGGTGAGAATGTGATAGACTGGGAGTGAACGACCAGAATAAAATGTAACTTTAGAAAAAATACTTTAAAAGAATATATTGAGAAAACAAAATCTGACAAGTTCCATGAAGATGCTATTTTTTCTCTGTACTTTCCATGGTACATGAAAAATATTAACAGGGTATTCTGCACTAAAATAAACTATTTGGAACCAGGTGTAGAATCTTTCAGTGCATTCCCCGACACCTTCTGTCACATTTGTTGACATCTTCCATTGCATTCCAGAATATTCAATCTTAACACACCTTGCCTCTTTCCCCAGCACTGTGCCAACCCAACGAAGGCCTCGTGTGATTCAGTATCTCACAACTATTGACTTCTTTAAGTTATAACTTTATTTATCTGCTATAACATCAGAAACATTGGCTGGAAAGCTATTCCATCACAGCCCATCAGGTCATTAATATGTTGCAAGGCTGCATACAGTTGCTATTTATTTTATTATACTTCAAGTAACACTGATTGACCACACCATCCTCTTTCAATGCCTCTCCTCCGTCATCCAGCTGGGTGGGACTGCCCTCTCCTGCTTCCATTCCTCTCTATCCAGTCATAGCCAGAGAATCATCTGCAATGGCTTCTCTTCCCGCTCCAGCACCGTTACCTCTGGAGTCCCCCAAGGATCTATCCTTGGCCCCCTCCTATTTCTCATCTACATGCTACCCCTCGGTGACATGATCCAAAAACACAATGTCAGGTTCCACATGTATGCTCATGACACCCAGCTCTACCTCACCATCGCCTCCCTCAACCCCTCCATTGCCTTTGACTTGTCATGCTGCTTGTCCAACATCCAGTACTGGATCAGTAGAAATTTCCTCCAACCAAATACCGGGAAGACCGAAGCCAGTGGCCCAGAAATGACTCACCTCGGGACGCTGTTCCACAATGGCGTTCTCTCTCTCCGCCGGCGAATCGATGGAGTAAGTTCACAAATGCGCATATGCGCACTAAAACACGGAAATCATGAACTTGCTCCCATTGGTCCTCCGGCCGTTTCACAGGTCCGAATTAAAGGGCCACGCTAAACTACAATCAATAAAATCACTAAACATTCGTAAACTTACCCATCCACCCAGCTGGAACAAAGATTCTTACACCACCAAAATACCAGCTCTACACTACTTTTTAAAAGAGTGATGCCTATTAACAACAGTGAAATAACAAAAAATTACATTTTAAAAATGTGGAATGTCATATTACTCTTATTTTAATATTTTCTGATCATTAAATTTTTTTAAAAAAAATTAAAAACTAATTTTTTTAAACTTTTAACTTCTGTAAGTTTCATTAAATTAAATCATTTGCTTGGCTTTTTATAATAGCTTAAATTTTTATTTAAACTAACATACAGAAGTTAACTGTGAAGGAATGATTTCTAGTTGCCTGCTTGTGGGTGTGACTTCTCTTCTTGACAGATTCTGTGGGCATGGCTTCCATTCCCGCAGTCTGTATCGGATCCGAATGAACCTGAGCTGAATTCACAGAGCTGAACTTAAAAAACAAATTGAAGAGGGAGCAAGTGGACGTCGGAGACCATGAGGTAAGTTTATACGTACTGTTTGTCCGCAGGATGTGCAGACAGCCTTGCCACGCCCGTCAGAGCAAGTTCCGGCCATTGTCTTTGGTCCCCACCACAAACTCCACTCCCTAGCCACCAATTCTATCCCTCTACATGGCCACTGTCTGAGGCTGAACCAGACCGTTTGCAACCTTGGTATCCTTTTTGACCCTGAGATGAGCTTCCGACCACATATCTGCTCCATCACCAAGACCATCTACTTCCACCTCCTTAACATCGCTTGTCTCTACCCCTGCCTCAGCTCAGCAATGGCCAGCCTCCCATCTTCCACCCTCCATAAACTTGAGCTCATCCAAAACTCTGCTGCCCGTATGTAGGAAATCTAATGCAATATAACATCTGCTCATCTAGCCGGCCTCACACCTTGGTAAATTTGTGCTCATCGAAAACTCTGCTGCCCATATCCTAACCAGCATCAAGTCCCATTCACCCATCACCCCTGTGCTCACTGACCTACATTGGCTCCCGGTCTGGCAATGCCTTGATTTTAAAATTCTCATCCTTGTTTTCAAATCCCTCCCTATCTCTGTAACCCCTTCCAGCCCTACAACCCTCTGAGATCTCTGCGCTCCTCCAATTTTTTCCTCTTGTGCATCCCCGATTTTCATCGCTCCACCATTGGCGGCCATGCCTTCAGCTGCTTAAGGCCTAAGCTCCGGAATTCCCTCCCGAAACCTCTCTATCCTCCTTTAAGACGCTCCTTAAACCTCTTTGGCCAAGCTTTTGGTCACCTCTCCTAATATCTCCTTATGTGGCTCGGTGTCAAATTTTGTTTGATAACACTCCTGTGAAGTATCGGGGGAGGTTTTTCCTACATTAAAGGCGCTATAGAAATACAAGTTGTTGTTGTTGTTGTTGTTGTTGTTGTTTGATTCATCTTTACTGGCTGTTCTCACAGGGTCTAGAGGACAGTTGTGAGATGGAACTGCGTTTAAGGTGGTAGTCTCTTTAAGGCCCCTATGCAGGTATTCCCTGTGAGTAAGCAATCTCACGTCTCTCAGAAGTGTCCCAAAGCACCTTACTTTGAAATAGAGTGGCGGGTTTGTAGACAAACATGGCAGCCAATTTGAGCACAGCAAGATCCCGCAAACAGCAACTAAATGAATAGCCAGTTACTATATTTTTGGTGGTGCCGATTTGAGCAACAAGGACAAAGCAGGGGGGAGAATTCCCAGCTCTTCTTCAAATGGTATCATAGGATCTTTAACATCCATTATGAGACATCCTGAAGTCATTAGAGGCTAATTGCTGATCGAAGTTTTTGTAATTTGGTAGTTGCTTGTAAATCACTGGCTCTTGACATTATGGAGCAACCAGGCCATCAACATTCGGAAAAAACATCAGGAAATAACAGGCTTTTTTCCCCCTCTGTTTTTATTTGAGATGAGTCAATCTCCTGTAGCATTGCACAAGGGAAGTCAAGATTAAGTGCATTTTCAGGATTAGAGGCTAGAGGGTAATTGGACTAGGGCGCATAGACATATAAATGTGGACATAGGAATTGATAATGGGAAAAAGCATGACACATATGTGACAACTGGAAGTCAAGTTGTGTGTTCAGCAAGTACACACAGGCATAAGATTTTTAATAAGATAAAGATCGATAGATTGTTCAGTTGAAGTTTGACATCTGAAGAGTCACATCTGCAAGCTAGGTACAAGGTCTTTGCTGTGAGCCTGCACAAAGAGGATATATGACCAAGTCGGATAATATCAGAGAGAAACGACCTCAGGCATGAATTATTTGTATGATTAATAAATCTTGTGGTTGGCATGTGCCAACTAGAGGAGCACATTTATTTATCCCTGTTTAAAATTCATGTGATCTGAAGTTAGTCAGGAGCTTCTACCAAAAACCGACTCTTCAGAAATAACACCAGCTCACCATCTTCTTGGGGAATGTGTGAGTTGCTATTTCCTGGCTCTCCAAAGTGCTACAGTGTATGTGCAGTCAATATATTTTAGCCACTTAGACTGTATCTGAGATTTTAATTTAAAAGAATGCCTGAATGATTTGACTCTGTTGTATTCATTCACCACAGAAATCATTTGCAATCCACCACTGTTGTTGGTTGTGGTGTTTGCTGACCGAGACAGAGAAATATTGAAGAAATGTATCCTTAGGTGCTTCTTGTAGCTGTGAGGCATCAGGGGGTTATTGTGCTTTTGTTCCTCTGCTCTCCAATGTTATTCAATACTATGTCACTGGAACTTAATTAGCAGGCAATAGAAAAATTATTATACCACACAACTGCATTTCAGCCATTCACTTTGAAGTCTGTAGCCCATGGGTCCAATAAAGCATAATATGATTAACTGAACTGAGCTGAAACACACTTCATAACTCTCTGGCTCTTTGGTTTTATTAAAAAGTATTAGTCTGTTTCTCATAGCTATGAGCTTTTTTTTTACATTTTGCTTATTACCAGAGAAAACAAATCCTCTGCCAACACTAATCTAAGTGAAACATGCAATTTAGAAGGTTATAAAGACAGACAATGGCAACTTGAGTTGCTCCATGGACCCTAAATGAGATCCGTCATTAAGGGCAGAGAGGGCTAACAAATGTGGTGCTTCGAAAGACGAGAGATTTTTTTAAAAATACAGTTGAGCACTGATAAACGCACAACTCTTTGTTGGAAATGTTCAGCTGGGCCCAGGATTACACTTTGATCAGGATTTCAATAAATTGCAGACAGAAAAAGAACATTTGCACATCTTTAAACCACAAGTTTAAATCTGAACAAAAACAACTATGATACGATGAACTAAATTAGACTTCGAAAATGCGGTAAAATTTGCTGGTGGACTGGGTGCATTCAATGTGCTGAGCTTGAAAATGGGATAATTCAGGGAATATCTTCATGCCTGGATCAATATACAGACCAGGAAGAATCTAGATACAATCCCTGGTCTGTACAGAGTTAGCAAACCTCAGTGAGGGCAGTGATAGGGAATTACAATTAGTCTTGGTGTCCTTGAGAAAGAGATAAAATTTCCCCGTTTGCTAACTTTTATTCTGAATGGTCTCATTCAGGCTCCTTGGACCAAGTACTGTTCAATGTGATATTTGTCTCTGGAATTCTGCACAACAGCAGTGAGTGGAAAGTGGTTTTACACACTGGGAGTTCTGATCTTGAATATAGTGTGAGTTTGACTTGAATCAAGTGTGAGTTTCTCTGGAGCCCAGTGTAAAATGACTTTGTAGAACGGAAAGGAAACCACTTAATAAATACAGGTACATTCAGAGAGTGATGAACGAATTGCACTTTTTTATTTGGTTTTATTCAAGAAGAGAAAATCGTGCTAGAGTTCCAGATTTCCAATACTCTTTGTGTGAAAAATGCTTCCTGATTTCACTCCTGAATGGACGAGCTCGAATTTTAAGATTATGCCTCCTTGTTCTGGATTCTACCATCAGAGAAAATACTTTCCCTGCATCTACACTATCCCTTTATCATTTTAAACACCTTGATTAGATCACCCCTCAAAGGAATATAAACTAAGTTTATACAACCTGTCCTCATAATTTAGCCCTTTAAGCCCTGGTATCAATCTGGTGAAGCTGCACTGAGTCCTCACTAAGGACAATATATCTTTCCTCAGGTGCGGTGTTCAAAACTGAACGCAGTACTCCAGATGGTTTCTGACCAAGGTTCTGCACAATTGAAGCATCACTTCCTCACTTTTGTATTCCAGCCCCCTTGAGGTAAAGGCCAACATTTCATTAGCCTTTTTGAATCCCAAATTCCTTTGCTCTTCTACAGCACCTCATCTCTCACCATTAAGAAAATATTTTGATTTGTTTTTTCAGATCCACAGTGGATGATGTCATATTTCCCCACATTGAACTTCATCTGCTACAGTTTTGGCCACTCACTTAGGTTGTCTCCGTCCCCTTGTAACTTCCTGCTCCCATCGATACAACTTACTGTGCTACCTAACTCCGTGTCATCTGCAAACTTCAATATACGTCTCTCTATTCTTTCATCCAAGTCATTGATATCTATGGTAACAAGCTGCATCCCCATCACAGATCCCTGGAGAACATCACTTGTCACCCCACCAATCAGAGAACATTACTTTCATCCCTATTCTCTGTCTTCTGCCTCCCAATCCATGTCACAAGGTTACCTCCAATTCGGAGTGCTTTCATTTTTAGTAATGATCTCTTGTACAGAACTATATCAAATGCCTTCAGGAAGTCCATTAGGACAACTTCTATAGACACTCCCCTATCCTACTGACCTCCTCAAAAAGTTTGATTTCTTTAGTCAGATGTGATCTACCCATCACAAATCCATGCTGACTATCTTTGATTAACTCATATTTGTCCAAGTGCTCAGTCACTCTGTCTCTGATGATAGATTCCAGCAATTTCCCGACACTGATGTTAAACTGACAGGTGTGTAGTTACTTGGTCTTTCTCTCCCTCTCTTCTTAAATAATGGAGTGACATTTGCAATTTTCTGATCCAAAGGCACAATTCCTGAATCCAGAGAGCTTTGGAAAATGATGCAATTTGCTTACCTATTTCTTTTAATATTCTGGGGTGGAAACCATCAGGTCCGGGAGATTTTTCTACTTTACTTCTCAATATTTTATCCATTACCATTTTTTTTTTGCTTATATTAAATCCACTAACTTCCTCCCGTTGACTTATTTTTAGGTTCTCTTATATTGCTGGTATTTTGTCCTCGTCTTACAGGTGGTGGTATAGATTTAAGATTGTTAATGGTATGGAAAAGGTAAATCCAGAATATTACTTTAAATTAAATTGTGAGAGTAGGACAGGACAAATAGGTTCAAACTAGTAAAAGGTAACTTTAGGGCTGATATATGGAAGTTTTTCTTCACAAACAGAGTTATAAACACTTTGAATGGACATCCCAGTAGGATGGAGGAAGTGAAAACCCTAGATGCATTTAAGAATCAATCGATGCTGCAATAGGAGTCTGTTAGGTACTTCTGGATGGATAAACTAATAGGAGCCAAATAGTCCTCCGCATTTGTAATTATCTTGTAATCTTGTGAGACAGAACAATGAAAAAACATTAGCCAGGAAATATTGAGCGACCTCCACTGGCCCGACACTCACTACCTCTCAGGGCCAGGAAAGCAAAAAAGTTCTCTACGTAGGGAATCCTTGCCCCTGACCCTGTCCTCTTCTGTATCAAAGCTCCACCCCCAGCAGGTCATACAGCAAACCCTTGGGGTAAGCAAAAATCCAGTATAACCAGGTCCTGGCCTTCGGGCACACTCCTTCCAGAAGAGCTGTGGATTTTTAATCCCCGTGTGTAGGTTTGAGGTCAATTGGAGAAACTGACCTGAATGTTACTAACGAGGAGTTCTCTGATTGTTACTGACAAGAGGAATTTATCTGAATGTTACTTACCAACAGCAGCAATTCACCAGAACTATTTAGTAACTTGAGGAATTCATCCGATTGTTATACACTATCGGGAGAATTTTACCTGAGTGGTGCTTACTAACTGGCAGAGTTGTCCCTGGTATCAAAGTCTAAATTCAATGGTATTGTAACAGTTGGAAGTTCATATTTCTCAGTAATAACACTACATTTACAAGGTGTAATATATTTACATTTACAAGGTGTAATTTCATTTAAGGCTGAGGATTCACTGGCCTCCCCACCAGAGTTCCCATTTCTCTATACATTGGGTATGAACCCTGATGCAATAGCTGAAAGTAAGAGTTGTGTCAGAACAGACGCTCAGCTCAATTTACGTTAATGAATAACTGGGGTTTGATGGGCCGTATTTTGCTCTGAGCGACGAAACTTGCACTTGCCCATAGGCATTCTATGGGCTTCTGCACGGCAAATTACTGTAAAAGCGCAGCCACCCTCTACAGGGCATCTGGGACCTGTGTGAACAGGGCAAGCAGCCGCATATCTCCTTAACCAATCAGATTGAAGAATCGTTAATAAGTAGCGCAGTCTGAACCAGGAAGTGTGAGTTCGAATAGTGAATTCAATGGCAAATCAGGGACAGAAAGCAAAATAAAGTGATGGAAAGAAAGATTGGATTAAGAGAGAGAGCTAAAAGAGACAGAAAGAAAAAATAAATTTTTTTTTTAAATCTCCAAAAATAAGTAAAAGCTGAAGAAATGAGATTCAACACTTGTACAAGTTAATTTTCAGTGCCAGAGAGGTTGTTTGGCAGTAGTTAAGACTTACCACGCCGTTAAAAGGGTACTTTGACAGGAATGCACAAGCCCAAACTTTTTTTTGGCGAGTTTAGTCTGTGAGGTAAGTACAGGAACGTCACACTATTCAATACATTTAAACGGTGAGTCAGACGGCGAGATGCCGTTTTCACGCAGCTTTTGGAGGAGCAGGGCATCTCGGACAGCAGCTTCCGGGTTTCCGCGTTTAACGGCGCATGTACGGTCGCCAGAAGTTACTGTCTGATTTGCGCATAAATAACGGTGAGTGCTGTTAGCCTCATGGTTATTTTTACAGCAAAATTTGGGCCATTGTCTTTTCCCGTGACGATTTCGCTTCTGTTAGTAATTAAGCACCTGCAAGGTCCATAATTATTCACAATATATTATGAGGTTATTAAACAAGCTGTAGAAGGTCACGTAATGTTACAATTAAGTTATTCATAAACATGTACATAATTCTTAACTGAATACTGTTTAACTTCTTCTTCAATTTGCTCCTCTCCTGTAAGTGAGTAATGCTATATGATTTCATGGTTGTCAACAGTCCTCTAATACCTTACCAGAGCAGACATTTTGTATGTATGAGCTTAGACAGTGAATGTTGGCAGGCTCTTTGACTGTGGGAGACATCACATTTGAACATGACCCTTTCCTCACCTGATGCCCATGTAAAAAAGGCATTTTCCATTAAGGGCCATTTTAGAGCGAGTGAGAACCCTAGTTGATATTCCATCTCCCCAGTGTAATCCCCTCATTGCCAACCCAACTGAGATGAGCTAATTCAGCATAGGCCTGCAATTCTCTGGTCTGTGCAGCTCAGCAAATGGCACATTACCTGAGGGAACCATTGAGTGAGCCAAAATGGTTTAGTTTAATTGGGCAGAAACCAAAGAAACATAGCAAGACTGTGATTAAATATAGCTCAATTCCGAAACAGTAATGTTTAGAGAGGAGGCTCAGCAAGTGTATTCTATTTTATATGACAAAGACTGGGCCATTTACAACTGAAATAAAAGTTGATTTTAACAGCCCATCCTTTTTATTGTATGTGACATTTTTATCACCACAATTTGGTCGATGAATTTTCGTAAAGGAGGGCAAACATTCTGCCATCACTAGGTTGTGAAGTCACCAGTCTGAACAACTCGTAACAGTGGCTGTAATTTTCGTTCGCATGCTAATCCTTTCCTTTGAACTAAGCACACAAGGGAGAAAGGAATAGAAGGATATGCTGACAGGGTTAGGTGAAGTAGGGAGGGAGGAGGCTCATGTGGAGCATAAACACCGGCATTGACCAGATGGGCCGAATGGCCTGTTTCTGTGCTGTAGACTCGATGATGTAACTAAAATGATTTAAAATGCATTGTTATCATGCTACTAAGCAAACAGATCATCGTTCACACACACTGTTGTTCTTTTCAAGATTGGCGGTGTACAAGCACAGCTTTCCTCCTGCTTTGGCTGCTGTCAGCAAGCTTTCCCTCTCCCCCCAAACACTTCTTAATAATCCACACTCCTGTTTTGGGAGGGGGAAAATGTTAAATTTAAGAAAAAATGAATTTAAGCAATAAAACTTTTTTTTTGCTTGTTTACTCTATGCAACCTATGTGGAAGAGGACAGATGTGAGATAGGGGGTTGCTAATGCAAGCTTTCAGTCTGATTGTGAGTGGCAGCCTGCTTCCTCTTTGCTGGTTTAGAGTAGAACCGAAAGGATCACAGCCAAACACGCTTCTAGACAGAGTTCTGCTTTCTCGCTTTCAATATGAAATCATCTTCAGCTACTGTGGTGCTTTCATCTGTCCTTGCGTTTGAAAGATAGGCTACAACTTAACAGGGTCATAAAACTGTTAACATCTTACACCTCTTCATCTTTAGCAGGCTTCCACCCCACAGTGCTGCAACACCTAATTAACAAGTTCTTCCAACTTGGAATATACAGCAATAGAAGAGCTAATTAGTGTATATATCTTTGTAATTGCTAATTAGGGGCTTATATAAATAATGCACCAAAAATAACTGCTACTCTCAGAAAAGCTTCTGAGTCATAAATGTTAAGTGTAAACTATCTAAAGTAATGGAATATAAAAATATAATTTGATTTGCAAACTGATTGCTACCTTTTTTGGAATATTATAATCGATGGGAGGGAAAGAGTCACAAGGCAGCTGAGGAGTTCTGATGACATTATATAAAGCACGAGTGAAGCTCAAAGGATTATATTAATATACGTCTTCAACTCCATTATAAACTCCGCTCCCTTACTACTAACTCCATCCCCCTCCTCAACCAAGTGTTCAGGTTGAATTAGGCTGTGTGAAACCTTGGCATCCTGTTCAATTCAGAGCTGAGTTTCAAACCCTATATCCCAATCATCACCGTGTGTTTATTCCCAACTCCACAACATCGCATGACTTTGTCCCTACCTCATCTCCGCTGCCACTAAACCCTTAGCCACACTTTCATCAACTCTAGATTCAAATTCTCCAACATGACCTTGCCGGCCGCTTGTCCTCCACCTTTTGTAAACTCCAACTTATACGAAACTCTGCTGCCTGCATCCAGTCCTGCACTAAGTCCCCCTTGCCCATCAACCTTATTGTCACTGGCCTACGTGTTCCTCCAACACATTAGATTTAAAATTCTCACGCTCATTTTTAAATCCTTTCATGGTCTTGCCTCACACGAACCTCTGCAACTTCCTCCCTCTCAGGATTCCTTCCTACACCTCTGCATCTCTGACTCTAGCCTTCTGTACTTCTCCTCACTCCACCCTTCCATTGGTGGCTCAGCTTCCAGCTGCTTCTGCCCTGGTCTCTAGATCTTGCTCCCTAAACCTCTTCACCTCTCTACTTCTCTCTCTGCCTGTAAAAATCTCCTTAATACCCAGCTTTTCCATCAAGCTTTCGGTCCATTTTCCTAACTCTTCCACCATGACGCCAATAATTGTATGTGGAGAGTTGAGAGCTTCTTCAGCTCTCCACATGCAACTTGAGGTCAGTAGGCCTACCCACCTGATTTTCCCCTGTTTTCTACCACTATCTTGCCCAATTCGGGATGGGATCGTGGAGGAAATCCCATACAGTCACAAGCCTGTTTCTAACAGCAACCACATATAACTCAGACTCAAATGTTCCCTCACTCCCTCTGATCTTTGCTTGGACTTGCTCTCTTTAATTGACAGCAGATCTCAGAGTGGAAAGTTGCATGCCTGGAATCAAGCAAAAACTAGCATCCCATCACAATGTAGCATTGTGTGCTGAAGCACCAACACACTGCTCATGATAATGTATTTTTCTGAAAAATTTATATTGCACTTTTTTAAAAAGGTTTACATCATGTGCATTTCACATGGTGTAACATTTTTTAAAAAGGCTATGCTTGCACTGTAACATTAATTTAAATATATCTATATCTTAAATCCAGCATGTTAGTCATATTGGATTTCATCTGACCTGAACCCTGAAATTTACAAACACTTGTCAATCTGCAAACTTCCCTCATCAACACACCTCAGTATGTACCTGTTTACAGCAATTATTCTTTGAAACATTAAAGGAACAGGCTGACTTAAACACAGGACAACCTCAGAATAAGCAATATACTGTATAATACTCGTCATTATAGAAGAGCATACCATCTGACTTACCATCAGTGGGAAACCCACCAAAATATTGATTTTATATGTAATAATTACTTTTAAAAAGAGTATCAAGTTTATAAATCCTTGAAACTAGACAAAAGAACTTGCATTTACATGACATCTTTATACTTCTTGTCAAAAGAAAGCACCTCTGACAATGCAGCACTCCCTCAGTACTGTACTGCAGTGTCAGCCTAGATCATGTGCCAAAGCCCATAATGGGAGTTGAACCTACAATCTTCTGACTTAGAGATGAGAGTGCTACCAAGTGAGCCAAACTGACACTGATGAGCTAAATGGTCTTCTCAGTCACTGTTCAGTCTCTATACAGATACAGCACATGGACACATATGACATTGAAGCTATTCAATCAATCTCTGAAGGATATGTTTCCCAGGAATAGAGGTTCCAACTGGAGTTATTAGAGAGGGTGCAGCCATAGTTCCTTCCGCTTGCTTATATTAAAAACAATGGCCCCACTAGAGCAGCAGCAGCACTATTTTGCATTCGGAATATTTTTACTAAAAGCAATGGGGATCTTTAAGACAAAACAACACTTCAATTTGACAGATCATTAGCAGTGGAAGTGCATTGCTAGCCACCACTAACACATCTTGCCTTTGGCATAGTGCTTTTAGATGGCAGAGAAGATTGTGCCGAACACAATGATCTTGAATTTGTTGTACTTTCACAATGGGTTTGGGTAATTTAGTTAAGCTTTCAAAATCAATGGCAATTACCCCACGTAACATGATAACAATATTATCAAAATATTGTCACATGATCAATTCCTATTACCTAAACATCATATAATTCTGGATTATATTTCTTTCAGATATTTCTACCATTCTCCCCCTCACCCATTTAAGACTCAAATTTTAACTTTTTAAGGATTTTAGGTATACAATGTAAACTGGATCATTAAGATGATGATATTAACTGCTTTCAACTTCGCTGTCACTCTTTATATCATCTGAACCTAGTGATCATTCTACAGCTATTTAATCATTCCCGCCTATTATTCTACATACAACAGTGAACACTAAAGTCAATTAAAGGGGTACTTATCTTCATGGAAAATATTTGGCAAACCTTAATGTTCTGTTTAGGAATTAACAAGAGTCAAAATCAGCTGTGCAATAATTTTTTGTTATGACTATGGCACGTGTCAGTGGGTGAGTGATGCACTAATACGATTCAATGCAATTTATATCATTGCTCGTATGTTTGAAGCAAAAATGAAAGTCTTTTCCATGTTGATGGTGTTCCTTTAAGGCATTCATTTCAGCTTGGTGGTAAATCTTTAGATGAACCAGGAGCTTCTACTTGCTCCTGGCTTTATAGGTTGGATATTTATCTTTGTATTTCTTCATGGATTAGAAATCTTTTCATCCATTTGGTATCACATGCATGAGGTGTGTATGAGACAATATGGAATTCCTTACAGCATTAAAAAAACGCTCTCGTTCAATGAAAAATATGTACAATTCACAAGCTTCCAGTGACTGGAATAACAGATGTTTCCACTTATGGGGGAGTCCAAAACTAGGGGCCATAAATATAAGATAGTCACTAATAAATCCGATAGGGAATTCAGGAGAAACTTCTTTACTCAGAGAGTGGTTAGAATGTGGAACCTGCTACCACATGGAGTGGTTGAGGTGAATAGCATAGATACATTTAAGGGGAAGCTACAAGTACTTGAGGGAGAAAGGAATAGAAGGATATGTTGATAGGGTGAGATGAAGTAAGGTGGGAGGAGGCTCGTGTGAAGCATAAACACCGGCACAGACCTGTTGGACCGAACGGCCTGTTTCTGTGCTATGAATACTATATAATTCTATGTATGTAATATTATGTAACAGTTTCAAAATCAAACATAACAAGCTGCAGAGGAGGATGCTATTGGAGGAACTACCTATTTATTGGTGACAAACAGTATAACCACTCTTGAAATCTGTATTTTGTATCCAAAATAAAAAACACAATCCAATCCTTTAGATGTACATTTTCTAATCGCTCGTACCTTTTATTTGAGACGATGGGGACCCGCCATCCTTTGATTTGACTGAGTTCAGTGTCAGAGACCTCAATCTGAAGAGGAAGACGAGGCACCCAAACAGTGATTTCCAGCGGTGCACTCAAATGCTCATAAGTAAAATTGACAATGGCATTCACTTTGCCCCTCATTTCCTTGCCGTTCACTAAGACATAGTCACATCTGTCAGAAACCTGTGACAAAGGGGAAAAACCTAATCAGTATAGCAGCACAAGAGCGGAAAATGTCATCTTACACAAGGCAGGTACAGACACTCATCCGAGGGATTCTACACCCAAAACTGAGAACATTAATAATCTGTTAAGGTCTCAATGCTTCTTAATAAATTACTTTTATAGTCACACTTAATAAACAGGAAGAATGAAAGTGTTATGCCAATCTTTTTAAGTCAAGAAAACCTGATTTTGAGAGAGTCAGGATCTAGTTAGTTTATACGTTAATATTTGCCATAATGCAACCAGTCCAAGAGATCAGTATAAATAAGCAAACTAGAAGATACTGTCAAGTTTGTTGATATATTCGGTTACTTATACACAACAACTGGAATCTTGATCTCAGCAAAATATTTTCATTTAAGTCTGTTCATCATTAGTTAAATACCCAATCCAAATAAATACAGAAATAAAATAGTGATAATATTTCAAAAATTGATGGCAACACACGAGTGAGGGAAGAGGTTTGAAATTTCTGTACAGTTTCTACATCATCCCTAAATGTTGAAGCACTTTATAAATTAAACTAGGATAATAATTTTATTCAATGATATTTGTTGGAATAAAATTTGGATTAATGTTGTAATCCAGCTCTACTTCCCCATAGACATGTCAGTGTGATCTTAAACCAAGTGCTCCTTACAGCAGATTAACATCTCCCCATCTCAGCTGACACTGTCATTGCTTTGTACGATACAGCATTCTACTGTCAATGCACCCAGAGCAACTGAAAAATCAACACATATACACAGCAAGAAACAAAATTAAAACATTATCAACTATCAAAAACACAAAACATCAGCTTTAAAACTCAGACAAATGTTTTTAGAGGATGTAAAAATATCACAGAAATCTTTCCTGCTACTCAACTGAAAAAATAAACCCTTTCCTCTCCATATCAAAATACAAATGATAGATAAAAAAAAGACCCGTCAACAGAAAGATTCCATCACTGTGTGATCCACAGTACAACTGATATCCCCAGAACTTGCACAGTGTAGAGGGAAAACAACTGGAAAGAAGGGAGAGGTGAGACATTAATGGAATTAAATCATGTGTGTGCTATTAATAACACTCAATAACACATTCATATGAAATTCTTTTGTCCCTACTTTAAGAATGGTGTTAACCCAAATTAATACTGTGTAATTTCAACCCAAAAGAATATAGGAGACAGAGAAAAGAAAAAAAAACAAAGAATTAAGTAATGAGAGGGTCAGCACATTGTTGCTCATTCCCAACATGTCATGGAACAGGTTGAATCCCATGATACCCCATTTCGCAAATTCCCAATATTAGTTGTGCTCTCAGGACAATGTGACACGCCGGAAGGCTGGTCATTCAGACCTGCAGTCACAGAGCAGCCCACTCACTCACCTTCGAGCATGAATTTTAAGAGAACAATATCACCAAAGTGGATATACTCAGAACCCTTAAGTTGAACAAGGTGTGCATATCTGTTCCAGTATATAAGTTACTCACAAGCACTGCATTGAGACTACAATTACATAGCAGACTGGCAATCTAGTCCATCTATAGCACATATCTACACGCTGTAGATATACTGACCTAGAAATTAGTCTGGTGCAGGCATCCCCACTGGTCGATCTTCGTCTTCCTTGCAACCTGTGCATTGCCTCATGGGGCGTGGCTGGTGTCCCCAGCACACCGGTCATGTGCTGATGACACAAGAGGACCAATTTTGTGTGGCACAGCAGATCATGGATGCCACTGGGTTCGCACCTGAAGTCGGGAGTGAACCAATTTCTAGGCCACTGTATAGTCATAACATGTGTCTTCTATAATCATTAAATATCTTTTCTATAGGCATATCAGGCTTGTTCTATATTACATCATTATTTTCCAAAATGATGGTCAACTAGTACTGAATTATCATTTGAAGAACTTAAGCAATTACAGAGACTGAGAATTCTCTAAACAGTTTACCCATTGCCATTACACAATATTGTGCTTTTGTCAATATTTCACAGTTGTTCTTAGTCAGCTGTCTAAAATATCTGACTGGTGTCTCCCCTGAGATTTAGTAAGAGAGACAGTAAGAATACACACCGACATACCAGAATCTGGGGCTGTCAATAACATTTTGAGATTCAGCTTCAAACCCTAATAAGCACCAAGTAAGGAGCCCAGTTAAAGGTTCTAACAGATGTAGGGTTATGTAAAGATTTAGATCAGATACACTTCAGCTGACAGCGCATGGATTGGACTGCATGTTCTTTGATCTCAATAGCTTCTGAATTTAGTCTGTAAAAGCACGTGTTCTTACTTTTTACTGGCAGCTGACGCCTCCTGCACCCTCTAGCACATGTGCAAGATGGACTGCAAGTCAGAGGAAAAGGAATTAATTTGACAATGACAAGTTTTCCTGTGGAATCTTTTAGTTGGAAAGACAAATCGAGCGTGCATCATCGTTCTGATGGTATGAGTGACTAAGAAATCAGGAACACATGATCATTTTTGACCATTGTGGACTTGTATGAAATATTTTGGAGCTGTGATACTCATTCCGTGTCTCGGAGGCCCTAGTCTGATTTGCTGCTCCATATACCTCTGGGCTTCCATTCATGCCTGCCTGGTTTTGGAATGTTGGCCCATCTGGGATTAAGTACTGTTATCTCTGATTTGGTTGCTCTCTGCAAAAAGGTCTGTGGATATGAGTAGTGGGCAGGTCGATCCCAACTACAATAGAGCAAGTGAAAGTGCCCTGTTAAACTATTGGCCCCATAGACTTATTTTTTTCTCTTCCTGTGGAGAAGTGCTTGGCCTTCTTTTACCAATAGCCCACAACGGCATGATTTAAATAAGGAACTTACTGTGTGGAGAATCAAAAGCTAAAGACTTTTTCATAGTGACAATGCCCCTTTACTAACTATAGCTGCATCTATGCTTGTTAAGGTTATCTATGATAGGGCCATAGATGTTTACCGCACAGAACAAAACCATTCAACCAATCACGTCTATACTGCTCTTTGCTAGAGCAATCCAAAAACTAATCTCACAATCCTACCATCTCCCCAGAGCCTGTTATCTTCCTCTGCTACAAATATTTATTCAATTTTCCCTTAAAAGATGCAATGGTCTCTGCCTCAACCACTTTCTGTGCCAAAGTATTCTGAAACTCCAAATGTCTGTGTAAAGACATTTCTCCTAAGCATTCAGTTTTCCTTAGCTGCAGATTCAGTGAAAAGTGAGAATTTTACTCCAGGTCAGACCTTGTATTAGTGGGCTCAAGAACATTTCAAAGCATCACCACTGCAGTGACAGAAGTGAATAGCACAGAGCAATTACTTTGACTCCTTTCCTGATCAGCTATTCTCATTCAGGGGCCATGAGCTGCAGAGGGACTAAAGAGATTATTTATAATTGGCTTCTGTTTTCTACAGTAAAAAGGGAAACACAATAGATAGGCTTTCTGGAGATGAAAATTGCCTTCTGTTTTGTGAAGCAGGTTAGGAGCAAATATTTTTCGAAATGTTTCGGACCTCTGCCCACCACTGCCCCTCCTCACCCCGTGTTGAGAAGGGCTAAGCAGCTGGAATGGCCTTCCCAATCGACATATCCCTGTTCTGCATAAAAATGGGAGAGAAAGAGGAGCAGGAGAGGCAAGAGGTTCTGAGAGACAGGAGCCATGGGAGAAGGTACAGGCAGTGTGAAGTCACTGGCACAGCAACACAACGTAACTCAGAAGTAAAACTACATCTGGTAGGGATGTTAACTTCAGAAGGTAATTCTGTAACAATGTTAACAATGGTCTTTTGACACTAGAGTTGAAACCCTCCCAAATTGACACCATTGCAAATGTGTGCAAATTAATCTTTATTACTGGACATAGCAATGGAGCCACTGTCTTTTGAGTTGCATGTAGAAATGAGAAGCTAAACCATAATTAAGTTTTTCCAGGACTGGACATAGGATCAAGTGCGGTTGGAAGGGGGTAGAAGGATATGGATGGTGAGGGATACCAGGAAGTGATTGAATCTTAAAATTAGAGCTCACATTTATAAAATTAGAGTTACACCATTTAGGAGTGAAATCAGAAAGCACTTTTTCACACAAAAGGTAGTGGAAATCTGGAATTCTCTCTCCCAAAAGGCTGTGGATGCTGGGTCAATTGAAATTTTCAACACTGAGATTGATAGATTTTTGTTTGGATATCAAGGGATATGGATCAAAGGCGGGTAAAATGAGTTGAGGTACTGATAAACCATGATCTAATTGAATGGCAAAACAGGCTTGAGGGGCTGAATGGCCTAATCCTATTCCTATGTCCCTGTGAATGTGGCCATGTCAGTGATTGAAACAATGGAAGTAGAAAGGACACGGGAAATGGGGAGGTCAAGGGGGTGGCCATGAATATGAGCGGCAGAGTTTATATGGAGGGACAGGTTTATGGAGGACGGGAGTGCAGTGAAGGGAAGCAGAGATGGAGATTAAAATCATAGAGGATGAGAAATCGTTCAGTTCAGAGGCCAAGGGAGGAAAGGAGAGAGGATATCCTGGGGAGAAACTCAGAGGAAGGCTTGGGTGGTGGTAGACAATGAGGATTTTAAGGAGAGGCAAGGGTGCTTGAAGGATGAAAAGGTGCCAGTGAAGTAGGGGAAAAGACCAAGGCGTGACTTGGTGATGAGGGCTATGATGCCACTATGGTGGGAAGGCTTCAGTAAGGGGCAAGGTGTTAATTGTATCCATGTGATTTATATCAATTAGTGTTAATTGTATTCAGGTGGCGCGTATCAATTGGGAACACTCTTGTATCCATTTATAAGAGAGCTGATCTAGGATTTGGTGTGGGTGTAATGTGGAGCTCTGTGAATAAAGGCTTGGAAGCAACTGAAGATTAGGCTCTAGTGTTCTATCCTTCACCACCTAGCTATTCAGTTTATTACACAAGGTGTCCAAATTACAGTCAAAACCAGGATGTCAATACAATCATCCGTAATAAAGGCGAGATGGTAGAACATTATGTACAGTTTTGGACACCTTACTTAAGGATGTCAAAGTTATGGAGAGGATACAGAAGAGATTCATTATGATGATACCAAGGATGAGAGGTTTTATGTATCTGGAGTGATTAGAGAATGTGGGACTCACTGTTTTCTCTAACCTGCGCCTGTGCGGCCGCGCAGCGGTCTGTTGTGTGCCGCGCACGTCCTCATTCCGTCCGCGCTGTCCCAGCGCCTGTGTGTTCTGTTATTGCTCTCAACACATCTTTTTTGACTTTTGCAGACGTTTTAAAGCTCGGGACCTAATGCACAGTTTACCTGAAGCCTCTCCAATCTAATTGAGCGGCTTTTCTTTTTACTTTTTTTAAATCTAAACACAAAGTCCTCTACTGTTCACAGGGACGTGATATTGCTTTATTCAACGCGCAGTCCCGAGGAGTCCCAGCTGGAAGGAATTGGGGGGGAGGGGGGTGTGGTTGGTGTTAGGGTGCACGGGGGTTGGAGTTATGGTGCGTGGGGGGAGGGGGGGTTGGTGTTAGGGTGCACGGGGGTTGGAGTTATGGTGCACTGGGGGAGAGTTGGTGTTAGGGTGGGCGGAGGTGGGGGTTTCTGTACAATCTGAATTATATACAGGTTAAAATGGTGGCTGCAAACAGCAGTGAGAACCCGATAAAAAGACTGAGTTGGAATCAATGTAAATCGAGGAAAGGGTCCTCGGCGACCTGGGACGGACTGGATATTTGTAGGTATTGTGTCTGCTACACAGCAGGACAGCGATAATAGCCAGGAGGTCCAAGTCTGCACATAATGGATAAATTCTATGTCTGATTTTTGAAAAATCAAATAAAACATTAAACAATTTCAGATGTTTGAGAGAGGCCACGCTCTGTATTTCTGCAGAAAGAGCCACGAGCTCATTCGCGCGCCACTCCAGATTGATAGCCCAGGGCAGGCACTCGTTGGCCTAGTTCCAGCTCCGAAACCCCCATCCCCCGCCCCCATCTCCTTCAGCTGCCGCAAAGCTCCTAATTAAAGGGGCAGTGCTCACAGGGCTAAGCATGTGCGAATCTCTGCAAACAAAAACGCCTCTCTTTAAAAGGCATAACATCCCCTTTTAATACTCCTTTTTAAAGCTGTCAAACAACTTGAGTGATTTCGCTTTTTCTCACTCAAGAAGCAAGTGTATTTTTTAAGGATTCCCGCAATAGTATTTTTAAATAACGATAGGGATGTTGGAATGTAATATTATCAGGACCACTGATTTACAGTAAGTTATATATTGTTTTATTACTTAGGACTCATAAGGACATAAGAAATAGAAGCAGGAGTAGACCATGTGACCCCTCGACCATGTGACCCCTCATGGCTGATCTTCTACCTCAACTCCACTTTTCCGCCCAATCCCCGTATTCCTTGATTCCCTTAGAGTCCAAAGATCTATCATTCTCAATCTTGAATATACTCAATGACTGAGCATCCACAGCCGTCTGGGGTGGAAAATTCCAAAGATTCACAACCCTCTAAGTCAAGAAATTTTTCCTCATCTCGGTCCTAAATGGCCGACCCCTTATCTTGAGACTATGCCCTCTAGTTCTAGATTCTCCAGCCTAGGAATCAGCCTCTCAGCGTCTACCCTGTCAGTCCCTCTACGAATTTTATATGTTTCAATGAGATCACCCCTCATTCTTCTAAGCTCCAGAGAATATAGGCCCATTCTACTCAATCTCTCCTCATAGGACAACCCTTTCATCCCAGGAATCAATCTAGTGAACCTATGTTGCACCCCCTCTAAAGGCAAGTATATCCTTCCTTAGGTAAGGAGATCAAAACTGTACATAGTACTCCAGGTGTGGTCTCACCAGAACCCTATATAATTGCAGCAAGACGTCCTTGCTCTTATAGTCCCACCCCCTTGCAATAAAGGCTAACATATCATTTGTCTTCCTAATTGCTTGTTGTACTTGCGTATTAACTTCCTATGATCCATGTACAAGGGCACCTAAATACCTCTAAATACCATTTCTTCGTCTCTCTCCTTTTAAAAAATATTCTGCTTTTCTATTCTTCCTAACAAAGTGGATAATTTCGCGTTTCAAGCTTCAAGTGTTGATTGTGAGCGTGGCTTCAGCCTTATGAATAATATAAAAACTATATCACCTTGATGCGCTTACGTAGATCAAATCTCATCTTTCAAGTGGTAAGGAAGTAAACCTGGACAAAATATATAAACATTGGGAGAGAGGGAGAGACAGAAGGGAAAAACATCCGAACCAGAGATAGTCACCCTCTTCTTCTCCATCATCTGACCTGTCATCTACAGAGTCTGGGTCTCAATCAGGATGTCCCCTTTCCTCTGGTGGCTGTGTTTACTTCTGAAATTTCTATCACAAGTTTTGTTTAATTGAAAATCCGTGACAGCTCGCCTTGTTACAATAATCCATTATTTTGTACATTTGTTCTGTTTGTTATATACCCTAAATAATGTTTTCTAAAAAGATCTTCTAGTCAAAGTTGTGATTTTTTTTTACGGTGGTGCACACAGCTTCACCCAACTTCATTCCACGCATGGCCGAAAAAAATTAGAGGGAACATTGATGGGGCTCTTTTCATTAGAACAAAGAAGGCTACATGGAGATCTGACAGACGTGCTCAAAATTCTGAGGGTTCACAAATAGTACTTTGGACAAAGGGGATAGTAGGGAGCTGAGATGGGCCAAATGAAACCTGGCAGAGAAACAACAGTACAAAAGAGAATTAAAAAGAGGTTCTCAGCTATAATGTTGCCCTCCCCCAGCCCTACAACCCTCCGAGATCTCAGTACCCCTCCATTTCTGGCCTGTTGCCCATCCCCAATTTTCATCGCTCCACCATTGGTAGCCGTGCCTTCAGCTGCCTAGACCCTAAGCTCTGGAATCCCCTCCCTAAACTTCTCCACCTCTCTACCTCTCTCTCCTCTTTTAAGATGTTCCTTAAAACCTATCTCTTTGACCAAGCTTTTGGTCACCTGTCCTAATATCTCCTTATGTGGCTTGGTGTCAAATTCTGTTTGATAACGCTCCATTGAAGTGCCTTGAGACGTTTTACTACGTTAAAGGTTCTATATAAATGCAAGTTGTTGTTTGGCTGGCTCTAAAATACATCATATAACAATGGTTTACTGCACTTTACACCTTTTTTGAGCAGCAAAGATTGCAACTACGGGCCTGAATAGAGATATTCTCACATGCCAAAAGTTGTGCACTCTACATCTGGATTAATGAACTATTTGAAATTTATGTGGCGTGTTAGATGCATTGAGGGATCATTGACACACATGTCATGATTGACTGCTGTTATTACAGTCAAAATGTATTGTTAGGATTTTCAGCACAATCTTGTTAGTGGGTCATAAATTACATTGAAAATGGGGTTTAAACCTGTATTTCAATAAAAAAGGAAAATGTGGCTCTGAGATGATTTGATCAACACATCACATTTTATATCAGAGGAGTAGAATAAACATCCCAGATACAAACCGTTGCCAACGATTTCCCTTCTTCAGAAAAATACAGGTTCGATTAAAATGCCTCAAGGGCCAACAGAGCAAGGTTTGTCGTGGGGTGTCTTGATCAATCATGGCATTTCAGATATTCTGGTTGTATAGTCCAGACATGTTTCAAACTGTTGGAAACGTGCAAACAAAACATTGCAACAAAAAAACAACTTAAACTGAAAAGCGGAAATTCTGTAACAATCAGAAGTGCAGATCTGCAGATATTTTCTGAAGTACAATGATTTACTGTGAATGAGTCCGGAGAGATCTAAACCACTGAACATCGAAGGGCCAATGCTGCTTTCGGTCTAACCTTGTGTGGCGGGAGGGACGCGGAGTCTGGCTGTTCAGTCTATCACTAAGGTCACCTAGACGGGTAATATAATGCCTGATTGTCTGTTAACTACTGCTTGCATGATTATAAATATTATAGAGTAATATGATTATGTGCTATTGCTCTCAATAAAAACTATATTCTGGACTTTACCATTATGGTCTTGAGTTGAATTATTGGGCCTTGATTGAGTCCTTAGAGTCCGAGCAGGGTACTTAATTACTAGTACTCACTAGTGTACATCTGAGAGTCTCATAACTTACGGTATTGGCAACCGCGGCAGGACGGCTTAAATAAGTACAGTACTAACAGTGTGGCCCTGAGAGCAATAGACTCAGACAGGCACAACTGATCACCGTGTTGGTTGGGTAGGAAATCCAGGTAGGACTGGGAGCGTCACTAAACTTGTTGCTGGCCAGTAGTCTTAAATTATCGCAGGGAAACCAACGGAGAGGGAGGATGGCGGAGGAAAGAATGTGTCCTAACGTGCCGTCAGATTTAAGTAAGAATTTAAATTCCCAAGATGTGACTTGGCTGCTGGCCTGCCTAAGCACTGAGGGTCTATCATCCAGCGCTGTTCAAGAGAGAATGGGACAGGAACAAGATAAAAAGAAAGTTGACAAGAAAAAGGGGAAACAGATGTCAATTTATGCAGCTCACTTTTATGCTGCCAGGGGGAAAGAATGAGAAAATAATTATAAAAAAGGAGAAAAGCAGGTGGAAGAAAGAGAAAAACAAAACGAAAAAAGGATTACTCAATTCCGAGAACAAATTCAACAAATGATGTTACAACAACAATATTAACCATGGGGGCACAACAGACCAAAGTCGAACTGGTCAACCTCCAAGATGAGAACATGCAACTAAAAAACAATTGGAAGATGTTAGAGGAGCACTGAGGGAGATATATGAATTACAAGGCAAATTGGGACGACAGGGTGCGGTAGTGGCCGCACTAACAGGGATTAAAGGACCCTGGGAACGTGATCAGGGGAAAAGCTAACAAAGAAGTAAATTGGAATCAGTTGGCAGACCAAGCCGCTGGTTATAATGGTTGCGCGGACCCGGAGGATTAACACCACCCTCCCGTCAATCTGGTGACCACAGTTCACCAGTTTGGGGTAGATAGTAACCACAAACGAACCCAGAGAGAAAGTCGTCCCCTAAACATGATCAAAGTCACAGCCCTGACTCACAATCTAGGCAATATAGGGGAAATCGAAGACCCTATTAAACTACTGATCAAATTCGGAAGTTTCCGGAGAGGTCATACTGACTTGGAGGACACCGATTTCAAAAAGGTCCTGTTAGGATGCCTCTGTGATAGCCTAAGGCTCAGTTTACAACCCCCGGGCTAAATCAAGTGGGCTCCTTGATGAAATAACAAACCTACAAGGAACAAGCAGCCTGAACCTGATGCAGTTTTGCGCCGAGACTCACCAAAAACCCATTGAACACCCCATAGCATTCAGGGACCGCCTATACGATTTATATGTTAGAACCCAGCCAGTTCCTGGGGATCGAGAACTGGATGACCCCACCCCTAGAGACGACTGGCAGTACAAACAAATGTTCCTGAAACAACTCCATCCTGTAGTGAGAACCGCAATGGGGGTAACGGGTAGGACGAGTGGATGGATGGTTCACTATCTTGACCACTGCCAGGGCTGCTTAGGATCAAACATAGTTAAACCCACCACTGCTAAGAGAAAGGTAGCAATGGCAGAGGGACCTCAGAGTAAGGGAGGGAATAAGATGGGACCAATGGGTAGAGGACCGGCTCCCTGTTTTAACTGCGGGAGACCAGGACATTTTGCCCAAGAATGTAGGCAGCAATGAAGGCAGGAAGGACAAGCAAAATGCGCCCCAAAACAGGGGACTACCTGGCCAAATCATCCCTGGACCGGACCAGGAGCACGAGCCCTATGCCCACACACTCCCACTTACTCCCTAAGGCCAGAGCACATGTCTGACCAGCGGTCATGGGCGCGTTCAGAGACTGAGGCATTAGCCAATGAAGTAGAAAAACTCAAAACGTTACATCGGGTGATGGTGAGTGCAGAGGGAGGACTGATCTCTCCACTGGGAGGTAGTAATGCCCCTGTCGTGACAACCACGAGTACGCCAGCGCTCCCAAGTGCTCCAGATCGTGATAACCAGTCCAACCAAGCATGGAGGGAACAGGCCCCTCACCAGTCGTCAGTGAGGTTCTAACGTGATAGTAACAGGCGACCAATTCGCACAGTGGTTGTAAATGGGGGCCCACAGCAGATATCACTATAGGTACCGGCCCATCCGTTACTATCATCCATACCTCATCAAATATACATATCAAGGGGACTCCAATTCAATTGACGGGTTTTGATGGTTCGACTCAATCAGCAAAGCAGGGATTATTCCCGGGAATTCTAAATTTACGAGGGTTCAAATGCATCATTCATAATCCCGTATATGGCCAAATGCCAAACGGACAGGGCTTATTAGGATCAGAATTGCTAACGTCCAATGGATCGATTATTGATTAGGCTAGCCAACGTTTGTGGTTCTGTTCTAAGACACCAAAAACTGATGAAATTGTGCATGTGTCAGATGCACATTCTGGGTATGCCATTAAGAAAAGTGAGCCTTTACCGAGACCCTCCAGTTCCCATCCGGGAATAACAGTATTAATTGATCAATATGCCAATTTATTCACCACTCATAAACACGACTGCGGGCACATGGAGGGCGAAGAGTCCATTAACGGACCCCCTCATCCGTTTGCTGAACAATACTCCATACTGACTGCGAGTCACCTGTATGTAAAAGCAACAATTGAATCCATGTTACAACAGGGTGTTATACACGAATGCACCATTACAACAAATTCCCCAATCTGACCCGTTGTTAAGCCAGACGACAGTTGGCGACTCACCACAGATTATAGGAAGTTAAATTCGGTCACCTCAGCTTGTGGTAAGAGAGACTCCCACATTGCCGTCTCAAGTGCCCACAGGAAGCAGGTACTTTTCGACTTTAAAAATGGCTAATGGCTTTTGGACTATTCCAGTGAGAAGAGAAGACCAGTACAAATTTGGTTTTACCTTTGAGGATCAGAGTTAAAGATGGATATGCTTATCACAGAGCTTTCTAAATGCCCCCATCATATTCCACAAACGCTTGGCAAAAATAATCAAAGGATTCTCTCGACCCTCCTGTCTCCTCCAATACGTGGACGATCCACTGTTAGCAAGTGGCACGGAGAAAGAGCACGAGCAACTGCTCTCTGAATTATTGAGCATCCTCTCAAAAGCAGGACTGAGAGTCAACTCAAAAACGGCACAACTCATGAAAGAGTAGCTGGTGTTTCTGGGCATGTCAATATCAGCCAATGGGCTGACACCAGAGCGACATAAAGTCGACATCATCCAGCGCTTTCTGCTGCCGACCTCTAAGCCGGCCCTCCGGTCGTTTTTGGGTTTGGTCGGCTACCACCGGTCGTTCATACCTCGGTTTGCGGAGCTTGCTAAACCCCTGTATGAGCTTTTAAATGGGCCCGAAAACAGGGTTACTGGCCAGTGGACCCAGTTACACAGTATTGAAAGAGGCTGTTATGCAGGCCACCTGTCTTATTTCTCCAGATCCCGGTAAGACATTTCACCTCGAAGTAGGGGCCATGGATCAGAGCTTAGCAGCGGTTTTATGTCAAGAAGTACAAGGAAAACTACTCCCTATTGTCTGTGCGTCCAGGATTTTGACAGGGGTCGAGGTTAAATACACCCCTTGTGAGAGACATTTACTTGCCACATTTTGGGCCATGAAACACTTCACGTATATTGTCGGACTCCAGAAAACAATACAACATAGTCCGCACACCCCGCTGAACTTATTAATGAGACCAGGAGACACATTAGTCTCATCTGCCAGGTTGAGCCACTGGACATGAATCCTGTTCCAGCGCCAATTGGAAATCATGCCTAACAAACCATTTTGCTTCCCCAGCTGCTACTTTATGAAGGGGAACCACATGAATGCCCTAAACTCCGGCTCGATTTTGAACAACATCCGGCAACTAAGTCTGTTCTCCAGGATACCACAGACTTGGAAATATATCGCCGTTCCTTCATCGTCGCTGGGTCAAAATCCTGGAACTCCCTACCTAACAGAACTGTGGGAGAACCTTCACCACACGGACTGCAGCGGTTCAAGGCGGCGGCTCATCACCGCCTTCTCAAGGGCAATTAGGGATGGGCAATAAATGCCGGCCTCACCAGCGACGCCCACATCCCATGAACGAATAAACAAAAGACATCGACGGGTCATCATTTCATGAACATGGCAAGCCATTGACAGGGCTGTCTGTAGTCCTCCCCGATAAAGTAATCCAGGGCAAGTGTGTGCCCCACTTGGCTCAATATGCTGAAGTAGCAGCCCTCTTGACAGCTGTAATTGAAACCTCTGACCAACCAGTAAATATTTGGTCTGACAGTGCCTACGCGATTAATACAATGTTGTCGGTGCCTATATATGTTAAACAATTGTTTAAGATGTCTGACGGTAAACTTCTTGTGCACAGGTCTCTCTTTAACCAGATGTGGCTCGCTTTGAAAGACAGGATAGCCCCAGTTTATGTAGGGAAAGTGAAAGCGCACACCAACGGAACTGATAACCACATCAGAGGCAACTCCGAGGCAGATAAGGCTGCTAAGGAGGCAGCCAGGGCAGGGCCCCCATGGGACCCGCCGGGGACGACCAAGCCAGTCTCAGCCCTCAAGAACGGTATTGATTTGGCCTCATTCCAGGCTGAATATCCTCCATATCAGGTAGCCATCACCTGGCACCAGTCCGGTAAACACCTGCCCCAGCCTACAGCATGGGCACACCTTATCTCTCTAAGTGGAGGGCCACAGCCCCTCTTGCTTTACCAAAGATCCTTTGACCAACCCAGTCTGGTAGTTTGTGTTCCCCCGATGATGTGTGAGGAATTGTTTGACCTATACCACTCCCACCCATTAGGAGGCCACTGCTCAGCCGAGAAAACCTATCAAAAGATTAGCAAGACTGTCTGGTGGCCAGACATGGAGGAGCAAATATCTGTCAGAACCAAGCGATGTTTGGTGTGTCAACAACATAATCCACCAGCCAAGACAGATAGAGCTCTTCTACAGAGTGCTCCACCACCTCAGGGACCATGGACACACTTTCAGATAGATTTTATTGGGCCACTACCCAAGGCGCACACTGGATACATACACTGCCTCGTTGTAGTGGATAGATTTATCAAGTGGATGGAAGCATTCCCTTGCAGAACGAACATCACCCACAGTCCTCGGCGACCGTAGAGAGAGGAAATAGAACCCTTAATGTTAAAGGGATTCTGTGCAGATCACCCCAATCAATGGGCAAATATGTTACCCAGGTGCCTGATGGCGATACGCTCCACACTGCCAGTATGACAGGAATTTCCCCTTACCAGGCGATGACCGGATGTCTGATGAGGACTCCTGGACATCTACCAATGCCTGAGCATAGATCACCACTTTTGATGGGCGCGGCCAACAAGGCCTGGTTAGAAAAGGTAATCAAACAGGTAACGGAGACAAATAAGTTTGTAGCTCAGCAAATGGACAAATCTAAACAGCAGATTAAGAAGTACTTTGATAAAAAGGTTCGACCATTCGAATATCAGCTGGGAGATGTTATGATGATACTTAACTATGGGAAAAAGAAGCATGCATTTGAACCAAAGTGGAAAGGCCCTTTCCCCATTGTGGATAAGGCCAGTCCAGCCATCCATCTAATAAAATTTCCCCAGGGTAGAAGTAATCAGAAAACAACCAAATGGTACCATATTAAGCAGTTGAAAACCGCCGCGGAATAAATGCTACACTTGTCTTACAGGAAGCACCCAGTAAACCAACATGGCTACCGGTCATCTGAGACTCACAGGAATCATCGTCTGCCTGAGCCTCACCAGCTACCTGGTGAAGTGCACTGTTATCATGAACAGTGGAGGCACTGAGGGCTCCTACTATGAAACCGACCGGTGCCAAGGTCCCGAACGTAACACAACAGTATAATGCGCCGACTGCAATCGGGAGAATCCCTTGGATGGTGACAGCACATCCAACGGAGATATTCCAGAAGGAGACGGCGTGCGTCTCCATTGTGATTGTCCCCACAGCGATAACAGACCTGCCGTGGCACCAAACAACGACGAACACTGAGGGGGGACACCGCACGTACATATGGTCAGACCGACAGCAGACAGTTGGGACAGCTCGGTATCCCCTACACCTCTAACCAGGGACAGGACCTGAACTTCCCAAGCTTCACCCCATGACACAACAAAGGAGATGAAAACCTAGGCGAGTTGGTCCACTTACGAGTTAAACCCAAGGACCACAACGAAAGTTCTCACGTATCACAAAGGAGACAGCAGTGCCCTAAGCAACAGCCGGGACTAGTAAATGGACTTGTAGTAATGAGGACCCACAAAGCCTGAAATAATGATGTGCGCTATGAGATACTACCGGTTATTTTTAACTTTAACACGGTACATATGCCCCAGGACTAGGGTAACCCCAAACACGAGGAGTTCTATCACCAGTTAGTACAACAACAAATTAAGGACTTTGTGAGCTGCAATGCAGTTCGAGATGTAGATGAGCATTGGCCGCCAAAAAGCCAAGATTCCCTGGTTCAAGTCCCAGAACAGACACCAGAGACAGAAGTTGATGGTACCATAGACAGTCCTGGTAACGCTACAGAAGGTATCACTAACTCTACTGGACAAAGAAAGAAACGCAGGAAACGGGGATTAGGAGAACGGATAGGGATAGGAGCTACTGCCGTCTGGAACCAAATAGATATAGAAAGTATGTGGGAACATGAAGAGGCCATGAGACAACAACTGAAGGGAATTCTCAGTAACAGTAATAAGGGGCAGAGAGATGAGATCTTTGAGCAACAACAAACACTCCAGTTTATGAAAGAAATGATCACCAAAATGTATAAAGTTCAGGATAAGGTGAATGGGATAATCAAGGAAGGCAGCCAGATGAAGGGGAACATCTCCAAGGCCATTACCTGCACCATGTACGATGGATTCTTAGTGAATCAAGTCCAGCAAAACCTCACCGACATTGAAAATAATAGCGTGCCCAATTTTGTAACAGATAAAAACCTTGTGGAACGGTTCAAGCATAATAGCACTCAGGATTGGTGTAAAATTTGGAGATATAGGTCTGTATATTATGTGTAACGGCCATGCAGTACTAATGATGACACAGAAACTGGTATCATACCTGTAGCCATGTGGCTGCCCAGGCTTGGGGAGGGTAAGTGGGAAGTATAAAAAGTGGAGTCTATTGGAACCCTAGAAGACAGGGTGCATAAGGCCTTCCAAAATACCTCAATAGGAAGAGCACGACCTGGAAGGCCCCCAATCTAGACTGTTGCACCAGATCACGAGGATTCTGGATTCGTAGGTGCGATAGCACCAACCCAGGGGTCCCAGCATGTGGATTCACTTTAGATAGTCAGTCACCCGCTTGTACTGTACAACTGCAGAGATGGGGTGAATACGAAGCTCAGAGTATATACTTAAGGCGAGGAGAATACTGTGTGACCACGTCTCAGTCCCATTTCCAACATGGAGAACAGACATGCGCAGTCCAGCACCCAACATTTTGTTTGGTACCCACAGAATTGACTAAAATAGGACATAGTGTGTTGGTACCAGTAGCCACCCATAGTATCACCACCATCCAAGTTAATATCTCTATGCAACATGAAGTTCTTAAAGCCTTGGTCAAGTTCGGTCATCCAAACCTGCCCTTGTCACTAAATCTTAAATTGGTGTTAGCAAGAATGGTCTCCTCCCAACAGCATCTCGTTAAGATGCAACTAGACAACGAAAATATAGAAAAAGCAATAAACGTGCCGGGGGACCACCACTGGTGGGAGATCGCCTACAATGCGGGTCAGCACCCTTGGGCCAGAATATTATCCATGGTTATGCTCTGCGCACAAGGAATTGTATGGATTGTATTAA